>NC_138498.1:51865281-52471108 GCF_964252035.2 Podarcis erhardii | reverse complement strand
GATGGATGAGGGAAGCATAACTCCTCCACTGATTTATGCCCCTAGATGAAAAATACAAAGTGGAAATGTAAGGTGTGTGGCACTTCCTTGAAAGCTTCATTGAAATAAATGGGACTTGTGTGGGAGCAAGTCTTTGTGCCACTGTTCCTTTGGAAAGCAAAAAAGCAAGCTGCTTTTTAGAACATGGTAATCCAGCTACACACGACCACAACCCTCCTGTACTCTAATGCCTTTTAAAGCCATATAATTATATCTGCCCCACTTCCCTCAGAAATGTGAATTAGAGGAAGGGGAATTTCTCTTCTGGAAAGCAGCCCCCTGCCTTTTGCTCTCTAACAAGGGGCATTTCCCCCTCTGTCTACCCTAATGTATGCACACACTTTCTTTCTCAAAAGGGCATGTTGTATTTCAGCAAGCTCATCCTTGATTATTATTTTTTTAAATTGGACAGGTTTAGCATTTGCCTTGGTGAGCAAATGGCCTACATGTGTCTAGATTGGTTAAAGTCTCTTTGTAATTAGTATAATTAGTTTCATAGTAGATCTTTTGGTTTTGTATCTCTGCTGAATACTATACTTGGTATGCCATCACCTTCCCCTGCATTTTCTGGAGGCTGTTGATCACCGTTGTGTCACTTGTAGGTCATATTCTTTCATTCTATTTTTCTTCCCTTGACAAAGTCCAATCTAAGGAACCAAGTTTGGCCACGTTCTTACAAATCACTGTTCTATCTCTTTTAAAAATTGTTCAACCTGTGTCAGGAAAAAAATAATCTACCAATCAGAATATGCCGTAATATATTGTACACTCATGGACATGTTAATGAGGTGCTTTTGCTGTGGCAGATTTTGCATACAGTGATGTAATTATTTAATAAGCCATCACCTGGACCAGTTAGATTAAATCACGTTATTTGGTACATGTGTTATTAGATAACATGGTTTGATGCAAATGTCCATGTATGACATTGTGTGGGATCAGTCAAAGATCAACGCCCCCAAAAGCATCTTGATTAGTACCTTGTTGGGCTAATTTTAGTGTGCACATGTTGTAGCATGTTATCTGGTATCTAATATCAGCTGATAACAACATAAAACAAGTATCTCCATCATCTTAAATGAATTCTGAAGCCACCCTAATTATAGATAATTATAGCAAGTGTGTCCTCAGATACAACAATAGACCAAGCCATAAGGAAAAGCAGAAGGCACTTTCTTTATACTGTGCAACAGTTGCAAAAAAGGCTTTACTTTTACAACAAACAGGAGTAATAATAATAATAATATTTTTTATTTATATGCTGCCCATCTGACTGGGTTGCCCCAGCCACTCTGGGCAGCTCTCAACAAGATATTAAAAACACAATAAAACATTTAAAACTTCTCTATACAGTGGTACCTCAGGTTAAGCACTTAATTCGTTCTGGAGGTCCGTTCTTAACCTTAAACTGTTCTTAAGGTACCACTTTAGCTGATGGGGGCCTCCCGATGCTGCCGCGCCGCCGCGGCGCGATTTCTGTTCTCATCCTGAAGCAAAGTTCTTAACCCGAGGTATTATTTCTGGGTTAGCGGAGTCTGTAACCTGAAGTGTCTGTAACCTGAGGTACAGGGCTGCATTCAGATCTCAGTTGAACAAAGTAGACTTAAGTTCCAAGGAAGCAAGCACAGAATTGTGCTACAAACCTGCAGACCTATGTACACACATCTTATAATAAGCCCTGCTGAATGAAGCAGGACTTCTGAGTAAACATACATAGGAAGCTGATGCACATTATACAACAGACCAAAGTAACAGGGTTGGGTTTATTTTCCCTAGGTAGTTTTCTCTCTCTCTCTTTTGAATGCCCATATGAATGGCTAGCTAAATAAACAGCCAAAAGATCCTTGGAGATGAGTCTGGAGGAGGTGCCCGTCCACATGACTATCACTGATGTGTATGCATAATACTGGGGTACCACCTAAGCTTATATTTTAATAAACCTATGGTGTTTAAGGGGTGGTGGTGGTTGTATAAAGAGAGCACAAAAGGCAACTTTCAGCCTGTGATCCTATACATCAAGGTTTTTGTCTATGAGAATAATATGCACAGAATAGCCCCATCTTGAGTGCAGTATAAATTCAGAAAAAAATATTGTACTTGTATTATAATTGTGTTGCAGTCAGCCTTATGGATGGGTCGCAGAGCTTGGAGCACATTAGGACAGCCTGAAACTAGGCATCAAACAGCTCCATGAAGTAAGAATGCTTGAAAATGGCAGCTAAGTGTGTGCTTATACAAAACAGGAGAATCATTTCACAATGAACTCCTAAGAAACTCACATTTCAGGAGTAAACATCCTTGAAATTGACCTTACTAGGAATGACTCAAGAGAATAATAGAGGGGCAAAATTACCCTTGACTGAATAAAGGAAGCAGCAGGCTCATAGAAACACATACGCCACTGTGGTGTTAACTATTGCAGTAAAAAAAAAAACAACCTGTAAGGTTTGGGAGACTCTACATATGCCTAGATATTTTGTCACATTTTTAGAAGAAGACTAAAGTAGTAAGTTCTGTTGTATAATCTGAGGCAGCTGAATAAAATGACTTCCCAGAGTATATTTTATTAGTCACAGTAGATACATTTGATTTTCTGGAATTAGAAGCCATTATTTTACCTAATGGTTGTGTAGCTTACATAATATTCAGCCTTTCAAAGAAGATTCCACCTAAACATTAGGAAGAACTTCCTGACAGTAAGAGCTGTTTGACAGTGGAATTTGCTGCCAAGGAGTGTGGTGGAGTCTCCTTCTTTGGAGGTCTTTAAGCAGAGGCTTGACAACCATATGTCAGGAGTGCTCTGATGGTGTTTCCTGCTTGGCAGGGAGTTGGACTCGGTGGCCCTTGTGGTCTCTTCCAACTCTATGATTCTATCACCCAGCTGCCTAACAGGGAGCAGGAAACTTCTATCAGCTTTCAGCCTTTCTTAAATTCTACCCCTTTTGTATTCTTCATACTTAGTTCCACTGAAGAAAACTGTTCTTGCTATGCTTGTATACTAATGGTTTTACAAAGGTAGCTGCATTGCAGGGGGTTAGACTAGATGACCCTGGGGGTTCCTTGCAACTCTACAATTCTATGATTCTATGCCTCCCATAGGCATCTGGTTGGCCACTGTGAGAATAGGATGCCAGACTAGGTGGATATAGGGCTGATCCAGCAGGACTAGTTATGTTCTTAAGGATTCCAATTCCTTAACATAATTTCAATTCCAATTCCAAACTGAGAGGATGAGCATTAACAAAGCAAATGGGTTTTGATATGCAAGTATTGTAAAGGGATGCACAATACCAGCCCCCCAAAAATACATTTTGGGGAAGGTCTGAGCTGGTGGCATTGACCAGGAAAGAGACCTTGGTGCTGTGGTGAGCTGTAGGTTGGTGGATATGCTGACACAGTGTGCAGCAGGAAAATTCCAAGTTGGGAATAATTAAGAAAGGGATCTGAAATCAAACTGCCAATATTGTAATGCCCTAATACAAAATCTGTGGTGCATCCACACCTGATGTAAGGTTGTGGTCAACGATGAAGCAAGTGGGATCCACCTGTCACCAACCATTCTGAGCTTCTGGCAACCACAGCCAGAATTGTGTTGCAGAATTGCAAAGCGGATTCTCTCCTGCAGACGTCGACGCGTTGTTTGTATATCGCCTGCAGTAGGGGGCGGGGGATCACAAGGTTAGCAAGGACCACGTGGGTAGCATTTAGCGGGGCGAAGGCTCAGGTGTGCTTAAAGAGCACACCTACGCTGGCGGGATGGAGGGTTGCAGCGCGTTGTAGAAGCGCCCTAAAGCTGGCGTCCTAGCCACGAGCTTCGGTAAGGAGGTGTAGTCGAAATGTACAAAGTGGGCTGTTGACGCTGATCCAGCCTCAGGGATGCGGCTGGGCTGGGTGACCTCTGAGCACATTCCAGCTCTCAGCCATTCTACCATTGCCTTTGGCTTCGAAGCCATTCACAGCGCACTGCCTCTCCCCCTCGACGCCTTCCACCTGCCTCCCACATACATATATCCGTAGTTTGGGGGGGGGTGCAATTCTCCTTTTCACTTGCTTTGAAGCGGGCTGCCCCTACCCGCAAGCAGGGCCCCAGCCCGCTTTAGAGGGCCACCCGTGGGCATGCCCCTCTGCCCGGACCCGCTCCCGTTGCAGCCGCGCGCATTGTGACGGCACAGGCGCCCCCGCTGCCTGCCTCCCTCCAGCGTCGCCGCCCCCGCCCTCCATCCCGCCTTACGTAGGCTGGGCAGGCCGGCCGGCTGGCTGGCTGCTGCCCACTTTCAAACAATGCGTGCATGGCGGGCTCCGCCCCGGCTGGGCGGAGACGAGGGCTGGGCTCCGAGCCCTCGGCCAACCCTCCGGAGGCGGCCCCGGCCGCGGGGAGCTGGGGGCGCTGCTGACTCGCCGGGGCTGCTTCAGTGCCTGGTTCGGGGTTAAGCGCAGGGGAGACTCGCCAGCCCCAGCCGAGCCAGCGGAGCTGGCGGCGGCCCCCCTCCCTCTCCGCCCCGGTCAATGGCCCCTCGGAGCGCCGCCGCGCAGCTCCGGGCTCCGAGAGCGCCTTGCCCCGCCGAGCAGCCCCTCCGCGTGGCGTGAGTGCATGAAGCAGTGATGGGCAACACGGTGCACAAGACCCTGGCAGGTAAGCGGGGCTGCCGGGGGGGGGGGGGCGGCGTCGAAGGGCGCTTGCCGCTGCCTCCGACAATCCCTGCCGAGGTCGCGGAGCCGGAGACGCGCGGGCGGGCTCCGGGTTTCCTCGCGCGTCTTCGGAGGAGAGCTTTCTCACGGAGCCGTTAGACAAGGATGACCTCCTCCTCCTCCGCTCGGGCGTCGGTGGGGACCTGCTCCCGCGTGTCTTCTGGGGAAAGGCGGGGGCGACCTCGCTGTCCCCCGGCACCTTCTTTTGCCTTGGGGGGGGGGGCGTGTGTGAGAGCGAGCGAGCGAGCAGGGAAACTGCCCCATCTCCTGGGAAGCAGCTTATCTGTGTGTGCCCTGGTCCCATTGCCCCGGCTGCTTTTGCAGCTCTCTTTTGTTAGTGCAAACAGCAATGGCAGTTTCTCTTTTTCTTTCTCTACCTCGCCCCCTCCCCTCCCTTCCTGCACGTGCTGCTTTCTGTCACTCCCTGTTTTCTGCTGCTGCTGCTGCTGCCGCCGCCGGAGGACAAGATACCTCTGACATACCGGTCCATCCTCCGCTCTGATTGCTGAATTAAGTATGGGAGGTTTTAACTGAAGATATGGGGGCTTAGGAGAGGAGAACTTGTTTCTGCGGATTCCCCATTTCCCTCTTGATTTCTCTTAAAAAGAATATCTGTTTTAGTAATGTTCCCCCTCAGCTCAAAATTCGAATCTTATTTCATGGTAAGGATTTGAGCCTAATGATTCATAGCGACATTTCGATTCTCTGCAGCTTATGGTTCTGGGGAGGAGGACCCTGTAATGAACGAAGGTGGGGCTATGAGGTGCTCAGAGGCAATCCCTTTTTGGTCAGACAAGGAAATGGCAAAAAAAAGAAAGAAAGAAATGCGTGTGCAGCCTGATGTATTATTGCACACTTACCTGGTGCTTAAAGTGGGCACAGGACAACAGCGTCAGAAAGGGGGAGTGGCCATAGCACAATAGTAGAGAAGCTCTTTGCATGCATGTGGCCTCTCTCTCTCTCCCATGTTCTGTCCCCACCATTTCCAGTTAAAACTTAGGGGTTTGTAGGGCAGGGAAAGATCCTTCTGCTGCTCACAATAGGCAGTGCAGGGTGAAAAAGGCACCCGTGGTCTGAACTGGTGTGTAAGATGAAGCTGCTCTTTCGGTGGAAAGAGCTGTGCATTTAAAATGTTGACATGAAACATCTGCGTCTGATTTGATGGGAATTAAAAATCTGTATCCCGTGAATTTATTCCACTTTGTGCACTGTGGTATGCAAATGTGTAGGAAACATAGGGTGCATGCATTTCAAGAGCTGTGATGCTGAATAAGTCTCAAGTGGGCAGTCAGTGGGATTTCCAAATGTAAAATGTTTGGAATTGAATGAGGAAGAACTTTGACAAGCTGAGGGCTGGGGATGCAAAGAAGAAGAGGACCTGTTGCCTTTTGAGTGGGCACGGTTGGCAGACCAGGCATGAGTGAGAGGAGACAGATGCAGGAACGGATGGCTTTTGTTCCATAGCCAAGTGGCATGCTGGCGGTAGAACCAGTCCGTTTCGAAGCAGACTGTTTTCTTACGAAGAATTGTTCTGCTCCCTCTTTTAACCCCTGTTTCTGTAGAAGGGAAAGAATATGCTTTTCAAAACTCAGGCCCTTTCAGGATCTGCTGTGCCCCCCTCCCCCAGAAATTGAAATAAAAACAATGAACTTGAGCAGCAGCTGGGATGTCTTTTGGTCCCCTGCAACTACAACAAAAGAAGGCAAAACTCTGTTTCTGGCTGAAAAAGCCATTTATGCGACTGAATTGAAGAGACGCCGCTGCCTCTCATTGTGAAATTTCCGAGTGTATTGGCCTTTATTTTTGCTTTTTGAAGACTTTGTATGTAGTTTCTTCTTTGTGACTCAAAAGGGGGGAAAATTGAAACCACATCTGAAACCTGTTTGGTGCATTCAATGACTTAATTTAAAATAAAGGTGCCCTCCCCAGCCAGCATTGTTCTGATATAATGAGAATGAAATCCACCACCCCTCTTTTTGCTTGCAAGTTTGTAATTGCGACTCCTCCCTTCAATCCTGTCAGTGGGCAATGAGAACAGTTGGTTGATGAAGAATTAACGGTATTGAATTACTGCTCAGAGCTCCTGTGAGCTTATGTCTTCAGCTGTCTCCCTTTTCTCTCTCTTGTTCTTCCTTATACCGTATGTCGTATTTAGTATACTTGGCTGCCTTATAAAGCCTGGGAGGCACGCTGCTGAACTGTGGCTGTCCTACAACACAATTATGAAGTTCCCTTTCTCTAATGAGGAGCATAAAAGCCCTAGTCTGAAATTCTCTTTGCAGCCCTACAAAACCTTTGAAAGTGGGCTTAATTTTGCTCATTGGAGTTAAAAAGTGATGCTTTATTTCTACTTTACAGTTTATTTCTATTCTTCTTTCATCTTAGGGACTTGATTAGACATCCAAATAAATTACTTATTTTATCAGTCAAGCACTTGATTTTACAAAGATGAAATTTCACCTGTATAGCAATTCATCTGTATAGTACAGTAGCTGCCCCACTGGAATATGTACCAGACCTCAGAACCCTGCATGAAATACTGGGACAAGAGAGAGAAGCTTTTGTCTGAAAACTGTAGCTGCAGCCATGCTTATATGCATCACAGAAATATATGCACCTTGGGCTAGTCACTGTCTCTCCGCCCAGCCTCCCTCACAGGGTCACTGAGGGGTTGAAGGTTGGAGGAGGCCCATGCATGTCACCCAAAACATCTGGAGAGAGGGCAAGATATAAATGTATATATATTTAAAACACATACCTGTATTTCTACTATCCAAAGGGTCAAATTCATTTTCACCTTGCTCTACATTATTTGCCTCAATTTGTAGAGTTTACAAAATAGCCAAAAAGCAAGATCACAATCCATTCTAGGTACAGACTTGATGGAAACTTCAAGTCCACCAACTGAAAGAGCTACAGACAACCTGATAGGCATCTCTGCAGCCATTGAAAACATAGGATCTGCAAACTGTTTGTCAGGTTGATCTAGACATGTTATTGTCATGTGGGAGGGAGGATGATTATACCCGTTAAATAAGAGAGACTCAGTAGGGTGATGGGCTCCGCATCTTCTGATGTGGAAAGCAACGAGAAGCAGCTTTGTGCCATGCAGAAAGGTTAAGAGGTTATTAAGGCTACTTCTGTCATTTTGCTAAGCTAAGCTGCTTAACTTTATCAAGCAAGCTTTCGACTAGAGCAACCTACACAAACATTAATGTTAATAGCTGGGAGTTTAACATCCTTGACTCATGAAGGACCTGTGCTCTTATCTAGCACAGAGTCTTCTTATGCTCCCACACTTTACAGAGTGCAATTGGAATTGCACAGAACCACTTTTGCAATTACAAAAGCTCATTACTTGTACACATTGGTATTTAATTGGATTCTGCTCTGAGTCTGAGTGTTTTGGTGTAACTTACACATCAGTTTTCTTCCTTGCCAATAGCCACTTAAAAGGTAAAGGGGCCCCTGACCATTAGGTCCCGTCGTGGCCGACTCTGGGGTTGCGGCGCTCATTTCGCTTTATTGACCGAGGGAGCCGGCGTACAGCTTCCGGGTCATGTGGCCAGCATGACTAAGCCACTTCTGGCAAACCAGAGCAGCGCACGGAAACACCATTTACCTTCCCGCCAGAGCGGTACCTATTTATCTACTTGTACTTTGACATGCTTTCGAACTGCTAGGTTGGCAGGAGCAGGGACCGAGCAACGGGAGCTCACCCCGTCGCAGGGATTCAAACCGCCAACCTTCTGATCGGCAAGTCCTAGGCTCTGTGGTTTAACCCACAGCGCTATGTGTGTGTGTGTTTTTTTACTAGAACTAACATGGTATATTAATAATGAGCAGGAAGTTACATAAAACTTTTATTTAGGTATGAGTAGTTCCTAGTAGTAAAAAATCTATTTTCCTCGCTTTGTCGTGGGGAAGTCGTAGAATTTATAAAATATAGAGTGAAAAATATGGTATGTTATTTTGTTATGGGTCTTTTAACGACATTTGGATCATTAAAGCTCCATTCAACTTGAAATTGCATTGTGCCAGGATTGCTGTTAAAAACATATTTTTCAAGCTATATATACTCTTAGGAGTAAGATATGGAGAAATAGAGAACATATTACTACATACAGTATTTAAAATTGTGGAGAAAGAGGTTGATTTACATTGAAATGATAGAATCTTTAAAGCTTGAAATGTGGCAATTATGTCGCACGTTCTGTGGATATGTAGGATTATGCCTATATTATATTTTGTTGCACAAGTGATGTCCCTCCATTCTGGAACATGGAATGTCTTAATATTCTTCCACAACAGTTGCTGGAGAACTAAAGATTCTTCTGTGCATATTTAAATTCTTGGGCTAATTCCCATTTGAAAATGCCAGGGGTGTTTAGGGTGATCATATAACTGTCCCAGTATCTTTAGGAATCTTTCATCTCCCCATCTACAGAAGCTTGAAGAGCTCTTCTTTATATTGTGTCAGCAGATGCTTTCTTGTTTAAGCAAAAGAAAATTCTTTTGCCCAGTCATCACAGTAGCAACAGTTTGTAGCAAAGCTGGGATAAACCAGACTAATATTCACCCAGCCCTTAAGTGAAATGTTTATTTGATGCATCAAAGCTCCTTGCTGACTTTACTTTCTGTTTGTTTTCTTGAATTCTACATTAGAACTTTTTTGAAGTTGCAGAAGAGAGAGTTTTATTCTGATCCCATGCAGAGAAAGTCCAGACAGACCATTCTCACTTACATCATGGAAAAAGCCCAAATAATCAACATTCCTCTGTATTCCTTAGATACTGTAGCTTTTAATGAGAAATATTGGGGGGGAATTGAAGTTCAATTTCTGCCTTTTAAGGCATTCTGCAGTGCAGTCTTACACATTGCTACTAAATATAAAGCTCAGTTTTCAGTGATGGCTTACTCCTAGGTAGGTGGGTATAGGATTTCAATCTTGGGTCTTAAACCACAGTCCTTTATCAATTTACTTGGGAGTAAGCCACCAATGAACTCACTGGGGTTTACTTATGGGTGGACAAGATTGCACTGTTAAGCCTTAAATTATAAAGCTATTATTCCCATTCTGCTCTTAACATTCAGAAAAGCTTTTAGGAAGCATCTTATTTTGTTATCATGGCTAGCATTTTGATAGTTAACACAGCAAAGATACAGACATTGAACATGTTAAGGACATTGCCACAGTACTGGAATGAGTAATACAGCAGGACTAATGAAATACCATTTTTATACATGTATTGAGAAATCACTATGAAAGGTTTGAATGCAAGAGTTAATGTGCTAATTAAACATTTTTTTTAACCCTCTGTAGTGGTAAAAATTGCTTTTATCTAAAAGCTTGCAGGTATAATCCTTTTCCACTTGCCAAAGAAACTTCTCGTATTATGCATCTCTTGAGCCACAGTCCTTACATAGCACACTAACAAATTGGGACTTGGCTAGGATAACTCACCCAAAGATTGAACTCTATATTAGATTATACTTTCTTTTGATCTCCAAAGAAGCTACTGCCATTCCTTAATCATCTATTTTTGTTCCTGTTTTATATTGACCTGTCATTCCACAGAGATCATCTGCAGAAGCTCTCTTCCAAATATCTTGCCATGTGAAGCAAAGTGGGTGGCAACCCGAGAGATGGTTGTGATGCCATAACTTTAGCATTCCCCCTGCAGAGAGGTTGGCTTGGTTGGTGCCTACATTGAACCAGCTCAGATATCCCAGTAGGCCATGATTTATTGTGATGGATGTGAGCCACAGGGAGCATTAGGTTCACATGCTCCCTCTCCTCCTCTGGCATGGCTGTGAGAAGGAGATTAAAAAAAAAAACCCTGTGGCTTTGGTTAACCACAGTTTAGCATTGTTTCTGAACATGAGAGTTCATTGTTGGTCTTAATTATGGTTTGTTCAGCTTCAAAGCCCAATGCTTGAAGTTGACTGATTTTAAGCAAACCATTGTTAATATTAGGGACAGTTTGTTGGGTCTGAATGAAACAACAAAGGGCAGGTAATAACAGATTAAAACAAAAACTTCTAATCACCTTCTCATGGCTGAGCTGGAGGAGAAGTGAGGCGGAGTACATGAGCCCAAAGCTTTATCCATTTGTTCCTATCACAATAAACTATACATTAGTTTAATATGACAGCTGATTCAGCTCACTGCTGTATGATTCCCGTTCCATCCTTTTGGAAAACCCATGGTCCTAGGATGTTTTCCCTAGTGGAGTGTGTGGGGGGGGGAGAGTGATGAAAAACCATTGTGGGATGACCATATTAATGCATTTTAATAGCTTTTTCACCTGGTAATAGATAAAATATGCTGCCATAGTTAAATTATAATAAAAATGGGTTTAAGCTTGCATTGTAAGGAAGTCTGCTGTATGTTTGGGCTCAGCCATTTCACTGTAATGACTTGCATATCGTTTACAGCATTGTACTTCCTACAGCTGATAAACTTGGTGTGCAACATTGCAATGAATGGGTAAGACTTGTTTTGACTTAAAAAGCTGGCTGAGAGTCAGAATTGACATTGCTGGATTATAAGCAACATCCCAGCCTATCATTTTGTGCTGTTTCAGTGGCTTTGTAGATAATGATACCCCTTTATGGTTTGGAGCTAATTTCCCCTTATCTAAATTAGCTGATTGCTTGCTCTTCATTGACAGGTGGATCTTGTCTCACTATGCTCTGAGATTCCCCTTTGACATTCATTTCACCTTTTCTTCCTTAAAGCTTTTTGGTCCCCCTCAATGAGCTATCTTAGTGCACGTTTAATTATCACCTTCTCTGCTTTGCCACTTAAATATGGTACTTATATTGTCTTTCATAACCAGACATCAGGATATCATCCTAAAGATGTTGTGTGTGTGTTAAATGTTCCTTGGGGATTGCTATTGCAACAAAAGAATCCAGACACTTCTTTCCGTGATTAGACTTCAAAGCAGCTATATTAGGTCATGTGCATAACATAACATTGGGCATCAAAACACAACTTCAGTACTTAAGATTTCTTCTCTTTTATTTATTGAATGTTTCAAAGAATTCCCAACTATTTCCTGCAATCCACCTAAAACTAAACAAGACCATACCGAATCATCTTGAGGATAATCCACAGAATATGTCTCTTCTGATTTCATGGCCAATATTATCTTTAGTTATTGCTCAATATTGCTCATAATTTATTAGCCATCTGTTCTTTGTGGCGCAAGTTCACACACCATCTACCAATCTGCTATCCTCCTCATCCCTCATCCATCGTCCTTTGTGGCAGCATCTATGGATGACAGTAGATAGCACTCATTTTCTGACTTGTTCATTCAGACTAATTGTTCCTCTCATCTCCTTATTAGGTAGCCTGAGAGAGAGTGTTCTGGATTTCCAGAAGGAGCTGAAATACTTGCCAGTTTGCATGGGGTGGGTTAGAGAAACGTTTGTTGAATAATCCCCTATACTGAACCTCATTCAAAAAGGAGGCCCATAATATATAGGCAGAGTGTATGTACTTGAGGTGCCCTGTTTTGGATAGCTTGAAAGTCAGTGGGATAGGTGGTACTGAACAGCTCTAGAGAATAAAGGGAAGGCATGCAGGTATAATCTGAGCAGCTGTCCCAAGCACAAACTGCAAAATGTACTAGTTGACCTCTCAGCTAATGTTTGGACTTCGAGATTTGTTTTATGGTATAAGATACGTACTGGTATAAATCAGGGAAGAGTGCTGCAAACTATTGGAGACAGGAGCATACACAATTCCTTTAATTTGTTTGGATAAAGTGGTTAACTTCAATCAGGAAAATGGAGGGGGCAGTGGTGGGGACTCAAGACGTCAGACTGAATCAACCGTACAGCTTTATGAGGAAATGTTTGGAACTGAACGTGTCACTGCATTTTGAAAAGAACACCAATAAATTACACACATGTGAATCCACCTTAGTTGATTCTGGAATGTAGCATGTGTGGTTTTTTTTTTTAATATGGTAAGGGTACCTGATTACAAAATGTGTGAGAAGATGCCATGAGTTGGCTAATACCTTGAATACATGGTTTTCTTTCTAATGTACGTAGTTGTTTAGTCTTCAGTCTGTTTTGTAGCTTGTGTGCCTATTACCAGCTAAAAACATAGCTTCTCAATTTGGATTGAAGCTGGTTTGGAGCAAAATGCAATGTTTCTTAAGAAACAACACAATAAATAACCACCCATGGCAGTGCGCTGGATGCAGAGTAAACAGGAGTGTGTACACAGCCTTGCTCACTGGTTGGATGTTCCCTTTTTACACCCAAGTTCTCGCAGCATGCAAATTCTAGCCCATTGATTATTCATACATTTAAAAATGTTTTCTGAAATTAACATTGTAATGTTGATATCAAGAGTCCTCAAATACTTAGATAATGTTAGGTCTCTGCATTATTTTTTTGTGTTTGAAAATGTAAACCCTAATGTGACTCGTGATGATTCATTTGGAAGATTATATAACATCCCTGTTCGTATTCTAAAAATCTGCCTGCAAATCAGTTCCAATCAAAGTTTCCAATCAAAGATGGAAATGAACATTTTGCTATTTGGCAGCACTCATGAATTAAACTAGTTCTGTGTCAGCAGGGCCTGTTGCATCATTGCCATAAAGGCGAGGGGCTCTCCGCTCCATACTTCCCATTGTGTCTCTGTTTGATGTTTTAGTTGCCTGAGTCCAGATTCATAATTAGAATAAGAGGCTGGTATGATTGGGAGCACAAGGTGGCAAGGTATGTGATGGGTGTGAGTCACGATGAAAAAAAAGCTGCCCCAATATTCATTATCATTTATTATCCAATAGGACAGGGCAAAAAGGAGAGGGGGCACTATTCATGGAACACTTGTGAGTTTGCAGCCTTTATATTTTTAGATGATTACCCACACTGTATTTTGCCACTGCCAGTTTCCCTCCCCCCCAAATGCCTTCCTTAATTTTCAGAGAATTTTGACCTTGAGGGGACACACATCTTTGGGGCGAACCAGATGCAGAGGAGGGCAGTGACCTGTGACCTTTCATGGCTGTGTAGAAGACGCCTTTTTATCAGCATCTGTTTTCTCAGCAAGTCACACCTGTTGAAGTCTGTCTTACAATCATGAAAGACTGAAGGAGCCCAGTCTTCTTTTGCATGTGGTTTCCCTGAAAGAGGCATGTAAGTCAACGTCAAAAGTCTCTGAAAAGAAGGAGTGTGGGATTGGGTTTAGCAGATAAGGATTAAAGTCACTTACTGAAATTGACTTGTTGTCATCCTTCTTTTCACCTTGGAGGAGAGGGGTGGAGAATCTATTAAGTACGTATATGAATCTGTTCCTCACATTAAAAATTTCAATCTATCCTTACAGCTCGCCCCCCTGCCCCCTAGCCTTTTGCTTCCTATTTGTTCTCTGAATGAGCAGATTACTTCCTCCTCTTTTTGGGACTCCTAAATGCAATCTGATTGTGTCAATACCTTTTTCCTAGACTGTTTGAATATAGGTTACAGCCACCCAGGAGAAATCCCCACCCCAATAACATGATAATTTAGCAGATTACAGTTGCAGGAAGCTTTTTTTGCAGGATTGTGTGAGATCAGGTTCATATACTGGATAAAACTATACCTTACTGTAGAAAGGTCATTCAGAAAGCTTCCATTTTAGTGTTGTCTAAAGCATCAGCTTCTTTAGTTTCATAATTGGATTTATCTATTTACTGCTTTTGTTCTGCTTTCTGCCAGGATTACGTAGTTGTGGTTTTATTTTATTTCTGCAAGCGCCAGTCTGCTGAGCAGTTGTCCTCTTGCTGCAGTGTTGCAATCTCTGTCGGGGAATGTTCTGCAAGAAGCCAGCCTTCCACTCACAAGCTGTTCATTGTGCACTTGTTGCATCTCATGAAGCCTCGTGCCACAATCCATTTGCCAGCCCTTAAGGTGGTCTTCAAGGACTCTTATGTTGGTATTTGTAACAAAAGGAACCGCACAAAAACCTTATATTCTCCCATTTCTCATTTTATTCTTAACCTGAAAACGAAGACCTAATTTCAAAGCAATGTGTATTGCTAATGAGATCACAATTGGTTTCGTCACAAAATCTAAAACAATAGCATAGGCCCAAAGAAGTGAATTACTCTCAAGAAATGCAGATGCTGTAACAGTGGATGTAATCCTACTATAATCTCCAGGCAGAATAATTTCCATTGTGTCTCAGCTTTTTGGAAAATATAAATTGCTTTACTTCTGCCTCTGAGTACCTGTTGAATGTGAGTTTGACAAGCCAAAGATTAATGAAAAAAATACCCAAGGTTTTAAACTGGAAAGAAGGGCACAATGAAGTAATTCTATCCATGTTTATCTTCCTTGCCTGACATTTAAACAGTGTGGTTACAAGGCCATTTTTTAACGTTTATGTGATTTATGTCTGTTTTGTATGCAAGGCCCTGACTCTAATCTTAATCAATTACTCAATTTGCAGGGGACGAACATAAAGTTACCCTTGATCTTTCAATAAAAGGGGCACTACTGAAGGAGTGAGGACCAGGGGTCCACCTGGGTCCACTTTGGAGAGCCAGGCTGGAGCCATTTTATAAGCTGAAAGCCATCTTAGAAAGCAAACTAAAAGGCTAAAAGCTATCTCTCTTCTGTTTGCAAAAGCATTCTTTGCAAATGCAGCAAATGTGGTCTGAGCACTTCACACCTGCTCTAGCTGCTGACCCAATTCCAGTAAACAGACCGAGAATAGAGCGAACAACAGGAAAGATGTAGCCCACCACAAATGAGCAACAGGAGAAGGTAGCTCGCCACAAGTCTAACAGATGGTCAATGCGGCTTTACTAGGAAGGGTATGTAGGTCAAGAGGTTTATAAGCTTACAGCACCACCTTGCGGATAATGCAGCCTGGAACCGAAGGGCCACCATCAATTCTTTAATTGGTTGAGCAGGAATGTGTAAGGGGTGGGTCAAGGGCTGAACTGTGCTTTTGCCAAAAGGTATAAAAGTTGTCTGCCCCTGGTGTTCGGGGGCATTCTCTCATTTTTCCTGAATGTACCCACTTTGCTTTGCTTGTCTGACAAATAAACCAAAGTCAATAAAAATATTGCTGCCTGGATTTTTCCATTCTGGTCTAGATTCTGAATTTACAGAATCTGAAGTCTCTAACATTTCTGGTGCCACAGGTGACTCGGATCAAGGACCTTAAGTCCTCAAAAAGACCAGAAGGCAGCTCCCTTGTCCTTTTCTAGGCAGGACGCAGGGGAAGGGCCAATAGGCCGCTTACTCCTGGCGCCACCGAGGTTTTTCTTCGGAGGAGGGCGAAGCCAATTTGACCCTTCTGCTGGATCCTGTGAGAGGAGACAACGGATTGAAGGACCGAGGTTGGGAGAACAGGGCAGAGACCAGCCGGCTGGGGTGAGTACATGGGCAAAGGGCCCTGAGGACATAGGAAACCTCCTTGGATAAGGAGAAGGGACAGACTGATCACCTGTCCAGCGTACTTGGTGGCAGTAAGGGTAGAGTTGGCCCCTGAAAACCACCCACGCTTAAGGATTTAAAGGTATAAGGAAGGCAGAAAGGAAAAAGGGGGGGAACCGGGAGGCTAGTGTATGGTACAGCGTCCAGTGAAAGAGGCACTTGGTGCGTGTGTGTGTGCAACCCCAGGGTATTCCCCTGGGGTAGAACCAATAAGTACTTTGTTTCCCAGCAACGCGAGCTCGACTGGGCAAGGAAAATTGGGAACTGCATGTGTGTGTGTTTGGTGTTTGGGGACGCTGCACAAGGACCATATTAAATATGGGAGGGGGTGGCTCGAAAGGTCCAATAACTCCCCTGCAATGCATGCTGAACAATTTCAAGAAAGGATTCAGCGGAGACTATGGCATTGTGATGACGCCAGAACGCTTGCGCACTCTGTGTGAACTGGGAAGAAACATAGAGGCTCTAGCTGGGACAGGGCAACAAGGAGTATCTCTTTGAGGCTGAGTATCTACTTAGGGAAGAGTTTCAGACTCAGATGTAACTCTGGGAGCGATGGAGGGGATCGCTCCAGAGATCCCTTAGGGTATCCAAGTTAGTATATAGAACTAGAGTGCATACAAAGCTTTCAGATCTCTGGACCTCAATGAAGGCAAGAGTTCAGCCAGGCAGAGCTGGAGAATTCTCTGCTGAGCTGTGGCTTTGGTAGTAAGGCAAGCCTCCTAGTTTCTCCAAAGCCCATTACTGAACTGGGAAGCACATGAGCCTTGCAGACCTCCAATAGTTTTGATCCCTATAGTAACTACAGTTTGACCAGGGAGGCCAACCTAAATCCCAGAACTTAGTTAGGGAAGAGCTGGGTACCTCTGTGACCAGCGGCAACTTGGAACACATCAGGGGAAACCACCAGTAGCCCCCTAGTTTCTCTGATGACTAGTGAGAGGTGGTCTATGGCTAGGAAATACGAAATGCTTTCAGACCTATAGCAGTTACAGTTGAGACAGGGAGGACAATTTAATTGGTGTTCTTAATCAGGCACCAGCTGGATGGCTCAGAGCTCAGGTGTGTCTCAGAGAACACTGTAACAGACCCCTGGTTTGAGGCTTAGGCAGAGGAGCCTCAAGAGAAGACCTGCATCTTTGTGGCCACCACAGTTGACAAGTTAGTTGCCACAGAAAAAGGATGAGGGAACAGATGAAGAAGCAAGCCGGACACCTGAAGCTGACCACAGGGTGTGAGCAGCCAAGGTCAGGTGTCTGCTGGCAGAGCTACTAGAAGTTAAAAAAAAAAAAAAAAAAAACTGCATAAAACTAAAAAAAAAGAGGAAGAACTTTCTCCATTTAACTTGGATGAGTTTGTGAACATGGATGAAGTTCTAGAGGTTTACGTGATAATAGAGAACCCCCCCCCACCCCCCTGGCTGAAGAAATATAAGACTGATCAATGAAATTAAAGGAGCACAGGCAGGAAAACGCCTCAAGAAGCCCATTTACCAGGGATCCGAGGCAAAAGTGCCGTGGTGGCCCCTTGGGAGGACAGGGACAGCCCCATATCCTCAAAGCTCCACCGCTGCCCCGATATGCGGCCCCAGGAGCCGAAGCAGGAAAGGGGGGGGCTGCCAGCCAGCCCAGAAGTACACAAGGCAGAGCCCAGTGACCAGGTCCTGGATGAATTATACCCCAGTCTTACAGAATTGAGGAAAAAGATGAGCAAATACAGAAGTTCGACCACTATGTATCGAGATGCTGCAGACGCTTATCACAGGGGTCGAGAAAAAGCCTTTTGAAAGTACCTAA
The DNA here is from genome assembly GCF_964252035.2 of Podarcis erhardii. Classification (NCBI taxonomy): domain Eukaryota; kingdom Metazoa; phylum Chordata; class Lepidosauria; order Squamata; family Lacertidae; genus Podarcis; species Podarcis erhardii. The sequence goes on along the minus strand of NC_138498.1, from coordinate 52,453,127 downwards.
AACAGTGCAGATCCAATCAGCCCACGTCCAGTGTAGAGGCAGGGACAGCAGTCCTGACCCCCCTTCGCGTGGTTTTTGACAATCCACCACCTCCACCCCCTGCACCTCCGGCAGGGCAAGACGGTGCTCACAATGTCTCTGCCCCACCTGCCCCGCCACCGCAGCCTAGGACATTCACCCTTCAATATGTCCCCCTCACCACCATTGATTTGATGAATTGGAAGACCCACAGTCCTGCGTTTGCTGAGAAGCCCCAGGCAATGGTGGACTTGCTATCCTCTATATTTGCAGCACATGAGCCTACCTGGACAGACTGTCAGCAATTGCTGAACACTCTCTTTACTTCAGAGGAAAGGAGGAGAATATACAGGCTTTAGAACACCTAAAAGAACAGCAGGTTCAGGAGGCAGAGTGGCCTCAACGATATCCCTTAACCAACCCACAGTGGGACCCAAATAATGTGGACAATCGCAATGCTCTAAGTACCTATCATAGGACAATGTGCAAAGGACATTAGAACCAAAATCCAAAACAGCCTGGGTTCCAGGACATGTCCAGATCTCAGCTCATGGCCATCGCCCAGAAGGTGTTTAAACAAAGAGGAGAGACTGAGAAGAGGGAGAAAAAAGCAGTGGAGGAAAGAAAAGGCAGCAGTGTTAGGCACGGCAATGGCTCACAGCCCAGGGACCTGAGGGGTCCGCCGTAGCCATTCAGAGACCCGCAGCCAAGGGGGAGGAAGATGCCTGCTCAGCAACAGCAAGGCCATAAGAATTACCCCTGTAAAAGGCTGCATGGAGCCAATTGGGAAGTCTGGTCAAAATGCATGTATTACTGACTGGCAGAAAAGCAGCTATGGGAAAGTACACAGGCTGAAACAGGCTTTGCCCAGCCCATTAAGAAGTTTACAGGCGCAGTGGAGGCTTGTGAAGCAGACGTGGTTGATGCTCTTGAGCAGCCGTGGGTTGTGTGGCAAGCAGTGAAGACGGCATGTCAGGCTGCAGTAGAAGCCAGACCAGAGGGACCTGGAAGCCCAGAAGGGTCTGTGGGACGCCCAGAAAGCCCAGAGGGACCTAGAGGATGCCCAGAAAGAGTACCAAGCCCAGAGGGGGCTGAGGCTGTTTTGGGAAGTTGTTTCTACGGTTCAATGCATCTGTGTGATGGACTGTGTGTTGGAGAAAGGCTGAAAAGGCAGTGGCAAGCTGTTCCTCAGGCAATAGAGCACCCAAAAGTGGGGGTGCAGGCCAGGCAAGCCATTCCAAGAGTTCTGAGGAGGCCAAAGTCTCCAAGAGTTATTTGTCCTTTGAGGTGAAGTCCAACAGCGAAAGGCATTGCCATGCAATTGGCAGCTGGATGCAAGGCTAACATCTATACTGATTCTAAATATGCCTTCTTAACCCTGCATGCGCATGGCGCCCTATGGAAAGAGCCGGGAAAGCTCTGAAATACGGTCCAGAAGTTGAGACGTTACTAGAAGCTGTATGGGCCCCCAAAGAGATTGATGTGATGCACTGCAAAGGCCATAGCAGAGGTCGGGACATGGTCACCACCGCCCTCAACCCAGCTACCCTGTTGCCGGTAGGAGAAGGTGAGGAGCAGACACACGATTGCATTGAGATTATGGACACAAGACTGGACCAGGAGAAGTGGCCAAGGGAAATCGATTGGCAGACAGAGTGGCCAAGGAAGCAGCCCGGTAACCAGCCCCAGCCTCAGTTATTGGAGCAGTGGTCCCAGAAGCGATCTTAAGCACTGCTAACAAACCAGATACTATGAGTCCACCCACATGAGGCCAGATGCCACAACCAAGCAGCTGGAGAAGTATGTCTATATAGCCAACCTTTATCAACTGGCAGCCCAGATTTCCAGGAAATGCCTGCTATGCCAAAAGAATAATCCCAGAACTCACTCCAGATGATGTGGAACCGCGTTACACCCTTGATGAACGGCAGTGGGCCAGCCAAGAAGGAGCAACGCTCCAGGAAGGACCAGACAGCTGTGTTTTTGGTGCCCCAGCATCTGGCCAGCGTGATTGTGAAGAATTACCACGAATCCACCCATTTGGGAAGCCCAGCTGCTAAAGCACACCTTGGAAGAATACTCTACATCACCAACCTATCTCAACTAACTGCTGCTACAACTAACTGTTGCTATAACTAACTGCTGCTACATCCCAAAACTGTGTCCTGTGCACCAACCAAGAGACTGAGATCACCCTTTCGTCCGAGACATCCCCGCCAGTTTGGGGCAGATGAAAAAATCACATCACCCAAGGACAAGTGCAATCCCTTTGTTTGTCGTGTGTGTGTTTGCTTCCTTTCCAGGTATTCCCTCGAGCGTACACCGTGCAGTCCCGCGGCAGCCTTGTTGAGCCGGTTCACCAGTTCCTCTGGGTGACAGCGTCTGGCGACCCCCTCATCCCCAACTGCAGTGAAAGTAGCCGAGGTGATCCCCTGGGTACATCACACGCGTCTGAAATCCTGCTGACCCTCTGAAGCTGATCATCACCTTGTGTTTGACGCTACCGGGAATGCGTTGAGCCACGGGCAACGAGATCCTGCGACTACTCATCACAAGGACAGTCACAAAGACTTTATCTTTTCTCTCTTATTTTCTGTATTGATTTGCTCTATGTCTTATTGCCCTGACCCTACCGAGCCATACCAACCCTATTGGCCTGCTGACCTCTGCTATGACTGGTTCGTCTTGCCGGTGGTAAGGGACGGCATACGCGTTGGCTCTTGGGAACGAGGGTTCAATAGGGCGGCCGCAGTACAGCATCCCACTCTCCCACTGTGGCTCTTTATTCACTGCATTGCCCAGCGCACTTGGATGTGGCTCCTCCGGAGAGCTGCAGGATCGGTAGAAATCTATCGAGTTCTAGACTGCTCTTGTGGTTGTGGGAGAATAGCCCGCTGGTTACATGGTAAAGCGATATATCAACCCCATTTGACAAACCAGGCCAAAATCTTACTCCAGGTGTTGCATGGGAGGGTGTCTGAATCAGGTGCACATTAAAATTGCTGAACAGGTGCCTGTAAATTCTGCAGTCCCACCTCTGATTATTGTGGTGGCTCGAGTCTCCCAAAATCCCAGAATACTGCCTGAACTATTGGGCCTGGTAACTCCACACCTAATACCCTTGAATGTGGCAGGGTATTTTTGTGGCTGCATAAGGGTTGCCACCCAATAGACAGGGCACCTAGTTCCAGAAGAATTGGATGGGAGGGGTGCCCGAGGGCAGCATCCCCAGGGTAGAGACTTGCTCTCCAGCAAATTTAGAGGCACCACTAGGACTTTTGGTATTGGGACCAGAACCCCTTGATATAGTCACCCCGTGTGTCAGGCCATTGCAGGGGTGGATATATTCTTGTGGGTGCAACATCATTTACGTGGAAGAAGAAGCCCCTTTTGGATATAGTACTCTCCCAGGAGACCACAGGGGTCTCCACCCACCGGGAATAGTTGGGAAGTTGATCCAAGTGGTGGGAGCTTCCGAAATAAGGTGGAAGATGACCCCAGAGGCCCAAGTGTTTATAGAATACGAATATCAGTGGGCCCTTCAGCAGTAAAAGAATATTAGGAATGACCCCGAGTATTGGTGGGAGGAACTATGGAAATATTGAGGTTGGTGGGTAGGAGTGGTATGTACTGCCCTATTTCTTTGGATGTTCATGTATTTTTGCTGGCATTGGCCAAAGCGGGAAAGAGTCCCCTGGCCTCCCATGCCAACTTTTCCCATCTGGCTCTCTATGATGTGGTACCTATTGATCCATCAAAACGAAAATGATGAACCGGAATTGGTCAGCATTTTCGTGATGGAAAGGGGGGAATGAAGGAGTGAGGACCAGGGGTCCACCTGGGTCCACTTTGGAGAGCCAGGCTGGAGCCATTTTATAAGCTGAAAGCCATCTTAGAAAGCAAACTAAAAGGCTAAAAGCTATCTCTCTTCTGTTTGCAAAAGCATTCTTTGCAAATGCAGCAAATGTGGTCTGAGCACTTCACACCTGCTCTAGCTGCTGACCCAATTCCAGTAAACAGACCGAGAATAGAGCGAACAACAGGAAAGATGTAGCCCACCACAAATGAGCAACAGGAGAAGGTAGCTCGCCACAAGTCTAACAGATGGTCAATGCGGCTTTACTAGGAAGGGTATGTAGGTCAAGAGGTTTATAAGCTTACAGCACCACCTTGCGGATAATGCAGCCTGGAACCGAAGGGCCACCATCAATTCTTTAATTGGTTGAGCAGGAATGTGTAAGGGGTGGGTCAAGGGCTGAACTGTGCTTTTGCCAAAAGGTATAAAAGTTGTCTGCCCCTGGTGTTCGGGGGCATTCTCTCATTTTTCCTGAATGTACCCACTTTGCTTTGCTTGTCTGACAAATAAACCAAAGTCAATAAAAATATTGCTGCCTGGATTTTTCCATTCTGGTCTAGATTCTGAATTTACAGAATCTGAAGTCTCTAACACTACCACACTTCAAAAAGTTGGCTCCATATTAGTAAGGACAGAGAGGCTTGAACTTGGTGAAGTGGTGTAGTGGAGAATGGGGGACACTAAGATAAACAAATACACAGTTCAGTAGTTGGCATGGACAAGGGGAACTACTTTAAGTTTTCCTGTGCAAACTTTTAAGGAGTTACTATTTCACCCTTGCTGGCATACAGAAACAAACAAATGGGTTGGGGGACAGGACATCACACTTGCGGAACACATGTCTCATGGCATCCCATTCTCATTTTGCTATAAAGTGAAAGGCTGCAGAGCAGCTTTGCCAGATATAATCTCAACCGTATTCTCACTTGTTGTCTTTGCCAATACCACATATCACATCTCAGCCAATAAATTTATGTATAAAGCATTACTATGCTTCTTGAGGACCAGTCCCTGAGACTGCCCCTGCTCCTCAACCTTATATGTAAACCCTTCTACCCTATAGCCCCACTGATGAACTAGCAACTGGGGAGTTGCTCATGAGGACTCCTTTATTGTTTGGCTTTGGTGTGAGAGGAAAGCAGGAGCTAAATTGTGAGCGGGTATAAGACTAGAATGTTTGTGTGTGTGTTTGCTGGGAGCTGGAATTACCTTTAACCTATTGCTCAGCAGTCTGAATGGCTGAGGTGGTTTTGGGGAAAACTAGGGCAGTTGTATTGAATGATTTTCAGCATCTACTCTGAGAGACTCCCATTCCCGTTGACTTAGCTGGCTTGGGACTTTTTGGCTGCTATTGCAATCATGGGGTTGTCTTGGCATATCACTGGCCAAATAATCCATGAGGAAGGACATATGCTTAAACTCGTCTTTCCCAGCAGGTGGCTGGTTGATGGTTTGGTGGTGTTTAATTACCTTGTTATCATGGACTGTTCATTTCCTGGTGAGGTTTAACATTTGTGGTGCTTGGTGCTCATTGCTCCCTGCAGGGGTGGAGGACCAGTTAGGATCATCCTCTCCTGGAAGGGTTTTGTTTTGTTTTGTTTTAATTAGGAAGATTCCTGAACGCTTTGGGGAATTGTGCAGTTGGCATGGCTGGCACCCCTATCAAAGCCCTGGTGTCACTGTGGAATAGTGAGATGAAAAGGGCCAGTGGCACAGGTATTCACGAGTGCTCTCTCCAGCATTGTGGATCCTGGATGGCTCTGTGGTCCTCAGGAAAGCTCTGAGCGATGGAGTAAGCCAAGTGACTGCTGGAGTACAGGTGGCACAAGTATTACAGTGAAAACAGCTGAACACATAATCATGCCACCTGTGGGGCAGTGAAGAAAGTTTTCTTAACTATTACTTGAGTAGCTTTCTAGCACAGCTTTGTGGGCTTGTGGGAATGTGGGACCTTCCCCTAAGGGGAGTAGCATAGAATGCACAAAAGCCTGCTGTGACTAATTTGCAAGGCACCTTGAAAAGTCCCTCATGTTCTGCTGGAGCTTAATGCCACAGATATTGTGGATCAGCTGGAGATGTAAGTCTGGTTGTTTGGGATCAGTTTCAGTAGCTAAAGCCAGATAACTGTGGACAAGGTGTTTGAATTTTTTTGGCCTACCACATGCAATCCTGACCTTCCTGTCATATAAGGGTTGGGTTTGGGGTTGCCTGGGTTGGGCCCAGGAGCTGTAAATGCCATTTTTGTGAGAAACAACTGTAATTTGCCTTTAAAGGAAATGGTGGTGTGTCCCCTTTTCAAGACACCTTCCCTGGATCCAGAAGCAAGTGACAACTACTGCCAGTTGCAAACATTTCCTTTTGGGGAATGGTTATTATCAAGAGAGTGGTGTCTGTGCAGCGTCAGGAGTCTTTGGAGGAAGCCGATTATCTAGATCCATTTCAGTCTGGCTCCAGTCCAGATTTTGGCATTGAAATGACTTTGGTGGCCTGTATCAGGGAGGACAAAGAGAGTTTGAGCTTGCTTAATTCTCCTTGAGTTCATGGTAGCTTTTGATACCATCAATTATAACATCCTCCTGAACCATCTCAGTGGGTGGGAGTAGGGAGCACACTGTTATAGTTGTTCCATTTCTACCTGCAGGACTGGTACCAGAAAGTGGTAATAGGTGACTTTAGCTTAGCCCCATGGCAGTTGTGCTGCCTGTCCCCCCATGCCGATTAAACTCTTATTCTTTAGTTATTAGATTTCTAGTCTAACTTTCTTCTCTAAGGAACTGTTGAGAACATTTGTTAAGGGGTTTGGAATGAAGTTTCACCATTATGCAGATGACACCTAGCTCTGTTTTCCCTTGTCATCTGAACGGGGGGAAGCTGTGCAGTTGCTTGGTCAGTGTTTGGCCTCTTGTCGTGGTGTTTACTTCTGTTCTAAAGAAGGCCTCATTAGTTCAGTAGGCCCTAACTGTTTAACTAAGGTAACCCCCTTATTGAGTTGTGACTCATTGGGTCTTCCGCCTCTTGACTTGGAAATGTCTTGATTCAACACATGTGGACATCTATACCCCGGGCACTTTTTCATGTTATCTTCCCTTCCCTTACACTGATTCATCCTTCTGACCCAACTTTGGAAGTAACTTTTTAAGGGTTCTGAGAGTGATTTATGTCTTTGTTCAGTTGGCCATACGAACAAAGAATGACAGCTGCAAAGTAGGCAGTTTTTAAGTAAACAAGTGCATATTAATTTTCATGAACTTCTGAGAAGATCTCTCTCTGTGTAGAGCTATCATAATTGAGGATAATTGTCCTCACACTGCGTTGCACTTCTGGTATTTTGTGTTATTGCACAATGTGACAAGACTTGTAGTGGTGGTAATGAGGGGAGGTTTCAACTAATGTACAAAACCTCTAGAAAAATGTAATTTCCTTAGCATACCTGTGCATAGATGTAGATTCTGGGTGTTCTGGCTCAATAAGGAATAGTATAAGCATCTCTGCATTTGAAGAAGAAGAAAAAAAGCTAATCAAGAGCTCACTTTTAAAGATTTTGTCCTTTGAATAAAGCATGTACCAAATTACTATGCTCTCCGTTGGGTTCCTTGCACAATCTCTCCTCCTCCCCGCCCCCATCACTGCCTCATGAATTATGGGATCAGTCTATGCCTTCTGGAACTGGAGCTAGGAGGTTTTTGTATGCCTCTTGTTTGAGATTCCTATTTCACATGCTTGCTTAGGTGCATGTTTATACAGTGCAAAGCAACAGGCACCAAAGCTATTGCTTGTATACTGTTTTATATTTGGGTCAGCTAAGTGTGGGGAAAGTATATATTTTCTAAGAAAGGTGAATTTAGCCTATGAAGCGTCCCCTATATTGAGTCAGAGGCCATTAATCCCTCTAGCTCACTTTTGTCTATTTATTTGATGCCTGTAAAATATCTAAAAGAGATTTCCCAGTAAGAACATCAGGAATGAAACAATTTAAAACAATTTCATATGCAAAAAACAAGCTCATATGTAAAAACGATTAAAAACCATTCCATGCATAAAACAATTTAATATGTAAAACCATTTTCAAACCCACTACAGATTTAACCTGGGAGAAAGATCTCCATGTAAAAGGCTTGTTGAAAACCCCGGAAGCACAATAGCAACAGTACCTGTCTGATGTGTAATGGGAAGGAGTTCTAAGGGGCAGCTGCCACCACAAGCCCAGTTCTCCTATCCAAAAGAATGCAACTACTGATAGGATGGTATCTGCAGGAGGCCTCTCCTGCAGAGTGCAGCAGTTGTTGTTTTTTATGAAAAATACCCGTTCTTCCACTGAGAAGAGCACATGAATGTTCACACGCTCATGCTGCAGAGAAGGTGAAAGAGAAGACAGATCAGTTTTATGGAAGGCAAAGGAGCCTCTGAGACCTGCATTCTGTAGTAGTGGTCAATACACTGGGGAACATTCTATCCTTACACTGCCTCCCTGCTGTAGGCACACAACTAAGTCCTCCCAGTGGTGTGGAGCCAGTGGGACCAATTGTTCCTTAGCTCTGGTATTTTAAGCCTTGTATACATTTGACTGTAAGCTGTGCATTCCTTAATAAGAGAATTTTTTGCTGAGGATATTAGCAGCATTTGGGGGATGACGTAAGTGAAGTATGTTACTAGAACATTTCTTAGCCTCTGAAGTATATTCTGTTCCTTATGTTTTCCTGTGCCTCTTGCAGAGCCTGCCAGGATCTCCCACTTATCTTCTGCTCGATGTATCATCTGTCCTTGTAAATGCTTATCGGAGCTTTTGATCTTTCAAGGACACTTTGATTAGGTTTTTGTGTACAGATAACTCAGGCCATAATTTTCCAAATGAAAGTTTTCACTCCCTTTTAAGTGATGACAGAGATGTTATTTCCTGATGGGCAGGTGATGGTTTTGTGAACTCTGAACTTCTCCACCTCCAGCTAATGATGGTGTGGTGTAGCCAGTCATAAAGATAGGTATTAGATGAGAGGATAAGGTGGCTGATGCTCTCACTCTGCTTGGCCTGAGGACAGACAAGCAGTTCTTAACAGTGCAATCCTGCAAATGTTTGTTCAGAAGTAAATCCTGTTGTTTTCATGAGTGCTGGATTAAACCCTGTGGAGGACCGACCCTAGGCAGTTCAAATCTCGGGGGGGGGGGGGGCTCGCAAATTATCTCAAAGCTTCTACTTGGCTACTTGCGAATATTCTACTAGGATCTGGAGTTGGCGGGAACTCGCGACACACACAGAAAGCTTTGTATCTGGAAGTTTCTCATGCGTGTGCTCTAGTTGGATAACATTGAACTAAGAAAGTTTGATTGTAATTTTCTTTCAAGATCAAATCAATATTATTTTGATCCGTTGTTGCAGTGCCTCTAGAAAGGCATGGGGCTGGTGCCTACTCTGCCTTTTTGGTAATCCAGCACTGGTTTTCATTGAGGCTTACCCTCAGGTAAACTGCTTTAGGATTGTAACCTCTATTCTTTTTCTAAAATTGAAGTAGCCACCCACCTGATGTCATTGTGATGCCAGGTTACATATTTTCTCCTGCCTGCACACATCCTACCTGACGTTGCATACAGGGAAGATGGGCGTAGGGAATTAGGACCCCTGGAAGGATGAATTAAGGCTGTGGGCTGGAGGTTCCCCATTGCTGTTCTAAACTAATCCCCCTCAAATATTACAACATTTCCTCATAGGAAAGTTTTTCCAGCCCCCTGATAATTTTGGTTGTCCTTTTCCAGTTCCGCAGTGTCTTCTTTGAGGTGCAGCAACCAGAATAAACTAAAAGCACAATAAACCAAGTGGGATTACACCATAGATTTGTATGAAGAGTGGTTTTGTTTTCAGTTCCTTTCCTAATGATCCCTGGTATGAAAACTGTTCTTTGTCACTGGGAACTTGCAACCAGAATCCTCTATAGAAACTAAAGCCAGACAAAGTAAACCAGAAGCGAAACTTTTAAAGAAAGAGTGGAAATGGCTCTTGGTGTGACACAGGGATACTGTAGTTTCTTTTACAGCAGAAAGATTTCCTTAGTGTGGTAAACATTTGGACACACAAATATAGCCACGTTTACATCCTTCCATACTTAAGAGAGGTGGGTTGAAAAACCCCCAAAAAACCTTTTCAAACCTTTACTTCCTGCTTCTGTGTGTGGTTAGAAATGGTTTGTGGAAGCCTTTCAAGTTTCTGCATATATATTTTTCTTAATACAAATCAGCAACTTAACTTAATGTTCTTTCAAACTCTCAGTTGCTAGTGATCTGCATCTCAGACACTTTTTCTCGAATTGTTCCCCAAGCTTAATTCTTGATATATTAAAGACTGAAACCCCCTTCATTCCTGATCATCTTGTACTGTTGTACTGTCGTGTGTGATTCATTTTTATTGTCTGCTCTTTAAACTTTATTTCTGCAGTTACTGAGCATTTGGGGTGTTTTGTTTTTGTGTGTGTGGTGCTTACCAAAAAGTCTTGTCATACAGTTTGTGTATGTGTGTTTTTCAAAGGTAGAGAGATGCCATTTTCTGCATGACTGTCAGGACTCATTAGACTCTGCTCATCTGCCTAATAGGCTTCTGAGAAGCAAGTTAGCACGTGGGTTGAATGTGGCAAAAAAATTAGCTTTGGTTTGTTTCCTAAATGTGAAGCATTTTGTTCTAAATTTGAATAATTTTCTGTACATAGACCAGCTTACGGTAAGTAATTCAATCTCTAAAACTATTAGTAATGTAGAAGTCTTGTTTCTCCATAAAGTTCCCTATATAGCTAACTTTTATTTATATTAAATGGCAAATCACTCTGCTTATGTTTTAATAGTTTGATGTGGCGTTTTGAGTTGCAAGATGAATAGATGATTAAAAAGAACTAAAATTAAGCAAATAAAAGCAGTTTATATATTGGTTGTGCTAATTTAGACTACATAGTATGCTGTTTATGAACAGATGCACTCTGTTGGCTGCAGAGGAATAATAAATTTGTACATCGTTTAGAAGAACTGGTGCAGTGCTGAGAGGAAAAACAGGCTGGTGGAGTAGAAAAAGTTCATACAATAGTTCCATCTCCTCCAGTTTCTTGAGGACTACTGTAGACATTATGCCTACTGCATGTTTGAGGGTACCAGAGATAGCCTCTTTGTGACTGGAACAACTCATTATGTGACTTTCCTTAATTGTGTGGAGTGTTTTACCACACCAGCAGCCCCTAGGAATAGACAGTGTTGGCGTGAGAGCTCTCCACACATTGGGGAGACTCATGGCATTAGTGGTTCCAAACATTACAGATGCACAATGGGAACCGGCAATCTTAAACACCTGATTCAATCTTCCCGTGCTCTCTGTATGGGTAAGTTTTTATGTGTCTCTAGCTTGGCCCTTTGTCCTTTCAATGACAGGGAGACTTCTGACAGGATTAACTTGTATTTGTTGTATTTGTGTCCTGCCTTTCTTCCAGCAAAGTCAAAGAAGCACTCTAGTTTGAAAACAACCTTGGGCGTGAGAGTAATTTTGCCAAAGCCACACACCCAGTGAGCTTCATAGAAGAGCAAGCAAAGATTTGAGTTTCTGACATCCTTACCCAGCCCTCTTTATTTGCCCCAGCTCTCCCTCCCATGCAGCTACCCGCCCTGGGAACCTATGGTGGTAAGAAGTCTTATAAATGAATGAATCTGATGAAGCATGCCTCTAAAACTTGCTGGGCTGTTAAAATACAGGCACAGTCCTCAAGGCCAGTTCTCGGAAAGAGGCTTAGTAACATCAGTGGGATTGCCAGGGAAAGTGCTCTGAATGCACAGGATGTGACATAAGCAATGCTGAAAAGCCTGTGTGGGTGCATTTAAACAACTTGATCCCACTGATGTCAAAGGCATAAATACATTAGGTGTGTAAATAAAAGCCTTGTTGAAGATGATGGCAATGGCCTCCACTGCTTGTTGAAGATAGGGTGATTTGTAAGTGCTATACAGAACAAGCTTCAAAATCAATGCCTTGGTTTGTCAGCGTCACACTGAGAAACCAGAACCAGGGTTACTGACCTCAAGAAGGAACAACATCTCCTATTGATCATTCATGACATTTTATCCAGCCCGTTAAGGTAAACTGCTAGGACTCTTACGTTACACCCCCTCTCTGCACTGACTGTCTCTCTCCCTTGAGACAGGAAGATTGAACCTGAGACCTTCTGCTCTACCACTGAGCCATGACCTTTCCCCATAGTCTACACTGGCATTTTAAAATGAGTGGGACAATTAAAATAAATATCCACCACTGTGTCCTGGTAGCAGCATAGCAATACCATACTCGGTAGGTAATACATTGGAAAATTCCACTCCCAGGGAAGGAATTAAACAAACCTTTTAGTATTCAAGGGGTACAGCTTGGCTAGCAGAGTATATTTTCTAAGAGAAGAAAATATATAGCAATCTGCATAATACGGACAGGTCTCAGAGGTTTGCAGCAGTAGAAGCAGAGATCGGGGTTTCTGTACCTAAAAGTTAGACACAAACAATCACATTCCCAAGCTCCTCTAAATGGTTACCTCTGGTTCTGTTGCGCTGTGACTCTTCCCTTACTGAGATCAGCAGAGGCACTTCATTTTCCTTTAGAGGCCCTGATGCATTTTGTCTGAACAGTATAAATGTTTGTCAGTAGTTCATGGTTTGTTTTATTAATTCTAAGAGGGAACAGCTGAACTCTCACGTCCCAGAGGTGCAACAGCTGTGTGTTATTGCCTAATAACCTTCATCTCAAAATTGGCAGTTTTCTCAAGAAACGCCTTTCCTTTGGGCACTTATCTTTAGACTCATTAATGCATGAATATGTTTCAGAAGCAGTCTTATTGTATTAAGTGTACTAAAACTGACTAAAATCTAAAACAACCACCCCATGTGTGGTTCTCTGTCTTTTGACTGTTAGCCTTGCACTTGCCTGTTCATGAATGTGGAGCTAGAACAAAACATGGCATGGTTCTACTTAGCTATGCAGACCAGCTGTAGAAACATGAACAATCCCCTCTAAAGTTAATCAGACTTCCAGCATGCCACAGTCTGACGCAAGCAAAAGTAATGGGGGTTGCCATACCTAAATGACACTATATGAGGTTGGGCCAAATTGACCCAAAGGTCTTTACATCTGTTGGCTTTTTCTCCCATTGTGGCGTCAGTAGTTTGGTCATGTTCACTTGGAAATAAGTCCTGTTAACTCATTGGGACTAAGAAACAGAGGTTTACATCCTGAGTTGCTCTGATGGAAGAGGGTTGGCAGAAGATGACTTAACCATCCCTCCTATCTTCTGCAGGCCCCTGCAAAACTGCTTATAGAAGGTTCCTTCACCTGATTTTTAATTGTCTCCCCCTTTCCATTACCACCTCACATGCCACAGACCACTCCATTCAGGAAGACCCTTAAATCCTCAAAAGAGGCTTTTCAGTGGGAGGAATTGATGGAAAATCCCCATCTTATGCCAACCTCCAATCCAGGCTATAAATCAGTAGGTATTGGCAATATTTAATAGGAATATGACAGGAAAATGCACCCAGCCAAGAAATGAAAATTAGAACTCATTGAGCATCATTTAAATTGCTTAGATTTTTAAACTTCATTTGTCATTAAAAATAACATTTGAGTGGAAGTCATATAATGTTTCCCAGAAAGATTATTAATCAGTAAAGAGGAAATATGGCAGCATGCTAATTTCACACGAGAACTTCATAGTTGAACTGAGATTTTAACCACGGGCTTCAGGTTTAGAGCATATGAATCTTCAACCTCTATAATATTTCATATGTAGCAGAAATATGTCAAAGATTTTACCGTTCCGTTGGGGATACTGAAATGATAGACAAGGGTTTTTTGTTTTTGTTTTTAAGAAGCAAGACATTGTGACACATAAGCGGATCAGTGGTAACCAGCAGAGCCAAAGATGGGGTGTAGAGCTGTGTTCACATTTCTTGCCCACTGACCACCGAAAGCTGAATCTGAATAAGATAAGTTAAGTCTGATTCTTGCCCTTTCAATGGGGCTTCTCCAGGTGACATTTGTGACACAATGGGGGTGTATTTCTATAACCTCTAAACGTCCTTCGGGGGGGGGGGGGAGGGAGGAATAGGCACTGCTTGCATCCACCCACAGAACTCTAGCCTGCCCTCTTCCCCCTGTTGCTCCTTTCAATTAAGCTTTAATGAGGCCAGGGTTCTAGTGTAAGATGAGCCACCTTTTTTCCCTTTGGCAAAGTAGGCATTCCTAATAGGAGTTTTGTAAGAGAGCCATTTCAGCGAATTGCTTTCTTTAGCAAAGGCGCAACTTGTGCTTGAAACTTCAGCAGCTTTTGTATTTTTTTGTTTGCTTGCTTTTTCTGGTGACAAAGGATGATTGTTTTTACGTCAAAAGGACGGCTGTCTGTCCCTGTACTCTGGAATAACGTTAGTTAATTTTGAGTTTGATTAAAGTGAAGTAATTCCCCCCCACCGTCTCCTATAAGAACACACAAAAACCCCTGCTGGATTTGAGGCCTAACTAATTTGGCATGCTGTTCCCACAGTAGCCAGTCAGATGCCTCTGGGAAGCCCAAAATGGGACTTGAGCACAGTAGCCCTGTCCTGCTGTTTGCCCCCCAGCTGCTGGTATTCAGCTTCTTCTCTTCTTCTTTGGTGACCACTTGTAGCAGAGTAAGATTGTCTTCCATGAACATGGTCTTAACAGTGAGTCTGTAAGTGACTGTGGAGGCCAATTCTGGACCCACATGTCCTTCCACAGTGTGGACATAGGTTTCTGGGTGGGAGTTGATCATGGTGAGGGTTTGCCAAACGTGCCTTCCTCTTAGCACGCATACTGTGGTATAGTGATCATGATCAGTAGCCACTGATAGCATTATCCTCCAGAAATCTTTTTCCATTTTGTACAAATAGAGGTCTGAAAAGGAGTTACTTTTGCATCATGCCCTGAAGACTGAAAAGCTGAGCTTGTTTAGATGCAAGATAAAGGATTCTAAAACTGCAATCCTTTTGCACCCTTACGTGAAAGAAAGCTCCATTCAACACAGTGGGACTTACGTCCAAACAAATATGTATAGGATTTTGCTGCAAAAGAACTATTGCACCCAACAAGTCTATTTATAGTGGGAGGAATTCCACTTTGCATTATGCCAAACATTCCAACAACACAAATATTTCAGCTTGCTGGATGGAATGACCCCCCCTCCTGCTGTGTGTTGTTCTGCAGGGGGTTATCCTGACCCACCCCCAGCTAATTTTGGGGGGTGCAGGGGAGGAGAGAAGGGAAATCCCTTTTGTGCAGGGCTTAAGAATTAAGAAGAATTGCTTAAGATTATTCCACATTTTGAACTATTCCCATGTATGCTACTAGCAAATTCAAGAGCAATAAATTCAACAGAAGAAGCTGTATCACTCTGTTGCAACAAATCCCAAAGAGTCTCAGTATAGTAAGAGAAATTATGGGTGAATTTGAGTTATAAGCTTTTGTGAACTACTAGAGCCCACTTGTATTTATTTGCCTTTGAAGTGTCACAAGATTTTGTTGTTGGGGAGGAGAGGCTGTAGTTTTGTGTGTGTTTTGCTCCATATACTTGGCAGAGCTGAGGCTGCACACATTTAATCCTTGTCCTAGATCCAGCTTTCCAAATTGCATTTCAGTAGTTCTGGTTTGTATGTCTACAAAGACACCACTATTCCATTCTTGAATAATGTATGCACATTATAATTTGCCATATGGTGAGATGCAAGACAGCCTGGAGAAGGAGCACTTTTGGTCCATTTGACAGGGCAAGGATAGCTGTGTTACAAGTCTGTTGCAGCAAAATTCTTGTGGTACTGACAAAGCTTATGGCATAAGCTTTCATCTGAAGCATCTGGTGAAGTGGGCTCTAGTCCATGAAAGCTTATGGCACAATACAATTTGTTAGCCTTCAAGGTGCAACAAGACTTTATGTTCTTGTTCTCAATGCATCCTCTTTTGCTGTTTCTTGCAGCATGTGTAACCATATGGTACTATTTCTTAATTCTTCACGTGGGTGCCATAAATGGACATAGTGACTTGGCCTAAATAACAATACTTATTTCTTCTTCTTAGCTTTTGCAGAGAGGCCCAGCTGAATTGTGTACTGAATTGCATTTTCTAAACTCCATTTTATCTCTGCCTGAAATCCTATGATCCATGGATGTTTTCTAGGGAAAGAATCCTCTTCTGAACTATAGATATGACAAATATGATATGTTGTTGAGATATTAATCTTTTGCTGTATTTTATTGTTTGAATTTTGGGATTGCCTTTGTTAGTTCTTGTGAGAGCCTTTTGGGACAAAAGGTGGCACAGAAATAAACTAACATAACAAGTAGGAAGGTTATGTATCTCCCCTCCCCCTCGCCAAATTAACTATAAACAGTCACTGTTCTACTCCCCCCCCCCTTTCTCTTCTGCTCTGGATTTCATGGATTTCATCTTTGAGAAGTGCAGTTGAATTATATACAGTCCTGATAGCTGTTAAAAAGAAAATAATTGAAGAGCAGTCCACTCATTATTTACCTTTCTCACTCAATGCATTCCTTTCAAAGCATTTTTCTCCTTTATGCCAGAGCCTTGTTTAAACCGTGTGTAAATAAAAAGTGAAGCACCAGATTGCAATCCAGCAGCATACTGGGAGCAGGGATGTTGAAAGCAGCTGCTTCCTAGAAGCCACAGTTTCTTGCTTGCTCTGAGATTTGTGGCTGTCTCGGAAAAGACCAGAAGCCCTGAATGCATGGCCCTTGTTAAGTCTGCTGCTAACTGGGTTGCCATCTTGCTTACGTGAATTGAAACATCCCTGTGATTTCTCATTCCCCACCCCAATTTTTCTGTAGCACAGTGGTGGTTAATAAACACTATTTCGTAGTACAATCCTATCAGGGCTGCCTTGGGCAGCGGATGTTGGGGCCATTCTCCTGGCACAGCCCATCCTACCACAAATTAGCCCCCAACCCAAGTGTTGTGGAGGTTGCTATCCCTTTACTAGGGTGATTCAGCTGTCAGTCCGGTTGTCTTCCATAAGTAGAAGGGGGAAGGAGTTTCATCTTGCCCTTGAACTCAAGCAGCAAAATGACTTAGGCCTGAACTCCATGCATTCTTACTCTGAAGTAATTCTCGCTATGTTCAGAGGTAAAGGTCCATAGGATTTGCAGCCTTAACATCTCATTTACTTTGTGGTCTTTAACTTTGTCCTTGCAGAATTTTCATGAAGTAGCTATTGCCCACCAAGGAGGAACTGACCTATTGACCTGCCTTTCATGACTCTGTGGGCTCCTGGAAAGGAACGTGCAGCTTCTTTTACTCCTCTTTTTTTTAAAAAAAAAACACCACACACACACACCTGTGCTATGTTAACCAAAGGTTTTGCTTACTGTGTTGCCTATGAGCCCCGAGCTTGCGATTAAGCTCTCTTCTCGCTAATCATGACCTTAAGCATGAGTTCCAGTTCAGATGACATGCTAAGCAAAATCATGACTTAGTTCAGCACAGTGCATCAGAAAGAAAAACAGACTGGGGAGAAGCAAAAGTGGCTGTGAGCAAACTTCAGGAGCTCCTACAGTCAACGCTGGTTTCCTCAGCCAAAATTCAGCACATGTTATGGGAGCCAGCTCTTCAAAAAGGAGGCACGTTAACACAAAAACCCCTGAAAAGCCTTATGGCCGTGGCAGCTTCTTCCCAGTATACTTTGAGAAATGTACCCTTGTTAGGGTGCTTGGAGTGGTCTGTTAGTATTAGGAAGCCGGCAAGCAGGAAGCTAATAAATTCCCTGCAGGAATTTGTTGCATTTACACAACATTGTCATTGTTAATCACAGTACCCGAAGCACTTTGTATAAATGGTAAATATTAACCCATTTAACTGGTTGGAGACTAAGGGTGAGAGACAGTGACTTCACCAGATCTACTTGGAGAATCCATAACCGCAGTAGAATTTAAACCCATCTCTTTCAGTTATTCGACATGGTGTTCAATGGCCATTTTGAATGTCAGACAAAACTGCCACCCATGCTGAGCTGCAGTTGCTTTGTTTTAAAGCCTTTCATTTTCCTTTTCTTTTTTTGTAATTATTTAGCAATTAGTCTTCTGGTGTAACGCGGTGACCCTTTGTGACTATAGGGGATGGGATGGATTTCCTGCCTCCCACAGACAACGATTCCACCCCTCACCTTGTTCCTGCTTATGTAGAAAACAACCAGCATGTGAATAGTGTTCAAGTTAGCACACCTTTCCATGACCCCAATACATCTGGGTGATGGGACAGAGTGAAACATGTTGTTACCCAATATTTTTTATGAGTGCAGTGTGGGGGCAGGGGAGAAAAGATAATTGCATCTAATTTAAAACCAGATATTCCGTAGATGTTACTGCAAGCTTAGTGACATAAAATGTTACTGCTAATTATTACACTATACTGTTGTTTTGGTATTTGCACATGCAAAAGCACAAGTCTATCTGCTCATCTACCTTATAATTTTGTAGTGTTACTATGGCCTTCTGAAAATTAATATTCTGGGAAATGGAGGCTAGGTGGAATTATATTTCTGTATAATTTTAGTTAGTTTTTATAATAGAAATGTAATGTAGAACTTGGGTATGATGCTAGCTGGTAAGAGAGAACTGGGGAGGAATCCTATAGTTTTAGTCATTCTGCAAGAAAGGAAAAATTGATAAGATAGGTTTATGTAAGGCAACAGGATTGTAGCATCAGCAATTTGAGCTGAGGTCTGTTTTTTATTATGTGTTGTGCAATATATTGACATAATTTTTAGATGCTAATACAACTATCATATTTAGCACTTAATATAATATCTTTGGACATACTTCTGTTGTGGAATACTGAAAACTGATACTAGAGCCAGTTTTTAGAAGATTGACAGTTTTCGGAATTTTTTCCTTGAACTTTTGAGTTCAGACTATGGCAGGCTCTTGGGAAAAGCACAACATAACAGTGGCTAATGAACTGGGCGTCTCTTGTTTTGGAACACTTCTCATATGAAAAACTAGCAACCCACTCCTGCGTGCGCTTACTCAGAAGTCCCACCACGTTCAGTGGGGCTCACTCCCAAATAAGCCTTCATAGGCTTGCAGGCTAAATGTCAAATGGATAGTTTAGTGTCCAAGCCAAAACCCCACCTTGGAATAAAATCAGATTAAAATTGGGGGTGGTCAGGAAAATTGTGTGCTTCAAATTTATTCATTGTGGGTCACACCAGCCTCCATTAGTTGATTCTAGTGGTCCACTGTGCTGCAACATGTTTGCAGCGCATATTAATGAGTATAGTCTAGAAACTGACAGGCAGATTTAAATGTAGTGAGATTAATTGCCTGGCTTGGTGACAGCACATTTTTCTTTGGCTATGGCTTGAAGGTGTGACCCAGTGCTACCTCCTTTATTTTCATACTTCTGATTCCTTGCACATGGACGATATTTCAAAAAGCTTTACTGTTGAAGTAAATATAAGGGCAAAGGAACTTGGGTGTCAAATGACTATGATCAATTGCAGCAATCTGAACAGCTTCCAAGGCTTCCATCTATCTATCAGGCAGTAGCTTTTATACTATTTTGGGAGGAAGAGGGAATTGTAGCAGACTAAATGTGACTTAGACACTATGCCTTCTCCATCCATCTTTTAACTCTCACCTACCAGATTCTAAAAACATGGTATTAAAGATGGAGGCCTCTTGACCCAAACTGAAGGCCACTTGATGCTCTCTTTTTTCAAAAACAAAAACAAAGCAAAACACCTGACCTTAAAAAGATTCATTAAAAAAAAACCCAGAACCTAAACATAACCAATGGTATGTGATGCTCCCAAACTGTTTGGATGTTACACAAAATGGCAGTTGAGGGTGCACAGCCCCTTCTTCCATCCATCCTATGTTGTTCCCAAAGCCATCTTAAAATTCTCTGGTGAGCTACTGCAAGCCATAGGAGGCTGAGATGGAAATTGGCCTGATTCATTGCAAAATACCTTCTTATAGCTGTACAGGAAATACTTGTCAGCGGTTCTGGTTTAAATGCTGTTTAACTTGCAGATGAGAGAAGCAAAACCTTCAGTTAAATTAAAGAGCTACCTCCCAAGAGAACTTGAATCGTAGTACATATTGCTGAGGAAAAATGAAGCACAGGCTAGAAAGCTGTATACTATAAACTCTCCTGTTAACTGTATCGCTGATAGTTATAGTGTACCGTTACAATATTATTTTGTCACTGACTAGCTTTGACGGCCAGTGAAAGTACGTAATCTAAAACCAAATATCAGCTGATAGTCGCATAAAAGTGGAATGTCATAATCACTATTGCTAGCTACACTTTACTTGTTAGTTTGGGGTAGCTTGTGAGGTGGAAGTGAGAGAGCTGGGAAGAGACGTGGGGAAAGAATAGGAACCAACAAATGCTGACGGACAAGCAGTTTTTTATTCAAATTATTTATAAAAAAGTATTACTTGCTTAAGTGAGTGGCAGATGAGCCAGCGTTTCTAATATTCTGTTCATCAGAAGTTAGAGCTATTCTCTACTGCAGTGTCAATTTTGTTTGATAGACTCCAAAAGCTTTGTAGAACAGGGGGTGACAACTTCTTTGAATTCGTGCCCACATCTGATAATTTGTGGGGGAAAGCAGCACAAAACCTCTTGTAGGCGCCACCACAAAATGGCTGCTGTGGGATCATGGTTAATAATGAAGGACAAGTAACTTGCCCAGGTAACTGATTACAAGGCAGAGCTGGCGACCGAGCCCCTGAATTCATTATTTTGATAAGTGGTGCAGAAAGGAACCTCCTAGTGCTCATGAACGCTGTGTTGGTGACCCATGTCTTAGAGCTGCATCTCACCCCCACATTCTTTTTCTCTGATATGGGCAATGGGCGGGGAGGAATTGTTACTGTCCCTTATCAAGAATTATGTCACAGACTGATGGAACTTGTAGTCTAAAACATCTAGAGGTCCCCAGGTTGGGAGAGGCTGGTTTAAGGTTTAAATTAATTATAATTCATGGTTAAAAACAGAAATTATTCTATTTAATTTTAAAACAGAAATTATGAAATATCATTGCAGCTGCACCAGAGGAGCAGAAGGAAAGGAGAAATATACCAGGTTAAGTCTTGCTTTTGTTTTTTCATGTAGCGGTAAACTCTGGTATAGCATTATGCCTGAAACAGCCCTATGTAAGCCCTTGAGAATGGACACTGCCAAGACTGTATCTTAGACATCTGAAAATACTCATTTTATTATAAATAATCTGCATTACTCAATGTGGGTGGGGAGCAGAAATGATTATCATGGAATATTTTATGTCTACCATTGCCTCTAATTTAGTGAGGATTTTTATCACTCATTGTTGAAAGAAGGCTTGCCTCATTATGAATTTTTGTTAGCAGACATGAGGGGCCTTTGAGACTAGCTCAATGAATCGGCTTTTCATTCTTTTTTGTGGTTTGTCTTGTGACACTATCATGGCTAAAGGATGCTCAGTTAACCAGGATGACATGGCCTTGCGGTTATTTTCCCTTTCAAGGTAACAGTTCTATTGTGTGTAGCTTTTTAATGATGTGGCTGAACTCTGGCTTTGTAGAAGCGCTCACATTTCAGAGAATGTAGTCATTTTATTTTTAGAGAAACTGCCCTGCTCAAAGATCCATTGCACTAAGGATATGTCATGGGATAGATGATTAAGTTGCTTTTCGGGGTGGGGGTGGGGATCAAGTCACAAGCTGAAGTCATGAAATTTTCTCTGGAAACAACACAGTTTACTGTTTCAGCTATTCTAAAGTAGCTGTGAGATGAATCTACAAGAAGGAAATGGGCTCCTTTGTCTTTCCATGCCAGATTGATAATGATTTAGTAACAATATTAGTCCTAATTACATGTTTTCAAGTGACAACAACGAGTTGTTGTAGGTTGGGAATAGCAGAAAGATTGTGTGTAATAGGAATTTTGGTGCAGTTTCTGTGAACTTTATGCTGTTTGTAAAGTTTCATTTCCTTACACCCCCCCCCCCACTTCGTTCCTTGGCCTAGATTCTATGGAATTCACTTTCTCTGGGAATGTACGGTAGTTCATACTCATTTGGTAATGAAACTATGCTTTTTCTTCTAGGGATCCTTCCTTCCAGACAGTTGGCTATGAGTAAAATACAGTGGCTTGTCTGATTAAAGACATCCCTTGCCCCCTCAAAACAACTAAACCATACATTTCACATATTGCAATACTGTATAGATCAGGGTTCAAAATGCAAAAACAAAACTGTTCCCTGTTTGCTATATTGGACAGTTGAAGTCTCTCTCTTTTAGAAGCAGCAGCAGCACACACAGAGGAAATGCTTGCATTTGAATTTGTGGCTGTTCTAACACTGCCTAGTCTATTTCCTATTCAGAAGTCCTTTTGAAGTGTTTTAGAGCTTTCTAGATAGGGAGGAGGTCAGTCAAAAATTCAGCCACCACCCAGCTCTCACAATGGATTCACATCATTTGAACAATAGGATCTCAGAATAAAATGGTTACTTATAGGATGCATTCATTGAAAGGTCTCTCTCTCTCTCTCTCTCTCTCTCTCTCTCTCTCTCTCTCTCCCCCCCCCCCCCGGTTTCAGTAACATCCATACAGTTGAGTGTACATAAAATAATGACAGGTTCTATCCCTTGTTTCCCAGATAAGAATTAAGTAAGTAAAACATATTTGTTGTTGTTCTGCATTTTTAATGACATTTTTAAATTTGGATGATTTAAGGAACTATTATTCCACCTTAGAAAAAGTTTCAGCTAAGTTTGTGTGTTCATTCTCTCTGAATATTTAGAGCATACAAGCTCCACCCTTGGAAGTCTGTCTTCATAGCTATGGGCTAAAAACTGGCCTTTTAAAAGTGTGAAAGCTGAAGCTTTTGTAATGCATCCAGTATCAAGATCTCTTCCTTTTCTTTGCGTCTTCGCAACTGGGACATGTACACCTACTGATGTATTGTGACTAGACAGGGCTGAAGTGCAGCGTCTAAAACATCTCCCTGAACACAATAGGAGAAGGAATAAACATTTTTCTTGCAATAATGTATCATTCCCTTTAGGCCCATCTTAAATGCCTTGAACGCCATCTTTTCAACAACCCAATTTGTTCCCCTTTATCTTTAGTCCTCCATTGTTTTGATGTCTGCTAGATTCCAGCAACCCAGAGTTGGGACAAATTCTGATTCGTCATCAGGTATCTTGGGTTTCATCCTATAAAAGGGCTGTGCTTTCAGAGGCAAGGGATGTGCTGCTCCAAGCTGTGAGCTACTAACTTATTTTGCTCTGAATAATCATAGCATAGCATTTCCTGTGTCTGGAATTTTGCTACATTGCCCTTTTCCACAGTTGCATCTTTGTTGTGGGATAAGAATGAACAATTAGGAGCAGCTTTGTAACACATTTTAAGTAGTGCTTATCTACACATATACTGTTTGCCCTAACACTGTCTCCAATGTTAAGAGGGTTTTTGTTTGTTTTTGTTTTACCTTTCTGTGTTTCTGATACTAAATCATTAAGGGCTTATCTTCACAGGTTTGCGTTTCTGAGTTTAAACTAGAGCAGTTGCTTGCTACCAAAAGTGGGAGCCTTCAGTTCTCAATTCTTCTTGTTTAGATTGGCCAAAAACTCTCACCTGCACTTCAAAGGTTCATGCAGGTGCATCGTGCATGGGACAAAATACTAATGTGGTGATGTTTGTGTCACAGGGAAGAGGGGACCATTGCAGGAGATACTGTTGACAACACTGTTTTTCAGAATGGCTCTGTAATGATAACCTTACTCATTAAAACTTCTCACTCTCATATATTCTGACTTTATTAAAACCTTCACAGCATATTCACAAAGGAACTATGGGTTTCCTCTTGAAACACAATTTTTAAATGCCCAGGAGAGGACAAAGTTGAATGAAAAAGCATTAAGCAATAATTGATTTGTGAGAGCAAGCTCTGAGACTTGTTGCTATGGCTCTCTGGCGTACTTGTCTCATGTCCTTTAGAGATTTTAGTACAATTGCTCCTGCTTTCCATCTGTGCAAATGAAACCAGGTGGCCTGCCTCAGGGCTTTAAGTGGCCATTAGCTGATTAGGATTTAGGTTATGGCTTTGTTGGCTTAGGGAAAGTATTACTGTGGCCTTGGACAAAGCTATAACTTTAAAAAAAGCATGGTTTGATTTTTAATTGTGTTTTAAGATTGTTTAATCTGGTGCCTCTATTCTTGTGGACTCATTGTGGCGAGAGAAAAAATATTTTCTACATCCAATATAGTTGGGTTCTCCCCCACCCCCATTTCTTTGGAGGTACCAAGTCCTCCTACATCTTGAAAGAGGTTGGATGTAGTGTCCCTGTTTAAAATGACTTTTGGGAAGAGTCTGTGGAAGGTTTTCTTCTTGGCTTAGGCCTCACATAATGTCATATTTGAATTTGGGAAGTTTTCTCCTAGATTAAAAGTCTGTTTCTCTCAGATAGTGGTACTGAAAACCACCACCACCACATTTTCCTGTAGTGTGTGGTTCTTTTATTGTCTGGTACTATCTGTTCTGTGGGCATTTTGAGCGGTTCTCCTCTCTGCTGCCCTTGGCTTGTGAGATGTTATAGTCTGCATTATGTAGGTCAATTCAAGATGAGTTGTTAGGTAGCAGTACTGCCTTGATGTAAGTCACTGGGCTAGGTTATCTTCTGACCTTTTCAGCCATATGAGTCATTGAAGCCAAATAGTCTTTCGTTCTTCCAGTGCACGTTTTAGGAGAAGTGTGTCCTGTATAAACATGTTTTTTAATTTCAGCATTTCCTCCAGTTTGGATCATTGCCATTACCCTCAAGAGACACCAAATAATTTAAGCCGCCAGAGTGTTCAAGAGATGAACATTGTGTGGTTGTAATGCTGATACGTGTGGCTGAGAAGAAAGACACAGAATATATAATGCTTTGTACAAGATGATGCAAACTGTAATGTGTTTGTGTGTGTCTTGGGGAATCTTTGTTGGTTTAAGTATTGTTCACAATAAGAGTTTTGTTCTAAAATGGAATTTTAAAGGCTTCAGTGAGGTTAATACAATGTACATTAAAGAAAAGGGTTTGTGTGGCCTTCCATTTACAAAGCCAAACAATACCGGAAATAACTGGTGGTGGGGTTTTTTTATTTAAAAAAATGCATGTTGAAAAGAATACCAAACCCATGATTTAAGGATGTATTATAGTTGTGTCAAAACAAAACAAATTCCTTCCAGTAGCACCTTAAAGACCAACTAAGTCAGTTCTTGGTATGAGCTTTCGTGTGCATGCACACTTCTTCAGATACACACAGTGTGCATGCACACGAAAGCTCATACCAAGAACTGACTTAGTTGGTCTTTAAGGTGCTACTGGAAGGAATTTGTTTTGTTTTGACTATGGCAGACCAACACGGCTACCTATCTGTAACTGGAATTATAGTTGTGTGTTTTTTTAAATCAACTGAAATCCCCATGAGATTGGCAGTTAAGAGCTTTTCTAAAACTAGCAGTGAGGGATACACTGTGGGCCCCAATTCCATTCCAGTCAGGTTTCTCCAAATCCTCATGTGTCTGGATTAAATCACTAAATTTAATTAAAAGATATATAAATAAGTGTGATTTAAATTGTGTGAGGGGCTGAAGTATCAGTGGGGAATGATTTGGATTGTTTGCAAGCTAGTCTTTTGAAAAAAGCTAAAAATATAATCACTGCAACAGATGTGTTGCTGGTTACCAATACAGCTACCCCTGCCACCACTTTCTCAAACCTCAGGATGGTGAGATTATGTGAGCTGAGACATCTCGTATTCCATTTTGAATAGTCCATATTCTCCTTTCATTTCCCACGAGCTGCTTCTTCAATCTCACATTCTCTATTTCTATCAGCCGCACCACAGATTGACCAATCAACGTAAAATAGTTGAGGTAGTTACAGCCAATAACATGCTCACTTATCATATGGCAATTTATGACAATATTTTACCACAGTCATTTTGGGGTGTACATGTACGCCATTGGTCCACCACTCACAGATTGACAAGGCTGGTTATTGAAATGCTATAGATATTTCCCCATACACTGTCCAAAACACTTTCATGATCAGAAGTATCTGGAAATAGGATATGATTACTTATGTACCAATTGAAGCTATCCTTTGCTGTGGACTTCAGAATGGTAGAGAATGAGGCACCCACTGGAATGAAAATATGTTGTCAGACTAGGTTGATGTCTGTGCATGGAAAATGCTTTTGCTACTCTTTCCTCTGCATCTCTTGTGGAAGATGCTGGTTTTACGCTTGCAAAATATCTTGTCAAAAATGATGCTCGCTATAGGGCAACTATATTTACAGTGCTCTTTCATTGTCCCAATCCCGCTAAAGAAAAAGTGCTGTATGTTTTAAAAGGGTAACTGACAGGTGTCCGTTCTAGTAAAGGATAACATGACCCATTCATTTCCTTCAGGATAATTCCCTATTGTATAATCGCAACATGCTTTCCTGTTTGTTTTGTTTTTTAAATAACCTCTGGCCTAAACTTCCTGTTCATCAGCTTGGAATGATGGTAGCATTTTGGCTATACAACTGCTTTTCCATCTTTTGACATTACTCATCGACCTCTTAAAATTCTCTGGATTTATCCAATGCATAATAAAATTCCTATCATCCATCTATCTATCTATCTATCCATCTATCTATCTATCTATCTATCTATCTATCTATCTATCTATCTATCTATCTAATTTCTTGGCTTGATATTCTTCTCTGCTTGTACATTCAAGGAATGGGATAGGCATTATACAAAATGTAGATGCCTGTGTGTCTATGTGTGTGTGTACATGTACACACACACACACACACACACACACACACACACTTTTTATACCTTAAGATCATAAACTATGTGAAGGTGTGCTGAAGAATGTGTTTGAAGATAATGAAACAGTATGTTGCTGTACAACAGGATGTACAGTAAGCAGGCAGCTTATGCAGGGGTTATGTTCCGGCGGATTTTGCCTAAAGCCAAATTATGCATAGTCAAAATCTATTGAGCTCAATAGTAAGTGGGATTGCCAAAGTCATTTCCCCCAGAACCTCACACCCTTTCTCCACCCTTTTAATTTTTATTTATTTATTTTGTCCGCACGTAAAGCTGAATGTGCAAAAGTTAAATGCACATACGTTGTGGGTTTGCTGTATTTATTGAAATATTCCTCTCTCCACCACTCCTTATGGCAGCCATTCCTGGACAAGGCAGTTGAGTTATGCTCTGACTGTGGCCGTTGCCATCTATATACTTAGTCAACTAAGATGAATGAAACAATGACTATTTTAGAGGAAGGGACACCCATTAAAAACTCAATAAGCAGATACTAAGAATGGTTTTCTTGGCAGTCAGTGCCAATATATCTAGATCAGATTGTGCAGAAACTGCGCTGTTGTACTGAATATAACTAGATGGAGAGTTTTCCCGTCCACAAGGCAAGTTGTACAGTGTAGTGTATAGGCTAATAGTGATAAGTGGGAGCAGTTTGCCGCTTAATCACATAAGTGTATGTGTCACAGGCCTTAATGCATTTGTGCCTGGCGGTCTTTGATTCTATTCTCTGGCCTTATCATGCTCTTATTGAAGGTGGCGATAAAGCTTCCGCTATTGCTGTAAACAACGCTGCCCTGAATGCCTGAGAACGTTTACCCCGTTGGGTCTATCTATAACTCGCTATTCATTATGTGTACCACTATTATGTGCCTCTCCATTCTTTCCCGTATCTCTCCATTCTTAAGATAAGTGTAATGAAAAGAAATATCTTAAAGAGTTCAGTTTCTGTTTCTAGTTCTCATATAAAGATAAACTTGTTTGCATGTGCTCTTCCATGTAACTCCTGAAACACCTTATGTTTCCCACCTCTTCATGGCTGCCACGTACTTAGGTGTTACTGTAACAGAAGTGATGCTCCCAGGACTCTCTGGCCAGAAACACTATATTTTCACCTTCAGCGAGTTGCTAGTCTCTCAGTTCTTCCAGCTGAATCTCTTGCACCAGAGAGTGGTTCGTGGCCCATGTGGTTCACTTGGGAAGTGCAAGTACTTCCCTCCCAGTTATTTATTTAGATTTGCTAGTCATCTTGGTTCTCTCCTTTTGGAAAATTTTTCTTAAAACATATCTGTCATCCTTTGGCAGGATGTTTACATTACAAACATGCTTGTATAACCTCCTGAGAGGCACTGCTGCTGCTAAGGATTTGGCCTGCTAAAGATATCATTCAAGAGGTATTGTTGCCAGCTTTGTTCCTTTATCATTATTATTATACAGGCACGTTTTCTAAACCCTTTGCAAGCTTGTACTGCAGACATTGGGAGGTGAGAATGCTTAGCTCCATACCATAAAAACCTCCATCTGCTGATTTCTGCAGATAAAAAGCAGGGCAGTCTGTTTTTTTCTGGTCAGGCAGTCCTAAGGGGGAGGTAAAAAAAAAATATCACCAAAACTGACAGGATGCCTGTCTTGCTGCCCTGTCCTGTGCATGTTTACTTGTACATAAACACCACTTAACACAGTGGGATGTATTTGCAGACTGGAATGGGTTGGATTGCATTCTTGAGCTGCTTCCACAGAAAGGTCTGTAGAGACTGAGAGACCCTGTGAAATGCTTTCAGAATCTGCAACTATTAGGCTGCATTCATACCACACATTTAAAGCACTATGATACACTTCAAACAGCCTTGGCTTCCCAAGAATTCTGGGAGCTGTAGTTTGTTAGGAGACCCCTCTTCCCCACAGAGAGCTACATTTCCTAGAGTTCATGTGAAGAGGGATTGATTGTTTAACCACTCTGGAAAATGGCAGCTCTGTGAATTCTCAGGATTATTTGGAGGAAGCCATGACTGTTTAAAGCAGTATCATGCTTTAAATGTATGGTGTGAATGTGGCTTAGGAGTCCAACACCTGACTGGGCTTTTTCTGAATTCACTTTTATGCAATCAAAAGAGCCTGTCTGGGTGTTGGGAGGGAAATAATGGGAGAGAATTGGCAGGAATCAATTCTGAAGTAGAGTTCTTCTGGGCTGTTTAGTGTGTGGCTGCTGAGGTCAGCTAATACTTTTTGGTATGCATTTTAATTACTGTTAAGTAAAAGAAGTAAGTCACAAATGTTAGGAATGTGTTGTTTAAGGAGAGGTGTTGCCATTATTTGAAACAATTGTCACTTGCACAGTATCAATTCAAAAATATTGAAGCTCCTGCTGTGAAAGTATTTTAAAATATATTTAAACAAATCCCTATTCCTCCCAAGTGTAAAGTGCCAAGCAGGACCTTAGTGCAGTTTTGTTTTCCAGCTATGTTAATATTTCGGCATGTGGCTACTTGTAATTACAATAAAACTGTTTTGACTTTTGTGTTTGGGGTTTATTAGGCTGGGAGCTTTAATCTTGTCTCACTGAGCTATTTTGTGTGTGTGTCGTTCATTAAAAATAAGGGAAATGATTACTGAATATTTGCCATGACACTGTTCCTGCCATAAGGGGAAGTCATAGGACAGACTTACAAAAACAGTTTCATTAGGAGCCAATTTCCCCCACCTCCGCCCTAGGGCTGCTTCATTTAGCTTTGGGGGTTTCTGATGGCCCTATTTTATCTTGTAGTTCAGTGTAATAAAGATTGGATAAGGGAAAATGCATGCTGTTTATGCTAAAACACAATTATGATGCCCCAAATGGATTTTCAGAATTTAAGCCATCAGCAGCTAACATTTGAAGCAACATACAATTGAAAACTAGTTCTTAGAGCTACAAAGCATGTTGTGGATACTAAGCAGGCCAAAGATAGCACTTAGAGCTCAGAACCAGGGGCCTTTTAGGGATGGTTAAATGCTTGGTTGCCTGGGGTGGTCCAACAGTTGCTTGCAGATTAGTTACTAACTTGGTGACTCACTTTTTCTTTTTAAATGATGGGCAGGTCATCTTGGAGGTATTCAGTGCCACTAAGATAAATCTGCCACCTCCTTTTGTTGATATGCGGTCATTGTTCCAAACATACAATCTACCTGTCTGCTTCAGAGTTCATGGGTAGAGGAGGGCACTGTTGCTTCAAGTCACTTCCAACAGGACATGCATTGGGGACCACGAAGAGGCAGAAGGGTGGCAGCAAGTAATATTACCACATATTGGCAGCTTCTCTTTATGTCACTCTTCCTCTCTGCTCTCACGTAGCACACATAGGCTGCCTGGGGTACAGGGCTCCAGACTGGCTGCTTTCTCTGTCTTCTGGGATGCCTACTTAACAATTGCCCCAAGTTTTAGATCAGGGGTCAGCAAACTTTTTCAGGAGGGGGCCAGCCCACTGTCTCACAGACCTGGTGGGGAGCTGGACTATATTTTGAAAAAAATAATAATGAATGAATTCCTACGCCCCACAAATAACTCAGAGATGCATTTTAGATAAAAGGACACAATCTATCATGTAAAAACAGGCTGAATCCCAGACCGTCCATGGGCCGGATTTAGAAGGCGATTGGGCCGGTTCTGGCTCCCGGACCTTAGTTTGCCTACCCATGTTTTAGATTGTAGAAGCAGTTGTTGAGCAAATCTGTTTATGTCAGCAATGAAATTGTCTAGTCAGTTCCTCTTTTGGCCTCAAACAGTAGCAGTGTGACTACTGCAGTTTGGATCTCCCCACCTCAACCTAGTGCGCTAAGGTTTTTTTTTGTTTGTGTATCTGTTGAGGTGTCAGTTGTATCTAGCAATGTATTCATTTAAAAACTGGTTCCAGCTGAACACTGGCTGAGAGACAGAATTTTTCTCCACTGGAAAAATGTCATTCTTACTAGGATTACAAGAACAGGGAGCAGAGGAACTTTGTCCAAATAAGGAGTGTGTTTGTATCTGATTAGTCTGTTAAAATCTAGCCTAGAATCTGCACATATCAGTAGCTGGGGCAGGGGCAGGGGAGCAGTTTTCTTAGCATTGCAACCTAAATTAGCAAATTCCTAACAATGCCTCTTCTTCCTGTTTTTTTTTTAATTATTATTTGCAGACACCAGTCAACAGGCTCGCTCTGTATCCCACAGGCCTTATTACACTCTGCCTAACAGTAGCCATGAGAGGCGGTCTGTCCTCACCATTGCTGAACCTCCACGATTCCATTTCCAGGCCAAAGGAAAAAACATACGCCTGGATGCCCATTCCCGCAAAGCCACTCGGAGGAACAGTTTCTGCAACGGCGTCACTTTCACCAACCGGCCCATCCACCTCTACGAGAAAGTGCGTCTCAAGCTGGTGTCTGTGCACCATGGGTGGAGCGGGGCCCTGCGCTTTGGCTTCACCACTCACGATCCATCGCAGATGAGCGCAGACGACATACCAAAATACGCCTGCCCAGACCTGGTGACACGGCCAGGCTTCTGGGCCAAAGCCCTGCCAGAGAGGTTTGCACTAAGAGACAACATCTTGGCGTTCTGGGTCGACCGCCATGGGAGAGTTTTCTATAGCGTTAATGATGAAGAGCCAATTCTGTTTCACTGTGGCGTCAAAGTCTCCGGGCCTCTCTGGGCACTGATAGATGTCTATGGAATCACACATGAAGTGCAAATACTAGGTAGGTGTATATGGTCTGTTAAAAAAAATCTCCTTCTGTATAGACCCTTTTGTCATGTCTCCCTTCTCTCAGAACAAGCTGTGTGAGGTTGGTAGCGGTGCTTATGTTGTAAAGTGTAAATACTAAGCTTGCATTTTCATTTTCATCCAGTCACTGTTACTGGGACTCGGGTTCAAATCCCTACCTAGGTATGAAGCTCACGGTCTCTCTGCCAAGCCTACCTCACAGGCTTGCTGTGAGGGTAATAACTGAGGACGACAGAACCAGGTGTGCCACCATGAGCTCTTGGAGGAAAGATGGAATGTAAATGTAATAAATAAATGAAATAAGCAATGGTGAAAATGTGAAATCTTCAGGCGGACGTTCTGCTCCATCGTGGTTAAATTGGATTGCACCATGGGGCAGATAAGCTGGCAACAGATATTTTTTCTCCAATTACAGTTGCCTAAATTAATACGCCAACACTTCAGAAATTTAAAACCAACGCCAGAAACTGCCCATAGTATTTATATTGGTAGCCTGTTCCTATTACATAAGCTCGCTTGATAAAACTGCAGGTGTGTTTGTTGCACTGGTGCCCTTGGTGTGAGATAGCTTTTAACTTTTGGATCTGTGAGCCCCACAACCAAGGAGACCAATCCAATGACATGAGGCCTCTTCCCCTTGCATTGGCTCCACAAATTGCCAGCTGTGTGTACCATGCAGTGCCATGACTCATCCTCCCCCTCCAGCTCAGGCTTTATAACCATTATCTCCTGTGACGGCCACTTAGAGCCTCTCATGTGGCATTCCTGCCCTATCGGGGTTTTTTAGAAAGCACAGCACCTTGACACAAGAGAAACGCCAGCTTCTCTGCTTATCAGAGGACTCCAGTGAGGGCAGCAATGTCGTAATTCTCTTTCCAAGAGTTTGGAAGCTTTTCCAAAGCATTGGGTTTTTCCTCTTCTTGAATCTACTCCCTCCAGGCAAGAGATTCTTCGCTCTTGATTTATCACCTTGTTCTGTAGAGTTCAGGTGATAGCTTGGCTTCAGTTGGCGTACCTAGAAGTACAGCTCAATGAGCCATGATTGTGAACTTATTTTTGTCCTTATAGACAAGCCTGATAGTATGTGTTTACAAAGCACTAGGGATCTTGGATGCTGCCTGTGATGTAATCTGCTGCTTCCAGTATTCTCAGAACATGAGCACTAATACATGTGTCTGGTGTACTCCGGGGTTATCTGAATAAAGCTGTCACAACCCCCTCCCCCCTTTCTGGTATTGGTTTACTGCACATATCTCCAGCTCTACAGCTGACTTCAAAGGACAGATTTGGCATTCCTGTCATCTTAATTGTGGACATGATTGTTAAAGATAACGTAGCTTCAGCAATAATGACATAATGAATGCATTAATGGAAAATAGCTCAAATCATACTTAAGTAGGCACGGTTTAAATTGGGGTGCTTAAAATTTTGAAAACCACGACCACAACCTCTCCCCACCTCCCCAAATTCTTAAGCACCCTTTCCATGTCCTTCTGCACCCCAAACAAGGGACACTTTTCCAGCTTAAAATTAAACACTCACCCAGGAATAGTTAAGTGCCTTGCCAAAAGGCTATTGAAATTTATTCTGTGCCTTGTGGGTATTTATGCCTTACCAAGACCTAGCATGATTCTGAAAATTGTCTTTACATTTTCACTGTGCCCTACTAAGCCTTGTCAGAAAGCTATGGTCTGTGGTGTGTTAGATCCTGCATTATGACCCTGGGTAGAGTTGAAGGGGCACAGCTCCTATGAAGTGAATTATACAATGGCTAGCTTGTCAGTGGAGGCAGCAGGTAGAAACCAGGCCATTTCTCTCTCCCCCTGTAGTCTGTAGAACTATAGTTTACAATGTGCTATAGCACTTGTTGGCCACAGTCAATTAATTTGGACTGTGTGCCAAAAGCCCATTAAAATAAATGAGCATAACAGCACTTAACTCTTGCTGAATTTTGATCAGAGCCTTCAAAAGTGCTTGGCCGCCTCTTTCCCTTCAGAGCATCCATATGAAATATATCACTATTATTACCATTTTACAGTTCACTATTATTACCATTTTACAGGTAGAAATGTAAGAGAAAGTGAGGGCCAAGTTGGATCACTTTTGTAGCGTCAGTAATTGGGGAGTGGCTGGAAGACGGGAACAGAGGGTGTCCCAAATATAGAACTGTAGATGCTTCACAAAGCAGGATGCACTATGTACAAATTCATTATATCAACTCTTAACATTGTAGATGTGAAGCTTTTATGACTTAAGCACTTAGAGAAAGCCACTCCTTTGAAATATTGAACTGGCTACTTGGGATCCTGAGGAGGAAGACAGGCTTTACTTTAACACCCCCTCCCAGATTCCTTCTGTCAAGAAAAGCTATGTGGCTAATCAAAATTGAAAGCTGTTTTATACGTTTGATTTTTCCATATATTGCATTGATAGTCAACTTTAAGCCCTTCAGATAAATTTTCAATACATTTCCACTTTTAAGGAGGCTAAAATGCATGCAAATGCAGCAGAGTTATGTGTAACTTAAAATCAAGTTTAACAGTGTAAACCTGTGTACGTTTTCCCAGAAGTAAATCCCACTTAATTCAGTGTGTTTTTTTCCTAAGTAAGCACGCACAGTACTGCAGCCTTAAGCTGCCATCCACAAGTCATGCCATGATTTCAGCATGAATTACCGTCCAGGTAGTGGCCCCCAGATTATAGATCTAAGACTTTGGGAAAATAATCTTAGGATGATTCTTCCTTTTAGAAATCTGAATGTCCTAAATCAAAATTTGCCAAAGTATCTTGCCCTTTGCTTTCCTCATATGCATTCTTTTTCTCATTATCAACTCTCAATAACTATACAGGGGAATGGTCCATATGGAGTGATGTGTTTCTAGTTTTATGCTTTGGGGCTAGAAATGTTTGTGGGTTTTTTGTTTTTTTGTTTTGTTTACATTGGGCACTATCAGATGGGATGTTGTGCTGGGAGAGAGTTTGTCGCTCGTTCACGTAGCCTGTCAGTAACAAATAGTCTGTAGTGTGCTTTGAAACATTTTTTTAAAGGTCACTACTGCTATTTTAGCATGCAAGTACATTACACACAATTTATTATTAATGGTCTAAAGTGATTAAATGCATTCTCTTTCCAGTCTCTCTTACATGAATTAAATTGGCAAGGACGGGGTGGGGGTGCGGAGGTATGAGAGAGATGAGACGAGGAAGGAATATTTATTCTCTCAAGTAGGTAGTGTAGTTTGCAGAATCTGCTTTTCTGCAATTGAGTGAGGCAGTGAACAGAAACAGGTCTCTTTTTGTGAGCACCAAATACAAGTCTGAAAGGAATAGAGGCCCCTGCATCGGGCAACCCGCTTGTAGTATGGTGTTCCATTGGACAGTGCTCCCGTAGAATAGCAAATACTGGTGGAGATTTGTTTGACGGAAGAATTCCTAACTGCCTTGAAAATTCTGTGTTTCCAGATATTTTTCTTTATGTTCCTTTTGCCCACTTTAATTGGAAACACAATTGGACTAGGAAAAGTATCATATTCGATGTTTTAAGTATGATGAAGGAGTGGCCAAAAAGCAACGATCAAGCCAGGGTAGGCTGCCATTTTCAGCTTGCCTCTAATACAGCTTTTCCTTGTCATTGCCCCACAGACAGCATGTTTGCCGAGACGATGACCTCCACCCGCCTCAGCAACGCACGACTCAGCACTTGCCTTCCACAGAGCAGCCACGACTCAGCTAACTTCAACAACAACGAACTGGAGAACAACCAGGTGGTGGCCAAAATTGCTAATCTGAACTTGAGCCGTATGCCTGCGCTGCCGACAGATAATCACACCATCCCTTGCTGTCCAAGCAGGCGGCAGCTTGCCCAAGTGGTGCCTGCCTTTCTCGATACAGATCTGCGTTTCCACCCTACTCGTGGGCCCGACATTAACTTTTCTCAGGACCGCATGTCTGCCTGCACCAACTGGCAAGAGAGCAATAGGACTTTGGTGTTTTCCGACCGGCCTTTGCACATTGGCGAAAGCCTCTTTGTGGAAGTTGGACACCTGGGGCTGCCGTACTATGGAGCCCTCACGTTTGGCATCACTTCTTGTGATCCTGGTACTTTACGAACAAATGAGCTCCCAGCGGATCCAGACTTCCTTCTGGATCGCAAGGAATACTGGGTGGTTTGCCGAGGTTTCCCAGTCCTCAACAATGGGGACATCCTCAGCTTTGTGGTCTTGCCAAATGGAGAAGTGCACCATGGAATAAACGGGATCAACCGTGGGATGCTGATGTGCGTTGATACCTCGCAGTCACTGTGGGTATTTTTCACAATCCATGGTGTAATCAATCAACTCAAAATATTAGGTAAGTGCAGCTCAAAAATATGGGTGTAGTGTAGTGTAACGCTGAGATTTCTTTACAGCTTTGGAGCGGCATTACATTCTCCCTGGCTTCAGCGGGCTGTTGCCTCTCTCTGTGGCATTTTATAGGCCAACTAAACCCTTGTTGCCACCAGCTGTGCCTTGCATTGGCATTGCTGAAGCATGATCTTATATTTGGGGAGATGGTCAAAACCAGATGTCTCTGCCGCTTGTCTGGCAACTTGCATGTACTTTTTCATAAAGCTAGTAAATGTGCATACTATTCTACAGTGGTACCTCGAGTTACAAACACCTCAGGTTACAAATGCTTCAGGTTACAAACTCCGCTAACCTGCAAGAGTTACCTTGAGTTGAGAACTTTGCCCCAGGATGAGAATGGAAATTGTGTGCCAGCGGCAGCAAGAGGCCCCATTAGCGAAAGCACGCCTCTAGTTAAGAACAGTTTCAGGTTAAGAACGGACCTGCGGAATGAATTAAGTTCGTAACTAGATGTACCACTGTATACTGTTTCTACAAGCCTATGTGATCCATGCGATGGAGCAGAGAGGGATCTCGATCACATCTGACTAGAACACTCAGGTAGGCCCTGGTGTATTGATCAATGTTACGCCAGTGCTGTAAGCAGCTTCAGTGGCCCTAGCACAGTTGCAAAGATGCAGACTGCCCTCTTGTACCACCACCAGGCCCCCTTTTGGTCACATACCAGTTTATGGGCCGTTTTGCCAATATAGAGGTCTGATCACTACTTGAGTTTTATATTCCTGGCTGAAAACTAGCATTGCTTTGAAACAGGGCTGATTGTAGTTCCATAATTCAGAACATCAGAATTGCCTTGCACAATCAGCCCAAGATTCCTCTGCTCCAGCATTCTCTTGCCAAAAAGCAGCCAAGCAGGGCATGAGGATTATGGCTACATTCCACTCTCACTTTGTTCTCAGCTTCTGGTCTGGATACATGTACCACTTCCGAGCAGGGAAGTTCCATTTAGCTATCCTGACTTCACAGGCATCACTCTCAGTTGGCTGCACCCTTTTGGCTAGGTGGGGGTAGGCTGTATTTTAGTAACTTGACATCTTTCTTGGGATCCTAATTTCCTGCTTGCAAGGTCCTTTGTAAGTGGAATTCACAGGACCCTCTTTTTCCTTTTCTTCAGACTGGTAATGCCTGCAAACCCTGCTTTGGGCCAAACCACATACCCCACATGTATGATGCCAGGTGGAGGGGCAGGTGGGTGTGGCTTAGTCAAAACAGCCTCATGGGCCCATGTTCTAGACATTCTCCACCACTGGTCTTCAACCTCCTGGTTGGATCTTGCCAGTCAGATTTTTGCCCCTATCTGAATTGGGTGGGAATAGAGTGAGCTTTAACGAGGCAGTTAAGGCAAGCTTGGAACCAGAGGAAGCTCATTTTCTTTAAACAAATCAACCTGCTAATAAGTATTACAAAATACCAAGTTCCCAATTACACAGGAAGTCTATTGTGAAGATGAAATGGATGGTGTTGTCCCAGGGTAGACTCAGTTCCGCATAGCATGCCTGAGAGATTCCTGCCCCACCCCTCAAGCTGATGGAACCTGTTATTTTGTATTTTCAGGCACTGTGCAGTCCAGCCCTGTGACAGTCTCTCCCTCAGGATCCCCTGGAGGCTCCCAATATGACAGTGACTCAGATATGGCTTTCAGCGTGAACAGGTCTTCTTCCGCTTCTGAGTCATCCCTAGGTAAGGGACCCTTTCACTTTGTGCCTCCTGCACTCTTGTTGTTTGAATACACACATTTCACTCTGCCCAAAACTTATGAGCCAGACCTTACAAGTTGAGTCTTGCTTTGCCTGACTGAGGCGTGTCGTAACTTGCGCAGTGTGTGCCGAACTTCCTCTTTCTTCCTGTGACAGAGGAGCGTCCAGATTTCCTAAAGCTGCTGTTGGGGTTGTGTTAGACTTTAATGCAAGCAGATGGAAACCCTGAGAGTAACAAATGAGGTGACACCTGTTGCTGTCTGTAGGAAATATCTGTTATATCTTCCTCCCTGAGGGATGGCTCAGTTGGTAGAGCATGGGACTATTAAACTCAGGGTTGTGTGTTTGAGCCCCACATAGGGCAAAATATTCCAGCACTGCAGGGGGTTGGACTAGATGATGCTCATGGTCCCTTCTAACTCTACAATTCTGTGAAGCCTAGAGAAACTAAAGCTACTTTACAAACCTGTTGCACCCAGAACTCCATGGCATGATAAGTAAGAGGAGGAGTTTGGACTTGATATCCCGCCTTTCACTCCTCTTAATCTCCTTTTCCCTTCCGTGAGGTGAGTGAGGCTGAGATACTTCAGATAAGTGTGACTAGCCCCAGGTCACCCAGCGGCTGCATGTGGAGGAGCGGGGAAGCGAACCCAGTTCACCAGATTATGAGTCCACTGCTCTTAACCACTACAAGAGTAGAAGAGTAGATGCCCCATTTTACCTGAACAGGAAAACCATTGCAGGCAGCCTGTTCTAGGGGAAGGGGAGCAAGGTGCTGCCCCAGTGCTCCCACAGAGCCATTGTTTGTCTATCTCAAAGGTGGGGAATCTTTGGTGGATGCTAATTCTCATCAGCCCCAGCAGGCATGGCCAGTGGGTGGGAATGATGGAAATGGTCATGAGTCCAACATCAGGAGGGCCGCAGGTTCCTCAGCCCTGGTCTATTCCTACAGTGGTTTCATGAACTGCTCCAGAAGGGGCTCCTTTGGTTGGGGTCATATGGTCCCCATGTGACATTTGTAACAAGAAATGACCTTGTGTATGAAGAGCTGTCCTATGCTATGGCTGTAACATGTGGTTTTTGCAGAACCAGGGTAGATAGAACATGACATGCAATACAAAATCATTTGTATTAAAAAACAACCACCCAAAATTCAACTGTCACTCCACATGGTGCTACTGAAATCCTGCAAGGATTAACGTTCCTATTGATGAGTGAAATATGGACTTCACAACCACTGAACCACAGCTGGATGAAAGCCAATACTGCTTAATCTATCATCATGAGCTACTCTGCTCCAGAAATATTAAGAGCTGGTAAAACATCCTTTGCTGGTTCAAAGCTCATGCTATAGGATTCTATTAATGGAGCTTTAGAATACAAAGTATATGATTGAAAACATTTTCTTAGTACTTTTATTTATTGAATTTATTATTAAATCTCCGACCATACAAATATTAACGCCAGGTAGCTACGAACAGCCCCAAATCCCATTCATTAAATGCAGAGCTGCTGTACCAGTTACTATAAATAATTTTTAAAGAAGCCAGCTTGTTTCTGTGATAAGTTTTAATATAAAATTCACCTGAATATTCTCCTATGCACTTTAGAAATGGACTTTTAAAGAAAGTACCCCACCCCTTGCCATATACCATATTTGGAAAGTTGCTGCAGCCGGCGGGACTGCCAGGCAGCGAAACAGAATGGATAAGTGGTTCCTGCAACAGCCACAGCAGGGACAAATCATGATAGACAAAGTCTATCTAGCAGCACCCCATGCAAGTCATACTGCATGTCTTTGATCTTTAAAAACTTCCTAAATGACAACTGTTTGAAACTGTAGTTTTTATGAATGTGGAAACAGGCTTGATAGAGGTTTTACTTCCCACAAAGGGTATATATGCAAACATTTCTTGAGTTCTGCTGCTCCCTCTCTGTGTCAAAGTGTTGCTGGTTTTAAAACACCCCCCAAACCTTTTTGTTCATAGCACTTTTGTCTAAAGGAAGCAACCCTTTGCATTCCCCATTTTTCTTAGCAGCCTGACATAAGAGGCTCAGATTAAAGGGAAGTGGTTCTGACTCGAGGTTTCTCTGTTCCCCATTCCTTGCAGTGACTGCTCCAAGTTCACCTCTGAGCCCTCCAGTGTCTCCCGTGTTCCCACCTCCGGAGCCGTCAAGCAGCAAGAATGGCGAGTGCACCGTTTGCTTTGACAACGAGGTGGACGTGGTGATCTACACCTGTGGACACATGTGCCTCTGCAACACCTGTGGTCTTAAGCTGAAGAAACAACTCAATGCCTGCTGCCCAATCTGCCGACGGGTCATCAAAGACATTATTAAAATCTACCGCCCTTAAACCCCATTTCCAGCCGTCCTGAGGGTGTGTGTGGAGGGGGCGAGGGGGCAGGAGGAAGAATGTTGTTACTCATTGCCATAACTTACTGTCACCGCTTATGGGTTATTGTGCTGGTTACAGAGTGGCTCTTTTGTCTATATTTCCATATTTTGACCAGTAGGAACCAATCAGGGATAATTAAGTGATCTGGGAAACACTCTGGTCCTTGTAGATGCCGAAGGTACAGCTGCTGAGTGGGAAGAGCTTCATCAAGATGCTGCTCTGCAGGGTTAAGGTAGCGGTGGGAGTCTCTCCCCACCCAGCAAAAGAAAATAACATAAAATAGACAGTGAAACCCACTTGGGCAGAAAGTACTGGAGAAAACAATTGTTTGAATTAATAATAATAATAATTCTGGGCACCTCCCCCCACCATAATCATGGGATATTTACTGAATTAGGCAGTTTAATTACTGAAACAGCACTCAGGCAATTTCAAACAGGGAGGAATATATGGGGAAGATTTAACAGAGACACTGTGGAGTGAAATGACTCCTGTCATCTTGTAAAAATTCTGGGGAATAGGCAATGGATGACATTTGCTTCCTTCAAGGCACTTTTTCTCATTTATGGTTCAACAGGGGAAGCAGGTATGAGGAATAGTGAAGAAAAAGCTATCGATGTCCTTGGAACACAGCAAGTAAACAATCCCACTTTCCTCCTTTTTAAGTCACAGATTGAAGCTTCCTGTTGCACTGAGCAACTGTGAAGCACTTCTGTAGCTGGAGAGTGTTAACATATTGGTAGGAGTAAGCCACTGCATGCACAAGAGAAGCAGCAGCTTGCATGGCGGTTCTGAATCGTCACAGCAAGTAACCATGCTTAGAACCAAGCTACAAAGAAAGAAAGCTGGTGGGGACTGTTAGGTTTCAAATGTCCAGAGTTCCCTCTCTTGAAATTTGTGCAAACAGCTGATGGATGTTTTCCTCTATTACTCCCCAGAGATTTTGTCAGTAAAGTATGCAGCCATGTGGAATCTCTCATTTCTTCCTCTTCCTCTCCAGGAAGTTGTCATCTACTCCACAATAGAGGCATCTTA
Source organism: Podarcis erhardii (assembly GCF_964252035.2). Lineage (NCBI taxonomy): Eukaryota > Metazoa > Chordata > Lepidosauria > Squamata > Lacertidae > Podarcis > Podarcis erhardii. The sequence goes on along the minus strand of NC_138498.1, from coordinate 52,412,094 downwards.
CTGAAATTTAAAAGCCCTTTTCTTGGCATTGTTTGTTGGAAAAAGAATTTGCAAGCTATTATTAGATGCTCTGGCTTTTAAGATAAATGCATTTTGATTGTGGTTATAGGAACCTCTGAACTCTACACTAGCCTGAATGGGATGTGAAATGTCTTGGGGCTTTAGGGGAGAGGTGCCATGCAAGCAATAAAGCAACTTTGCTTGACCTATCCGCCGATTCTCTTTCCTTGCTCAGTCTTTGTGTGGCAGCATCCTACTACAGTGCACACAACTGTAGTTGCCCATAGGCAACCTGTCCCATTGCCATCTAAAAGCAGTAGAATTTATTCAGAGCAGGCTTTTTGCTGCTTCCACCTCAATAGAGGCATTCCATTCCATTGTGCAACAGATGCTCTAAAGCTGTGATCCTGATGTTTTATCTGATTTATGATGAGATCCTAGGATCTACTGTGGTGGAGCAGCTTGTAGGTCTTTCCAGGGCAGAAGTGCTTACTTGGGAGCCTGCTAGGAGCCATTCTCAGCCCCAATATATGGCTGCATTCTTTTCCATAAAACAGCTATTCTGAGCCTATGGGGCCCTTCTAGCAGGAAGAAGGCAGTTTTCCTTTTCAACAGCATACTTTGATATGCTGTGCTGCCAATAAGGGAAATGTAAGCCAGTGCAAATTTTGGCCATAAATGACAAGGCATGTGGATCCCTTAGTGGGGAAAATAATACATAGTTTAATGTGGAAGACAGCAATGGCTTTAGAGGGACAAATTATGTTTAGGGAATACGGAGTGCTTTGTAGACAAAAATGTGTGGACTAAGCTTCTCATAGTCCTTTGAGCAACATGGTAGCTGTACCTCATTGGGTAGCTGAGCCTCTCTTCTCTGTCTTTAGTTTAAATGCTTTTCTAACCTTTAGCTCCTGGCAAAGTTGCTGTACTAGCATCGTTTGTGGGCTGCACTGGAAGCCAATGAATGCCAATGACACAATCCTAGCAGTCTTAAATTGCCACTGGCTACAGTTACACATTGCATAAGGAAAGGCATCAAACAAGACAGATGAGTTTCCGTTTTCTTTAAGGTGCAGATAATATCTTTGTCAACAGGAAAGCCTGTTTCTTTTCCATTTTAGAGTGGTTTGGGACAACACTGTGGTGCATGATGACTTCCAGTAACTTTACAATAGTTTTGAGTATCCTAATTACCATACGGAAATGTGAAGGGCAGCGAGGTTAGTTTAAAAATGCCATCAGTTACTCTATAAACAACTTTTGCCTACATGGAATGCAACTGCTTTGTGATGAGATAAGTAACTGAGGCCTCCTAAAACCAAACAGGAGTCCTAGTCAGTGATTAAGAATCTCCATGAGCATTTACATTTAATTTTTGCACCGTCAGCTGTAGTCTATAACCATGGAGGAGACAATTAATAATGCAGATAATGCTATAACTGCACAACATGGGAGGCATTATGCAAGCAGCATTGTTAAAGCAAGTAACACTGCCCATCACAAGATGATTCCAGGTTGTTGCATCCACCTTAAAGAGCGGATCTTTGCATTTCTTGACCTCCACAATCAGCTTTTGCTGGTGTCAGCTTCTGACCCTGTTGTGCATGTTAATGATGGACAGCTGAAAAGTTTAGCGGGCAAAGGAGATGTGATGCTTGAATTGAGAAAGGGAGCAGATTTAACTTGGGCTACTAGTTGCACAATAATATGTTAAAAAGCAGAGAGAAAGGGCAAAGCCACTCAGCTGATTGCAATTATTTAATCACCTGCTAAGTTAATTGCCATTGTTGGCACTGCTGTCAAGCTCTGTGCACGAAAGGCAGATCCTCCAAAAGTTATTTTTCACCATGCAGCTGTCTATTTGCTGTTAATACTTCATAGAGATACTTGTGTAAAGCAAAACTTCTTACCTTCTTTTTATGAAGCTGAGTCAAGCCAGCAACATGGAAGGGGCTGCCCACTTACTGACATGTGTTCCAAGGGGGTCTTTCCGCTCACTCTATTTCAGGTGCTGCTAGTTGCGCATGACCACAGTGCCAGATGTTTGCCGGGGACAAGGCATGAATATATTCCTTGCATCTCAATTCCATCCTCAATTCCATCCTGCTTACCTAAGATGCCACTGAGCGACATAACTATGAATGAGAGTTAATTTGAATGAAATTTATTTGTCATAGCTGCCATCACTGCAGCTAGAGTTAAGCTCTGGAGAAGCTTACCAGAAAGAAGTCAACAAATTTACATTTTTGCAGAGATGCAATTCTAAGGAAGGGTGACCATTTTTGTAGTCAGTGGGTTTGCTGATCAGTACTGATCACTACCTTCCATTCTACTCCCAACTCCCTGGGTAACTTGGGGTTGGATTGTTCCCATCCCCTTTTTGGTGTCATAGCAAAGCACCCCCTGGGCATTGCCCTTAAGATACCTTTGGGCTAGAACTAGTTTCCAAACAGAAGCCTATACACCACATACACCTGGCAGTAAGTCCCATTAGTCTCAACGGAGCTGGCTTCTGCATTGACAAGTTGTGCTACAAGCGATCTTGGAAAGGTGTGCCTTTTTACTTTACTAGCTTCCAACTGCAATGGTATTTTGAAAAGAAATTTGTAGACCTATGATAGTTCAAAATAAGTGGAGGAAAGCACATATGGTGTTTAATCTTTTCTGTTGGGAACAGACCGCCCAAAAGGAGCAGCATCTGACATGGGCTTTATTAGGCAGAGTTAAGTCCACAGCCTAAGTGTTGCTGTGAAGCAAGCTAGGGAAGCAGCGTTAATGGACATGCAGCTTTACTTATTCCAGTCTCACAAGGAATTCTCAAAATCTGACAGACAACTTTTAGGAAGTAGAGGCTATTTAGCAACTTGTTCTTGCTATTGCTTTTTTTGTTTCGTTTTGAGAAAAGTATCTGTTCAGAAGATCTGTTTGTGCCTTATAAGGTGTCTGTGCACTTTTTATCCTTTTTAATGCTACTTTTAAAAATGGAGAGAGAAAAAGACCCTAATCGATGGTTGGTAGTTTTTATAGAATTTTATGTGTTCACCAAGAACTTTGCTCTTTTTTTATATTGGAGTGAAAATTTTATGTTTTAATTGAAACTTTGCTGCCGTCCTCCTCCCCATCTCCTCTTTGTATAAAAGCTTTTTAAAAAGTTTTGAGATTTCTGAAACTTCTTGATATTTTTCTGGTTCATGACAGTGATCTGTATATCACATTCTCAAACAAGCCAGATTTTAATCTCTCTGTAATAGAACTTTCAATGCAGATTCTTTGGGGAGGGAAGTTTGCACTTCTCTACATGTTAATACTCTCTAGCATTGTGATCTGTAGTGTGTGTGTATGTTTTTTATTTTGTTCTGTTTTACATTAATATAAAATTTTACCTGTTTTATGAAACAAATAAAATGTTGGCTTGTAAAATATTCCCACTGGCCTGAAGTGGAAAAAATGGTAAAAGCAGAGAGCATGTCTGTTATAGGCTTTAGAAGCAGCTCCTTGCAACCTGAAACTTCTTTGATGGCTCTTGCCCAGACCTTCAATAAACAGGGATTTGCTGCTTAAGTTTGCCTGCACCTGTAGTACCCTTTGTTGCCTGTGGTAAAAATCCAATCTATATGCAGGACTACCACTGGTTCTGTTGTTAAGGTGACTTGTTAAAAGTTGGGGTGAAAATGAGAACAAATCAAAAGATCAATGGATCCAGGCCAGCATTCAGATGACCATGCCTCATGACTTTTGCCTGTTCATGTGAGCTGTGGTTAAACCAGGAAGCCACAAATGAAACAGTTTACCATTTTTGTCCAAACTGGAACAATATGGTTACCTGCTTTAGACCAACCCAGCATCTGGGTTGAAGCTGATTTGAGATCCTTGATGTTTAGGAGACTTCCTAGTTTAACTACAGCTCGCACAAAGGGACCCCATACAGATTCAGTGGGCTCATTCATATCAGATCACTGTGTAAATTTTGCAAAGAAGTCAATGATCAACTTGTCACGTGGTGTTCATAGTTTGAATTACATTCTGTTAAAGGGCCTCTCTCTGCACACTAAGGTAATTTTGACCATGAATTACATACCAACTATAGAAACTAACCATAAGTATAAGAGTGACAGGTTTCCTTATGTCTTTACAAGCCTATGTTACTAGGCTAAGCCTTGCAAAGAAACGCTTTTTTTTTTTTGGATGAGAATTATCAGAATGAGGGATTGTTGTGGATCTGCCTACACAACCATCTGTTTTTGAACGAAATGGGATATGAATGACACACAGTAGCCTGCTAATAAACTGACTACTGGGAAATGTACACAGGCTGTACCTGAGAAGGTTGATAAGCAAAATGTTGGCTAGTGTTTAATATCTGAAATTTGTGAAGCAACCCATACTGCTTAGTGTTGCCAATGCAGAGTGAACCTCTTTTTCACTCTCCTCTCACACAAAAAGGTGTTATGTGCAAAGCCAGTATGGAAAATTAGCAGAGGTTAGCCCCAAAAGTGGATCAACTTAATCCAACACATCCTCCACAAACTCAATGTTTATTTACCATGTCCACTACGAGAGCTGAAAAGGCTATTCTGGTTCCACCACGGCAAAGTACACTAACAAGAGTAACTTTACCACTTGTATCACTACACTCTGCTCCTGCGCAAGAGTCCTAACTCCTCTACATATGACACAGACAGTGGGGCCACTGACACTAACAATATCAGAATGCAGGACAGCTAAATGGATAGTTCAGGGGTTTCCAAGACAGCTTCTCTTTTTTAAAAAAAGAAAAAAAGGCAAGCTATCAATTCAGCATCTTTGAACTCTAAAAGGAGTCATGGTCCCTTCCCTACCTGTAGCTGTTGGCAAATCCTCCCAGGCTTACGTTAAGCTAGGTTGTCACATCATTTTCCATTTCACTGTAGATAATTTGACAGATTCTGATGCTTGTGACATGGAAGGAAGGCAAGAGGCCCTGGAAGGTTACAAAAAGCATACAGTAGAGACAACTCCCAAACCTTTTTTGCTTGACATTCAGTCACTCCAATAACTGGGCACCGTCTCTTTGCATTAGCATATTTCTTGCAAAGAGTGAAGATACCAAGACTTAACTGTAACACCTTAGGCTAACTAATTACCTGAAGGTGCAAAAGGTTTTTAATTGATATTACTTTTCTGTCCTTCAGTTAATAAGTAATATTTATTTATTTAATAAAATTATATACCACTTGGTTGTAATAAAACCTCTAGGCAGTTTCCAAGAAACACTAAAGTTATCAATAAAAAGCAGTTAAAAACAACTGAAAAATCAGCAGACAAAAAACATCAACATTTAAGCAACCCTACCAGGACACGTAAACAATGTTTTAATCAGGCCCTGAAAGCAGGATACCATCTTAGATGCTAATGTCAGAGGAGATTGCTCATAAGAATGTAACACGAGTTCTGTGTACATTTGTGCTGCCTTATATCCCATTAACTGAAGCATAGAATTGCGACTCACATGGTCACCTCTGCCAAAATGAATTTTCACAAATTCGCCATGCTATCTATTACTGGGTTTATACACTTTTCAGACTTTAAGCTAATCATGGAAGGCTTCCACTTTAAGAGCAGCTATGTGTGGAAACAAGTAAGACGTGCGACTTGGACTTCCTGAACATATTTCAACAACTCTTGGGAGCAAATAAAAGACCAATGATGGGCAAGCAACCAGAAAAATTGTGTCTCTCTGCCACAACTAATGTAACTGAGAACACGGCTTGAAAAGCACAATACTTCCATCATTTCCATCCCACTGTGCTGTTGCTCATTCAGGTGGCCCTTCCAGGTCTTATTTTCTTAGAGAAACAAATAAACAATGGTAGTAAATCATCTAAAACCACTTCTAATGCAACCTGCTGGGTTATTTGGATACAAGCATGGCAGTTAATGCTGTCTGGAAATGGTGGATGCATTTGAATTTCAGTTTAATCATTATAACAGGTCAAAGTCCCAAGTTGCTGCCAAGAACCTTCTCTTTATCAGGGCTCCAGGGAATTCTGGGTGTGGTGTAATCTGCTCCATGTGCCTCTCCATTGGGAAGGAAGCCAGTGTTGAGACTTGATGGGTTTTTGGGTTATTAAAACTGTAAGGTTGGCTGCCACCCACAGTGCAGCTTGGACTACAGTGAACAGAACACAATGGCTCCCCATCAGTCAATTCAAGCCCAAGATACTTCCTTGCCATGTGCTTTGCTGTCTGTCAAGCCTAAGCACAATTTAGGAACAAGGCAAAAGTGAGAGACATTCAACCAAGTAAAATTTGCAACTGAAGTGCTAGGACAACTGAAGGTGGGGGTTGGTATGGGAAGCCATCCTGCAGTCAGTTGATAATACTAGCCCTCTGGTTTTCACCGTGACTTTCACCCCATATACTGCAATAAGCAGCTTTATCTCCTACAATATAAGATGGGTCTGGGCTGCCAAATGCCAAGTAGCACTGCCATTCCTTTGGCTCCTAACAGCACAAGGGCAGGATTGTTGAGAGTCAGGCACTCAATACGTAATTATAACCAAGCCTTAAGGCACATGCAAAACTACTCAGCTTTCTGCATTTCCATTTCTGCTACGTTGCTCCTGAGTAATTTATCAGGGACTAACTGAAGAGATCAAAGGCAGCAGCTGAAGACCAGAAATTCACTTCCACCGCTGCCTCTAGCTAACAGGTGCTACTCAACAGTTACAAGGCTTAATGCAATGGGGGAAACAAGATTTGGGTAATTGCATTAATAGCACCACATAGTGGTCATTTGAAGCTCAGAACTGCACTAAAGAAGGCTAGAAGCAGGTCATATCATAAACACAAAAGGGGCTCCTTATCTTTCCCTCCTGGAACTCAAAACAGTTGCTCCTTTCTTACTGCTGGTAAGTCCAGAACGTTAGGTCCTGGAGTGATGTACAACACAAAGTTATTCCCACTAAATGACTTAACTTCTCTTGGAAGCCGCACAAGCTTTTGATCTGTGCACAAATTTCTAAAGTAGTATATGAGAGACTTAGGTTTTCTTTCAAACAAGCATGTAATTTAATAGCTCAGCAACAACAGGTGGACTACTCCATGGGATTGCAAATATAGCTAGCAATATAGCTAGGAGGATGACTATGAGGAGCTGGGTGAATAGGCCCCTGAATTCAGCTCCCTGTTCTTGAGGTTGGCCTGGAGCAAAGATACTGGATGCCACTGTTGCAGGAACATCTAGACTCCAGCTATAGGCCTTATGACAACCCTCCCTACTGCTTGCCTTCCTGCAAAATGATATTAAGTGGCACAACATTCTTTTTCTGTTCTACACTGCATTGTTTATTGGGCAAATAAACTGGAAAATCTATCTACATACATACACAGGTGCAAGTGAGAAATGCAGCAAAATGTTGCAGTGTAAAGATGCTCCATTCTCCTTTTCTCCCTGCCCATACCCAAAAGCAGCACATCAACACTCCAGGCCCAGTTAGATGCCCCGTCTTTATTGGGTGATTCTGAGTTCTACCCCCTCCCACACACAATGGATGGGATTCGGCTAATAAGTACTGTCAGCTCAAGTCTTGCATGAGGGATTCTGTTGGCACACACTGGCTCAGAAGGGACGTTTGCCATAGCACAACATTGAATTCTACCCTATAGCAATCCCCCCCCCCAGAAAGGGGTGGGGTATTTTGGCAAACCTTCATATGATCACAGCACTGGCACAATAGATTGACTTGCCATCTCCACCTAGCTGTAGAAACATCCTTGCCCCTCACTGCTGCGCTCTGAGGAAGGGGCCCGGAGTGAGACCTTGAAGCTGAGAAATGGCCTCCACTGCTTTGACCATGACAATGCCTCACGCTAAGGAAGGACCCTTGCCTCAGAATAAGGAGTGGTGTGCCCATAGTGGCGTATGGCAGGCCACTGATGCTCCAAGAAACTGCTGGAGCACCACCTGCTGCTTCCCTGCAGCAGCTGCACTCCATGCCTGGGTGTGGGGGAGCAGCCCAGGATAAGCTGGGGACAGCAGCAGGAGCGGGGGACCATTGCAGCTGAGCAGCAGCTGCAGACAGGCCAGCAGCTGCCCAGCCACTATACGCATGGCAGGCAGAGGTGGACGGTGCGGTTTGCTACCCCTGATGCTGTACACTGACCCCACATTCTCACTGAACTTCCCAGCAGTGTCACCACCCATGGATAATCCCATCCACGTGTATTACGAAGTTAGGAATGTTGTTGCATACTCACCCAGTTTGGACAAACACTTTTGGAGCTCTTTGCAGTCCAGTTGGGATCCTTTGACGCCATCCACGCATGTGACCGCTTCACAATTCCTCGCTGCAGGTAATTTATGAACAAAGAGGACCTTATGGGACACCACAGCTTACTACCTTTCATTGTGAAAACTTTTGGTGAAGGACTTTTTATTTTCGAACAAGCTTTATAGAAGGTTTAGCAAACCACTTGTATCCCCATTGCTGCTTGAGCATTCAAACTACTCCCAAATGTTAAAAGGTTACTGCAACAGGTCTAGCCTTGGCAGAAGCCCCCCCCCCCCACTCTGTGTGTGTTTAATAAATTCACGCTTGAAATAATGCATTATTCCCATTTCTCTAGCAGGTATGGCAGAGAAGGAAACAGTACAACCTTGGTAAAAACTTAGCTCCGGCAAGATTACACCAAGAGCAAGCAATACTCTTGCTTCTTTTGAGAGACAGATAGAGGCGACTTTCTAGGACTGTGAGGCATTTGTTCTGTTAAAACAGCATTTGACACGTCGGATAGACAGAAGGAAAAAAGCAAAAGTGTTGTAACAATTCTGCTTGAAACCAGTCAAGCTCATTTTTTTATTTCTTTTCCTAAAAAAAAACCCCAACAGCCGCCACCCTTTAATGTTGGAAGTATACATGATATTTTACACAGGCTACATCTATCATCCTCAGAAACCCTTCCCCCCCCACCCCAAATCCCACCCACGGTAAAGTACAGATTGATACAAGTTTACATAATACGAGACATTAAAACAGGCGTCTAATGTTTGCACAGGAAGGCAAGGCCATTTAGGCAGCCTCCCTCTGCCTCCAACATCCCAGTCAGAGGGCTGCAAAGCTGGCTTTGGTAAGCAAAAGGCTGAATATCCTTTATCCCCATAGTAAAGTTAGTTACCCTGGGATGTGATTTAGTGAGCTTGGTGGAAGGAAAACACAGTATGTGACTGTGGGCAAGTTTTACCTATGTGTCACAGGCAATAATTAGAATGATTCCCCCCCCCCCCAATTCAGCATAGACAGCTTTCCGCAGCCTGTGCCATTCCAGATGTTGTTGGATTACAACTCTCAACTTCCCTGACCAGTGACCTTGTTTGCTGGCTCTAATGGGAATTGGAGTCGTCCAAGCATTGGTTGTGGGAGGCTGGCCTAGGACAAAGTACTGAGGGAAGGCTTAGCTCACCAATGCTTCTCATGCCCAGCAAGTCAGGTCAGTATCATTGTCTGCATCCTGTGCAATAATAAAAAATGAGGCACAGAGGTGTGTGTGTCATGGGCTGCTTTCAGACACAGCACTATCAGTCCAGGGCCCCTTCTGTGAAGGTTTTGCCAAGGATAGAGAGGGGTGTGGAAGGAGAGCCCTGGGACTCGTGAGGAGGAAGCACCTCAAGATCTAGCAAAATGGGAACAAGAAAGGCCCTTGGGACGGAGACTGGGGTGGGTGGGGGAATGAGTCAAGTTGCTTCTCTTCATAGTAATTTTTTTTGGTATAAAGCAGTGTATTTTGGCATCGTGTTGTAGTGTTTACTACCACACATATAATCGAACAGAGAAGAGGGAAAAAGCAAATTCTTTACCTATCTGATGACATCACTAGAGCAGTTATCATAGGTTCAGAGCTGGGAGATGCAAGCACAAAAAGTGAATAATAAAATTTCATCTCCCATATGGCACAAAGGATACCTTGCTTACTGGCCATGCAAAGATGAGTGAGACCTATCTAACATAGAGATAACAAACGTGGTATCTTCCAGACATTGTCAGACTACAACTCCCATCAACCCTGATCATTGGTTTAGCCGATTTATTAATTAATTTTGGAATATTGATAACTTCTAAATGTTACAAAATACCATAACAGTATACAACAACAACAACAACAAAACAACAACAACAAAAGTAAAAATACAGTTAAAAAAATAAAATACTGCAGTGAACATACAGGTACATAGAGGATAAGGTGATGTCTCAGATACCCTGGTACCAAGTTGTTTAGGGCTTTATACTCTTAACAGTAAAATCTTAAATTTGGTCCTGTAAAGCATTTTGCCATCCAGTGCAGTTCTCTCCAGAAGGCAACCTGGCCATAAGCTGTGACTCCACATTCTGCATTCGTTGCAGCTTCCCAACCAAACACAAGCTCTACACAGAGCACACTGCAGCAATTCCATTGCAAGGGGACCACTGCATGGGCCACTGGAGCTAAGCTATCCCTGTCCAGAAACAGCCATAGCTGGCACACCAGCCAAAACTACCAAGCATTCCAAGGTACTGGAGCCCCCCGTGACAACAATGGATCAAGCAGCACTCTCAGACTACATACCTGTCCCTTCAGAGGAAGTGCAACCCCACCCACAGCAGGTAACTGACCTCTATCCTGGACAGTAGGTGCACACACACACACAGGGCCCTGAGTCTTACCAGGATTCAGCTCCAGTTTATCAACCCACCACTAAGTCCAGACACTGGCTCTGGGCTTGCGCACCATACCTGACTCAAATGCCAAAGAGAAAGAGTTGGGTGACATCAGTTTATCAATGGCAGTTAGCTCCAAATATTCTAATGGCCTCACCCAAAGGCTTCATATAGGCATTAAACAGAACTGGGGACAAGATGGGACCTCTTAACATAACTGCCGGGAAGCCAAAAGGCAATCTTCCAGTGCTAGTCTCTGAAACAGGCTCTGAAGTAGGAACGGACCACCGAAGAACATGCCCCCAGGTTCCATCTCTAAGAGGCAGTCCAAGAACACCATAGCGGATGGTATCAAAAGTCACAGAGATCAAGAAAGAGTAACATAGTCACACTCCCCCTATCCTTCTCTAGACAATGGTAGTTTATCAGGGCAACCAAGGCTGATCTGTCTCCAAACCAAGCCAGAATCCAGACTAGAATGGATCTAGATAATCTGCATCCTCAAAGGATGCTTGAAGCTGGTGATGGGAGTTGTAGCCCAACAACATTTAGGGTACCATGTTGGCTACTGCTGATCTAAGGGATGGACAGAAGAAACACTACAGCACTAAAAGGACAGTGCCTGTATCTAAGCTGGGACCAAAGCAACATGTCTTTAGGGAAAATGACATGTGAACTTCAAGTGCTGATTTTCAGAAAGCAAAGTTAGGAGATGGACTCCTTAATCCTCAATTTTTTTAAAAATAACCATTATATAGGAAGATTTATGACAGTATGCAGATTTAACTTAAGCCAGCCTTCCTCGAACTGGTATCCTCCAGGTGTCGAGTTGCATGTTCTCACCACCCCTAACTATTAGCCCTACTGGCTGGGGCTCATGTGATGGGGATTGTGGTTCAACATCTGGAAGGCACTAGATTGGGGAAGGTTGGCTTAAATTAAATCTGTATACTACCTGATTAAAGCAGGTAAGTGATGTTCAGCCCATGGGAGACTGAACTAGGCAGACTCACACCAATAATACACACATGGGAAATCATTGACCCTCTCTTGGTCAATGCAAACATGGTTTGTTTGTTTTTTACTGTTAGATCAGCAGTGAATCTATCCAGGTTTATATTTCTGAAAATAAAACCACTGATCCATTGCAGCAATGGTAAGATTGAGAGCAGGAGGCATTGCTCACTTGGCTTTTTCACACCCTGGAGATGAATACACATACACATGTATTAAATGAAAGGGGGGCAACGTATGTGAAGACATATATATTTCTAAACGCACATTTTATATTTCTTTCTCTGATGCCTCATGACCACTGCTCCAAAATATACATATGTCGTATTAAGCACATTGTGCTCTGAACCCAGCCCTCCTCCCATGGCATCACAGAAAATTGCCATGGTCCATAGTTAAAGAGGCCAGAATCAGACACATGCCTTCCCACTCAGATAAGTTAGAACAGCCCCAAGAACTATTGTTTTAGCCTCGCTGCATAACATCCACATTCCCCCTCTCCACCCTACAAATCAACACGGGTGAGAAACATGCTTTTTGGAAAGGGTAAGGAATAGAAATGGGTAAGGAATAGATAAAGTGGGGAGGGGTACAGCAAAACCTCCGCCCCTTGTGAAATCTAGATGCTACTTCCAGGTTGGGAAGCCTTGCAGTATAAATTATTAGCACCTACTGGAGGGCTACCATCCTGGCAGCTGTCATCTACCAGACCTGAGGAATCATGATAGGACAGCACTAGAGATCTACTTGCGTACAGGCGTGAATGCAGCTGTGCAATCTGTCCCTGAAGAGGCAGCACTTTGTTCTGCTAGCAGTCCTCCTGCCAGGAGGTCTTGGGAGTTATTTGAAACCTTACAGCGGAACAGTATGGATAACCTAATATAATATCTGCTTTATTTACTAAAAGGAGACTATAATACTGGGAGGGGAGCCTATACAAAGAGGTCAGCACAACAGACATCAAAAGAGGCATTAATGTGGGACCTACAGTGGCAGAAGGATTGCTCAAATATGGGGCAAAAGATACTTATACAAGGCTAGAAAGAATCTCTTAGCAGCTACTTGGACAGGCCTTTCCACCTAGGCATATCCTAGAACATCAAATTACTTATTCAGAGGCATATTAGCATCTGAATAACAGCAAAATGTGGCACGTGGTATTTAACAAGGGAACTCAGCACAAACAGTGGCTTTTCAATTTCTCATTTCCATTCATTGGTTAGCGGGACTCACTTCCATTTCCTCACCAAGCTGAAAACAAATCATCTCCCAGGTTTTTACATTCTAACGTGTGTGCGGGCCTTTTGTTTGCTACTGTGTGTTCCAGAACTTGAGAGACAATTTTAAAGAACACTTTTTTTAATCAGCCAGCCCTGTGAGGGGCAGGTGGACCTAAGCCACATGGAGGGTGGGGAAGGGATTAATTGTGTGTGTCTCTGTGAATTAACCTATTAAAAAGTATTTAGGGAATGAGCTGCCAAGAGTAGCAACAGTAGCAAAGCTACACTAATAGGAAGGCCTGTTTCCCTTGCTATTCTTTCTTGGAAATGACACAAGTTGGAATGTATGGTATCCCAGATACTTAAAAAAATAATAATAGAGCCAGCCTTATGAAAAACTATAAATAAACTAATTAAATATTTTGATACTAAAATGGGGAATGTTGAGCTGCTGCTTAATCTGAAGACAAATGGAGGGGCTTATGGCTTTTTTCTGAGATAATTGGAAGGAATCCAGCCTTCCCAACATGGCGCTCCAGCAAGGACCTTGCAGAACCACCAGCCGCTGCTGTTCTTCTCTCGGACTTCAAACAAGGTCCCTTCTTTAAAGCTGCTGGTTTCTTCATCGCCATCAAAATCTGCCACAGCCACATAGAGGGCTTCTCTGGAGACGTCTGAACTGGTGATGGGGACGGATCCTCTCTCCCTCTCCACAGGCTTGGGGATTCCTTTTGGGCCTAGGCCGCTTTTCGCTTTGGTATCATCTTGGCACGGAGCTGGCAGGAAACCTTTGGCTTTTGGTGGAACCAGCATCGGCCTGCCAGGCACAGAGGCAGCTCTCAGTTCAGGCACTTCCCTCTGTGGAGCTTTATTTTCTGGAGAGGGGGCAAACAAAGATGCAGGCGACGGTGTGGAGGCTTTCTTGGGAGGCGGCGGCCTCCTGGGTGGTACCACAGGCCGCTGAGGTGGTTCCCTGGAAGCTGGAAAGCTACCCTTGGAATCAGCCTCACTCAGCTTTGCGGAGCCAAAAGGAACTTTGGATGAAGCAGCCTCCTTGAAGACTTGGCTGTCTGGTCTGGATGGAGGCCTCATCTCCACAGCTGGCCTTTCCTGAGACCGGACAGAAGATTCCACAGGAAGTGCGTTGTTACTGAAGGCACTCTCGCCAGCCGTGGGGTCCTGATCAGAAGGCTTCTCTTGCGCTTTGGCAGGCCTGAGTTTGCTCCTCAGGTTGCAAATGTCTAGTTTGTCATCTCCCTGAGGGGGATCTGTCCTAGGGGCTGCTGCTGGCTTGGGTCTGACCTGAGGCTTTGATTTCAGGAAAGGGTTCGGGGTCCCGAGCTCAGGCTTGTCCTCCGGGGGCTCAACTTTTGGCTTGGCAGGCTTAACAGTGGGCCGAAGGTTCGGCTTCTTCACCTCTTTGGGAGACACCTTGTGCCCACACTCTAGCCCCATTTCGTTTTTCAGCTGGAACAGTTTCCCCTTCTCTGTTTTGAGCTCTTGCTTCCTGTTGTCCCTTGGAGGAACAGCCTGCTTGGGAGGAATCGCAGGCAAAATCATGCCAGGAGGCTTTGGAGGTGGCCTCTGTTCCAACCGCTGCCTTTCTATCAACTCCTCTTCAGATTTAATTATGGATTCCTTCCTTGGAGGGAGGCTCGGCTTCTCTTCGGCATCCCGATCACAAATCTCCTCGTACCCCATGGAGAGAGATGCATCGCTGCTCTCTGGCAGGGCACCCTTGGAAACCTCCTTCGCTTTCCATTTCCCTGCACTGTCTATGTCATTGGGTGGTGCTTCAGGCAGAGGCCTGGATGGCCCAAAGGCTTCTCCATTAGAGCTGCTCTCTGCCACACTGTCACCAAGCCGGAGCTGCACCATTTCATTCGGCAGTGGTGCCAAGAAGTTAGGTCTAGATGCGTTGCTAGTTTTCTTGTACTTGTCAATGAAAGTAGCTGGTGCCCAGCCTTCCTTCTCCTCTATCTGGATGTACCACCAACCACTCAGGTTCTTCTCAATGACCTGCGGAAGGAAAGAGAAACACCATGCCTTAGGTCTCTTGCCGCACCAGTAGCTTCAACTGCTCACACCAAAGCTGAGGGGGTTACTTAAGAACAGAGGTGGCTAACCCCCAGCCCAAGGGTGAAGCCATGCCCCAGCAATTTCTTTTCTGCCTCCCTCCCAATTCTAGGAGCAAAGGTGGTGGTGGAAATTAAGGAAGAGCTTCCACTTTCAAAACCATTTTTTTAAATTGCCATGGAGTCTCATTTCAGCCTTGAATCTTTTGGCATTTCCTCTCATAGTTAAGGAACTGCAGAAAGCTGTAGCTTCCTTATATTGCTCTTTAAACTTCTTATATTGTCCTAACCTTGGCCCTTCACTCTGCTTAACAGAATCTTCTGTTATTGAATTTATCTAACTGTCTGAAGGCGAGAATCATTTCACAAAGGACATTTCGTAGGTGTACAAGTTATTTTGTGTTTGTGCACACCTACAAATGTAATATGTGGATGCCATGCATGCATCTGTTGCAAGGGGAGTCATAGATTGGCTGCAACTCCTTGTTGAGTTAACACTCAGTAACACAACTGGGCTTGTCTCAGTGTAATGTATGAAATGGCTGAGGCCCTTGTGCAATACAAAATATAATCATGTACTTCTAGCTAGTTTGCACTATTAAATGGGAATCACTCTCTTGTACCGGTGCATCCACCCATGCATATGTATTCAGAGCATCAAAAGTAGCAGACCACATTTCAAGTCAGCTCTCTTCTCCAAGCAAACGTGGACACACACAGCACAAGAATCCAATTGGCCAAGAAAACTACTTGGCCACTAGGTGTCAGCAATGAGCCATAGATGAGGTACCACCAGCAAGATACTAAACTCCAAATTTTTAAAGGCTGATACAGCTAATTAACATCCCCATTTCTAAATGCGTGCGCGCACACACACACATAGTGTAGTTGTGTGTGTGTGTTTTATGGAGCAAATCACTTCAAGAATCTTTTTTCTTGTTGTATCAATAAAAATCTTTTTTTTAAAAAAGATTCTTGAATATAGTGGTTGCATATATAAAATAAATAAAAATATTTTTAAAATGTAATTTTAATTGGGGATAGGAAAAGAAAAAGTGGGAGATAAATGCAATATATAAATAAATAGTAAGCAGTATGCAAATATTTAAAGCTGATAAGGCAAAAATCTGACGAAGGAAAAAGTGAAAGTTCAGGGTGAGCAGGCAGCTGGAGGAGATCAGTGCCTGCATTACCAGAAGTTGAAAGATGGTTGCAGTTTCAGCACACATTCCATTCATGGTGGAGAAACAGAGAATACCTCCTTTTTATACTTCTACCTTCTCCCAGTGAAAGGGGCTGCTATGCATGTGTGGAGGGAGGATGGAAAGGTGAGCTGTTCCACACACCTTTTAAAACGGAATACGAACATACCAGTCAGACTAGAAGACAGCACACCAGGGAGGATTATCCTTCCTTACTCACCGATAGAAGGACAGAAAGTTGACCCTCATCCCCAGTGCTTTTTTCTCGGGCGGATGCAGGAGCACGCATACCCCTAAACATTTTGTGAATCTTTGTACTTTTGTCCATTTACTGTATTTATTTTCCCCGATTTGAACTATAAAATGGTGATTTTCTTGAGTCAAAATGGGAGTACTCCTAAACTTTTTTTTTTTTAGGGAAAATAGCACTGCTCATCCCTGTCAACCATCAGCATAAAGCAACTGTATCAGACAACTACTGCAAACACAAAGGATTTAGCATGCGGACCCGTGGAAAGCCCCAAAGGGCATGGAGAAGAGCAGGGCGGATGCAGCCTCACCTCTACTTTCATTCCTGCTTGGAAGCTGATGCCGTCCGGGATAGTAGTCTGGAAGTCAGCAATAGTGTAATACTCCTCTTCCACTTGCGGGGGCACAGGGGGCTTAGGCAGGTTGAGGCCACGGGGCTGTTGCAGAAACAACACACATCAGCCTACTTCTGTCCGAAGACGACAAGGGACAATATACCCCACTGCCCTCCAAATTAGCCCACAAGGAAGGTAGCATTTGGCTGGCAGGTTCATGTGGCTTCACTGATTTTACAGTTACTGCAGACAAGCTCATCTTTCAAGAGAGGCCACACGGGATTAAAGATGCTGGAGATGTTTAGCAGGTCTGGGCCTGGAAACGAACTTCCAGACGTCATACTGCTTGCCTCAAAGGGGAGGAGAGCCTTAGAAGCTCATGAATTCTTGTGCAGCTCAGATTAAAATTCAGCTCTGCAGAGAAGTATTCCCAGCTTCAGCCCTGCTTTGAATGGCTGCTCCTGGGAAAACTATCGCTGAAGAAGCAAAACCCCCTCACTTTCCCCCAAGGGATCTTCTTACCCTAAGAGTTCCCTCTGTGGGGTTTTATTTTCAACTCTCTGTAGACTCTTTTATCAGTGAATATAGTCACTTTCTAATACTATGTTATAAAAGGAATGACTTGGAAAATGGGCCAAGTTTGCTTTAAAAAACAAAATCTATTTCAGGAACATCTATACAGACATATCTCAACTGCTGACCCTGCTAGCTTTGTGTGCTCCAGGGCCTCATGGGGAAGGCAACGTTTCCTCGGTCAATCCCTGAACTTGAGGGGAAAGTTATATGCATAGAGAAACAAATGCATAAAGCTTATAAGCAAAGCTTTCCTTAGTCCATGCTCCCATGATGGATTAAGAATATATACTCTATATGCATGCAGTGTACAGTAGTACCTTGGGTTACATATGCTACAGGTTACAGATTCCATTAACCCAGAAATATTACCTCGGGTTAAGAACTTTGCTTCAGGATGAGAACAGAAATTGTGCTCTGGTGGCACGGCAGCAGCGGGAGGCCCCATTAGCTAAAGCACTGCTTCAGGTTAAGAACAGTTTCAGGTTAAGAACAGACCTCCGGAACGAGTTAAGTACTTAACCTGAGGTAACACTGTACATTGTCACATATGGTAGGTAAGTAGTCTTATTTCCAGAGCACCTGTGCTATGGAAACTGCCACAACTGAAGTATATTTTGTGGGTGGCTGCTGGCCATAAACACAACAGAAAAGGCCTGTGCAGCTACTTCAAAACAGAATGGTATATACTCATTCGTAAGGCAAGAGTCCCTTGACAGAAGAAAGCAGATCTGGGGGGGGGGGGTTAAGCCTCACTCCTGCACCAGCTATATAAGGTAGAACCACTGCACATGTGGATCACAAGGATGAATATTTGGGAAGCTTCTCATGCAATGAATTTTGTGCCTGGGTTCAGTTGCACAAGGCATGCATGTAGAAAGAACTATTTCCCCCTTTATATATTGCGGCAATGGCCTGATCCTTACCAGAGCATTATTTTATCACTTCCATATTCATCCATTCATTAAGAAGCAAGTTACATACACGGACATGTTTGCACATGGGAATCTCTGCCAAAATGCAAAATGCAGCAAGACAAGCTGTGTCCCTTTCTACCACCACCGGTCTAGCTTATTTTTGTTCTGTGTATTTAATAATGCACCAGAACTCCCCAGCTTAAAGCAACTGTGGCCAATACTTACTATTGTGAGATCTCGACGAGGAGGGGGTCTCTGTCTCATCTTTGGTGATTCTGCCAAGAAAATATTTCATTGTGATTAAAGGATATCAAAACATGCTTCAAAAAGTGATACTTAAGAAGAACTAACAAGACCCCACCAGTCCAGTCTGAGGGGGAAAAGAGCAAGAGGGAAAGAGAGACTGTGTGGGTACATGTATTATAGAGATGGGGTGGGGGGTGGGTAGGTTCTTCACACCCAAACCTACACTAAAATCCTGAACAGCATTCCCCCCTAGATGCATAATGTCCAAACAACTGCCACCAAGTTTGAGATATGCTTCATTGGAATAGCAGCAGAAGTAGAATGCAATACAAACATACACTAGAAAGGATTCCAAAATTTACCGTCAGATTTGCTGAACTGACCTAAATAACCCCAGTTCTACCAATTATAATTCTCAAGAAGCCACAAAACTCAAGAGCCATGAAGACCTTCCTGCACCACACCAGGCTAGCATGTCCTACAAAGAACCCAAAACTATTGTTCATTCTTCCCAACTTACTTCGCCTAAGGTCCACATTTGGCAATGGGCGACCATCAAACCTTCCATCTCTTTGGTTGTTCGGCCCATCCTTGTCTCGGCCTGCCGAGTTCTGCTGCCGGGAGATTCCATCCAGGTCTAGTGCATAGGAGTGGGCGGAAGTGGCAGATCCCAGTTTTGGAGCAAGCATGTCACCACTCCCCTTTTTCAGGTATGATGCTGGGGCCCAGCCCTCCTGACCCTGATACCTGCAGCAATATGAATAGTCAAATTATTTAGACTTCTGTCTCGTTCTTATCACGGCTACAGCCAGCCTGATTCATAGCAGTTCTTGAGAGGCACAAAAAGGGTTCTGAATCAACATTCTGAGAAATCAGACTGATCAATCCAGATCCCCCCCCCCCCATTTCATTCTTCCGTTATCTGAGAGATACACTCTTGAGTATCTTTCAAGACCCCATACCTTCACAATTATGAATGTTTGCTTATTGTTGATTAAACTAATTTATCTCCCATTTTTCCATAGATGCCCAAGGTGGCTGTACCTCATTGGGGGGAAAGGCTATATACTGGCAGTATGCTGTGCTGTAATAACCAGTCTCCAGATGTGGAATGGATTATGGCATACAGGGACAGCAAGACTAATCTGGAACACAGGAGTCTCCAACCCATTATGGGTGCATCACGGGCACAGAGAAAGACCCTCTGATCATTTGTTACCTGAAATGCACTGGACTATTCTAATGTAGTGAGTCCAGAATCCTTTCTGCTTATTTTGAAGCAGCATGACAAATGTCACAGAGTCTAGTGGGCCTGACTAAGGGCCACATCGCATATTGAAAAATTGACAGGTACATGTTTGTAGACCATACATATCAGCTGTGTCCTTCAAATGCAAGGATGAGGGAACCTGTGGTCCTCCAGATGTTGCTAGCCTGCAATTCCCATAATCCTTGACCACTGGCCATGAGGCTGGTGAGAGATGGATGTTAAGAGCATCTGGAGGGGCCAAAGACTGCCCCACCTCTGCTATATTGTGTAGAGGCAAACTGTGTACTCTCACCATGTGGACACCTGGGGCTGGGCGGAATTTTTCAGCCTACACCCCCTTCTGGGAAACCACAGAGCAGCAAATGCGAAATTTGCTGTTTGTACACTAGATTAGTTTTTACACATTCACACATCCCTCTCCATCCAGGCACATTCTAGCCAGGCAAAAAACACACTCAAGGAGGGCACAAAGCAGGACTGGTGAGGGCTGTGTGACCTTGGAAAAACCCTGAGGGCCTCATTTGGCCCCTGGACCTGAGGTTCCCCATCCCTAATGCATACACTGCATATACATAGAGATCTAGGGCCAATCACATTTCTCTGTGGCACATAAACACAATGTAAAAAAGAAGTTATAACAGGAAACAACACTGGGGCATGTGGTAATAACAGGTGCATCTACTTTTCTGTCACATGCAAAGCAGTCTAACTCTTGGTGTTTCCAGTTCTTATACAAAGGTCGCTACTTTTCCAGTGTGCCATTTGTCTTCTTTTCTTACATCAAAACCATTAAAAGAAGAGAAACCCAAAACAAAACAATAGCCCTAAACCTTTACCGTGACTCAGAAACCACATCCACCAAGGACATCTGCCAGAGAGGAGGGACTGGTGCCAGCCACAGGAAAATGCCACCTTAGTGGCCAGAGGCAAAGATGCTAGGATCAGATGACGCCAGCTGCTGCGCCTTTAATAGACTAGAGATTCTTTGAAGCAAATTTCCTCAGTTTAAAATGTCAACACACATTCTTTTTTCCTGGTGTAGTGGTTGCCAATGCTGCAGGTTCATTGGAAGGTTACGGAAATCAAAGCCTGCTTTCTGCTTTACCTCGACACACACTTTGTCAGTGGCAGCCCAGTGTCAAGACTTACAACTAATGTAGCCAGAAGAGACCTCTAGTTGACCAACCAAGGGTTAGAGCATAGTCATCAAGACGTTCTTTTTTTGTGCTTAGTTTGCCCATTATTTCTGCTTTAGTTCTGTTATGGCCCTGATCAATATGGCTGTAGTTGCCTTGTAAACAGGGTGTTGTATTTTTGCCCCATCTGATTAACACATACATTTTCAACCATTTTCTATTGCAAATGTGAACCATATTTTAGCTGTCCCGTTACAAGGCTGGTGGATACAGCAGATTCTCAAGTGGTGAACAAAGCTGTACTAAACACTTCAAAAATCTATAGCCAGAATTTTTTTTTATTAAAGAAAACAAACCAAAAACAAACAGCAGCCTCTTTAGGCAATACAGATGCAAAAATCTGATGGATGGTTGACTTGTTCAACAGCAAACAGAGTGGACAGTTGAGAGAGATGCTTTGATTGAGGAGCAAGAAATATACCAGGCAAAAAGAACAGAAAGATGGGAGACCTCCCCCCTTAATTTAAGGATGCTGGAGGATTTCACTCATCAGTCTGCAGTTTCATTATGTTGGAGTCAGAAATGTAGAAATGGGTCTCTTACGAAAAGTAGGTACTAAAATAACACACTTTTTTTGCATCTAATGAACCAACCTGTGCACCATCCAGCACTTTCAGTTGCAGTCATTGTGACAATCCTGTGTGTGTTGGTTTGGTTTAAAGCAGAGACTGTGTGATAAACACATTTTACCACTAAAAGGAAGTAAGTGCCCTTAACTGTAACAACAACTGCAGCAGCATGCAGTTTAAGCCAATAAAGGAGCATGGTTCAGGGCATTCTCTACAACCTCTTTCCCCAACTCAACCGTTCGAGTACCTTTCCCCCTATGCATTACAGCATCTTTAAAGGCTTTTTTGATAGCTAAAGAACCCACCTCTTTGCACCCACCATTTTGTGATATGAAAATGTAGCTTCAGTGGCACATCATGCCTCGTTACCTTTTGGATAGTTTCCTTCACATGTTTCCGAAACCCACAAATGTGTTGGTGGGACCACCTTATATACCAAAATGTGCCAATGAGATTTTCAGGGTATCTCATTGTCCCGAGGCAATATGCCATCTGTTCATAATGCAAGAAGCAATTCCTTTCAACATTAAAGTATTGCCTCTGTGTCTCCACTCCTCTTCCTCAAAGAGCTTGTGTTATCTAATTTTTATCTCCTAGAAAGAGAGCAGAATGCCACAAAATGCATTCCTCTACATCAGTCATTGCTGGAGCTTTGTGTGTCTTAACCTGATCTCTCCTTCTGTCCCTTCCTGGATGGAAGCTACCCTCTCCTAAGGGTGCTTTGCAAGAGACAGAGATAAGCATCATTGGGTTTTAGTACACAAGACTGCAGTAATAAATAAATAAATAAAAGTAGCTTGCCCCTTATATTCAGGCATGCCTGCCTCCCACTGGTTCGTCTTCATTAACCCCGAATGAAAGGTACCTGATCTTCCACCATCCTTCCAGGTTTTTCTGGATCACCTCCACAACAGCCCCTTTGTCCAGGTTCATTTCATCTTGGTCCCGAGCAGTGTAGGGGTAAATGACCATATACTTCTCCTCTGTTGGGAGCAAAATAGAAGAGAAGAAAACAAAACTTGTTAGAAGTCCGTGTTTGTTTAAGTCTTGCACTCTGAACTGGATTACATGGCTTGGGAAGTTTGGCAATCGGGTGCATCACACACCAGGGTCGAGAGCCTATCCACCTGACACAAGCTTCCAAAAATCTACTCACATAACTTGTAATACCCTCCTGCAAGTCTAATGAACCCTATCAGCCCCTGCCTGGTGCGTGACAACCTCTCTGTTTTTCCAATTGAAGACAGGCAGCTGTAATAGGTGGTCAGTGGAAATGAGGTGGGCTGCGTACACCAGGCTTGTCAGGGGTGGGGTGCTGCACAGGCCTGTTCTAAAAAGAATCTGCTTCTCCATTTGCCCTAAGTGTCCGATACCAAACACCTTAAGCATCAGTTCCGATGTTGTTTCAGCAGCTTTATCTGGGTGCACAAGTGTTCATTTGAGTGCTCCACTCACATGAGCGCTATAACACCAGAGACTCACAGATAGCTTCTCCTGTGCAATTAAAGAGACCATGCTCCTCCCGTGTTATAGCACTCAAGGAACCACACCACTCCAATAAGCAGCTATTTCACAGCTCTTGCAATAACTCCACTGGTTCCAAGATTGTATCCCATTCGTTTCCTCTGTTTCTCCTCGCCTGGGGTCATGCTGCCACTGTCGAGCTCTCTTGTAAAAACAGTGTGCTTACTTGACCTCTGCCCCTGTTATCATGACAACCATTCCCTATCTCTTACATCACAGATAGACAAGGTGGTAGCTTCCAAATGTTGTCGGACTGCAGCAACTCTCCTAATCCCTGACCATTGGATACGCTGGCTAAGCCTGACGGGAGTTGGGAGGCCAAGCACATCGGAAAGGCTACAGGTTAGCTGCCACTGCCTTCCATCCTCCCTAGTACCAGACTGTGGGTAAAGTTATGGGGGAATGCGCATTATGCCAACACCAGAGCCATAAGGCTTGTAACCAATTTCCAGTGACGATCCAAAGGAAAAGGAAGTAACAGCTAGCTAAGACTAGGCGGAAGAACTTGGTATCACTAAAAACATAATCACGACAACTCTACAGAAAGAGAAGCAAGAAATCCAAGCACACACACACCACCTGCATTACTGACAAGTAACAAACAATGCTTTTGTGGCCTGCTTTCCCTATGCACAGCTGCCAAAGTGATGCCAGCTAGTCTGCCTCAGCAAGACTGCCATTGGCATTCAATACTCATCTGCAGCCTCCATTTCTAGAAATGCCTCATGCAGAGCCAGGAATCAGTTTCACAGCTAGTTTAATGATATCTCTGGCAGGAAGAGCTGAAACAACATGCACAGTCCTTTCCACTTACAGAACTGCAGTATATGAGCTCATCCACACTTCAGTTTGAGTTGCCACATTCTCCAGGAAAAGCCACTCTTTACTGCTGATTCGGAGCAGGTTTTTCGTGGACTTATATTTCCTTCCATTCAGTTGCAAAGTGCAGGTTTTCCCGGGGAAGTGGTGGGGCAAGCAGAAAACCACTCAGACCCATGCTTTCTGGGCATGGGACAAGCAAAGTGTGGACAAGCACTTGGTTAGACTAACATAACCTTGAACTGCCAACTTCACGATGAGGTACTTCAGTAGATGTATGTGTCCACTTGAAATGTTTAGCCATAAAATGTGTTCCAAGTGCCTGAGCACACAACCAACATGCTCCACACTGTACTTCCTGACAAATCAGAAGCACATCAGCAGAGCATCAAACAGATGTCATGGCATCAGGATGCAACAGGAATTATAAGGAACACAGCCAAAGCATGAAAATTCTGAGATGTGGCCAATTACATCCAGCAGGTCTGTGCCAGTCTTTGTTTTCCTTCTAGATTTAAGATAAGCTAGAAACACTGTGCAAGAAGCAAATATCTGAGTCAACTAAGGGCAACCAGACAAGACATTAAATGTATCTTCATATTTAACATGCTAGTGTGTGCTTATTAATTGCATCAGCCAGACGTGTTTGTGTGTGTGTGTGTGTGTGTGTGTGTGTGTGTGTGTGTGTGATAATTTATAGGCTCACAGCAGTTATGGAGGGAGAATTTAAACTTTGCACGCACATATCCTTGCAGTCTTGAGGAAATTCCTCTTTTGAAAGGTGGTATTTGCTTTGGGAGAGAAATGTCTCCTAGAACAAATACTGGCTTCTGAGATTTTCCTTAAGACCATAACAGGGGAAACAAAGAAAAAAATTCTCTCACCATGCCAGCTGTGAGCCCAGTAATTATCAGCCCACCCAATGCAATTTGCATTTTTTAGCACTTGCAAGTTGAATGTAAAGGAGCATTTAACATCCTCTCTAGTCTGGCACAGAAGAGCAGAACTCCTAAATCATGAGGCATTGACACAGTAAGTACCAGAAGCAGGAGAAAGAGGGGTGGGTGGGGGTTTAACATATATGACCAGCAATGCACACAAGGAAATACAAAGGGTGGATTCCCAGTGAATAAGTAATATATTACATGCAACAACGCATGCAAACACCACAATGGGCAGCACATGCAGAAACGGGAAGTAGACAAATGTCCAAAGCACAAATGGAGGTCAATAAAAGCAATCTCCACAGCATCCACCTTGACCCCATCCACTGGTGTACAAGTCCCCAAGAGTCCGACGGCGGCCCACGTGCCTGGGAAGAGACCAGTATCTCCATGGGACTGGGAGGAGCATGTTGGGGAAGCAGGAGAGGGACAAAACAGGGTGTAAGGAGGCAGCTCTTCACTCCTTGGAAGTATCAGCCTTGTTTAATAGAGCAGACAATTCCACAACCAGACAATGCACCTTGATCCCTCCATAGCTCATATGAAAGACTTGGATGCTTTGCTTAACAAAGGCGTCATATTAAAAATGAGAAGTATCTGCACCTTCTAAAAAAGGAAGGAACGAAGAAATCACAACAAACTCAAGAAGTTTCTCAAAAAGCGTTGTGCACTTTTGACACTTTAGACCTGTTTTGTTGATGTCTGTCTCTGCATTTCCCATTCCATCACAAGAAGCCACCATGGGGAGGACCTAGTAAAAATGTCCCAGGAGCACCTGCTGTTGCCGCATTGTTGAAAATAAGTGCATGTGAACTTGAGCAGAAAGGGGAAGAGAAACCACCGTGGAGTCCATGTAAACCACTTGGGACTTTCCAGTGTGGACAGCCATAGCAAATATTACTCATGTGCAATGCAATAGGATAACAGCAGCTGTCATAAAAAAAAATAACCCAACAAAGCACCCATTTAGGGGTCTTAATTCAGAATGTGTGCTCTTCATATCAAAGGCTGGTGTGGCTTGTGGCTCAAAGCTGGAGGAAAAGTTGGATACTGAAGGCTGGGAAAGGCTCAAGTGAGCTCATTAGCACCACCTTCTCTGTCAGTGATATCCAGTTCATGGGAGCTTGCTAGAGAGGAGAGATACTAGGACTTTTTAAAATGCAAACCAAACTGGAGTTTTTGCTCCCTGGACAACAGCCTGAAAAATTTAGCTGGACTAGAGCAGTCCAAATAAAAAACCCAGGAATTATTGGGGACCTTCTCTTAAGCCATTTTCTCACCTTCTTCAGGTTGCATTGAAAATTCATCCTGGGCTCCATCCTGAACTTCTAAGCACGTAGCTGGGACCCATCCTTGTTCATCTGATGTGCTCACAAACCACCAGCCTAAAGGGAAAGGAAAATAGCATTAGCTGAAAAGCCACATTAAGTTCTCACTTTGGAACTGAATCCATTCCATCCATTCCAGCTGTGGAGAAACAGCTGGGTGGGACAAGAGAAGGAGAACACTTTCTCAGTGGCTGGACCAAGATAATGTATTACCTTACACTGTGAAGTGCAATTGTCTCCCTCCTTCATGGCTTTCCACTAGTTACTGAATATCTTTTTAATCTGTCAACGTTCTATTTCACGAAGCAATGATTTTTTTTTTAAAAAAGAACTTACTATTTTGGAAATGTTTTCATAAAATTGTACTTTCATCTGTTGTAAGATCCTGGAATTCTGTGTTTACACTAAAATACATGTTCTAACCCACAAATAAATAAAACCAACCTCCAAGGAATTGGCTCTTCTTTTATTTTAGGCTATGGGAGAAAACGTTCTCAGAGTTATCACATCTCAGCTGCTCCCACACTACAGACACTTAATTTTTAGAAGGTCACACAGTGTTTGAATATTTTTTTATTAAAATGATCACATATTTTAAAATCATTGACATAATCATAGCTATACCCTATACTGCTTCCCAATCGCAAACGTTACATCAAATTGGCAGGATGTCCTTAAACGCGAAATCACTTGGTCTATATAAAAAGAGCTCAGTTCTTCTGGAAAGTCTCCAATAAGCTTATAAAGTTTTATGTCACCTGCTAGAAAGTAGATCAGCACTGGAAGAGCCTTCAGAAAGGGGAGAAGGGATATTCTTTAGCCTGTCAGGAGCAGGGGAGATTGGCATTATTTTGCCTCCTCCACAATATTGTCTTCAGGTAGTAGTTTTTGTTATATGAAAATGGAAGCCATTTGTTTTCAGGGGTGAAGAGACACCATCTTAACCTGCTGCTGATTCTGGAGAGTAAAACAGTCAACAACCCTCTCAACTAGGTCCTAGACAGCAGCCCATAATGTTCCACAGAACCCAATGGAAGCTGCAGAGAAACAAGCAAGACTGTGTTTGCATAGCTCTGCCTTAAGACTTTCTTAGTCGCACTAAGCATAAGACAATGTTTGGGGAGAATGACAGAACGTTGGGAGTTGACTTTTACACATAGATAATTTTATTTCTTTATCATTCTCTTTATGTTGTTGAGCTCGGACAATAAACCCAGCTTAATTAATACAGTAATTCAATTTATTGTGCACTTGTCTTTTTATGTGAATTCAGAATTCATTAAAAAAACCCTATTCTGAATGGTAACACAAGGTATTCAGGGAATAACTATGAAATGATTTGACCTCTATATGACATTGAAGCAAATCAAGATGGTAATTTATAGAAAGCTATTCAATAAGAGAATAATGTGAAGTTTAAAATTATCCATAAAAATTCAGCACAGTGTGCTTTGAAACAGCAACAACGTTGGTGTCACTGCTTCACAATGGATGGCTGGTGGATAGAAATTGAGCAGCAAGTAATTTGCTTCATTGTGCTGAAAAAAACAAATCGCCTACTAGTATAATCCTGTAGTAGAAGTTTCTCTGTTGTCAAAATGCAAGTCCAAAGCTATTTTTCAAGGCGACTTCTTATTTTACTTAAATAAGGAAGGCAAAAGTATTGTATATATTATTTCCTTGGGTGGGGAAAGAAAGACATTAATTTAATTCTAAGCATAGCTCCTTCTACAATGGGTCATGTTACTAAATAAACTAAGATAATTGTAAGAAGGTGAGCACATTACTTTCCCATCAAAAAAGCTGGACTGGCAACTAAGAATGGCATGGTCCTTTTATTAATGTAATATGGCGACTCTGAAATGGGAGCTTTGTGCCTGTGTAACTTGTTGCCAAGGACAATACCACCTAAAGCATATAGCTGAGTGATTTGTGTATCAGAGGCTGCAATAGAAGCCCTTAAACCTTGGCATTTATTGCATGTAGATGTTAGTCATCACAAGCTGATACATGCATGACCCTCCTATATAGATAGATGCCAGCCTGCTTAAATGTCCCATCCACCTCCACAAAACAGGCACTGGGCTTCAGATCTCATTTGAAACCTACAAGGAACAGGAGATCCTGTTTACAAGCTCTTTTCATAGAATCATTGAATTGTAGATTTGGAACCCCGAGGGTCATCTAGTCCAACCCCTTGCAAAGCAGGAATCTCAGCTAGATTGCATATGACGGGTAAAGGTAAAAGGAAGGATGCAGGTGGCGCTGTGGTCTAAACCACTGAGCCTCTTGGGCTTGCTGATTGGAAGGTCGGCATTTCAAATATGCACGACGGGGTGAGCTCCCGTTGCTCTGTCCCAGCTTCTGCTAACTTAGCAGTTTGAAAGCACACCAGTGCAAGTAGATAAATAGGTACCACTGCAGCGGGAAGGTAAACAGCGTTTCCACCTAACAATTATTTTGTCCAGTACACTTTTTACCAGTTTCTCTGCAAGAATATAAAGGGGGGCTTTGTCAAAAGCTTTACTGAAATCTCAAGGCATGTATCTAATTTAAAGCTTCCACTGAGCTCTCCTTACCAGATTCATTCTTCTCAATTATGTCCACCACTTGGCCAGCACACAAGCTAATCTCAGAGCTTTCTTGCTTCTGGTAATCTGCCACCACCACATACTGCTCCAGGACCATGGGATCTGCAGATGCCAAATCTCCACCTGTGTCATAGGGAACAAGACAAACACTTGGTCTCCACATGTGCCACAGACTATAATGTGCTTTTCTCGTGACAACACCTTAAGAGCCCAATGTGAGCTTTAAGAGGCTAGGTCAGGGGTCTGCAACCTTTAAGACAAAAAGAGCCACTTGGACCCGTTTCCAAAGAAAAAAACAACTGGGAGCCGCAAAACTAACGCACGCACCGCCCCCATGCGACGTCACAGCCAGTACAGCGCCCACCACAGTGCGCCTCCTCCCCTCGCTAGTATCCGCCCCGGAGCCGTGGCAAAGGTGTAAAAGAGCCACATGTGGCTCTGGAGCCGCGGGTTGCAGACCCCTGGGCAAGGTGATGGAGAGATGGAAACAGGTGACAACTGAGATTGGTGCGGATAGGTCCTTCTTGATACTTGATACCATTGTCGCATACTCTGAGCTATAGAAGCAATTACTTTACCAAAGATACCATCCCCCCCCCCCACCCTATGAATGTCTAGTAAACTTAAAATGTGATGGCACCAGGCATCTCTGGGGAAAGCATTCCATAAACAGGGAGCTGCCACTGAGAAGACTCATTCTCATGCCACCACCCTCCACATCCTCCCTCAGAGGAGAGCATAGAGATGGGTATCAGATGCCCATGTTGATTCATATGAGAAGTGGTCCTTGCGATATTTGGGTACAAACAGCACAATACTTTATAGACCAAAACCAGCACTTTGAATTGGAAACTAATTGGTAGCCAATGTAGTCACATCAGGGCATGCAAGGAAAGTGACTGGGTATTGTAGTCAAAATAAGATGTAGGAAGAATTACTTTGAGAGCAGAGTCCTGAGCAAAGTCTTCGGCAAAAATTCCACTAACTCAAAACTTTGTAGGATTAGGCTACAGTATATGGTTTTTGGGGCAAAAATCTGATTACGCTAATAAACTTGCAAGACCTCACTCTTAACTTGGTTGTTAAAAAATGATGAAATGTTTAAGAAGGAGGGTGGTAATTCAAAAGCCTTTTTCAAATCTATGTTGCAATTAGGATATTTCCAATTAAGCACAGCTAGCCTATCTAGAGAGCTTAATTTCAACTGGTGGTGGTGGTGGTGGTGAAATCTATATTCATTGGAAGGGAGAATAACTCTCCCCTTACATTAGGGTATTGCATGGCTCTTTGCCAAAGATGACTATCTGGAGTCATTTCCTGTGGTCACTCCATCTGGCCCAGCAAGAACTCAAGCTTTGTACTTCCGGAGGATGTGGTTTTGGGCTACAAGGACCACAGACCTCAAGAATTCAGCTGCTCTTTGCAGTTTAACACATGGCTCTTCCTTTGTATTCCAGATCATCATCCTGGCTGCTGTTTATAGGGCAGATGCAGAGGAGATAAAGGAAAGGAAAAGAAACGAAAAAAGGAAAACCTGTAAGGCCCAGAAAATGTTTTCAGCTTATCCATGCAAAGAAAGAAGCTACGGGAAAATAAACTCTTTAAGAAATCTGTGGTTTGCTTAAAAATAAAACAAATAAATTCAGAGCCACTAAGGGGCAGCAGTGTTTACTCACAAAGATAAATGTATCCGAAACCGAATGTTAGAGAGAGAGAGAGAGAGAGAGAGAGAGAGAGAGAGAGAGAGAGAAGTGCAACGAAACATGCTCCCTTAGAGGACCATTTCTTATGGCCATCAAACCCTTCTGTTTCTGTGCAATGTCACATGCACCAAGGAGGAACTTTAATCCCATACACTCTAAGTAACAGCCCAATTTTATGCATGTTTCCTTAGAAGTAAATCCCACTGAGTTCAAGGGGACTTGCTCTCTCATAAAAGTACCCAAGACTGCAGTCTCAGGGGCAATGCTATTCTTGACTGCAAAGACCATAAGTCACTTTTGCTTTTAACATGTTCCAGCGCCATTCCTTTCACCTATGAAATATTTCTGTTCAGAAGACACGAAGTAAACTGATCACACACTGATTCTTGTTCTTATGTGTTTTATTTTACACCACATTTACTATCTGGTTAACCTACATGCACGCAAATTCTTTTTTAAGTTTGACGCCCCATCTTAACAGCAAAGGGGGAAAACATTTAATTAGATGGTGCTTGATGGTGGGAGAGTTAGAAATCACTTTTTCTTCTAAACCTTTGATCTCTTTTCATAGTTTGGGTGCATTTCCTATATAACTTGTCCACTTGTCCTCTTAACAAATAATGTTTTGCTGATAAAGGGGAGCTGCAAAAGTTTCTTCCCCCCTCTATACTTTAGGCCAGTGATGGCCAAACTTGGCCCTCCAGCTGTTTTGGGACTACAACTCCCATCATCCCTAGCTAACAGGACCAGTGGTCAGGGATGATGGGAATTGTAGTCCCAAAACAGCTGGAGGGCCAAGTTTGGCCATTACTGCTTTAGGCAAAAGAACCAAGCTCACATGTCCTTTCACACAAAAATCCTTTCCTGACCCCCCCCCCAAGCAACCAAGGTGAAAGGGACGTGGGTGGCGCTGTGGGTTAAACCACAGAGCCTAGGACCGGCTGATCAGAAGGTCGGTGGTTCGAATCCCCGCGATGGGGTGAGCTCCCATTGCTCGGTCCCAGCTCCTGCCAACCTAGCAGTTCGAAGGCACATCAAAGTGCAAGTAGATAAATAGGTACCACTCTGGTGGGAAGGTGAATGGCATTTCCGTGCGCTGTTCTGGTTCACCAGAAGCGGCTTAGTCATGCTGGCCACATGACCTGGAAGCTGTACGCCGGCTCCCTCAGTCAATAAAGCGAGATGAGCGCCGCAACCCCAGAGACGACCACAACTGGACCTAATGGTCAGGGGTCCCTTTACTCTTTACCTTTAATCTAGGTGAAAGTTTCTCAGTTGTTACTACTGTAAAGCAACTGGGAGTGTGAAACCTTGCAGTTCTACAGTAAGTCACTCAAAGACCTGCATGCAAATCCCAATCAAGTTCTGGACTTATGACCCAGAACCCTGATACTTCTTTGGCTTGTAGATTTAAAGGCAACACTTAAAAGGTATCATTTAGAAAGCCAAGACTTCCATAATTAGTTCCCACTTGCACCTTCATCACAGAGGAAATTTGAGGCGAGTATTTAAAAACCCACGTTGATTGAAGCAGAGCTTTCCCATGGAACACTTTTTATTGGTTCTCTGGGCTCCTGAAGATAGCTAAGCACTCTCATGTAATAAAAGCCGGACAATCAGAAAAACCAGAGAGCCCAAAGCCCTCAGAAGTTTCTGAAATGACCTAAAGGGGGCCTCAACCATTTCAAGGGTTAAAGAAAACTGAGCAACAGGAATCCTGGAGGGCAGTGAAAATAGTCAATACTCAAATGAGGGCAACAAAGCTAGTTTTAGCAAAATGGACTGGTTTGACTGGAGAAAACAGACGGGAAACTCCACAATGAAAACTGCAGCAGAGAAAGACATGGCAGCCTTGCACAGCCAAAGGATCAAAGGATTTTGGCAAGGTTGTAGCAGCTTTTAGTTTATTGGATTCTAAGCTTGCCAAACAATTCAATTTCTAGGAAAGTCAGTTTTGTATGAGACTTGAAAAAAGAACAGGCCCACTGTAAGGAATAAAAGGGCATTTTCTACTATGTTAGATCCAAACCAACTTCCCTCAACATTCCAGGTGAGCAATGCAAAGCCCTACTTAGTACTAATTAAAGCTCCCAAAACAGTGAAGTGTATTGGAATATGTTGTCATGAAGAAACAAATATAACTTTGAGAAAATAATGCACTGTAGGACTGTAGGTCCCATCTCCTGTCTGAGGCGAACTACCCTCTGACTAGACCCAAGCACAGAGTGACTTGGCCATAGTAGGAAAACAACCACAGGATGAAGAGAAAGGAACCCTTTTCCGGACCCCAACCCCCCTATATAATTACTCATAGTGTTCTTGGGCTATTTGCAGCTTCAACAGGCACCTCTGGCACCTCCAAACTACCTATTAAAACAGCAACACAATGCAGTAAACAGCACTGAGCGGAAAAAGTGAGGATTATTTTCAGCAGTTCCCTCTCAGGACAATTATTCTCAACCACTAAGCTGTGAGGCTGCGTTAACAGAAAAAGTGGCCATCTTGGGGCAAACATGAGCTCTTAAAAGTAGCACTCCTTTTTTTAACCTCCTGAGAGAAGGTAACAGGAGCCAGGATTGCCGTTTGATCACAATTCACAACAGATGGGACTTTCATATCACCCAACAACCTCAGTGATGACAGATCACACTTATGGTTGGAAATCACCAAAGGATTAGATACCAAGCAATGAACATGCCTGTGTGAAGTAGACTCAATGTGACCAAGAAACAAATGGATTCTATGAACAAATATTGGACTTGAGAATGCTATATAGATCTGTGAATTGGTGACCTGTCACCAGAAGAGACATACATACAACATATTTTGCTCTGCAAGAACCTCATGACTGAGGCATGATTACAGCTAGAGAATGGATCTACTTAAAATTGCAAATCTAGGTTTTGAGCTTCCTCACATTAGCCTTGTTTGTAAGATTGCCTGTTAAGTCATGGATCCAGACCAATTTCTCATCTACTCCAAAGACAACAACAAAGTTATAGGCCACTTAAGATTCCTTAATATGCTCAGTTATTTGATCTCATGCTCCGCAGAAGGCCGAGCTGTAGGCTGGGCAAAAATTTATGCCCTCTTTTGACTTCTGAAACCAGCTTTGATCCCCCCTCACACAAACACTCACACATCCTTTCATACCCAAAGAATGAGACAAGTTATGAATGATCATAGAATCCTATGAGGCTTCCACTGCAGCTCATATTTATTGATAAGCTTTGCCAGACTGTGGAGATGTACTTTAACTCCTGTTGATCAATACATAATCACCTGACACGTCCATTTAGGCCAAGTGGGCTGCCAAGAACAACTACCCAGCAGAACAAGATTTTAAAAACAGCCTTCCAATTACTTACAAAGAGCTTTAAAAAATAAAAATAAATTAATAGCCACCCTAGTACATGCATACTAGCTAAAT
The DNA here is from genome assembly GCF_964252035.2 of Podarcis erhardii. Taxonomy (NCBI): domain Eukaryota; kingdom Metazoa; phylum Chordata; class Lepidosauria; order Squamata; family Lacertidae; genus Podarcis; species Podarcis erhardii. The sequence goes on along the minus strand of NC_138498.1, from coordinate 52,378,216 downwards.
TAAGGACAAGTATATATGCACAATGAGCTGGATGGGTGAGTGTGGAATTGTCACTTAAAATTTAGATGCCAACACAACCTTTCACAACTAAGCACCTAAACTTTCCCTTCAAAGCGGCAAATCTAGACAGAATTTTGCAAGATTCCAGATTCCATTAAAAAGAGGGCAAAGGGTAGGATTGACACATCTTTTAAATATCAGTATTTGCATCTAAATGTTGATCAATGGCAATTTGCATATATTTAAATGAACATGGAAATGTGCAAAAGCTGTTCATTTGTGTCAGATGCGGCAATGCTGCCAATCACTCAACAATTCCAGTTTCCCCCTGCCATTAAAGCCACAGTGTAATTTATTCCCATCTATCACCCAAACCTTGAAACCACCACCAGCAAAGCAGTAGAGTTGCCACGTAGCGGGCTGCAAACCATCCTAGTTGGGTTTCATTTGCTTATCCTCAGTGCTATTCAATGGAGATTTTTTTAATGAACATCCCCTACCCACCCCAGCACTCCCCTACCCAACGGGAAGCAGCAACCTGACAAAGCAGTGGCAAGAGAGAGGAGCCTAGACTGCCCAAGAGGAACAGCACGTGTTGCCCAGCAGGGAGGAAACGTGAAAGCAAGGCCCAAGCAACAAGCTGCTGTTACTACCTCTCAGAAGGAAAGAAGCCGTTCTCTGGATAAGTCCTGATGGAGGAACAAAAATGGTGGAGAAAGGCAATGAGGACACAAAAAAGAATATAAATATACAGATGCAAAAGTAATGAAAGATTAACAACCGTGTGTTGTCTCCATTTGTCAAGATGAGGCAAGATAATCATAATAATGAACTCCTACTGCAAGTGCAGATCTTCATGTGGTCAAAAGGCACCACACAGATACAGATACAGATACAGATACAGACACACGCACACAGCAATCTGGGGAGAACTCGAAGTAAAAACCAAGAACAAACTTGAGCAAGCAGTAATCCTTTGGCAGATCACAGCAACATAGAATATGTGCCCAATCTTCTTGAGCGACATGTGACTACCTGAATAGGCTCCAATATAGGCTCCAATATCTCTACCTTCCTTTAATGTTGTGTGTGGGTGTATTTATAAACTAGAATATGCTCCATGGGATTAAGTTACTCAGGTTTGCAGAAACAAACTGACCGGTATTTCTGCACTGGGAATAAATAAACTTATTATAAAGTTCATTGTGTTTTCATGCCGGCAAAATTCAAAAGTACATAGTACTCCACTAAGGAAGCTGAAAGAAGCAGGCAGGTGTTTAGTTGCCCTGCAGGGTGGGGTTCCTGGTTTGGTGGTGTTTGGGAGTGCAATCAGCTAGCACTGAGTTTCAGAGCCAATGCAGAAGGATTTACATGTTCAAGCACAAACTGCTACTGGCAAGCAGGTGTGTGTGTGATTGTTACGCTCTTTTGACTAAAACGGAAGGATGAAGGATGAATCCATCGTAGATTATTGTTGGGAATACTGCCCTTGGAGGTCCTCTGTTTGCCGCAATCAGCTCCAGGCACCAAACAGCAAGCAGAAAAGGAAATTGGTCTTCTTTGACAAATGCAATAATGAATACAAAAGAAAACAGAACAGCTCAGAACAAAGCCTCCTGCTGATGTTTACAACGATGCCTGCCCAAGTTTCGGCTCAAAGCATTTTCTGAGCTCAAAGGAAGAGCCTTCTAAGAACACGTTTCATACATCTTGCTTCTAAACAGGTTACTATTTTTCCCTTTCTTTCATTTCTACTGTGCAAACTCTGTAGCCTCTCCTATTATTCACTGCCTACCTCAACCATCATTCAGCATACAGGCAAACTATATGTAGTGTAAACTGCAACTAGACTAGGTGTTGCAGTGAAAGATGGCAGACATGCACAGACAGGAGTCATAATCAGCTGTGCTGGGGAACAAGGTGGGAGTGACACAGCAGCACAGAATATAGCTGCTCCAAATGCCAAGTTAGTAAACAAGACTACTGATCACTCCTACTGACAGCTATTAGCATATAATTGTTCATCACATGTGCACTACACTTCAAGTGCCATGTTTAACCTGCCTTCATTGACCAAAGCCAACCGCAAAAATGGACAACGACATTTTGGCTAAACTGCAATCCTAGCTATAAACAGAACAGATGGTTACTGTGCCAATCTGCTCTCATACACTGCTACCCTGTAGAACAGGGTGGGGAACCTTTTAGGCTTCCTGGACCAGATCTGTAATGGGATCACCCTCACAGAAGTAGAAACAAAAGAGAGGGTGACAGAAGGACAAAAGTCAAAGAGAAACAGCACTTCCGTGACAGATTCGTCCAATCTCTTCCACCTCATCAAAGAGAAGTAGTATAATACAGGTGGCCTGTGGAAGCACGTGGTTCAGTCCAGCTGTCAATTGGTCACTGGGTGTGGTCAATTCCATTAGCTTTATAAAAGATCAAGAAAGGGAATAAAACAAGTATTTGCCTTACCAGATCTCTTTTTTCCAATTGGTTCCCTGAGAAAGAGAAAATAAACTTGATTAACAAGACAACGTAACAAACCCCGTCTATATGGCTGTACATAAGTTGTTGGCATAAAGAAGAGTCCAAACTTTGGATAGTTCTTGGTCCAGAATCTGCAACTGTATTTATTTTTCTTTTATACCACTTTACATTTTGAGAAATCCATAAGCTGTTTACACATCTCAACTATACATGATATAAATTGCACGTTAAAGTTGCTGCTAATGGTTTATTTATTTTTTATAAATTGTTTCATAAAATAAACACACCACTTGTTTGTAAATAGAAACCTCAAAACAGTTCCTGCAAATACAGTGTCTGTCCCTGAATCACCCCTTTGTTCCAAGAAATGAAAGCTGTGACAAAGATACCAGCCTTTTACCCAGCCAACATGTGCTTTTAATTTGACAAACGTGCAGCACTGACCCAATGCAGGGTTTGAAGGCAGACTCACAACACCAGCTAAAATGATAGCTGTCAACTAAGCTTTTCCCTCCTTTTAACATAAACTTCTCAGTAAAAGCCTAACTGCATACACTTGATAGAGAGGCCTCATATTGATCTGGCCGATCTAGCCATGACAGCTATTTCACACCAGCTGCTATGTAGTGGTTGCAATTCCCATACAAGATTCTTGGGACCACAAAAACAGCTCTAAGAACATGTAGCGCATTAAGATCAATCTTTCATTTTGTTACTATAGGGAGATTTACCTCCTGGTAAAAACCACCTGAAAGCGAGCCATGTAAGATGGTTTATTATATACCTGGTATCAACAGAACTGTGTCTAATGAAAAGTTTCCTTTCATTAGACTCATTTCATAGACTAGGCACCCCCAATCTTCGGCCTTCCAGATGTTTTGGACTACAATTCCCATCATCCCTGAACACTAGTCCTGCTAGCTAGGGATCATGGGAGTTGTAGGCCAAAACATCTGGAGGGCTGCAGGTTGGGGGTGCCTGTCATAAACTCATAGAATGGTAGAGGTGGAAGAGACCCAACACATCATCTAGTCCAACCACATGCAATGCAGGAATCACATTTGTGTAGTGCTAAACCAGGTTTAGCATTAAATTTAAACACGGGCAATGCATCTGCACCAAATCACAGAAAACATTTTTCTTATGCAAAATTATGTTAAGAGCACTGAAAACTGTGACCGTTCACAGGATGTGCTGCAGACTGCATTCCTCTTTCCAGGGATGCCAGCAACAGACTCTGGCGAGAAACAGCTGGCGCTCTCATAGCCTTAGAAACCAGACATAGGGGCCAAAGAGCAACTCAATAAAACATATGGATTCAAGTAAATTTCCTGGGTCTGAGGATTCTCCAATACAGACAGCAGCTCAGACAAGATGTAATAATGCTCAACCACAGCTTGATCAGCAAACATGATAGGAAAGGCAGAAGCCTAAAGGATAACTAGCCAATCATATGGAATCCACAGTATTACATACACAAGCAGGCATGAGCCTGGTTCCTAGGCATGTGAGCAAACTAAGGTTTACACAGTTTGTCATTTCGCCAGAATCTGGCCATGTACGTTTGCTGAGAACCAGAAAAGTAGGGGTGGTGGTAGTATGGGGTGTAGACGTCAGAGGCTCAGGCTTGCTTGTACACATAACACCAAATCAGTTTGGCATTACATCTAAACCCCATCAGAATCTCATGAAGCAGACAATCAGCAGAGGGGCAATAATAATCAAGACAGTATCAGCCTTAAGCATTTTCTTTACTTCTTGGGCACCAGGGGAGACAGAGATTCCAATGGGGACCCAACTGGGTTCTTCCTGTCTAGCATACAACTGCAGTGCCTTGAAAACGGTTGCTTTTCTTTCTTGTCTGCTAAATGTATTAACACATCACTTCCCATCTCTTTTCTGCTATGCTTCATGTCTGGATGAGGAGGGGGAAGGGAGCCTGCACTTTTATTTTCTTGCCAGGACCTTCTCAGGTTGACCAGATACACCTCTGAGAGCAGTAACTCAAGACAAGACAGGAAACTGCAGTCAGCTTGCAGCAACCTGCAGCTTCCTCCCCTCTGCCTATCACCCCACTCTGCAACAGGAGAAAACAATGTGGCATTGGCCCATAAACATACCTCTTAGAAAGGCTAACAAGTGAAAGAACATGGGGATGTTACATGTTTTAGGTCACAGTTCTGTTTTCCCAGTGGCGGAGGGGGATACTAATCAATCGGCCCTAAAATAATTACAGAACCCAGTCATTACCAAAAATGAGGACAATCTTGAAACAAAACCAGTGTTTGTCTTTGCATCTCATTCTAAGAAAAACAAGATCAACAAAGTGAATGCTCAAAACAGAAGGCAAGTCTTCATTTTTTCTCACCAAGCATGAGTACTAATGGGAGACTTTCAACACTTGCTCTGTACAGAAATCCTGGTACCATCTTTGGGCCTCTAGGAACAAACCCTAGGATGTTTAGAGAACAATTCTCATTAAAAAGGTGATGTCTTCCATAACAGGACACAAAACATCTGCAATCAAATTGAGCACTCAGAAACAATCTCTAGCACAATCTGTCTCATGAAGTTATTTCTGTGCAAAATATATACAGCCTGAGAAATAGGCTTAAAATTTTAATATAAAATATAAATTGTAGTCCATATTGTACCACTTCCAAAATGACGGAAGGTATTTGATATTGCTCATCACCAGCTTCAAATGTAGCACATGGAAGGGTCAATTTAAATTTGATGGCTGGGGATTACACAGAGGCCACTTAAAAATGGGTGCTTCAAGTTTCTGGAGTAGTATTTAGAAGTCTCTTATCCTGTGCCAAGATGTAGCTATGGCGCCCTGAAGAGAGGCTGCATATGCATGGGTGAGTGTGTGGTCATAATCTTTTACAGTTACACAAAGCACCGTAGAGAGAAAAATGAGTTTTGGCAACTTTCACACCAGCACCATCACATTTAAAACTGATCCTAAGTAAAATCCTCTTAATTGAAACTGATGCAAAAAATAGAGTTTGACCAGAAAGCTCACATCAGCTGAACTCTTTTTCTGACCCATCTTTCCTCCTGGCTCCCTTGCTTTGATTTACTGACAGTGCTGCAGGATGGCTGCAGGAAGCAATCAGTTACTACAAATACCGTTTCAGCCTTCACCTAGCTATGTGTCTCTAAGTATGCTATACAATAGCAAATTCATTCTATGAAATATGGCTCTTTTTATAGTCAAAATGACACCATTTGTGCACAAGAGGAAGCATTAGACTCAGCAGACTTTTCTTTGAGGAAGGAGGGAGCTTACAAAAAATCTGAAGGGGGGACCCTGCAAAACAGCCACCAGTAAGGACTGAGCCTGGCTCAGCAGGCAAATAAGGTCAGCTGACTCTGTGTATGTGTTTGTGTGTTTATTATTTATTTTAAAAATCTATACTCCCACTTTTCACCATCTAGGGCTCAAAATGTCTTATAATTATAAAAATAAACAAGCACAGGTGTAAACATTGGTATTCCACAGAATCAGGGAAGGCAAGCACAAAAGCCACGCTGGAGTGGTTCAAACATACACATAGAGGCAGCCTTGAAGAAAGATGGCAGAAAGAGGATTTTAAAACTGTATTGCTGACCTTCAAGGAATAGTCCAAAGGATTAGGCCAAAGGAATCTGAGAGTTTTAGATTGCTACCTTAATCAAAGCGTGGCTACTACTACATCCAGTTTTTCTAGGGCAGAAACTAAATAAAGATTACGTCAAGGAAAGTGGTTAAAGAACAAGCTAAGGCTTAAATCAGGTATGAAGGAGAATAACTCAGTCCTTTGAAGAGAGTTCATGAAAGATGTTGACAGTGTGAAGCAGCTGTGAAAAAGGCAAATTCCATGTTGGAACACTATGTCCCATTCTGGTCGCCTTGCCTCAAAAAGGATATTGTACAGCTGGAGAGGTTGAGAAAAGGGCAACCAAAAATGTTCAAGGAGATGGAGCAACTCCCCTATGTGAAAACACTGTAGAATTTGAGGCTTTTTAGTTTAGAGAAAAGGTGAGTAAAAGGAAACATGACAGAAATGTACACAACTATGTACAGTGTGAAGAAAATGGATAGGGAGAAGTTTTGCTCCCTCTTTCGTAATATTAGAATGCAAGGCCATCCAACGCAGCTGAATGCTGGAAGATTCAGGACATACAAAAGAAGGCACTTCTTCACGCAGTGCAGAGTTAACTATGGAATTCGCTCTTCCCACAAGACTTAGTGATGGCCACCAGCTTGGATAGCTTTAACAAAGGGACGAGACAAATTAATTCACTGTGTATCTTTTGAGTTTAAATTCTGTGGATGTTTGAAATTCTGAACATCCATTCCAGAGGTAAGGCTCTGATGCTGTATAATCAAAGTGCAGGCTTCACACACAGTCCCCAGAGGCCTCCTATTGAGTGATCCTGCAGATCTATAGATAAGGCACCAAAAATTAGATAAGCCACTAGAAATGTTTGTCAAGCACATTCCACCACAGATCTGTAGCTGCAGACAAAAACCTTGCATCTCCTTCTCCCTGCCATGGTGTAACTCACAGTGTATTATATTTATAGTGTTCCTTTTAAGAGGAATGGCTCTGCCCTCGTTAACATTACTGGAACACAGATGACAAGGATGTACACAGGTCTCTAAGACAAGTTACTGGAAAGAACAAGAAGCTAGCAAAGAGCGTAATCTGTCCTGTCTGTTGCTTCTCTCTGGTAGAGTACAGCAGATTGTTCTTAATAGCCACTTAGGAGTCTGTGCATGGAAAGCTCAAGGCTCTCAGCATGAGAACTGTTAGCAGCTAAATCCCTTGACTCAGCAATGGCTTTTTTGTCGCACACATCAGACTTTCACAGCTTCACTGCTGCGCTCCTTTATGCCACTAGTGGGGAGAAGGGGAAGGCTATTTCAACTTGAGAAAAGGAAAGAATACAAAGAGGCTTTCAGTTCCTGCATGTCCTGGGACTTTCACAGATCCATCCAAGCAGCCTTACTGCATTCCTAAACCAGTAAGTTTCAACGGTGGTTACTAGATGCCCAGTCTTGCCTTCCCACTTTGTCCATGCAACCTTGGACCCAATTAGATGAGACCAGTCCTAAGCAACATGGCTAATGGCAAAGGATGATGAGAGCTGGAGTCCACTGTCATCAGGAGTCCCGTGGGTTCCCCATCCATGCTCTAGCCCACAAAGGCTTACACAACTATAAATATGTTTGCCTAAAGTACTAACTGGAGCCTTTTTTTACTTTTCTTTTTTTGAACAACAGTCTTTGACTAGGTTCACAGGTTATACCAAGCCAAACCATGGTTTGGCACTAATGCACAAGCATATAAGTTCTTGGAGAGAAGAGGTCTGTTCTTGATTTACAGCCCATGGTTTGTCTAGAGAAGACAAACCATGGTTTAGCTCCAAGTAGGACAGCAGCAGCACACACAGTGCAGAACTGCAGGGCCAGCTGTGATCTTCTGTCCAGGAACATGTGCATTCCTGCTAAGCAATGGTTTTGACTTAGTGATATGTGAACACTGAGCCTGTACATGTAATCCTCTGGAACTAATGTAATTGGAAACTTTAATGAAATCAGGCTACAATCCTGAATGCATAAATGAAGCAGGAAGAATAATCTGTTAGGTGGAGGAGTTTTTAATATGAACAAACCATTATCAGAAAGATTGCTATATTTGGCTTTCAACATGATAATGTGTGCTTCACCTCACCACATATTTGCTACTTTATGATAAGGCATCTTCCTTTTACTGCAAGACCTGGCTCCAATTCAAGGTCCCATAGAAAGTGTTTATCTCGCCCATGAGTTATGACATCCGACCAAGCCCCAGATGCAGCACTACAATTCACCTAATTGTGGGTTTCATCGTGTGATTGGTAGGTTTGCAGCATATCAAGTGGTGCAGCACTGGGAGAACTGTTCATACCAGTCCCTCCAGAGGAGAGAGTCAAGGACTTTTATTAATTAACATTTTGAATTGTAGCTAATAAATATCCACCGAGTATTCCAGCTGGGCCATGAAACACAACAGAGATGTCCTTGAGACACAACAGCAGCTTGCTGCTGGCAGCCGAGAGGAATCTATTAAGCCACTCAGAACGGCAAGTCCTCTCTTTCTTATTATCCTTCTAGCAAAAGGCCAAAGGAAACAGCAAAGGGCTCACTCCATTCAGAGAATCACTACACAAGGATGCATAAATTAAGCCTCACTCTGATTTAATTATCAGGCACAAGAACACAAATATTGTTGTTTATTATATTTATCCATCCTAGCTGCTCAGATGTATAAAAGATTTATCTGTGAATGTGTGACAAGAGGTTTCTGTGAGTACCAATTAGCTTATCTTAAATTTAAGATTATTATTACAGCAAGAGGATAAGAAGACAAAGAAGGAAGTACAATTACCTCTCCCCCCCCCCCCGCAAAAAAAAATGTGCCTAAGTTTGTAATTCAGGCAACATTTTCCATTCCATCTATAAAGGTGAACAGCTTTTCTCCAAATAAGCAAAAAGGACATTTTCTTTTAAAAATCGACTTATTCAAACTACCACAAGTGCCCCCCCCCCGCAACTTTTGCAAAAGAACTATTCAATTTCTACTTCATTGTAATTCAGCTTCCTGGTCAATTTCAGAAGAAATTCCACATAGGAGACATTGAATGGGCTTTGAAGTGTTTCAATAAGGAGGACTATTTGGAGGGTTTTCTGTTGAAGGGAGAGGTGGTCTTGGTTTCCCCCACACAAGGACATTCGGAGTTGCAGCAGCACCTCTGAATATTGGACTTGTAGATTTTTTGCATATTATTAGTATTAAAATGGAATGAATAAAACAGCATATAGTAAGGCAGGTCATATGGAATCAAAGAGAAGGTTAATGCAGGAAGGTTCAAAGATCCAGTCCCCAAATATGAGTAGGTAGACAGATGTCAGAAAACTGTAAAGGAAGGAACAACTTGGGCTAGTGCAAGTATTTATCTGCATGTGGGATCTAAAAGAAATTGCACATACAGTAGAGAAATCTAGCACATACAAACTCCATGGTCAGAAGCAAGACTGCATACACTCGAGACTTGGTCTTGTTCGTGCAGTAAAAATGAAGTCTGGGCAGGCTCTGAACAAATGCCTCTTCAAAATCTAACCCCTTCTGTCTACAGTATAGAGCACTGAGGTTCTATAAAGGTCTTAACAAAAGCCCCCAGCATACATCCACTTTCAGAATGATGAAGAAGCTATGCATGATGCAGGCCTGTCTTCAACTTACGTCTTTCATTGCATTAGTTGATGAATTAGCAAAGGGACATAGGGTTAATGGGCAAAGACATCTTAAATGCAGGAAGGATGGAAACACAGGCTGACAGCATGTTATTAGTTAATGGGTACTTGCACCAATCTAATCAACTAACTGGCAGTCATAAAAGAAACTATGACAAGCCAAGATGTCAAGAGAAATCAAAGAGGAAAAGCAATAACAATATGCGCCCAAAGGCAAATGGAAACATAAAGCCTGCCTGTATTGAAAGAGAACAACCCTTTGCCACCAACTTGGGTGCTGAAAGACTCCATGTTCTAACACAGATAAGGACAGAACTCTCTCTTCTCATTCCTCCGAAATACACATTTCTCCATGTCAACTTGCACAATCTATATCTTTGCATAATTAAGTGCTCTAGTGTCATACAAAGACAGAAATGAGATAGTGGTTGGTGTCTTATGCTCTGAATCCTCAACAAAAGTGCTTCTGGCCTCAAGCAGCTCATAGTCACAAGACCATGTTGCATCATGCAGGGAAAAAAGAGAGAGATTGCTGATGTTCCTTGTTTTGGGTGGAAAACAAACATGTGGTTACTGTTTGTCAGAATAAATTGCTCAAGAAACTGGCAACAGGAAAACAGATTTTGCTTGGGGTTGCTCCTAAATTTTAGAAAACCACTACAGGCTGTTAGGCAACCTCCATTGCTCTGGGTGGAGAAAGGCATCTCTGACAGCTTACTGTGCATTTCTGTAAAGTTACAGTATATGGTTGTGTGTAATTAAGTCCTATCAGGTGAAATAAGTCACATCAGCCATATGGCTCTACTCTGAGTATGACTCAGATGGATATATCCTATGATGTTTACTATCCGACTATGAAAGTTCAAAGGCCGGTGATACTGAACAGAACAGATACGGATAATCCTTTGTATGCCTGTAAAAATCAGTTTTCTTTATTCTTAGCAGCTAAAATTATCTAGTGTATGATGTATGATGTATTCTATTCTGTATTTTATTTTGTTGTAAACCAGTTGAATCTAGGATTATAGGTGATTCACAAATATTTTACATAAATAATAAATAATTAGGATGATGAAACTGACACACATGATTACGGTGAGGGAAGGCAGGCAGCAAGATAATCACTTACTGAATAAGGGAGTCTGCCCTTTATTGGGCTGTAGTACAGGACTCAATTAAATGCATTTTGGTACGGGGGAATATAGAAGGAATGCATCTTGGCTCACACAACTTTGTTAATAGCTATAACAGAATTTCTAGCACACAGCAGTTTCACTATCATATTATGTGTCAAAAGTTTCCAGTTACACTTAGAAAATTTCTAGGCAAGCTCTTAAAAGTTCCAGCTATGCTTTAAATTGTATTTAATCATGATAGTTACAATCCATATATATTGGTTGTATGCACATAACCACATCTTATGATTTTGTATTTATATTTCATAGTAAAAGTTCAATTTTAAAAATGTGGGCAAGTAAATGAAGGGAGCGAAACCAGCGGGGATCAGCGTTGGGGAACTGGATCTCGCCAGCAAGTCAGTATACCTGAAGGAGCGTCTCCACCCCCATCGTTCTGCCCGGACACTGAGGTCCAGCGCCGAGGGCCTTCTGGCGGTTCCCTCATTACGAGAAGCAAAGCTACAGGGAACCAGGCAGAGGGCCTTCTCGGTAGTGGCACCCGCCTTGTGGAACGCCCTCCCATCAGATGTCAAAGCGATAAATAACTACCTGACATTCAGAAGACATCTTAAGGCAGCCCTGTTCAGGGAAGTTTTTAATCTGTGATATTTTAGTGTATTTCTGGTTTTTATGGAAGCCGCCCAGAGTGGCTGGGGAAACCCAGCCAGATGGGCGGGGTACAAATAATAAATTATTATTATATTATTATTATTATTATTATTTTTACCTCCCCCACCTCTCACAGGCCAAGTATGACAGGGGGTTGGAGCTACATGTCAATCACCTGATCTCACCATTATGCCAGGTGGTACTTTTTGCTTGCATGGATCTTGTGGATCACTTCTCAATGGGATCATACTCAATGGGCTCAGCAGGACTGGCAATCAGCTGACCATTGGGTCCTGCAAAGCCTTACGCACAGTGTTTTGCATACAGCTTTGCAAGTGACCCTGATTGGCAGATGGCCAGTACCAATAAACCCCTGTTCAGCTCAGCCAGGTCTTAACCTGCCCTATACATGACATCATATATTATGTAAGGTGTACTTCAGGTTTCCATGGCTTGGCTGAAATGGCCTGGAAGGCCAAATGGGGAGTCCTGGCAAGTCTAGGCTCACATGTTGGAGGTTCCCCACCCCTGAATTTGGTTAGAGTTGGATGCTGATAATGCCAAGGTTGCAAGTTTGATACCCATATGGAACAGCTGCATATTCCTGTATTGCAGGGGCTGGACTAGATGATCCTCAAGGTCCCTTCCAACTCAGTATGCAACATAGGCTGCATGTTTCTTTGACCTTCTAGTTTTCCCATTTTTTTTCATTATTAACTTATCTTCGAGCTGCTTCATTCATTCTTTAATAGTGTTTTTTTAAAAAATCTGATATCCGTACTATATGTTCACTGATGTCATGTGACCGCATACCTGATGTGTGAGGTTTCTGTACTCTGGAAAATATGAAACACAAATGCTGCTGTCTTTTTTTCATTGGCTGCATATGTCTCTCTCTCTCTCTAACATTTCTGAAATGCAGCTGTGTAAGCTACTTATAACAAACTTACTCTTTGGGGGGATTTAAGTCTTCTGGTCTTGTCTCAAAGAACTGAAGAACTTCATCGCACTGAGAGATATATGGTGGCAGCTGAATCAGAGCCTGAAAAACAAAACAAGACACGCATTTGGAAAATGAAGAGCTGGTTTGCCAATTGTTAAGTGTGTGAACATGAGACAATTTGTGCCTAGCCCAGCTAGAAAATCCAGGCACATTCTCTATCCACTGTGATACTCCATTGCAAAAGTTTTCCTGGAACTTTAATTTCCAAGTACAGATTCTGATTTTATTATTATTATTAAATAAGTAAATCAGTACAATCCCTGCTTAGAGCCATTCAACAGATATAAAAAAGAAAAGAAAAGCCAGCAGCAGTGTCCTAGCACTTTTTGCAACTAAAGCACTGGATTTTATGCATAATGTTATTTAGCACAATAAATCTACATTAATTTCTCATGCATTGCTTAGAGCTTGCATTTCTATTTCTATGGAGACACTGCATTTTCCAAGTAAAGTTCTTTGTGATCACAATTACTATTGCACATACTGTGAAGAGCCTTGTGATGTAAGTTTTATGGACCACTGCTGGATATTTTTGTGATGGGATGAAAGAGAACTGGCATAACTCTAATATTTCCCATTCCTGAACAATGAAAAATTATTTAGAGATTGCATGCTTTTTAATACCGCAACTGATACTCAGCAATTGTACGGGGCTTAAGAATGTTTAAAGCATTTTGCAGCCACGATCTTGTAGCCATCCTTACTGACCTGCTTTACGGGATTCTTGTGTTGTGTCCCTGTTTCTGAGATGAGGGGCAGGGGCTGAGGATGGCCCACCTAAGCCCCCAGCAGAGGCGAGATTCAAACTTTCTGAGTTTGATCCAGAGCTCAGTCAATTCCTGAACTAAGCTGCTTAATTTATTTTAACACTGTTTGGAGATTGTGGCCTTTCTACCATCCCACTGTTCTTGAGTGCAAAGCCAACCAGTTCGATGGGGAACTGATCACACTGTTGTTTACCCTACCTTAAACACCACCACCTATCACTTGGCATCTGATGGCATGAAGAGACCTTGAGTGGTCCATAATGTTGGTTTCCGTGCTATAGCAACTGATCAGTTTCTATCAGCCTTCGTACATCTGGTGCCCTCCAGATGCTGTTGGACTGCAAGCTCCATCCTCCTTGACCACTAGCCATGCTGGTTGGGACTGATAGGAGTTGGGGGCCCCACCATTTCTGGAGGGCTACAGGTTGCAGAAGTCTGGTTTATATTATCTGCAATGCCATTAACTGCTTGCTAAAAATCAGAAGACCATTTACAGAGCATCTCTCCAACAAACAAACAAAACATCAAACAGTATATCAGTGCCTCAAAATTAATTCCAATGCTTTGGAAGGAAGCTAGTGTTTCATCTTAATGTTCTTAAATATCCCAAGGGTCCACCACCAAGCCACTGTCACATCCAACTGAAATCCGGACCTCTTCAGAACTTCCATAAACAGCATGTCAATCCTGCTAAATGACATTAGCCTCTCACTCTCTGCCATTTCCCCACCTTCCAAAAAGTAGGTCTGGTTTTCAAAACTGGATGTTAACAGCATAGTTCCAGGGTTTATATGGTCACTTTCAACAATTCTTTTTCCTAACCAAATTTTGAAAATATAGGTAGGGGGAGTAGCTTTAATAAAACACACTATGAGAATATGATTCTTGTTAGAGACACATGCAAGTCACAGCAGAAGTGGCCCTGTTCATTTACTACTCAGGACAGCATATTGCTTCCATAACAGAAGAGGGGCTTCATATTCAGAAAAACCTTTCCCAATTTTTGTGTGGCGTAAGACACAATTTGGAAAGCCGTTGTTACCTAGATGCACCTTGTATTTTCCCCTCACTCAGAAAAGGCTCCTGCAGCCTAATGGATTCTGGAGGTGAGATTTCGGCTAACAGGCAATAACTTAATTGTCTCTGCAGGAACTTGAGGGGACAGTACTTGGAATATCAGTGTTTCTTTTGGACCAGAGCCCAGAACACTTACTTTCCCCTTCTGTCTACAGGTGTTGGATAAATCAGGGAAATGATGCAGAGCAAGATCTGCAAAATGTTTAAGTATTCAACCTAAGAGTTTGCAGACTGAAATTAGAGAACTGAAGGTTTTACTATAGACAACATGATCTCTGATTTATTTTTATTTTTGTCAAAATGAAGTTCCTCAGCATTTCACCATTCTTCATCAACAACAGGTGACCAAATGATCCTCTGCTTATTATTCACCACAAGTTGTTATTTCTGCTTTGACACAAATTATTCCCATGTCTGGTGGTCTATCAACAAACTGATCCATTTTTTGTGCCTTGATATACTATCCTCAATACTTCATCTCTCATTCTTCAATCTATGCTCCCCAAGAAAAAGTGACCTACTAAGTACCAAGGGTTCGTAAGAATCCTGACAAACAGCAACTACTTTTTATATTGTGATCATTTGGGCTGCACAGTATTTTCATATTCACATAATATTGTATTCTCTTCCTCTTAACGGCTCAAGGGACTTGCATGATATTCACATTTAAAGTGTTTCACATTTAACATGCTTACATAACCACGCTGCAAACCATTGTTAAAATTACTTTTTACAAATCCAACCTGCCTCTCTTATCAATAAATGTGATATGAAGCAGTGAGTAAGATAATTTAAAATAAAACATTTTGCTTAATCTTCACCAGGATACACAAATACTTGTAATTTTAAAACTCTGAAATCAGTTCTTTGATCTCAAGAAATACCTGCTCTCCCAAATTTATCAACAACTCCTCATGTAAGGAGGGGTTCAGTTCATGTAAAACTTTGGGAAATATGAAATGGCTGCTCTCTTCTTGCTTTGCAAAGTTATAGAGCAAGAGTCCAATCCAAGATGGTTACCTCATAAGGAGCAGGCTAATTAAACATCTTCCCAAAGTTGTGATGTATCTAAAACTGCTGTGGCCTTTTGGGGGTGGTATACACCCCTCCTTGGGCTTCAACATTTACCACGTAAGAAATACTGATGAAACTGGGGGCAGTTTGTAAAAATATCCATAATTTATTGTTTGGGCAGAACTCCAAAACCACAGTACCTAATGTGATCAGTATTATAGCAGTTTTATTTTGTCAGTTTGTAGTAGCTTCTGTTCACTGCAGAATGTAATGAACAGTTTGCATTCATATCATAGCTACTATGACTATTTGTACTTTTTTGTTAGCTTTAACCAAAAGGTTAGAATGGATCAGTACCCCTTGGTTATGGAGCTGACAAATTTAGACAAGGCTATTATGGTGTCTATTTCCTTTTCTCCTATGAGATCATACAATATCTGGCAAAGTAAAGGAAGGGGCATACAATGCTGGGAAAGATGAAGAACAGACAGGTGTTGGGATACATATCTATTCCTCTTCTAAGTTTGATGACAGCGTTCCGAGGCATGAATTTTGTACAATGAACAGAAACAACGGTAGGCGTTCATGTTACTGATGTGGGAGTTAGGCTGCCGCTCCCTAAATTCCTCAGCACCCGCTCAGAAGATTGATGGTTTGGGAAGTGCCACGGCCTTTGTGATGTGTGTGGTAAGATAGCCAAATGTTTTGTTCCTTATGAGGTAATTACCTAAGCAAAGAATCCTGGACTATGATCCTGTGGCCCAAATGGAAGAGAGTCTTTTACTTGTCTTCCTGCCCCACACTTGCCTTTTTAAGGATTTTATTGGGTTGGTGTATATCACCAACATTTTATCTGTATGCTGCTATACTGTAGTTAAAACCATGCTCCTGGCAGCTTGCAATATTAAAAGGTTTACAAAATTTATTTATTGTCATGAATAAATAAAACACATCAAAAGGTACACAACCAAACTGAACAACTGCCACATAAATCATGAAGAATAATAAGATCTAAAAATGAAGATACAAAATAACAACAACAACAATAGCAACAAAATCCCACCAGCAAAAACTGTTAAACAATACAGTGGTATACCAGGTTAATAACTTAATTCGTTCTGGAGGTCCATTCTTAACCTTCAACTGTTCTTAGCCTGAGGTACCATTTTAGCTAATGGGGCCTCCCGCTGTTGCTGCCGCTCGATTTCCGTTCTCATCCTGAAGCAAAGTTCTTAACCCGAGGTACTATTTCTGGGTTAGCGGAGTCTGTAACCCAAGGTACCACTGTATGCAGCTTTAGTCACCGGATTTCATTCTTACTGGGACGAATGTTGTTTGCAGTTAGCGATACTGCTAGTTCTCTTTGTTTAAAGGTAAAGGTACCCCTGCCCGTACGGGCCAGTCGTGTCCGACTCTAGGGTTGCGCGCTCATCTCGCATAAGAGGCCGGGAGCCGGCGCTGTCCGAAGACTGCTCTGGTGAGCCAGCACCAGCACCGCACACGGAAACGCTGTTTACCTTCCCGCTAGAAGGCGGTACCTATTTATCTACTTGCACTTAGGGGTGCTTTCGAACTGCTAGGTGGGCAGCAGCTGGGACCGAACGACGGGAGCTCACCCCGCCGCGGGGATTCGAACCGCCGACCTTACGATCAGCAAGTCCTAGGCATTGAGGTTTTACCCACAGCGCCACCCGCGTCCCTTCTCTTTGTTTAGTGAAGTTATTTTTGTGTGTTTTATGGTTTTCAATTTAGTACTCATTATATACTGTGGATCCACATGTTAGAAGTCATCTTGAGGGGGCTGACCTTAAAACGTAGCCTGCAAATATTTCAGATAGATCAATAATTGTAGCAGCCAGTGTTTCCACGCTGGCCACAGAGGAGGGAAATCTTCCTCACAGCCAGCATGGAAGTGCAGTGGACTAGTGTCTTAACAGGTGGGAATTGCTTTCTGTCAAATAGGCTGGTGTAGCAGGCAAAGGACTGAGGAGTGAGCTTCCCTTTTTCTGCAGCCAGCATGCAAAACAAACAGGCTGGTGGAGGAGAAAGAAAGAAACAAAGAACCATACAGTCTCAACCAGCGCACTCACACATACCTCCATAGAACTCCTGGTAACAGCTGACCTGTGTAAGAGGTGTGTGCCACCCATATATATGAGAGTGATTTTGTGTGTATTAAAAAACCAAAGCAAGTGCCCTGATCACCTGAACCCACCCATGTTTTCTCCTGCTCCAGAGGCTAGGACACAAACCAATGGATTCAAGTTACAAGAAAGGAGATTCCAACTAAACATCAGGAATAACTTTTTGACAATGAGTTGTTCAACTGACTCCCAAGAGAGCTGCTGAACTCTTCTCCTTTTGAGGTTTGTAAGCAGAGGTTGAATGGCTATCTGTCATGTATAATCTAACTGAGATTCCTGCACTGCAGGGGCTGGACTAGATGACCCTCAGGGTCCCGCGCAACTCTACATTTCTATGATTCTGAAAGATTGTACTGGGAAATGATGCTTTCCCCTCCTTTCCCAAGCAAGCAAAGAAGAGAAGTGGAGTGATTGTTGCTTATGCAGCTTCTGAAAAGGATGTGGTCGCAATTAATTCTTGTAACGCTCAGCATTTGCTGTATATCCACAAACCACAGTCATCTCTGTGATTTATTTATCTGTGCTCAGTTGGAATACAATTTTCCTCCCCGTGGTGGTTTCCCTTACGAAAAGCATGGAAAAACAGCAGCAGATAAGTTGTACTGCTAGAGTGGTGTCCATATCATGGCAAGCCAGGCTTCCTTGTGTGAACCTACTCCACACCCATCCTTCCCTGTTAGCAAATACAGAGTTAAATGTCAGCTGTTGGAAGGCCAAGAGTGCAGTCTTGGTTACCTGGTTATCATTTACTAAAAGAAAGAAATACTAAGGCGGTTAGATCACATCTACAACATTATAGATGATAGAAAGTCAAACGGATTTGTTAAATTTAATGTCATCAATAGCATTGTTTTGTAGGAGCCAGCGGCTGCCTCATCACTTATGGACTTCCTTCCTCTTTAAAAGCAAATGTGTGTGTACACAGGTGTGCCTATTTGGACATATTTTAACCTATTCCGTGACAAGAGGAACAAGCATATCAGAAGCTGAATGAATGAAAATTGTATATACACATACATGTATTTCACACACATTTTACTACAGATTATAAGAGCAACCCCAACACAAAAAACACACATATTATAAAACAAAACAAGCACACACACACAATTTCAAAGAGACTTGCCCAGATTGTAGGAAGATAATATCGTAATTATTTAATGCATTTCTAACTTCAAAAGGTTAAAAACCTAGAGAATTCAATATAAAAAACAGTTGCAATATAATTTTGATTAGTGATATCATATAAATTGAATGACCACTGGGGTATCTTCCCCAGAAATATGGGGCAATGCACACTGTGCTTTTTTCTGGCTTAAGCATCCCTATGACCAACACCACCACTCCCCTTCTGCCGAATCCAATGCAGACTTTTGACTTTTCCATCCCATCAGCCCCTAGTATCAAAAACAAATTGCTTTTTATACATGGCAAGTCCTACCAATTCCATCCCTGCAGAACTGTGCCATTTCTTTATGTTTTTAATTGAAAATATTTATATGTGTTCCTGAACTAGCATGCACATGTGTACAGTGGTGCCCCGCAAGACGAATGCCTCGCAAGACGAAAAACTCGCTAGACGAAAGAGTTTTCCGTTTTTTGAGTCGTTCCGCAAGACGAATTTCCCTATGGGCTTGCTTCGCAAGACGAAACGTCTTGTGAGTTCTTGCGAGTTTGTTTCCTTTTTCTTAAAGCCGCTAAGCCGTTAATAGCCGCTAAGCCGTTAATAGCCGCTAAGCCGCTAATAGCCGTGCTTCGCAAGACGAAAAAACCGCAAGACGACGAGACTCGCAGAACGGATTAATTTCGTCTTGCGAGGCACCACTGTACACCCCTGTTCCATAGGTCCTTCTTACTTCCTTCCATACTAAACTGAGAAGCATCTCTTTTCTAATGACTAGTACACGGGTAGGCAAACTAAGGCCTGGCGGTCGGATCCGGCCCAATCGCCTTCTAAATTCAGCCCAAGGATGGTCCAGGAATCAGCGTGCTTTTACCTGAATAGAAAGTGTCCTTTTATTTAAAATGCATGCCTGGGTTATTTATGGGGCATAAGAAGGAATTCGTTTGTTTGTTCATTCTTCCCCCCCCCCCTTCAAAATACAGTCCAGCCCCCCACAAGGTCTGAGGGACAGTGGACTGGTCCCCTGCTGAAAAAAGTTTGCTGACCCCCAGACTAGTATAATGGGACTGAAGGAGGCAGTCTGAATAATATTCAAGTGAGATTCCATTTGAACTAAGCTATTTCAAAAGGGGAGTAGGATAACCTAACACACTTTGAAACCATTAAAGGCAGTTGCTTTCATTTGACCAACAAAGCCATCATCTTCAAGCTACAATGAGAGCAGTTGTCACTTGGCATGAAAAGGAATTTTTCCAAATAACAAACAACAACAACATTTATTATTTATCTTAATGAGAGCTGCTTTTTTCTGATGGGACTCAATGGTACGCTGGAAGGCAGGCCACTGGGTGGATGTGAAGAGTAGACAGGGCAAGGTGGGGGGAGAGACTGAAGAAGTGAGAGGGGGGCACAAAGTGGGGCTTCAATTAATTGAGGGGGGACAGGAAAGAGAAAGGGGGGGTCATGGTGAGTACCAGCACCTTCTTTTCCTAGACAAAAGCACTGTTATTAAGCATTTATGTAGTGCATTGTAAATGTCCAAAGTGCTTCCTTATGTCAGCAAAACTACTCTGTGGGTAAGTCTGCAGAGTAAGAAACATTCAAGGTCATCGTTGATGAGTTCTTACTCAAGTGAAAATGCATTAAGACAAACTATGGTAGCATATAATAAGACAAAACAGAAAAGGTGACTTACTGTGTATCCTGGTGCCCTCCGGATGTTTGGGACTACAGCACCCCAACAGCCCCTGCCAGCATGACCATGAGTATGATGGGAATTGTAGTCCAAAACACCTGGAGGTCACTAGAGCAGGGAAGGCTGCTGTACTGGAACCAGCTGCAAGCAATGTATCTCAACAATCAGCACAAAACTTGGAAGAAAACACCGCTCACCTTGCAGTACTCATCAATGGGTATAAGACGCTTGATAGCAACATCGCGAATGTGGCTTCGGCGGAAGAGGATCTTGCCTACGGAAGGAGAGACAAGAACAATGCAAGTTACTGCTTGTTTGGGTAATCCTCTGGTTCATTAGAACCTCACTTCTCAAAGAACTCCTTGATTGCTATCTTTATTCAGCGGCTCAAGCACAGACATATCCCATAAGGGCATTCAGACACATGGCAAAGCAAATGTTACACTGGAGGAAGCAAATCACGTTAACATAATCCCATGGAAATAATTTCATTCATAGCTGTGATTTTAGATTGTTGGCCATTCATTCCATCAGGGACTGTGGAAACTCTAAAAATATAAATTAGTTCTTTTTTCAAGTTCACAGTGTTATTTGTTGAATGCTTCTTCCCTGTTGGAACATTGCCCAGTTGATTTCAACAGAAATTAGTTATGACTAAGGAACAGGGTGTGTGTGTCTATCAGACAGGATAGAAATGCAAACCGATGAATTTTTATTTATTTATTAAAAAAAAACCTTTTCAACTACACCTTTCTTAAAAAAAATAATACTATTAATGTTGCTCAAAAACTAACAATTTATTTTAAAAAACCAATAAGAAATAAAACAGCAGTTAGCAGCAATCAAGATAAACAAACAAAAGAGAGAGAAGGGAAGGAAGCCTAATCTGTTGACTCATACTACAGAGCAAACCTGTTTGCAGCAGGTACAGCAGAGTTATATTGGAGTTTCCTGCAGCAAACCCAAGGTGAAAACCACAGCTATGTATTCCTTAAAATACCCCTGTAGATATGTGTGTAAGCCTTGATTGTATGTGTATCAGTGATTTACAGTTTTTGCCACAGATATACCAAGATGCTCCCTGCAACAAGTGCACCTGTCCCTTATAACAAGTAAAACTGCTTTGTCTGGACGTTCCTGCTGGAACAAAAAGGCAATGGTGATTCCAGTCCATAAAAGCTTGCTCAATTTTCTTTT
The DNA here is from genome assembly GCF_964252035.2 of Podarcis erhardii. Lineage (NCBI taxonomy): Eukaryota > Metazoa > Chordata > Lepidosauria > Squamata > Lacertidae > Podarcis > Podarcis erhardii. The sequence goes on along the minus strand of NC_138498.1, from coordinate 52,356,630 downwards.
CTGCCTTTTTGGATAGGTGACCACAAAACTGTCATGCTTGTAAGGTGAGAATGTACCGTATTTTTCTCTCTATAACACTCACATTTTTTCTCCTAAAAAGTAAGGGGAAATGTCTGTGCGTGTTATTGAGCGAATGTGTGGTCCTTGGAGCTGACTGGCCCGAGTGCAGGGGCAAAAATCAGATCGAGAGTCACGGAGGAGAGGAGGCTGCTGCTTTCCTGCATTCTGCCTCAGGGTCTTACTGCCCACCCTCTTTTGTTTTCGGTTGCTGTGTTTGCTCAAACGCAACAAAGAGGAGGGAAACCCCCTGTCCTCCTGGCAAGCAGAGGGGAAAGGAAAGGATCGCGTCCTTCCTTCTAATTCCTTCCTAGTCACACTGCGCGCAGGCTCCAGCCCACCCGGCTCAGCATTCTAGGGACTCACAGGCAGCCAGAAAACATGCAGGTGGGGGAGAGAGGGGGGGTGGGGGGGTGGGGGGAAACTTTTGCCTTCCTTTCCTCCCTTCCGTTAAACCCCTCTCTTGCATTGTTAGCCAGCTGCTTCTCTGTACACCCCTCTCGTGCTCCTTGTCCCTTCTGTGTTTTTCCTTCCCTCCCCACTTAAAACGTGGTTACAAAGCATGGATCCACATGGATCCTCAGGATCTTTGCATTGGGTCACCCCAAATTCACCATCAGATCACATAGCATGTCCATGGCTACAGCCTGAACCAAAAAAACCACGCCCCACTGTTTCCTGGGGCCACAATGGTGCCAAAACGTGGTTACAAAGCAACAGATCCACATGGATTCTCAGGATTTTTGCACTGGGCTACCCCAAACTCACCGTCAAATCACATGTCTGCGGCCACAGCATGAAGCACAAAAATGATACATCCACTGTTTCATTCAGAATTTTTTTTTCTTGTTTTCCTCCTCTAAAAACTATGTGCGTGTTATGGTCAGGTGCGTGTTATAGAGCGAAACATACGGGATATCCTTTTTTTTTTTTTAATGATATTTATTGAAGTTTCACATAATATACAAAAAACCAAAAACAACTTTCCAGAGAAAATATAAAGAGAAAAAAAGAAAAGACAGAAGAAAAAAGACAAAAATTAGAAAAGAAAAAAGAACATTCCTCATTTACAATCCTAATTTTCAGTAACTTTTTTCCGCGACTTCCCCTCGCCTCCCTTTCTTGTATTCCATGTCCAAGTATTAGTTCAACAAGTTCTTATCCCTAATTTTTTAACCCTGATTTATTAATTATACTTAATACAATTTATGTATCAAATTTTAACTTATAGACATTGGTCATTATGCTTAAAGACTTTTTCTAAGATCGACCCAGTTTCCCTTCCACGGATTCCCCATCTTTGTATTGATAACAAAGCAAAAAAGAAGAAACATTAGAAAAAATCAAAATATATTTGTACACCCTTCGGATTCCCAGACCCCACCCTCCCTTTCCCGGTTTCAATCCCTAAACCATTGTCCATTAGTCCATCTGGTATCAGCCTGGATTCCTCACATCAGAGGCTCTTAATTCTCTCTCAGTTCCTATCTGCCGGTTTTTTTGATAGTCCTTTGTATTAACCACCAAATCTCAGAAGGGCTCTGTCCCAAAAATGTCCATGTTCCTTCCAGCGGGGCCTCCATTTTTAAAGGAGGGACTCAGAACTTGTTTCTTAATCCTTTTAGGTCCAAATGTCCCAAAATCTTCAGATCTCCACAAAAGGAGGTCTTTCCATTCCTCCTTCCTCAATTCAAACCAAATTTTCATCACCCAGTCCTTTTTTTCTTTTATATCCATCTTGTCAGGCCTCCGGCTCTCCTTTGCCTTCTGTAGCATTTCAGCCCCTCCTTCCTGCTGCTCCTGTTCAACCAATATCTCTTTCTCCACTTCCTCAAGTTTCTGAAGTTTCCTTTCTTGTTCAGCTGGCTGGACTGTAGACAAAACATGACTTTGCTCTACCAATTTTCTCACGAGAAAGGCAACCTCATCCAGATCAGCTAGTATTTTCCGGCCTATTTCCATTCTTGTAGTGTCCCTGAACCCCCTCTAGAGGGATTCTGGTTATTAAGTATTCCTTACACTTCCAGCCCAACAGTCCAGTTAACTTGTTTCAATTTCTTCTTTATTTTCAACAATTTATCACTATATTGTAGCGAATATAACCAGCAAAGACATCAGAAACAAAGTTCTCTGTTTTTCCCCACTTTGACAGCTAATTTGACAGCTGTCAAAGTCTTCTATGTCCCCTCAGCAGGCTCCTCTCGCGGATCACTCCCGGGTCTCAGGGGCGGGCACTTTGGCTCTCAAAGTTAGCTCTTATCCTCCAGCACGATTACTTATACTGTCAATCCGTGTAGTTAATAGTTTAGTCCAATAAAAAGGAGATATTCTCTCGACCTTAATTATTTAGTCCTTGCTTCAGATTGTTTACAAGGCAGGGAAGACAGACTTCCTTTTTGCGTTTTCCCCGATCGTGCCAGATTCAATAAAATTTTTCCTTTTAGAAGTCCCATTTCCGTATTACTCACGGGTTGTTGCTTTTAGTCCGAATGTTCCCAGGAAAAAGTCAGCGCTCTCCGTCCAGGCATGCGGCTTCACTCAGCAGGGGAAGCAGAGGACTCTCAGCACCATGCTGCTCCCCGTCCCCCGTTCCGGAACCTTTAAAAAGGCTCCTTCGCAGGTCGGGGGGGCGCAAATGGTGCCCGCCGAGTCACCAGGTCCACAGGCTTCCGCGCCTGTGGTTTTTTAGGGTCCCCGCGTCGCCGCCGCGGCAGGACCCGACCCCTGCTAAGCCGATTCCCTCCGGAGCTTGGAGGGAATCCGCCATTCGGCGATGGCGCTAACCCGGAAGTCTCCATACGGGATATACTTTGAGATGGAAGTAAAATGGGAGCTGTTCCTCCAGTGTGAGTGGCATTGAACTAAGAAAGCCAACACTCCTTTTCATGTACACATGCACTGTTTGTACTCCAAGAGAGAGGACCAACGGAAACATTCAAAGATGCTTACTATAGACAGGTCCTGCCCTAAGTGGGACAGCTGCCTCAGGAGGACAGAGCTCGGAGTGCCATGTGGCCTGCTACACTAGCCTGCTGTCTTCAGCTGCAGTAGAAGAAACTGTCCTTTCATCAGTATTGGAATTCCACCAGTCCAGCTGGCTTCTGTATGTGCCTTGGGGAAGGGTGCCATATTGTCCTCCATCTCAGGCAGCAAAGTATCTTGAGCCAGCCCTGGCTGAAATAACTCTGTCCTTATCCATTTGAGCTCATGTTTATGTCAAACTCTTGACTAGTAAGAGTTATCACAGGTGGAGGGGCAGATAGCTAGCCTAGAATCTATTTGCCCAATGAGCTAGCTTTGCAAATTCAAAGAAGAAATTATGATAGTCAAGTGTTTTCAAATTAATGATGGTCTGTTTGCCTACTGAAGTTGCATAGCACCATGCACGACTGTACCCCAATTGGATCTGATGACTCCTGAATGTTTGACCCACCCCAGGGAGGGAAGAATCTGTGTACAGAGCCTGAATGACAACTGCACAGTAGTTCAGCAAACGAGTAACTTTTCAAAAAATATGATGTAGTAGAAAAGGCGTTCACAACTTTTTCTTCCAAGTTCAACAGCCCATATGAAGTTTCCCACCATCATAGCTGCAGTTCTGAAGCAAGGAACATGGAAATTTGAATCAATCTGTCAGCAAGTCAAGCAAGATTGTGAAGAAGTCCTTCATGGAAAAGTTTAAGATGCTGGCTCCTTTTTTATATCCACAATGGAACAAATTTCATTATCTTGGGGGTGGGGCCCTTGTTTTATTGACAATAATTTTGGTCCAAATTCTCTGTGGCCACAAATTATAAAATGTAATGTGCCACTACATCAACTAAAATCATCATGGAATTTTCATTATATTTTTCCAGTTGGTAGAAACTGGATATTCCAGTAACTAGGGTCAGCAGTGCTTCTTTCTATATTTAGAACTCAGACAGCAATTGGGTTGGCGTCTCTCCAAGATTCACTCAGTCACCAGAGTTGAAAGAAAAATTGTAACTCACATTTTCTTATTGATGTGCACATAAAACATGCAAGCAATCAGAGTAAATGGCCAGTTAATCTCTCTAGCCATTTGCACAAGCAATCACAGTAATGCATGTTCATTTCTTCAACACATCCATGAACATTATGGCTTTTCTATTTGATCCAGAGATATTGCATTCTTTTAAACTTTTGTGGGGTTTTTTAAGGCAGCAGACAATAGAGTAGGAAAAGCACAAGTGCTCTATGAGGACTCACAGAAAGCAGAACACAGCTCTCACATTTTCAGCTGGTGAAAGACACACCGCTATGCTTCCTGTACCAATTAATCTGGTCTGATACAGTTTAAACAACATTAGTGCCACATTTTTATTACTGTATGTGGGGCTAATTAATGAGAATGGATCGTGACAAGACAAAGATCTTGTGGTTGAGTGGTCCCCAGGTACAGGACCTGGGTTATTTATCTTTTCTGTATGGAGTTCCACTCTCTCTGTAGAAAAAGGCATGCACTTTGGGTGTGCTCCTGGAACCATCTCAGCCATCAAGAGGTCCAGGTGATGATTTCTGTGGCTCATAACGCCTACTACCAACTTCGGCTGGCACAACAAATATTCCCTTTCCCATATAGTACCAGGTGCACAACCTGCGGCCCTCCAGATGTTTCTGGACTACAACTTCCATCAGCCCCAGCCAGCATAGCCAGTGATCAGGGATGGTGGGAGGTGTGGTCCAACAACATCTGGAGGGCCACAGGTTGTGCACCCCTGCTGTACAGGAATAGTTTGTCTATTGTGGCCTACGCATTGGCAACCTCGCAATTAGGCTACGGCACTGCATTATATGTGGGACGATCCTTGCACCTGCTCCAGAGGTTGCAGCCTGTGCAAAATTCAGCACTAGAGTGCTGAGTGAGGTAACTTACTGTAAACATGTGTCATTTGCGTTAAAGAAAGAGAAAAGTACCAGCTGCCAGTTAGTCATTTGTTACTGACTTTTAAAGCCAAAACAATTTAGGACCACTTTCCCTTGTACAGACCCAGACAAACTGTACACCCTTTAGAGAAGGCTCTGATGGCCAGACTATTATATAGTGTCACAATGTGATAGAACAAAAGCAGGTTCTTTCAGAATCTAGAACACTACAGTGGTACCTTGGGTTACAGACACTTCAGGTTACAGACTCCGCTAACCCAGAAGTAGTACCTTGGGTTAAGAATTTTGCTTCAGGAGAACAGAAATTGTACTCTAGCGGCGCGGCAGCAGCAGGAAGCCCCATAGGCTAAAGTGGTGCTTAAGGTTAAGAACAGTTCCAGGTTAAGAACAGACCTCCAGAACGAATTAAGTTCTTAACCAGAAGTACCACTGTATTTGGGATGCTTCCACTGTGGTAGGTTTTAAATGCCTGTGAAAAACATACGGTACTCATTTCTTCAGGCTTTCTTTGTCTCTATTTTCTGATCACACAGCTAGAACATTTCTGTAGTAATTTTCCACGAAATATTTTACCGGGTTACTAATGCATTTTGATATTATGTATTTATTTATTGCTCGTGATACCATACTTTATGCAAACAGTTTAGAGATTTTGTTGTATTAAGTGGCATACGTCAAACAAACAAGGGATTTCCAGTAACGTCAAGATTTGTTTATAGTCTAGTTATAAGCAAGCCTTTAATATAGCCTTGCAAATATGAATATTACTAATTTCCTAGAAATATTTAAAAACATTCTAATCAATTTATGTATATAGAGAGCAGTTGTGTGTTTTAACCTGATAAATTAAATAAAGGTATATAGCTGAGTTAGTAAGAAGCCAGCTAGTCATAAATATACACAAAATTTCTCCTCTACTTGACTGCTAGGGGAAGTGACAGATACAGGAACTCTGCCAGCATCTTAAGATGTAGAAATGCTACTGCTCCTTCTCCCTCCACTCCAAGGAGCAGACATTTTATTTATATACAATGCCCTGCCCTATTCTGAAGTCTCAGGGCAGTTACACTTTAAAAAAATCACCACAGTAGCCTTCTCCCCTTTGCAGCAGTTTCCTTTGCAAAGGGAAACCATTAATGTCCCACACACAAAACCTTCCAAGAGACATAAATATTAAAGAAGCAATCTTGAAAGAGGCAGGCACCCTCCAATTATTCAGGCCACATTTTTATGACATGAACTGACCCCATACTTTTTTTTAAAAAAAAGAATGTATTTCTGCACAATTTAGCCATTTACTTTCAGCACAACTCTGCAAGAAAGAAAACCATGAAACAGAAACATCAGCACTGTGTTTAGGAAAGAGTTCAAAGCCAAGTCCTTTAAAAGATACTCATACAAATATGCTTCCTTATTCCTTATGAGATTTGACTTGTTCTCGATTTTACATTAGACATCTGCAAGTATAATAGCTTCAGGTATAAAATGTTGTCTTTATTTCTAAAGTGGGCCATGCCAATGTGTGGAAATGTTGCTATTTAGGTTTGTGCTGTTCTGAAAATGGATTATAAGCACTTGCATTCCCACAACAGAGGATTTCCAAGGCAGCAATCCTGGTCAGTTGAAAAGAGCTGGACTAAGCATCCAAGCTTTGAACTAGGAGTGAAGGAGAGCACAGCAATGGCGAGGTTTGTAAATCTACCACAAATTGCATCATATGCCATATGTGAAGAACTTCTACATTAGAACAAACAACTTCAGTTTCTAGAGACAGACAAGGCAGATTGCAATCGCAACTCCTTTAATCATTTAGCCATTTATATTCCCTTCCTTGGACAGTTCCATGTATCAAAATGCCTGCTCAAGAGGCTTCTTATCTGAGCATTCAAAGGGCAGGGATAGAAAAGGTCTGTTTATTTGCTTTTTAAAACCTCTCTCTCAATCACAAAATAATGTATAGCTGTTTTAAAAGCCCGCTCCTTACAAACTCAACTATTAAATAATTTCAAGTTTGTCACCTTAAGAAACTGCAAGTTAGCCGCTTCCCAAAAGGCAATCATTTCAATTAGCTAAGTTGATTCGGTAGCCAATATGGCAAGCCCCAAATGTTGTTGAACCGGTGGCCCTCCATGTCACTGGAATACAGCTTCCATCAACCCTAATCACTGCTCATGTTGGCTAATGGGACTAATGGGAGATAGAATCAAACAATATCTGCAAGGTCCCCCAATCAGTACCGTGATTTAAAGGGTAGCCAAAGTACCACCACTCACATTTTTTTAATATTTAAAGCTCAAAGTATACATGGGTCGGAATGCAAACTATTTCCGGCGACTATAACAAAAATATCTGGGGTCATTTTAGACATTAGATAAATAGGTTGCATGCTACATAAAGGAAACCAGCAAAGCTATGTATGGGTACAATCCCCAATGAAGAGGTAAGGCTTCACATCCCAAGCGGGGAATGTCAAAGACACCAGAAAAATCTGCACAGGAATATCCAATTACATTAACTTCCTCAATCTCCTTGCTTACATCAATTCATTTGGTTATTGCTTTTTCAACATCTGAGAGTATTAGGGAAAATCCTACATGGCAACAATATAAGGCTAAACTCTAGAAGCAGAGAAAGAAGTTCAGCTGAAAAGAGTCAAGGCAGACTTTCTGCTAGGTAATTTCCACCCCACATCACTGGGGTTTCTGTCAGATGTTGGATGGTGAGTCCCATCCCTCTTTGTACCTGTACAGCACTCAGGGTGGGCAGGATTCAGTTGGCTACACCTTTTTTTAGGAAGCAATGTTATCTTTTGGCAGAACCTGCATTCTTTGCAGAAAGTGCACCCGCCATACCTTTGAATGTAATTACGTACTGTGACTATATTTCCTCACCATTCTCTTCCCATCCCACTTTTACTCTTTTGAAAGAAATACACTTTTCATCACCTCTCAAATTACACCCTGCCTGGTTTGGCCTCCAGTTCACTTTTAAACATATGGACATCATCTATTTCCAGGAGGAAAAATTAGAACCCTGGAATAGGCAGATATGCAATGCGGCTACAGCTTCAAAGAGTGCTTGCCACAAGAGTGGCACAGCAGCCTACTGTCAACATCAAATTAAATGGCCTTGTGAGCGCTGGTTACAGGGACACATCCTTCCGAGAGAATGCAATACAATTTTAAATGTATGCCAGGGGCTGCATGGTTGTGACACAGCATAAGGTGGATTGGCAAACAAAATCAAAGTTAATTGGGTCCAGACAGTCCAGGCAGCAAACGAAAGGCTGTACTAATAATTCTACTCACTATTCTATTATGCTGAGGTGATGTACTGCAGTGGCTAAGAGACAGCACTATGAACCAAGAAGTCCAAAGATTGAAACTTATCACGTCATGCACATGAGAGTTAAGTGCCTCACTCTGACAGTAATGGCTCAGATTCAACTTTTCACTGGTCTTGGGGAGGGGGGTGCATCTGAACTCTACTTGAAGCTATGCCTAAGCAAAATAAGAACACAAGTACATGCCCCCCCCCAAATTGCCATGATTCTACAGGGAGTGTTCAAGAAATCTGATGGAAAAAAGGCTAACAGGATCTCAAGCAGCGCAGCATGGGAGGGAGGCAGAAAGCAGATAACAATCTAACTTCAACATTTTTATCCTGTTAAATCTTCTCCTTTGGAAGTCCGCCATGGTCTTCAGCTTAAGCTTCCACAAAAGCAATTTCACAGCCAAAGTTAAAAACTTTGGCTTTGGGCAAAGTTTTGTTTCCATACAGTTCTATCCAGCCCCTTCAAGGAAACACTGGTGGGAACAGCCTCTAGATCACCATGGATATAGGGAGTTTGGAAAACTTAGTTCTGCTTATAAAAGCTGCTTCCTGAAAGATTTGGCAGACACTACACATAGCTAATCTAGAGGAGCTCATTTGTTGTTTCAGCTCTCTTTCTTTCTTGGGGTCTCCCTCTTTCAATTTCCCCGCCAACCCACCTTTCATCTGTAGAGCATTCTGCACAGTTGCTTGGACATTCAAAAGAGGGCATAGCCTCTTGTTCCACCACAGCTTGTGAGCAGAGTTCTGTATTTTGCAAGTTCATGACGTAAAAATAAACTATACATACCTACGACCATTTTAGGCTGAAGTAGGTTTGAGGTCCTGGTTAGGAAACAGATGTTAAACTACAACAGTTGTTTAATTAAACCAGGATGTAAGTACCAAGAATGGGAAGAATCACAGGGAGAGGCGAGGAGGGAGTACATGGTCTCATCACTCATCTCCAGCTACTGAACTAAGGTTCAGAAAGCCAGAAATTGAGCATCTGAATCAGGACAGACACTATTAAAAATAAATAAATCTACAGCTTGATATAATTTGTCCTTCCTGTGTGGGCACCTTGCAAAGCCCTTTAGGAGCCACTTCACACTGCTCCTTTAAACCTCTGAAATCAGGGCACCTTAGAAAGTCTGCTCACTTTGGTTGCATGTGCCTTCCAGGGAGAGAGAAGAAATAAGCCTTTTTCAAACCCCTGAATGGAGCTTTGCAGAACACCACATAAGGGATTTTGACAAATGCGTGAGACAATCTACCTGTCAATCATGTGATGTCATGAAAGTATCATGAGACTGATGAGGTCAAACCTGATAAAGGTTCCCACCCCTGCCTTACATGATCAATATCCTATCATCATAATTTATTGGTCTGTGAAGTTTCCTGGTACTGTTAGGATGGATGTTAGCTTATTGTGTGACCTCCAGGTCTGCTGGAAATGTCAAATGATACTAAATCATCTCACCATCATTTCAAAAGGCTTGTCTACTATTTATTTGAACTTTGCTTAGCCCTAAAGCAGAGTGTAAATGGAGTGAGAATAATGATGCAAAAACTTCAGAGTATTTTACCTTGATTCATGTTTCCATGGATTTTTCAAGTAGTTTGCAGTTTTTTATTCTGGGCATCTGAGAGCTCCGAGCAAGAAATGGCATTAGATTGGTCAAAGGCTTGAAATACTACCTTCTGCATTTCCAAACAATGCCAGAGCCATCTGGGTATTAAAAGCAAACAAATAAACAAACACCTGTGGCATTAGAAAACATAACCCTCAACTAAAACCAACACATCAGGACTCTGCAGGTCTGAGCTGTTATGCACATGAACAGTTTTCATGATTCATGGAGAGAATTTTCCAATATTCCTAAAGAACTAAATATTGTTGAATGCCAACTGCGCAAGATACAATATTTCATTCCAAGTATTTCCAACTTTCCTCTAATCAAAGGAGGCTGTCTTGGATCTACATACTACAGAACCACCTCTGGAAGTAGCTAGAGGAAAACTCTATACAGTGGTACCTGGGTTTACAGACTTAATCCGTTCTGGAAGTCCGTTCTCAAACTGAAACCATTCTTAAACAGAAGCGCGCTTTCCCTAATGAGATCTCCTGCCGCCGGTGCCCTTCCACCATTCGGATTCTGTTCTTAGACCGAGGTAAAGTTCACAAACAGGACACTACTTTCGGTTTTGTGGAGTTCATAAACCAAATTGTTTGTAAACATGACTGTTCTTAAACTGAGGTACCACTGAACTCTTGCAACTTCAAGAAGATTTTGTAGCGCACATCTGAACAAGGTCAAACCCACTCTCTGATAAACTTCATTCTTATAGAAATGGTGAAACACCACACAAGAGAAGCCCCTTTTTATATCAGTGTTTAAGGCACAGCCCCCTACTATGTGTTGCTGGCTAAATAATAGTAGTGTCCTCATTCTCATAATGGTTGCTCAGTCTTTTAAAAATGCACATCTATAACATGAGCAGTGAGGAAAGGAACAGGGAATGATTTCCATTACAGAAACAGTTTTATGGTAGCATTTAGAGAACTTTTTCAAATCTGAATACCAGAGTCTTTCCTAATGGTTTCAGAGGTAATCCCACACAAAAAACTAAATATTCACTTTATAAAAAATAGAGGGAGAGAACTGATTGGGTGTTGCTATAAGAAACAAAACTAGAACCAATGGCATTTGTTCCCCACAGAAAAATATTTTGCATGCTGAATCAAAGATGCTTCCTTGGTTCCTATCAAAGGCCTCAAGTCTGAATGTGTTATAGTTTTGTGAAGAATGCTAGAGGCAGCTGGATGGGGAGGATCACTGGAAACATTTTTTTTCAGGCGACAGAAACCACAATGTATAATGTTACCAATCAGGGCTTCCCAGAAAGCAGCATATTTGAAACAGAAAGCAGGAGCCAAATACCCACACTGGTAATGAAATTCAAGCGCTAGTATGCTATTGTGAGTGGGATGCAGAAAAAGCAAATTATAAGGGTGTGGGCGTGTGTGTGTGTGACCATTTTAAAAAAGGCGGAACACAGATAGGACTAATTTCTCCGTAATATTAACCATTGGGCTACATGCTTAATATGCTACTCCTCTGGGCCAGAAGTCTCCCACCCCGTTCCCAAGCTTCTTCTTTGGGGAGAGTTGGAAGGGCATCCAACATAAACATTTCTGCTGTTCTGTTTCTCCTCTCTTGAATTTCCAAACCATTTGGTCTTGGAAACACAGGAGGGTTGCTCCAATGGCTTGAATAAGGAGAGATTTAGAATGCTGCAGGGACATGGCCATTGACAGGGGCCTGGATTTTGCTGCACCTCAGGGTTTGCTGCTGCCAGAGGAGCCAGGACAATCTTGGAGAGTTGTGCAGAGTCTGCAAGCCTGAGTTGGGCTTACTGATTTGGTAGGCGCAGATCTGGGAGCTTGATCTTCCCATGCCAAAGGTCCCCTGGCCCCTGGCTGACAAAGGCTGTGCTTGGCCAGGAAAGATCTGCATCCCGGTGGCGCAAAGCATTTGTGAGCCCGGGAAGCTGGTAAAACCTATGCAGCTGGGATTAAAATCCAAGCTAGAGAGTGATTCAGGATCTTGTTGTACAGCTTCCATTCCCTTTGGAACAGACTTTTAAAAGCTCCTCTGAGTTCAGCTTCAGATAACTTTACCATCTTCCCTGCTTTCCAGTGTAAAAATATTTCATAAAAAGAAAGGAACGGAAAGACATTCAGCAGGCAAAACACACCAGTCAGGACAACCTTTCTGGAAGCGAGCCTTCCTCTGCTTTCCAAAAATAGGTTGCAATGCTTCAGAAACAGAATGAAGCCGAAATGTAATTCCTGTTTTTCCAAGTCTCGGCTGCTGTCAGTTGGGCCTGGTACTATGCTCCCTGTCCCCCACCCCACCCCCCATCCCACTCTGCTGGCATGAAAAATTGCACAGCAAACTTTTTCTTCTTTGCATCCAAGCCAGAGTTAGGCTTGTTTTGCTGATACCACAATTTATGGAACAGCTGGAACCAGAATGCACCTCCTGGAAGAAGCCATGGTGGTTGCTAAATTGCAATTATACCCACATATACAAAAGGCACTCAGGTGCAAAATCAAATCTTTTAAAGGGCTTTACTAGACGTATGAGCCCAAAAGACTCCCTCCACCTTCAGCAGCAGAAAAATGGTTGAAATTTGTGGTGCTATAATGAAATCATGAAGTAGCAATTTTGGGGTTCCCATTCACTTGCTCTCTCCTAAACCTAAACACCTCACTGTGACCATCTCTTTAAAAGCTTCTGTGTTTTCAGTGCCAGATGTAGCAAAATTTCCTTTGCTGACCTCCTGCTAAATCATCTCCAGTATCAGCAAGGAAGAGGACAAGGGGAATTGGAGGATATAGGTATTGCAAAAAAGGAGTTAGGAAACTACAATTGGGAATGCAGAAAATATATTTAAGGAATTTTTTACACTGCTTTTCAGAGCAAAGGCTTCCAAAAGGCAACTTACAAAAGTGACTGTAAGCATAATGAAATTTAAACACATAAGTAAGAACACACCAATGTTAAACTCAAAACAACAATTTCAAAAACACAGCATGCAACATCTCAGTAACAGGTGAACTAAAACATCCATTTAAAAAAACAGAGCTATGCATACCATTTCCAGGGGAAAGCTCCAAATATGTGGGGCCACTACTCAGAAGACCCTCACCATGACAATGAACCTGAGAGCAGGTCCTCTGGCACTGATCTAACGTGCCAAACATTTAGGATTTTAAAAGGTCAGTGCTGTAAACTGAGTCCAGAAATGAATATGCCACTATTGTTACTAATATTGCATCAGCATAAGCAGATGCATTCTGTACTAGTTTAAGATGTGCATCAGAATAAAGGCTGTGAAGCAAAGAGGGGTTTACACCAAAACAGCCTCCCTTCGCTAAGCTTATCAGCAGTCACTTAAAGACACACACAACTCCCTCTGTGAATTAACGGGAAGGCTTCCTTTTGAACGACAGATGCAGAACAGCATCCATCCACCAGCCTGCTAAAATGTGCACTTTTTCTGGGTAAAAAAAAAGTGTGCTATTCTTCTGCATGTTTCAAGAGTGAAAAAAATGAGGAGGCAGCTGTGCTACTGGGTGTAGCCATGCCTGGCTTTGGGATGACTTTTTATCCTGTAGGTTAAACACATGGCTGTGTGATTCGTGTGCTAGCTGCTTCAGATTTATGCTCCTGCTGCCCATGTACAAGCCTTGGGTGACACTCTAGTGGTTACACACAGATGTTAAAAGCATATGGGGGATAAGATGGTACCTCTGCAGCATCTTAAAGGCCATGAGATGGAAGTCCCACAACACCACCTTCTGAACTGGTCCCTCAAGAAAGAATCAAAGCCACCATAACACTGAGTCTCCAAGTCTCAAGCAAGAGAGATGGACCAAAGTGATATAATGGTCATGAAAGTTGCTGAAAACTCCAGGAAAACCAACAAGGGTTAACGCCCCATCTACTATTCCCTGATTCAAGTCACCCACCAGTATGACCAAAGTTGTTTCAACCCCAAGGCCACACCAGAGACAAGACTGAAGCAGATGCAATCAATCAGTATCATCCAATACTTTTAAAGATCTGTAAGGCACAAGCGCTGCCCTGGAAAAGAGCTGTTAATCTCCAAAGGGAAAAAGCCAGAATTAGTCTCCTTCTCTCCCCCCCCCCCAGCATACATATTTAAAAAAGCTTGTCAAAGTGATTCCACTGAATGAAATACAGTGGGAAGCCTTTAGCTAAAGGAGTAGCATGGAGGAGCTATTGCTGTTTTTAAAAATAAAAATGGTATGGACATGAGGAGTGTGTATCTCTCAGAAGTTGAGCCAGTAGCAGGCACTAGGCAAATATGTCCTTCACACACTCACAATTACATTCCAGGCTGAACTTAGAACAGTTGGCTAAATTGGCAGGGGCAGGAGGGGTAAGCAACAGCAAACTGCAATTTGGATTGAGGGGAAAGAAACAGATCCACAACAGAAGTGACATATTGATAAAATATCTGAATCCTCAGCAAAAAGTCCTAATGATACAAAAACCACTGCGTATAACCTACACACAAAATGAAACAAATAAATTGCAGGAGAGGTCCAAAAGGAAAAGCTATCCTTCCAACAGTAAACACCTCGGGTGATTTTAAAACTGCAGCAATCAGCTATTCGAACATATCCTCAGTTCCTTTGCCAGCAATTGGCTATAGCATTTGGCATGTCAGCTCTAGGGCTCCCCTCCGTACTTCTCCAGGCATTTTCAGAGACCACATTAGTGTTCAGATTCCACAAAGCAGTAGAACAAGGTATTAAAGAAAAGTCCACATGTGTGCCACTATTCCTTTAAGATGATTATGGTGGTGATAATGATGATGATCATCATCATCAACCTCATCCACCCATCTGAGTGGATTGCCCCAGCCACTCTGGGCAGCTTCCAACAAAATATTAAAAACACAATAAAACACCAACCATTAAAAACTTCCCTGAACAACTGTGGGTACTGAACCCATAAGTTTATGTTTGAAGTATATTGTTAGTGTCTTGAGGTGTCCTGTTATAGAAAGGGGAGAAGGGGCAGCAAAGGAGAGGCAACATCTCAATGGATAGATCTGTATTGTTCACCTTACAAACCTGGCAGAAAGGGTATGATTCTTTGCTTAGGGTCCTTCTGTCCTCCTTCCATTGGGAATTTGTCCAACATTTGCATCTTTAAAAAAAAGGGGAGAGAGAAAATTAAAAGAACAGCAAAAGGAACACCTAACAAATGCAAAAAAAATCCCACATTTTTTAAAAAAGAGAGAGTGAGAGAGAGAGAGAAATTAGGGAAAGTACACACAATATAATTTAACATTAACTGTCATTATTTGACAATGACAGCCAAGGAAGAAAGCCAAGCATGAGATTGGGGAGGGAGGGGATTCCACAAGAGGGCAGAATAATGTTGCTGTTTTGGAAAAGTTTTGGAGTTGATAACAAGCTCCCCCATGATGTTGGTAATGTGGGTTACGTTTCTTTGATTTCACAAAGGGTTCAACAAAAAGGCTCCCTTGAGTAGCCATAATGACTAGTTAGGTGGCCTCTAGAGAGTAAGACTAGCCCAAGGCTTCCTCATCACAGTAACACTAGAGAGTGGGAGGGATAGTTCTCCTACCCCTGCTTTAAAGATGACCAGAAACCTGTTATT
The DNA here is from genome assembly GCF_964252035.2 of Podarcis erhardii. Taxonomy (NCBI): domain Eukaryota; kingdom Metazoa; phylum Chordata; class Lepidosauria; order Squamata; family Lacertidae; genus Podarcis; species Podarcis erhardii. Next base: position 52,341,124 of record NC_138498.1, on the reverse strand, counting down.
TGTTTAAGCTCTGCACTTGATGGGTGCCAGAAGAGCATCAAAACAAACCTTCACCTGTCCTCTTCAGCTCCAAGGTGAAGAAAGAAAGCAGATACGGTAACTATTTGTCATGCCTGCTGGGTGGCAGCAGTGGGGTTCAGGCTGATCAAGAGGGGGCAGAGACACAGCAAGGTGGGCATGCCTCTACTTCTGACTGTTTCAGCAATGCTTCAGCTTGTCTCTTGACTTCAAGAGGCAAGTGTTTAATGGGTATGACACAAGGTTTGAGACCCCACCTACTGCGTTGAGGGTATGTCCTGGAGACAACACATTTCTGGCTGGCCACCAAGATTACCCAAAATTTATCAACCCCTGATCTCACACAACGATGAATTCAAATTTGCAAGATTCTTATTTGCACCTTCTGATGCTCATGCCAACAGAATCAAATCCTTCAAAACTTTTCAGAGGAGTTATACATCCCAGGAGATTCAAGTTTTCAACATGAGGGTGGGGTGGGGGTGGGCATGGCTCAATGGCAAAGTGTATGTTCTGTGTGCAAAAGGTCCCAGGCTCAGTCCCCCAGTATTTCTGCATAGCAGGACTGGGAGAGGCAGAAATGCTGGAGCGTCTGTGTCAGTGGACCACACTTCGCTAGATGGACTAGTGATCAGATTCAATTATTAAGCAAGTTTATTTCCAAACTGTTATGAGATGGCACCACAGTGAATCATCAAGCAAACTTGTAGTACAGTCAATACATCATGTTCTGAGAGGAGTAGAAGCAGAACACTAAACAAACGTAATAAGAATACGGCTTGTCAGGAGTTCACTTTGAACCTTTTGGGGGACAGCCAGACACATCCAAAGAACTCTGACCAAGACAAGACTCCTCTCATCTCAGACCCTGCCCTCCAATATTACTTGACATACTTGGCAGGGTCTATGTTTGACAGATGCCAAATTTTCAGGATCTCTGTTCAAAAGCATCATTACTGAAATGTCAACTGCCTATGTATTCATATTGCTCCACAGGATAGGTTTCTAAGCATTTCACAAAAACAACAGAACTTCAATAAAATCATGATGCATCACAGGAAAAGCAAGAATTGGGGGGGGGGGGACGACACACCTCAAATTAAGAAAGTTTCCAATTTCTGCCAAATCAATGAAACAACGATCACTACTTGCGTTCTAGAGCTCATTAGGGAAGATACTAGGTCAACCTCCCAGGGCAGGGAGTCCACAAGAAGTGCATCATCATTGTTCTTTAAGTCTCCACAATTTTCAGCATGGCACCACTTCGTCTACAATGCATATTCACATATGTGCATCAAAAATACGGTGAACAATAGAACACAGGTATGTTTTGTATGTAATATATGTAATGTAATATTAAGTATATATTGTTTTGTAATGTATTGATATTTATAATAAAATGATAAAAAAACCACAGGTAGCCAAGAAGTTGGATTCCAATGGCCATCAGTCCCAGCCACTATGGGTAATGGTCAGGGATGTTCCAGTTGTGGCCCAGCAATATCTGGGGGGGACGGGCACCATTTTTACTATCCTTGCCCAAGAGCCATCGCTCAAGTTGTTTGGGACTATCATACAAATCTGGTCAGGCTCCTTTCCTTCCTCCAGTGCTGGGGTGGTAAACAAATCCTTCAATGGGTTAATCCAAAAACTTTAATTCATTGCAGAACTGTAGCTTTCTTTCATCCACAGTACACTGAAGCAAGCAGTGATTACCTCATTAATATCATTCTCTTCCTGGAAATCACCCAGACTGGTGACTTAACAGATGCTTGCCTCTGTCAATGATAAAATATGAATCACTGGCTGGACACTGAGGGAACTGCTGTCACCAGAAAGTGGCAGTGCCACAAGTCCACCCTTGCCAGCTCAGGGGGAAGAGCCCCTACTTGCAAAAAAAACAAACAACAACAACACCCCCCCACCTTCATCTAAGGTGTAAACACATTCAACAATTCTACAATTAATACCTTTTGGCAATGGTATCAGGCCAACACAGATCAAAACAAACTAGACTAAAAATGTGTAACAAGTGGAAAGTATGAAATGTACAATTAATACAGAGCAGAGAAAGGATATGAACTGCCCCCCCAACTCCAAATATTTGCTGACCCTCCATTCACTGTTCCAATAGTATGCACACTTTACAAAAAGCAAATTCCACCAATTCCCCTTAAAGTCATTCCTACATCCACTATTCCTCTGCTTCCCCTTCCTAAAGAAAGAAACCCTCGTTTCCAACTCTTTACACTTGGTAAACAACCCAGGCAGGTCAGCTCCTTCTACCTCTGCCCCTTCAGCCCCATTCTCATTAAAGTTGCATCGGGATGAATCAAGAAAACTGAAGTTGGGTTTCCAGTTTTTAAACTACTATGCTAGTCAAAAGCCTAGTGCTTGCTGATCAGAAGGTCAGCGGTTCGAATCCCCGTGACGGGGTGAGCTCCCGTTGTTCGGACCCAGCTCCTGCCCACCTAGCAGTTTGAAAGCACGTCAAGTGCAAGTAGATAAATAGGTACCACTCCGGCAGGAAGGTAAACGGCGTTTCCGTGCACTGCTCTGGTTCGCTAGAAGCGGCTTAGTCATGCTGGCTACATGACCCAGAAGCTGTCTGCGGACAAACGCTGGTTCCCTCAGCCTATAGAGCGAGATGAGCACCGCAACCCCAAAGTCTTCCGCGACTGGACCTAATGGTCAGGGGTTTACCTTTACTAGTCAAAAGCCAGCTATCCAACAGCACCTCAGAAAATGAGCCAGATTCTCTCACTCATTCATCCTCCATGATCTAGGGGCAGCAGCAAAGTGTAAAGCCCATCAGGTGCTTCAGAAGGAACATGCAGAGAATAATCCAGCATCTCATAGCCTTAAATTACAGCTGCCATCTTGAGGGCAAATGTCCAAAAAACAGAATCCACACTTATTTTTAGTATGTTTTCCCTCCTGCCCTCAAGGTGGAAGTGCAACGTGCCATGTAAACTGATGCATCTAACAGGTTACACTGGCCATGCCTGGATTATTCTGAAGCACTGCAAAACAGGATGCATGAAATGCTGAATGAGACATTCAGTTTTATGTAGAAGACACCATAGGGCTCCAAACAAAGACACTGATAGCATAACAAAAGTGGAAGGGCTCTAGTGCATTTTCCACAGGAATATATTTGAAACAGACATGCAAAGTATTTGTTTGCTTGCTTTTCTGATTAAAGAAGCCACCACCTAAACATTAAACATGCCATTTTCTAAAGACAATATACTCTCCCTGCTAGCTGTAGTTACTGCACGGGTTTTGGTGCTTGTAGCAAGCCCCTGTTGCTCAATTTTGCTGTAGAATTAAAGGATTATGCAACATTATCATCTGCTCACATTAAAATCGTGCTGGGCCATTTTATGGAGAAAGGATGTAAATGACTAACACACTTCCTGTATGGGAAGGCCATTAACATTTACAGCAGACACTGGGTGAGTGATGAACTATCGCTCATCACCACACTGCTCCTTTGCGTAGGGCAGAAAGGAGACATTAACATATCTCTTTAACTGAAGGGGCGACAATGATTTTGGGACGGGAAGTTCATGATTACATAACCACCACCAAGCTTTTCACCCTATATGACAATTTTCCTTCTTTCTGAACTGTGTTCCTTGCAACAGAAGATGGATAACAGACATTGGCTGCTGTGAATGACAGACCATCAACATGTAGCAGCACAGAGCTGGCTTTCTAAATTGGTGGTCCTGACATTTGGTCCTTACAAGGGAACAGGCTGAGGAATGGATTTTGGCCATTTTGATTCATCAGCACTCAGGAATTCCAATGCAGAAACAATCACATACTTGGTGATGGGTTGCACTGACTCTTTGCCTATGTAGACCATGACCACATGCCCATCACATGAAACAGGTAACCGTTAACAACAAGCAACAGGCATAAAAACATAGGGATAAGACAACCCAGGTTTATATATGCTGAAGAATAAGATCAGGGATCTTTAAAACTGGAGAACATTTCAATCCCTTTGCAGCAAAACAAAATGCCCCTACATTTCCACAAGAAGCTAAGAAATAATTTTGACTCAAGAGGCGTTTTCCAATTTCTAGTCTACTAACATCTGACCTAGTAACCGAGGGAAAACAAAATCCGCTCTTGCCAGCAGTTCATTTAGTTGTTTCTTTTCCCTTAACATAATTTCAAATCCTCCATTCCAGTTTCAGAGCTGCAAGACTGTGTCATCAAGGACAACCAAACAATCTGTGACCAAAAGCCTGGAAACCTCCAGACATCCAGCCTTGTTTCTTTATAACACAAAACACCTGTGGCGGCTATAGACAGCTGAGATACTGTTTTGCTTGGAGTGGATTATTAGCTTTTCTTCAGCCACAAGCTTATGTTTTAAACTGCTGAATGGGAAGAATGCTGCTCTCCCCACCCCCACCCACCTATCCGGTCCTGTGTGATGTGGCAGCCCACTGCTGGGACGCAGGCAGAGTTGACTCCATGTGGTCTGTCTGATTTACTCGCTTGCTCACTCATTCTTCAAATGAAGGGCGGGGGGAGGTCAGGGACCTTTTAAAGTCCTCTGCCGATTATTCTTATGTCCTTGGATTACTTAATGCACATAAGACTATTCACTAAATAAAAGCCCACAAGCTTGTTATAATGATACCATAAGGTGTAAGGTGATGTACTTGCTATCGAAGTGGCAACTCTTTAGTTGGCAACGATCACTCCCAAGGTTTTGCAACACGTTGCTCCCTGATTGTGCATTCACACGGCAAAATTTGCCTGAGTTTGAGCACTGAGAGCATGTGTGGACGTAGGAAATTGAAGAAATAATTTTAAAACTAGGGCTTCAGGTGTCAGTTAGCGACAAGCTGCGATAAGCACTGAAGAAGAGTGTGCTGGGATGAGACTGAATTTTATGAAAACCTATTTTCAATGTTCCTCTTCTATCAAAACTTTAGGACAAAGAAAGCTTAGAGCCAGCATTACACAGCTTTAGAAATTTACAGTAGTTCCTTCAGCAGACCAAGTGCAAGTGTGGAACCAAGTTCAAAGATAAAAGAAAGTCCTACCCACTGGTCATAACACAACAGGGAATGTGCCAGAGTCATAAATCAGAGTGATCACCATTTGAAAGGGTGCGTGGTCAGGCTTTGTAAGTAGCAGTAAAATGACAGGAAACCCTTTGTACAACAATCTATACCTTTCAGAGAATCAGAAAGCGGAAATGTGGTGTTAAGTATGAGTGTGGGATGCAAGCAAGTTTTCTTCAACCTTTTCCAAAATTTGTTGCTTAGATCCCTCAAAGAAGGAATGATAGGAGTTAGAGATCAACATCAGCTGCAGGGCAAAGTGTTCCCTGTTCCTGCTTTATAAATGCTGGTCACACGCAAACCTGTTTATTGAATTTTCATCCCTGTTTGCTTGCAGGAAGGTTATTTGACATTGAATCAACCAACTGCTAGCCCACACTTTTCTGTGCATTGCCTCATCACTTTCCTAAAATAATAATAATAATAATCAAAAAAATCAACAAGACTTTTTGCATAAGTCCAATTTATTTCTGGAGGCAAGTGTTGCCCCCAACAGTTCTTTACACTAGGCGAAGACACAGTATACAAAAGGGAAAGGCACCACAAAACACCAACCCATAAAAATTATGCAAAATTGATCACCAGCTCTTCCCATTTTGCTGGAAAGACTGTGAAAATAGGGGTAGATGCCACCCCATGTTGTGGGTTTGATCACAAATGCAAACTTTCTGGTTGCTTGTCTTTTAGGAAATACAAAACATGTACACAAGCTAGCCAGCCAGAAATGGTCCATCAGCTGGGAGTTACTGTACATATTTTCTAAAAATAAGATGGATCTGAGTATTACATGATTTATTGGCAACTTATTAGCATCAGCTCTTTTAACAACTACAAAGTTTTGGAGGAAACTGAAAGGGGTCACAAAGGAATGACAATAGGAAGTTCTGGAGAATTACATGGGTGGAAAAGTTAATGTACAAATCAGAATCACCAGTGAACAAAAGAAGATTGGCAGAGTCATATCAGATTGGTATGACTATTGCCTGTATTATATACTTTAATCTGGAATTCTTGATTTAAGATTGGAATGATATACAGTCGTACCTCAGCTCCTAAACGCCGTGGAAGTCAAATGTTCCAGATCCCAAACGACTGAAAACCAGAAGTGACTGTTCTAGTTTTCGAACATTCTTTTGGAAGCCAAACATCTGATGGGGCTTTCGCGGCTTCTGCTTGGCTGCAGGAGCTTCCTGCAGCCAATCAGAAGCCGCACTTTGGAAGTTGAATGTTTTGAATGTTGAATGGACTTCCGGAACAGATTCTGTTCGACTTCCAAGGTACGACAATATAGGAAAGCCTTTGTAGATCTAAAAGGCAACATGGAGGAAAGGCATAAGAATATACTGGACAGACAATTTTGCAACTAACTACATGCTCCATGTTTCTGAAGTTACATGTCTGTTATATTCTATGTATTTGTCTATATACATTTATTTATTTATTTATTTATTTATTTATTTATTTATTTATGCAAAAAGTATTCAGAATTTTCCAAAACTGCTTCTGGGGGGAGTATCATTAAAAAAAATAAAAAAAATAAAAACCAGAACCAGAAATCAAATGCTAGCTGGAGTCTTAAAGAATAGAAAATCAATTCACTAGTTCAAATAAAATGTAGGTTTTTTTTCTCCCCAGGTTCATTTTTATACATAAATAATACACATAAAAAGGATTGTTAAAGCCATGCACAAGGATATTGCTAATTGCTTCCGCCACCTAAAAGGCAATTGAAAACCCTATGCACTTACTTGGGAGTATAAGCACTACTTAACCAGTAGGACTTACGTTTAAGTAAATATGCATAGGATTGCACTGTTAATGACTAGACTGGTAGGAGCCTATAGGAGAACACGGAGCATCTCATACATCGATGAACAGTAGGTAAGGCAAGTCAAAAATAGAAGCTATAAAGGATGGCAACAGCATGAACACCGTAAGGAATTTCCTATGAAGTCACTGGAAACCTTATACATATAGCTATAAACTGCTCTAACTAGCTTAAGCATAAGAAAAATGTACAAAGACTGCAGCTGGAAACAGCAAAAAATAAATAGCATAAAGGCTGCCCCCAGAAATGCACTGGCAACACATTAAAGCCAACTTCAACTACTATACTGCACTGACCTCAGCTCTGACACCCACCCAATTAAATCTAATGAAAAGAGAAGTAAATCAGCCTGAAGCTGTTACAGTCCACAGTGGGGGTGGATGAGCAGTTGTGGTACAGCTTGGGTGAGGCTGCCTACTCCAACATGCAGAAAGCAAATGGCCTTGCAATGTCTCCTCTTCAGCACTCTCCTGCTCAAAAAAGGCCTTTCGTCTTTTGGCACTGCTTGCCGTTGCTCCCCTTGTCGTGCCTGCCGTGCATTCACCAACAGCAAGAAGTTGGGGCTCATCTACAACTTTGCCCCGAGCTTTTTAGGCACAGGTCTGTGCTTTAAAGCGCCGTGTCCAAGCACTTTTCCTACTTACTTGCTTTTTGCCCTGCCACTTTCCCTGCAAAAATCCGCTCTTTAGCACTGAATCGGAACAAAAGGCAATTATGGTTTTCTGCGAGTTCCCCAACCATGTCACTAGTTGAAACCACACAAAGACAATGAAGCCTGTCTGGTGAACAGTGAAGGAGTAGCCACCATTGCAGTCTCAGGAAACTAGTTTGAAAGTATATGTATATAAAATTTATATTGTAAATCCACGCTGCAAAGTTCTAACAGAAGTGGAAGAAAATAAGCTGGGAAGAGAGTTTCATCCTAATGAATGAAACCTCTAGTGTGCTGATAAAACAGTTCCGCTTTCTGTCATCTTTACTATTCTAACAGGTTCTTGGGAATTCATTTGAAACCCAGTTTATAGTTGCTTTGTGCTCTGAATGGGCTTATGATCCTTCTGCAGACTGCTACGGACCCCTCTCTCCCCTGGCTCTTACCATTCCCTGCCTTTGTTATCTGGGCTGAGAATGAGAATGCCAGGAGGGGGACTGCATAAAGTAGACCACAGGCACTACTCCCAGGAATGCTGAAGTCACTGGCTTGGGAAGCCCTGCCGGTTTAAAGAAAAAGGGTGGTGGGGTGGGTGGGTGGGGAGGAAGCTGTTCCCTTTGCCAACTATGTACGTGCAAAAAGAATGAAGAAAGGGCTTGTTTTGAGGGGGGTGGAGAGTAGACTGTTAACACGTCTCACCTACTCCTACCCCTACCATGAAGAGAATTGATGACTAGAAATTAAGCTGCCTTCGGGGGTTTTTTAGCAGGTTTTTTATACTATATTAGTAAAATAAACTCCCCAGTTAAGCTAACTGGGGAAAAGAGGAAAGAGAAGATTGAGGATGTAATCCTATAAACATCTATCTACAAGTAAGTCCCCCTGAGTTCAGAAGGACAGACAGATTATAAACCATGACAGATTATAAGCCCGGGGGCTGGATCCGGCCCAATCGCCTTCTCAATCCTGCCCGCAGACAGTCCAGGAATCAGAATGTTTTTACATGAGTAGAATGCATGCTTTTATTTAAAGTGCATCTCTGGATTATTTGTGGGGCAATACATAGTCCAGCCCCCCCCCCCAAGGTTGGAGGGACAGTGGACTGGCCCCCTGCCGAAAAAGTTTGCTGACCCCTGTATTTTTCAGACATAATGTATAGTAAATAATTTCTAGAATATAGGATTGTATCCAATTAAGTTGTCTTGCTAGTGTGTAAGGACTCCTGCCTGTACAATGGGGCATCTTCTCCCTGCACTGTCCCAAATTTATTCTGGGGCCTCCCCAACCCTCCATAGCAGATTGGGGGGGTCATAAGAAGAGGAAGTCCCATTGAGCCGATGGAAGTCCTTGTGCTAATGCAGTGACTTCATTGGTCATATATAGTTTTCACCACTTAGAATTACAATTAAGTGGCGTACAAATCTGTAACATAAAAGGAAAAAGTTACTAAAACTTTTAGAAGTTTTAGAATATTAATTTGTCATTTATTTATCAACAATAGCAAATGTTGGCTTATAAGTATAATTTAAATTTTATCAGTTTTTAAATGAGTGGCTTTGTCACATCAACTGAAATGTAAACTGCAAGAGGAAATTCTGTAGCCCTGTTCAGTACTAGCTTCATACCTGAAAGACTAAAGCTGAAACAGGAAAAAAGTTAGACATGCCTCTCTCCCCATCCCCCTCAGCAAATTGAGACTTTTTTCTTTATGGCCAAGAGCAGACATGCAGTTAGCTTCTGTTTTATGGAACTGGAGAGGAGACAGACAGGGTTTTTTAAAAAAACAATTTCTTTAGCAGAATCATCAAAAATGTCTGACTCCTTCAACTATACACCAGTACAGTATATAAAAGCCAGAGATAAAAGAACATTGTACAGACGGCAATTGCCAGAAGTATCCCAGACTTGCCACAAAAGGATATTAGGAACAGTTCAACTGAGGCAGGATGCCATTATTAGCAGACTGAAGTCTTGTAAGAAGGCAGGAATACCTCAAGTTATTTCTGAATGGGGACCCAAACTGCCAGATGCACACAAAGAATCATTGCAACCATTTTTTTTTTGTTGACCAACTAAACTCAAAACATGGATGGGCCGACAAAAAAATGGCAATAACTATTCTTTATAACAAAATGAAAGCTCCCATACCTTTTAGGCAAACATTACATAGCTGATAATGAGCTTTGCCTTTCCCTGTAGCTGGGCAATAAGAGACACAGCTGGGAACCAATTTAATGTAAGTAATAATTATATCTGAAAACACAAAATAACATGCTACTTGTTTCTAATTGGTACCCACCCCAATATAGTACTCTACTTCCTGAACAAAAAAAGCCCCTGAATCCAGGGAGAGAGCACATGCACTGTGTTAGGGTCCAAGCAAATTAAATAAAACCCAATTATAACCCTTGGTACTCACCTCCTATTCTACCTGTTGCAGTTCATAACTCACTCATGTTATCCAACTCTAATAGCAGGCTCATGAAAAGCAGCTAAAACCGCCAGAAAACACTTCTGTGCAGTTCCTTCTTGTGGAGCTATCTAACATGGTTAGAACAATTCCTATGTTGGTGCAGTGATCATGGAAGTGACCAGCAAGGTAAGAAGAGCCCTGCTGGATCAGGTCAAAGCCCAGCAGCGACCAGCCAGATGCCTCTGGAAAGCCCACAAGTAGGACATGAAAGCAGATCCAAGGTGGATCTTGTTCCCAGATTGGTCTGCTGACTAGAATAGACCTATGTACCTGAAGCTACCATTCCACAAATACCATTCATTCTACAAATACCCAACTGGCAACTGATGTCATCCAGATAGTACGTATGACAAAGTTTGAAGGGAGTTTGAAGGATATGATGCTATACTAATAATGCCTAAATCAGTGATCCCCAAACCTTCCCCCTTCCCACTGGCCACTTGAAGAATGCTAAGGCTAAGGTATTGGTGAATACTTAATGATTTATTTATTTTTTGCAATTGTAATGCACTATGCTGAGATGTTTTTAAATTGTATTTTTACAGACGTGCCACAGACCACCTGAGTGAACATGGAAAGCCCTTAAAATAACATGTTAAACCAAAAGGAATGTGTATGTATATATATATTTGTGGCTTTGTCCCAGTATCTCAAGTTGTTACAATTTTTTCTCCAGAAAGAAACATGAATTTCAATTAAAACAAGTGTGAGGATTGGTGGACAAACAAGATCCATGAGGACAGGTCAACGCTAAGAGCCTGGATATAGAGCAGGGGTCGGCAAGGTTTACCTCGCCTGGGCTGGTTCACTCCAGCGGAGATCCCTCTGTGGGCCAGAGCGCGTGCGCCCACAATTTCTACGTTTGCGCAGACACGATTTCCAGCGTCTGCACAGATGCGATTTTCGGAACCGCAGAAGCGAGTCCCCACGCCACGCTGTGCCGGTTTAGCGCAGTGCGCAGGGACTCGCCGAGTGAGCGACTCAGTTCCAGGGCGGCTCATGGGCCGGTTAAACAACCCCTGTGGGCTGCTTGTGGCCCATGGGCCTTAGGTTGCCAACCCCTGATACAGAGATCTGATTTCAGCTGTGCACGACATGTCCCCTTCTATACCTGGAAAAAGTGAAGCTCTTCTAATCAACATGCAGTGTCTGGAACACCTTCCAGCTGCAAATGAGCATGCGAGTTGAAATCTATAGAATAGGTAACAAATGCAAACACAAAACGGGGTAGTTACCAGGCATTAAAAACATCATACACAGGAAACATAATCAATATGCCCTGCATAATTAATCAAAGCAGACTACCATGGGTAAACTACTCTCTCTGGAAGAAAAAAATAGTGACAGAACGACAATGAAAGAAGATAAATAGTCTTCCAGTCTCACATGCTTCCTTTCCACAATCCTACTATAATCAATGAACCTTTTCTCACAAGGCTGAGCCCTATAGTCACGAATACCTAAACTATAAAATTCTGCACTTCTTCAACTGTGTCCCTGTTCAGTTGAGCAGAACCCAAATGAATGAGATTTCCAGAACTAGTCAACTTCTTAGGCATGTAGACTCCTTTTATCCTGGAAGTTTCTTCCTCAACACTAGCTGCTCCCAATAAATTGGGGGGGGGGGGCGCTTCACACATGCATGTTATATTATGTGATTGTTCAATAACATATGACTCACAGCTGAATTTGTAAACAGACCCCAATATAAAACACTGTGCGACTACTGTGGTATTTGATCTGTGATGTATCTGTGAATGAGCCAAGTTCTCATTGCAGTCCTCAAAGTGAACCAACTTTTTATTGTCTCACCACTCCACCTCTGTCAAATTACCATTCCTTCCTCATTTTCTAATTATTACACTGGTTCTTAGAGGCTCAATTACAACAGGGATGGAGGACCTCTGGTCTTCAGATGTTTGACTTCTAACTCCCATCCTCCCCAGCTAGCAATGCCAATTCTCAGATTAGGCTAATCTGTTACATCTAGGATTTCCTAATTATCTTATATTACAGTATCTCACTAAATATTCTTTAAATTTCTTCCAGTCTTCTTGTGTTTCTGGTCATGAATTCTTCCAGTCAGGTCAGCCAGCTCTGAAAAGTCAATCATCTTCATCTGCCATTCTTCTATTGTCGGTATTTCTTGCAATTTCCATTTTTTGGCTAATAAAAGTCTTGCTGCTGTAGTGGCATACAAAAACAGTCTAACATCCTTCTTGGGCAATTCCGGTCCTGTTATTCCAAGTAGAAAGGCTTCTGGTTTCTTAATAAATGTATTTTTCAACATTTTTTTTAATTCATTATAATTTTTCCCCCAGAAGTCTTTCACCTTGGGACACGTCCACCACATATGAAAAAAGTGCCTTCTTTCTCTTTACATTTCCAACATAAGTTATCATTAGTGTGGTAGATTTTTGCTAGTTTCACTGGGGTTAGGTACCATCTATACATCATTTTCATAATATTTTCTTTTAATACAGTACATGCTGTGAACTTAATCCCTTTCTTCCATAACCTCTCTCAATCTTCCATCATTATATTGTGACCCACATCTCTTGCCCAATCAACCATAACATATTTAATTTGTTCATCCTTTGTATGCCATTCCAACAATAAATAATACATTTTAGAGAGATTTTTAACATTTGTATCTATCAATTCCGTTTCCAATTTGGATTTTTCAGTTGCAAAACTATTTTTCTTATCAAGTTTATACAATTCATTAATCTGATGATATTGTAGCCATCCCCCCCAGTTTATCTGTAATTTGATCAAATGGTCTCAGTTTTAATCTATCCTTATTTTCCAACAGTAAATTCCCCCATTCTTGGACTGATCAAAACCATCAGGAAGAATCTTGGGTGCTGCTTATTTTCAATATTTTGCTCAATGGGTATTTGAGCTTTGACAGTTAAATTAGTCATCCAGGAAGAGACAGAGAACATAATCTCTAGAGCAAATTGTTACTTCCCACTCCCCCCCCCAGCAAAAGATAATAAGTACTTCTGTACTTTTACAGAAGTAACATCTTTTTCATCAGTCTAGCACCCACCTGGGTGGGTGGTCAGAACTGTCACAATCTGAACTTTGTTTTGCCGAAAAGGTGGGTTAAGAAAAAAGGAAAGGAAAAAGTACCTAGCTAAGCAGGCCAACAGTTCAGCCATTCTCTCAGCTTAAACCACAAAGACTCAGCTCTGTCACACATCTTTAGTTCCTCATGGAGGCTCTCTGCCAAAATGCTTAACTAGCCAAGCAGGCAGATGCTGGATTGAAGACTACTCCATGCAGCAGCAAATCTTTTGAACATGCAAGGGTCATGGGAAACAAATCACGGTATGAATCCAAAAATTGTAGGAAAGCTAAAATAAAAGGGATAGTTGAAAAACAGTAAGCTGTCTGTTCTTCCTAACTGATAATGGCCATGGATTCAGCTAGCACACTTAATCATGTAATTTTTAAATTTATATCCCGTTCTACCATTTACATGCTCAAGATGTCCAACAAAATTACACTTATACCACGAAAAGTTATTATATCATATGAAAAACAAAAACGGATCACATCTTGACATGCCATGTTAACCCAACGTAAAAACTGATCATGGATGTTCTGCTAAGGCCAAAAGTATCATAGCTTTGCCCCTCACATCATAGCCGCCACCTTGCAAGCTTCATTTTATCGTCAGGAAGCTTAACAACTTTCGAATACAACAGCAAGAAGAAGATAAACGTGCTGAAGTTTAGGAACAAACAGGGGAGAGTCAGTATGTATATTGTAGTCAGTAGCACCCTTTACATTCATCAGTGCTACCCTCTCATTTCATGGAGCCTAGTGTCCTAAGCAAACTCCACATTTTACCCAGGAATTGGGGTCAGAAGTGGAATTAGATGCTGAACCTGGGCCCTTTAAACCAGTGCTGCCACTGCTTCATTTCAACTAACTCCTGAAGAAGCAGAAGGCACCTGGCAACCCAGTGTTTACTCTGGGACAAAAGAGGACCATTTCTCCCTTTGGCAACTATCTCTCCCCATTCCTCTTTAATTATCTTCATTCTACAGTAGTTTAAATAAAGTGGAATGGCAACTACAGGATCAGCAACGTATTTGAAAATGATCCAGAGCAGATACCTATGAAAACATTTCAAAGTGTGTAATAAGCCACAGGAATTCAAACTGAGCCTGTGGAGAGGAACAAAGCTCTGTGTTTTCTCTAATTTCTTTCCCCTTGATCTATGGCCTCAGTAAAAGACAGTTATTACCTTTGGCATCACCAGGTAGCACAAAAAGTATCATGCTCTGTTACTAACGGTAGAATACAAACACTATTACCGGTAGTTGTCAAATAAGCATCCCATATATCACAGTATTACAGCCACTGCCATTAACTGCTAGTGATGAAAAGGATTTCCAAGTTACAGAGCTTTAAAAACGCTGTGCACATATAAATCTTCTAATTCAAGCCTAGTAAATTAGCAGCATTTAACTTGTATATATTTCAAGCAATTCCAATATGCAGATTATTAATATGCTCTCATGCATCTTCCTAAGAACCACAGCATTCTTGTGCCTGAGAATTAAATTTGTACACTTAAGCAATACTGTAAAAGACTTGATGCGGTTCTAGAAATGGGAAGGGAAGATTGCTGGAACCAATTTGATGGAAACTCATCATGTTTTCCTTTCTCCAACATGTTTATTTAGCTGCCCCCATACTACCAAGTCACTGGAACGCATGAATCAGAAGCATCATGTACAATACGGTGTCCCCATATTTCTTAAAAGATTCTCAGTCAATGCAAGGCTGTATCTCAGAGGCGGCCATCATTCGCACAAACTTGAATAAACCAAAGAAAAGCAGGCAAGCCTGCACTGCTGGCGGGTTGAAGTACCCAAGGAAGAGATATGATTAAGCAAGCATGTGCACGGACCATATTCTGCAACCTAAGGCTCATCAGTGGTAAGCCCATGAGAAGGATGCAAAAGGAAGGCTACTGGAATAATACACAACTCCCCAGATAAGGCAAAATGGGATCTAGTTTCCAGTTTTAAATGGACTGGGTTTCCCTGGAATCAAGGTGAAGACCAAATGTTAAAAGTGCTGTTCTAGATTTAGCACAGGCTTAGAAAGCACTGTATATTACAGTATTGCATGCTACTTGGAAAATGGTGATACAACTATGCATGTGTGTGTTTGTTCATCAAATCAAACTTGAAGTAAAATTTCAGGTTTGCTGTTCTGCCACAGGATAGAGAGAGAGTGAGAGTGAGAGTGAGAGTGAGAGTGAGAGTGAGAGTGAGTGAGTGTGTGTGAGAGAGAGGGGGGGGTTTCCCCTCTGCATCCCCTTCATGAGCTTAGTGGAGATCAATCTACAACATTATAGGAGCTTGTTAGCAAAAGGTATTCTCTGTTACAGTCTATTTCTTTTAGATTATCCGCTTTGTAAAGGAACTGTATTCAGAAACAAAAAACACCTTTCTGTGTAAGGTCTCACAACATCCCCTGGCTCTCAGGCCATAGCAGCTACTCACACTTCACAGAGAAAAGACAGGAGCTTTGTTGTGTTACCCTAGCATTCAGTCAACCACAGGTTCTTTTCACTTGCAAACATCAGAGTGTACACATGCATGCATGTGCACAAACACACCCCTTCACAGGGAAGTCTTAGTTTGATTTTAGACCTCCAATGGTCTGCCATGCTAAGAAAAAATACAGGGAGAATATTGCTCATCTCAAATATTTTGTAATATTTGTGTAAATATAATAGTATTATCTTCCACTGTGCATATTTCACACATTTCTAGTGATCTTCACGCATTCAGAGTAATTCCCTTAGGTGCACCAAACAGACAACTTTAAACTTTTACAAAGAAAAAGGTCCATTAATTGGTTAAAGATTCCCGTTTGGGTATGGTATAACGGATTTCACTAACAGTAAGTCCTTGGCTAACAAAAGCTGTGTGTCTTTTTCCTTCTTTCAAGTTCTTGGCACAGCACTGTACCCACATGACACACCACACAAAACTTCAGTTCTGGCATCAGTGCACAGAATAAATGGGTTGCTAGGATCAGCAAAAAATGAGCACTGCAGAGTGCATAAGGCAATTAATAATTTCCCTGAAAGCCTCACATTTTTCACTCCATATAGATCCAGTCATCAGACATGTCATGGGAGCTACAGAGAGATATTTATACTCCTTTTATTTAGACACTGAATCATAGAATTGTAGAGTTGGAAGGGACCCTGCGGATCATCTAGTCCAACCCTCTGCAATGTAGTAATCTCAACTACATTGTACATGACAGATGGCCATCCAACCTCTGCTTAAAAACCTCCAAAAAAGAGGGTGTTTTTTTTATGAAGCCACACTGATTCTTTAGAGTCCTCCCATACTCTTCCTGTTGGAATAGTCTGCATTTCGCCTTCAATATGTCACCTTTAAAAAACTCCCATCTACCTTGGATTCCCTTCTCTTTGAATATTTCTGACCATGTGATCTCACCCAGCACCTCCTTAAGCTTTTTGAAATCAGCCTTCTTAAAGTCCAGAGTGCGTGTCCAACTACACTCAGATTTCCCTTGCCTCTGAATCATTAAACCAAGAAGGACATGATCACTTCCTTCCAAGGTTCCCATGCTTAGTATACCCACTGAGATCAGTAAAAAAGTTTTTTATTGCACATTCCCTTGAAACAAATGTAATAAGTATCTCTGTGCCATTTACTCTCACAGAACAGGTGAGCTAAGAAAATGAAATGCAGCAGCTACTTCTATTGTCCTTCCTCACTGTGCACACAAAGGAATTGAGCTTGCTACTAAAATAGGTGCTGTAGAATAACTCCTATGCGATTTTATTACTTAGATTTAATGGTACTTGTTTCAACAGGTCACAATTCACACATGTGCACAGGGCCAAAAACAAATCAAACTTTTCATCTGACAGCTGATAAAGATAAGGAATAAAAGAAGAAGAAATTAATTCCCAGTAATGTTAATGTTTAATGTAACTCACTGTGTTTTGGAACTGAACAAAATTGACAAATATAAAAGACCATTATATCAAACAAAACAATAAACATGGCTGGTGCTACATTTTTAAAAAGAGTGTGAATAACTTGGCACCTTTTAAAAACTTAAGCAAATCTTTTTAGCTTGCCATTGCTATTTCTGTAATTTGTGTTTAAGATTATTGACCATTTTCTTCTTTGACACGTTATTCTGAAAATATTTGCTTAAGAGAATGCAAAGTTACATATAACAAAAAGTAGTTTCAGTTGTGTGTAGTTTTGTTTATGTGCTCTGTTATGTTTGATAAGTAGTTTATCTTCCTTGCATTTTGTTTTTGTTTCAGTACCTCTAGCCTGTTTTGTTTACTCTGCTTAGTTTTTGAGAAGGATTGATCTGATTAGTCAATAAAGTCAGCAAAGAATCTCAGATTTATTTTTAAAACCATAGTCCCTTTTGCAAGTGGCATTTAGAATACAACCAGGTAGCCACCCTCAAGCACAAATTGTAGCATAACAGCTTATGGTTCAGCCACAGGTTTTGAACCAGACTGTGGTGAGAAGAGACAGACTCTTTGGAAATTAAGTCAAATAAACCAAGCTACACCTCCAGACCCAGCCAATCCCTGCCCATGGTTAATGGACCTCCAGTAGGTAAGGGATGATGTGATATTGGTGTCTCTTATCGTGGTCTGAGACAGCAACTATAGAACATGAGACAGGTTTTTGCTGCCAGATGCCACTAGCAGTAGACTAGTTGGACTTCTTTCCTGTAGCTTTTAATTAAGTGGCAGTGGGGTTTTAGAACATTAGCTCACACTTCAGGTTTCTTCAACTTAGAACCAGGGAGGGACAATTAAATATTACTGTAGCAGTGTAGATCTGAAGGGCTTCTATATGCAAACATATCATACATCACTCCCCCAGAGAGTGAAGGAGGAGAGGAAATACTATCTCACTCTTGGAAGCCAAAAGCCTATTTTTTAAAAAGTTGCCCTATCTTCAGGTTCACAGCATGTGTTTCAAAATAAGTATTTTTTCCAGTGCACACCCACCTTAGGTGATGGTGAGCTTCCACCGCATCACTCTCAGAATTGGGAAACAAACAAACAAACAGACAGACACCGCCTTCTCTTGGATATGTTCACAAAAGACTACTTCGTCAATGAAGTCACACAGAGAGAGAGACATTATGCTGCATTTTCCTTTAAAGGACAATTGGGAACCAAAACTACATATTCAGAATTTTCATGAATATGGGCTTCCTGGCACTTGGAAATTGCACTTTTTGACTTCTGTCCACATAAAAAAAAATCTACATACAAAAACAAGGCAGGATCCTTCTAACCTAGACTTTTCCCTGACATGTTAGCATTAAAAAGATGCAGAAACTTGTTTTTGTGTGGGATTGTCCAAACAGGCAGTCCACACAAGCATTTGGAAGATGCTGCTGCAGATGTTAGGGCTCTGGAGTCCTGCCCACATGTTAAGTGTTTTGCTACTGATTTATCTCCAACCAAGGCAATAAACTTGTTCATTTTGAGCCTACCTCTCCAAATGGTTTGGGTTCAAGGTTTGGGAACCCCAAGGGTTCAACCGTCTTTTGCACAAATAATACACACCCATGCCCACTGAACTGCTCTCCCTCTTCCAAACGCTTGCCCTACAAATGCTGGTGCAATTATACAACGACGTGTTCCCGTTTTTTGAAAGTGCTTTCACACGTAAAAGGTTTTGAAGCTTATGTTGTTATGAATGCAAAAAGGGTACCAGTGACTAAGGCTACGGGCTGTAGACATTCAGTGAGCCTACTCTGAGTAAGACTTGGTTGGCGACAACTCTATATTTCCCCCCCCCACACACACACCAGTGCTTTTTTCTGGGAAAATAGGTGCCAGTGCTCACCATGAAATTGTTACAGAAGTGTGGCACTTGCTTTAACAACAACAACAAAGAGGTGCCAGTACTGTGTACCCTTGAGTACCCCCTGGGGGAAAAAGCACTGCCCACCACACATTTTATGCAAACACAGACAATCCATGCCCAGTAATCCATGCCCAGGCATGTTTAGCCTGGAGAAGAGGAGGTTAAGGGGTGATATGTTAGCCATGTTCAAATATATAAAAGGATGTCACACAGAGGAGGGAGCAAGGTTATTTTCTGCTGCTCCAGAGAAGCGGACACGGAGCAATGGTTCCAAACTACAAGAAAAAAGATTCCACCTAAACATTAGGAAGAACTTCCTGACAGTAAGAGCTGTTCGACAGTGGAATTTGCTGCCAAGGAGTGTGGTGGAGTCTCTTTCTTTGGAGGTCTTTAAGCAGAGGCTTGACAACCATATGTCAGGAGTGCTCTGATGGTGTTTCCTGCTTGGCAGGGGGTTGGACTTGATGGCCCTTGTGGTCTCTTCCAACTCTATGATTCTATGATTCTATGATTCTATGTGTTGAAAGCTGGATCTCTGCTTCTTTTAAATCTTCAGTTTAGGTAGTAGTAAATTGAGTAATAGTAATGGAGCTGTTATGATCTTGGATTTAAAAAGAAGTTCCCCAAAGCTATGTACTTTTGATGTGTTTCTCTTATGTGCAAATTGCTTAGTGCTGCTTTAGCAGCCTGGCACAGTTTTTTTATGGAGGTATTTCTCAAGTAAATTTCCAAAAGTAAGAATCAGATGGGATACCATTCGCAGCAGATAGTTAGTGTGTCTGTCTGTTTAAGCCAATTCCAAACCTGGCTGGCCTACTTTGGCACCAGAGCATTTGGTAGAATGAGCTCTCTGCTAGCTGCCAATGCAGGAAAGCTATTAATGGATCAAGACCAAGGAGCCAGCTTTCAACTAGAGTGTAATACATCATTATTATGTACGTATTAGGGAGAATTCGGGGAAAAGATTTCTAAGATACTGCAGCTCCAAAGTGACTGGAATAAGCATATTTATGACTATTCCCCCTGCCCCTTTAAGATTTCTTATTTAGAAGATTACCTGCTTTATAGAACTTGCATTGCTACCATACTGGGAAGTAAATTACTAATATTGGGGTTCACCTACTTCACTACTGTCTTTAAGCATTATGCATCCTCTTAAAATCTGAATAAATAAGTAACAAAACAGCATTTATAAATGAGGCACGGGTACTGCTAGCAGTACCACAAGATAATATCCCTGCTGCAAAGGGATTTTTTTGTAATGACTTCTTAAATAATTAGTATTACAGACTATCAAGCATTTGAGCTACTGTATCAAAATGATAACAGTAAACTCTTAGGCTAGAATAGCAAGTGTCGAGTCTACAAGAGATCCAGTGTGAAAGGTTTTTTATTGTTTTGTCGGGGTGTGTGTGTGCTATATGATTTTGTTTATATGCTGAAAACAACGAGGTCACAGAGGCCTCATAGCCAAACTATGGTTACCATAAACAAGCAAGAATGCTGGTTCCCAGAAAGACATTTGTGGCTGTTTTACTGCTCCCCTAGTCCCTCTACTGCTGTGTTGGGAGGTAAGCTTAGTGTTTTGACCCCCACATCTGCTCTGGAGGGTTCACCCAACTCTCCAGAGCAGGGTTTTGGTATGTGAGGGCACTGTGGGGGCAGCTGAGAGGATAAAAAGGGGACAGTGTGGGGTAAATCTGTTCCACAAGCAGGCAGACACTGCTGGAAATCATCCCTGACATTTATACTGAGGGGCAATATAAACAGATGAGAAAAAGGTGAGTTGTGCTCATAAACCTTCCCATTGGGTGGAGGCAGACTTGAGAGCATCTTCCAACCAGAGTCAAATGGGAGTTTATACTGAGCAGTGCAGTGTGAAGTAAGAGAGATAAGGATAGGGAGAGACATCTCACTGCATCCAACCCCAGTGTCAATACTATGGTCATTGGAAGGGACGCACGCCTACAGTCAAAGAGAGAAGGATCAATTATGGGGCTTTCCTCTAGTTATTTCAGGTGGTATACCAACAGCAATGACTGTAGTCAATATTATACAAGTAACATTAAGCTGTTAGAGCATGTCTATACAGTCTCACAAAATATGAATTACTTGTCAGGATGTAACTCAAGGTGTGGACAAGAAGGTAAGAGTACGAAACAATCCCACCACCCTAATTCATACAAGTAAGGAAAAGAAAACCCACTATGAATCAGATCAATGTTCCCCACCTGCACTCCCAAATTTAGTAGCAGTTATGGTAGACAGGACATACAGCTGGCAGCTCTAAATGGGGGGCAACTGAGCCCTCTAATCAATTTTTAGCTGCAGGTGAAGAAGAGGGAATTAAATTAAATTTTATACTCTAGACCTATGTTCAATATGGTTTTCCTTTTCCAAAAAAATAAAAACAAAAACCCCACCCACAACAAAGCAGTGAACGACCAAAGGAAATCTTCAGCATAATGGGAGGCAGCCTCTTGGTGCACATTACAATTTCTTCTCATGCCATGTATAAAGTTTCCACCATATCTGCCAAATGGATCAGTGGCCAAAATAACTTTGGCACATTGCATGCCCAACCCCATTTTGATGGCAAAAGCACTTTGCTTCCAGGGTGGTGACACGTACATCGTATCGCCTGGCACAGCACAACATGAGCTAATAGGAAAAAGGTCTGTTCTATGAGAACCATTCCTCCATCTGAAACAACCTAGGAGAGAATAGCAAGTCCAGGATTTACAACACGTTGATCCGGATTTTTTTTCTAAAACAAGAAATTATGGCTCACTAGTATAAGGCAGTATGAAATGGGGGGGGGGGAGGTATGAAAAGGAGAAAGAGGCCAGAAACCAAAAGAGCAAATACAGAGCAAACAGGATTCATGAAAGTACAAGTATCATAAAAAAATGATTTTGATTTCCATTGGAATTGAAGTACAATTCAGCAAGTTTGTTCCATTCAGGCCACTGATTACAATCTCAGCTATTTATCAAGTCTTCAGTGACCACAAAGCAACATTCATTGCCCCACCCCATTTTGTTTCAACAAGAACAACCATTTGAGGTAAGTTAGGCTGAGAGATAGTGACGAAATCAAAGTCTCTCAGTGAGCATGATAACTGACATCAGGAATCACAAGACAGGGAAACCAGTAGGAGAACACTTCAATCTCCCAGGACTTTCTATACAAGATATCAAAGTAGCTGTTTTATTACAAAAGAATTTCAGAAATTGACTGGAAAGAGAAGCTGCTGAATTGCAACTTACTACCAAACTTAAAACCATGGAGAGACCTGGTCTGAATAGAGACATTGGATTCTTATCTCATTATACATGATAAAACTATTTTTAGCCATCTCACCCCTTGCTTTTTCCTGTAAGACAATTGCAGTCCTTAACAGTCGTCAACAGGTTTACCACACCTATCAGCCAATCACCCATTCCCATCACCCTTCTGAGTAATACCCCACCCCACCCTCTCAATATATATAAGGGTCTGGTGATTTCTGTTTCAGTGTATCTGAAGAAGTGTGTATGCACACGAAAGCTCATACCAATAACAAACTTAGTTGGTCTCTAAGATGCTACTGGAAGGAATTTTTTTTGTTTTGTTTTGACTACGGCAGACCAACATGACTACCTACCTGTAACATGATAATTGAGGATTTGAACGTGGTCTTCTGATGCCTAGTCTAACACACTAGCCACTATACCTCTCTAATGCCTATGAGTCAAGTCCTTTGAAACTTAATTGTGTTTAAGTGATCTGAAAGTGCTCTCTGTGATGTAATTGCTGGTGGCCCATTCATATTACAGTACAGCAAACATAATGAAGAAACCACCGATAACAATTGCAGCACTTATCTGTTCTATTATATAAAAGGTACCCCTGCCCGTACGGGCCAGTCGTGTCCGACTCTAGGGTTGTGCGCCCATCTCACTTAAGAGGCCGGGGGCCAGCGCTGTCCGGAGACACTTCCCGGTCACGTGGCCAGCGTGACAAAGCTGCATCTGGCAAGCCAGCGCAGCGCACGGAAACGCTGTTTACCTTCCCGCCAGTAAGCGGTCTCTATTTATCTACTTGCACCCGGGGGTGCTTTCAAACTGCTAGGTTGGCAGGCGCTGGGACCAAGCAACGGGAGCGCGCCCCGCTGGGGGGATTCGAACCGCCGACCTTTCGACTGGCAAGTCCTAGGCACTGAGGCTTTTACCCACAGCACCACCCGCGTCCCTTTGTTCTATTATATAGGTAAACAAAAATAAATGGCTGATGAAGAACCTTCCCAAGCTGAGATCTTGCAAGTACACCTTCTCTCCTTCACCCAGTCTCAAAGGATCTTGAGTCATCCAATAGATTTTTAGCCTCTGAACAGTTGTATTTCATCAATTTTGTAAACCACCTTTGCAGACTCCAGGTGAAAAAAAAAGTTGTTGCAAGGCACTTGATCAAACCAGTCCTTAGGTCAAGAAACTCCTCTCATCTATACAGCCAAGTTTGTGTTCTGGCTCATAAAGCACAGCTAGTGCCCTTGGCTCATCTCCCTTTGGAAAACACACTCTTCATCTTATGTCCAGAACTAGATAGGAATATTCTGTATGGCTGTTGCCACCAACTTTCAGATCAAATCAGACCTTCCATGAGGCCTAGGCAATATATCAATAGATCGTCCAGGACCAGTATGAGGAGTAGATCGCGATGTTGGCTTCACTCAGAGGTATATCACTGGTGAAATCACCACAGCTCCTGAGTCCCTCTGCTAGTGACTTCCCCCAGCAAGCGTTACTAGCAGAGCGACTCAAGAGCAGTGGCAGTTTCACAAGCGATATATCGCTAAGTGAAGCCGCCATCCCACTCTGCCCTCATACTGCACAGAGGGACAAAAAAGCTCCATCAGCGAGGCACCAATACAGCTTGCTCCTCCCTCTGCATCTTTAAACTGCTCAGCGGTTGCCATTTCCCTCAGCTGAGCAGTTAAAGGATCCTCCAGCCTGGCACTGGCTCCCACGCAAGCAGGGGGAACACCGGGAATGGCTCAGCTAAGGATCGGGAGCCCTCCCATGCCCCAGCTGAGCCGTACAAACAAGCTGTGTTGTCCCAGCCTGCTAGGCACTGGGGTGAAACTGCCTCAGCTCCCGCGGTGAGACCTGTGGCAATTTCACCTGGTGCCTTGCAGGCTGAGGCCAATGCAGCTTGGTTTTTCAACATTGTGGTATATCGCCAGACCACGATGTTGGGCTGGTGATATACCACAATGCTGATATCGGCCAGCCCTACCCTCCATTGTGGTTTTGTCTACCCTTAGCAGCATCCGAACCACCCTCCTTGAAAATTAACTTACTACATATGATAATAACAAAACCACTGGGCAAAAGTAGGAGAGAGAGAGAAAGTTATGCATTAAAATTGGAACTGGGTATCACATTTGTGCTGCAGAAAATCAAGAAAACTCTGTAATATAATGTATTCTCTTTCCAGAAACCTGCAATGCATTATGCTGCCAATAATGCTGTGCAACGAATTAATTCTCTTTCTACATTCCATGGTGTGCATTACTGGCAAAATAATTCATTAAGGTCATTGTTCACGGAGAAACTGGAGAAAGGAGCTGAATGAAGGGGTTTGTATCAAAATAGGAATCCTAACCACTGGATACTAAACCCACCAGACTCACAAAAACTTTGTGACCACCAGTTTACCAGAAACAGATTCAATTCATAATGAGCAGGAGCTAAATGAAATGTCACTTTAAAAGATGGCCCCAAACACACACTCTGCATGTTCTAAGTAACCACATCAGACTACGGCCTGAAACATTTGGTAGTAACAAACACCCTAATTCAGCATGCTAGGCATTTAGACACTATTAAGCTAATTTCCAAACTCTGAAGCACCAGAAATAAAGCATCACCAATTCAACACAATTTTGGGAAAAATTAATTCCTCATTCTACAATCATTCAAGGCAGCAAAGCAACATCTGAAGCAGTAGTGGGTATGAAAACTAACACTTTCCAAACAACTGGCTCCCCCCCCCTTTTTTTTTTACCTAAAGCTACTTCAAGGCATATAGGAAAAAGACAAAGGTGCAAAATTCACATATACATTATGAAGACATGAGCATCTTGCAACTTTTAGAAATGTGATTTAAACTGGAGCTTGAAGACAAATGGGGCGAACTTTCAGGTCAAAATCTAACACGCAAGGGATTAAAATAAGATAATTCCTGATAAAATAAAAAAGTGAGCCTTTGCCCAACTGTACAGATCCACCACACCTCCACAGCAAGTCTACTAGCCACCTTCCTTGTTTATCAAACACAGCTCCATCCCTGTCTTAACTGTTAGACACAAGTGACTCCACTGGACACAGAAGGCCCATGGAACGCATGAAGGAAAGACTGAGGGAATCCAGACTACATCTAGGTTTCCTTAAGAGCAGGCCAAAATGCATCAGTTGTGACTTTGCACGTGAATCTTATGCCCAACCCATGTAACTCAAGTCGAGAAGCACTTGGGCTTAACTTAGGGTTTATATGAAGCTTCAGAGAAAGCAAGTTCTCCTCCACAACGAAGCAGTTGCAGTTTTAAAGGCCACATTCACATGCTGAGCATGGAAGACCCAGAGCAACTCTAGCAAAGTTGTGAAGTAGCTTCTTTGCTGCTGCTTCTCTCATTTATTTCCTACACGTCTAATCTCCTTTTTGGCCAAACTGACTTTCAAAGCAGCTGGCAACATTAAAATCAATCCATAATACCAAGTAAAACCTCCAATAAAGGCAGCAGTCAAAAATAAAACTCAAACACACAAAAAGGAAACAGGAGCAATAAAACATAACCCGGTTCCAGTAAAACTTTGAAGTCAAATATCTGCAGTGAACATCAAAACATGTCTTTAAAAAGCATTTCTGAAGAGGAAGATCTTAACTTTAGTTATCTGGCAGCCTCCTTGCATTTGGGAACACGCCCCCCAACCCCCAAGCTCGCCATCTTCTGTACAGTGGTACCTCGGGTTAAGTACTTAATTCGTTCCGGAGGTCCGTACTTAACCTGAAACTGTTCTTAACCTGAAGCACCACTTTAGCTAATGGGGCCTCCTGCCGCCGCCGTGCCGAGCACAATTTCTGTTCTCATCCTGAAGCAAAGTTACCTTAACCTGAAACACTATTTCAGGGTTAGCAGAGTCTGTAACCTGAAACGTATTTACCCAAGGTACCACTGTACTCGGGAGGTTGTAGACTCTCTTTCCTTGTAGGTTTTTCAGCAGAGGTTGAATAGCCATAATGGATGCTTTAACTAAGATTCCTGAATTGCAGCGGATTGGACTTGATGACCCTTGGGGTCTCCTACAACTCTACAATTCTATGATACTATCCTGCCCCAGCATGTCTGGAACCAAGAGGGTGGTTCTCAGAAAGAAGGAAAGGTGTGACATGGATCAACATTAATGCTGGCACTTCCAATAAGCATGCAAAACCATAGGAGACGAACCAGCCGCAGGGCTTCACAATCCATTCAAGGCAGCTGTCATGTAAAAGTGTAAAACTGTCACTTGACCAAAATACTCTGCACCATCCCAAACACAGGTCAGACAATAGGTTATAGCCCTCCAGAACAGGAACCCCAGAATACGGCAAAAACACAGCAATAATCTTACCTGCAGGTCAAAGAACTTGCTGTACCGTCGGTAAATTGCTTCAGTGGTGCCATTGGACCAGGTGACTTTAATAATGTATACCTGTGGGGAAGAAGAAAGACACTTTAGGGAACTCGGATCACATCAAAATGCTGTTACGATGCTTCCATAGTCCATTAAAGAGATACTTTAATTAATCCTTAGAAGATTATCATTGTCTGGGCAGCTATTCAGAAAGGGCAGTAGCTGGGGGTGGTTTCTTTGCATCATTTATATGCAAACTTTTTTTGTATTGAAAGGGTCCGTTTTAATGAAAGCCCTTTTTACTCACCTTTCTTGCCATTTTTAAAGATTTATCTGTAATCCCCATAACTGTGATTTTCAAAATTAACCCACAAGAAGCCCAAGTGAGGTCAGAAAGCATTAACTGTCATTCACGCATTCCTCATATGTAGAGCTGCTGTGTTTTAACTGAGAACCAGGACCACACATTTAACCCTGCTTCCTAAAACAACCATGCATTGTCTACAATAGTCTGTAAGTGAAAACTCAATGCATGAGCTGCTTCACGCATGAAGCTGCTCTGCACAATCAGGCCACCCAGCTGCGCAGGTGTCCCAGCTGCATGGAGCCCCTCTAAAAGCAAGCAGAACCTTGCAGGCTCCTTGTTTCTTTCCAGGCAACCGCACACAATGCAATTTTGTTCCAGGAAAACAGATGTGCTCTCAGGGACAGAGCTAAAAGGCACAGCCCCACTTTACAGTCAATGCACAGTTGGCGCACAATTGTGTGAACAGGGCTTCCAGTTTGGCTGCATAATGATGCAATAGAACAAATAAGAGCCAGCTATGTGATAACATCTGTAACAGCTAGGGGAACACTTCCTGGCTTCACTGTGGACTGAGTTTTTAAAAAATTGGTGCTCAGCAGCAACTGCAGGGAGTAATGTACAATCACTGCTATAGGGTGGGGTGGGGCGAACGCTTCATTCACGCTCCCCTGGAACCTTCAGGGTTGTGCTGCTGGGAAACATTTTGGTTTGATCTTCCTAATGGATGCTCAAAGTAAATGAAGCCCCACAATGAAGAACCCTCACGCAGGCAAAATTAATGTATCTGACGTTGTTTCACAACTGTTTGTTTGCCTGTTTAACACATTTCTATACAGCTTAATCATTCCCATTTCTAAGTAGTTGCTTTCATCGATATCTATGACTAGCAGTTTGATATCTTTCATATACATTGTCTGTAGCCACAAATTTGAGTCTTTGGAAAGGGACAAGAGCACACCTCGCTTCATTATCATCTAAATTTGGCTTCCGGTCCCTGCACACAGACTTAAGTAAATTTATCACCAACACTACAATCCCAAAGGCCCAAGTGCAATGGCGGCACAGAGCGGACAGGGATTAAAAGCATCAGGAATACGCTCCCTGTGAATGTTCTTCAGAGTTAGCTAATTCCCACCCACTTGCAGAATTTACTGCCCTGGGAAAACTGGTAAATATTTAGAGATCGCAGGCTGTTAGTCTTGGCTGTTGGCCATGCCAAACAACAGCCATATCTTCTCCTGGGGTTCTGCTGCTGTCACTGCTTTCCTCTGTTTGCTCATCTCTTGGGAAAAAGAGCATGTTGCATCCAATATTTGTTGTGTCTAAGAATCTGAAACCACTTTACTCAGCCTTGCTAGCTACTTAGGGGTGGACTGACTTGGGGCAACAACGTTTTCCCCACAGTACCATGAATTCACATCCCTGAGAAATAAAAAGTTCCAGTGCCACAAGGCTTGGTTTCCCAGGCATGAGAGCGCCTTAAAACAAACACTATAAAAGGCACCTTATTTTATATAGAGAAGCAGAATGTAAGTTGAGAGTAAGCAAGGGCCTCAGCAATACAGATTCATAAGACAGTAATGGGCAGCCTCAAACCCTCCAGATGCTGTTGCACTAAAACTCCCATAAGCCCTAATCATTGGCCATGTTGGCTAGGACTGATTTGAACTGTAGTCTAATCTTTAGGGCCACAGATTCCCCAGCCCTGGTCTAAAGAGAACATGGACAACCCATCCTCAAAGCTATCCCCACTTTCTGCTAGCTCCTGCCAGAAACTTTCCTCTTTCCACCTCTTCCAAACCGCAAACAGCAGCTTCTCCTCCTCTCCAAACACACAGACACACACACACACACACACACACACACACACACACCTGTCATCCACTCCCTTCAGTTAACAAGAAATCACCCTCTCCAAGTCCTGATGGTCACAGGGAAGTTCCTGATGATCTGGAAGCCATCTCCTAATTATTAGCCTCCATGGCAACAAAGAAACATCAACCCCTGAAGAACTGGTCCAGCTTAGCCCCAATCCTTTACAACCCTAGCAAAGATACCATTTCGAAAACCCCAAATAGGAAGTCAAAATTGTCGCTTTTGCAAGATGGATGTGTATTTCTCTCTCACACACACACTTTTCTCTCCCCCACCCTCCAGTATTGTATTGCAATCTCTTACTTTCCCAGGTTTTGTTTAACTACTCTGAGCTTTAAATAAAATCAGTCCCCTGTAAGTAGTTTCCACAAATCTGATTAAAGTCTCATGAGAATAGGCTTGAAATACAGGCAGCATAAAGAAGGGAAAGCAACAAAGATATACAGGCTTTTCCAGCCCCAGTAGAAGGCTCTCTCTCTCTCTAGGCAGGCTGCCAAAAGTGATCCATTACTGAAATGCTATAGAATGCTTAGCAAGCCAGAACTTCTGGGGGCCAAAGACCTAAATGATGTCATGCTGGCTGCTTTGCGGCAAGCCCTTTTGGTGAACCAAGTGCATCTTGGGAGTCCTCTAGAGGAAATGGAACACTTTATTAGCCAGAGATTGCCTCTGCATGCTTGATCATACTGCAGAAGGGGATTGTGTGTCTGATTTCCACATCCCAGGAAGACGTTAAGAAAGAAGGGGAACTTTCCCAGCAACCTTTTAACTAATCATTCCATGATCAGTATGACTCATGCACACTGAAATCGTGGATTGGCCCACACACTCACCATTTTGATAATTTCATATGCATAGTGGGACACTGGAGCTGAATGAGGTAACTAGCCACCTGCTCAAAGCAGAATCCAATGCACGACAAGAACACACATACTTCACACCACAAATTTCACCATACTCATGTCCTGCTTATGGGCTTCCCATAAGCATTTCATTGGTTACTGTGGAAACAGAAGGCTAAACTAGACAGGCATTTGTCTGATCCAGCCGGGCTTTTCTTACATCTAAAGGAAGGCTCCCCTGTTGAAAACCCAATGTCCTAACTTCAGATCACCATACCAGCTATGACTTCTAGGTAGAAGGAAAAATCAACTGGCTAATTTGTAGGGCTTGCTTATCAGTAAGAATTGGAAATTTGGTAAAAACTATTCCCCCCCCCCCCCGCTTTTTGGGTCAAGTATCCACTATAGAGATGAGTATTCTCGTCACAAAACATTCTCCTTTCTACCCACACCCATTTATATGGATGGGAAAATGCTGAGGAAGTGACCATAGCAAAAGGTCAAAATAGAACAAAGGTACTCCATAAAGTTTTCTTCAAATGGACAACTTAAGTCTGAGCTGTACCAAATATTGACCTGTGATCCAAAGAACTGGGCAACAAGTTCTACAGGCCTAAGGGAGCTTCAGGGCCCCATTTCCTTAAGGGCAGTATCCTGTCCCATGTTACATGGCAGTTGGCTTCTTTAAATGGAGGGGAGCAATAAGGCATGGATTAAACAAATGCATTTTACTGGGTACAGGTGATCCCTGGGAGACACATCTGAAGTAGCCCTTCAGATTGCAGTCACCATCTATTCTTAAACAGTTTTATATCGAGCTTGAGTTGGTGTAGTAATAATAATTTATTTCATACACTATGGACAAATGTTTCTGACTCCCAAATGTTGACCAATGCTAAGAACAAAATAATTTACCACCACCAATTATGATGCTGAAAAAATTGGGGATTGGGCTGGATTTTGTGCATGGAAGTTCTAGTCTTCAAAAGAAAGTCTTGGGCTCATCATTCTTTATCTCTTGAACCTAGTAAAAAGCAAAGTAAGGTAAAGGTAAAGGTACCCCTGTCCGTACGGGCCAGTCGTGTCCGACTCTAGGGTTGCACACTCATCTCACTCAAGAGGCCGGGAGCCGGCGCCATCCGAAGACACTTCCGGGTCACGTGGCCAGCGTGATGAAGCTGCAGCTGGCGAGCCAGCACCAGTGCAGCACACGGAAACACCGTTTACCTTCCCGCTATAAAGCGGTACCTATTTATCTACTTGCACTTAAGAGTGCTTTCGAACTGCTAGGTGGGCAGGAGCTGGGACTGAACGACGGGAGCTCACCCCGCCACGGGGATTCGAACCGCCGACCATACGATCAGCAAGTCCTAGACACTGAGGTTTTATCGACAGCGCCACCCGCGTCCCTAAAAAAAAAAAAAATCTGAACTCTACCCACCTGTGCCCTAAATGGCTTGGGACCACATTACCTCAGAAACTGCTCCCATAAGAATCTGCCTGGCACTTGGAGGCCCTGCTCTTACACTGGTGCCTTATGTGAATAATATGAAAATTAAAATGTGGTACGTTCTACATGTATATTTCAAGGGGGGGGGGATCACTTTCAACAACATAAAATGCTACTAGGATTGATCTCCAACATAGATGGGAGGTGCTGTCTCTTGCTAATTATGTGTTTAATTTGTGGTTTTATATATATAATATGCCTGTGCGTTATATTACAAACATTTAAAACATGACGGGCATTTAACCAAGTTGGGTTTTAAGAAGTCTTTGTATTGTCAAGCTTAACCCCTGACTAATTAAAACCTTGCTGCATATGGAGAAGGAAAATATTCTTCTGGGTGATAAGTCCTGGCTCAAAAGAATATTGTTCCTCACAGATACCTCCTTGTATGATCTCATCTATATAATACAATTCCCTCCCAATCTTCCATGTCCCTTCACTAGCTGTAGCAACCACATATTGAAGGAAACAGGACTGGAAAAAAATAGCCAAAAGGAAAACTGCCAAGAGTGACAAGCTGCTAGAGAAATGCAAATGGTATCTGTCCAACTGTAACAGAGCTGTCAGAGAGAGGGGAAAAAACCCCTCAAAGCAACTGAATAGGGAGAAATAAAACCCAGTGAGTCACAACCCCCATCTCCACTCTTGAAGCCACATGATTCTTTCAATATGAACTTGCACCAGAAGTCAGGGGGAATTTACCAAGTTCATCAGATGTGGCATCACTTAGCATTATCAACAGGGGAACCAAGTGCCAGAACCTTCTAGCAAGAGCAGAGCTGGTGGTCTTGAGACAAACCAGGCGGTAAGAGGAAGACACACCACAGGAGTCCAACAGGACTAGAGTCTAACCAAAGTTTACATTGAGGGGGTATTGTTTTCTTCTTCAAATACTTTCAGTTTATTGGCAACCACATCCTGCAAAACAAGTACATTTTAAGTGTGCACAAGTGGGTTTAGAAAATAAAATTTGACTTTATCAGTGACTGGGGGATAAATGCAGGGCAAGCCATGGAAATTGTGGATCAGGGATCCCATGTTTCATTTGGAATACAACCCCTCCATTTTCTGCCTATTTAGAGATAGGAAAGCCAGAAGAGTAATGCTCCATCTGTACTCACATTTCTGAATTTTCATGGTAGCAGCTTTGCGGCATGTTTCAGGACCAGATGTAAGTTTACACAATGCCAGTACTGTTAGATAAGGCACCAGGCCACATCTCATACCTTCCTATACTACCAAATGATAATCCGATGCCTGGCATGGCTCAGCATTGAACAACTGCCTAAATCACCCAAAGTCGACATTACAAAGCACCTATTGGGGGGTGTCTTCAACTCACCTTACAGTCATCGACCTAAACAAAAGAGGATATCATGTAAGCAATTTCTGCACATGCACCAATTCATGAGCCAATATGCCTTCAGATGAGTGCTAACACACAAGTCCAGCCACTTGTAATTCATATAGTGCAGTGGTTTGGTTGTACGTTGCAGGAAATACCAATGTATTTCAATGTAATAGAATCAGCAATGTTGTGCTGACCAGTCACTGCCCCCAACTAAAAAGCTGCAGCTTGGAGAAGTGCATGCATAATCTTACCAAAGGAGTGCTTTATCTGTCCTCATATTTTAAAAATAAAGATTTCAATCACTTACTTTTCTCATCCATCATTCATTACTGGTCTGGCATCACTAGCAAACTCCATTACTAAGACATCCATCAAGAGCTTATTTCCAATGCATTCATCTACTTGCTAGCATTATTAGAAGAAAAACTGTTAACAACTACAAAAAGATGTAACCCTTTGTCAGCTGTAGAAGAGAAAAATGTTCTTAACAATTCCCAATAACACTGGAAGTCTAGCATTGCCAATCTTCTAGTCCAATCACACCAACATATGTCACTTTGCACTGGCTCCTAGCTCATCTCTAAATTCAGAGCCAGATTAGCACCTCCATTTTGTAAGTTGTGGAGCAGTATGTTGTGGTATCTATACTTCTTTTAACAGTATTCCTGAACCCTGGCCCCATGTAAGGGTTCCTATAGAAAAGGAACCAGCTTACTGATATTTTTGTAAAGAAGAAAGTGTTGTGTGCTTTATTTACTGTGTTTGAGAGGATTAAGGGCACAGACATAGGATAACAGGCCTTGTACTCTTAACACACACCCTTTCCCTTCAAGTCTCAGCAGTTGCATGCACACTGCAAACAAGTGCAATAGTCCTCTTTTTGAGGTTGCCACTGAGAAATCCAGGGATTAATCTAGATCAGTTGGAGCCATGATACTAATTCAGGAGTGAGGAACCTTTGGCTCTCCAGATGTTTCTAAACTAAAACTGCCATCAGCGCTGGCAAGCACGGCCAATGGCCAGGGATTATAAGAGTTGTCATTTGGCAACATCTAGAGGACCAAAGGTTTCCCACACCTGTACTAAATAGTTCACTTTTGCCTTCCTCCTCCTCCTCCTCCTCCTCCTCCTCCTCCTCCACCACACTTACACTCCTCCCAGACTCAATCAATATCTGTCTTCAGACTGTTAGGCAACCCAAGGCAAAAGTTCAAATCCCTAAACACAAAGCTGACCCATTGCCCAAACAGGTGTTGACCCATTCATCAACCATGAGATGAGAGAAAAGGTTAAGTTCATTATGAAACACAGATTGGATATCATAACTCCACTAACTAGATGCAACAAGCTCATTTGAAGCAGGTTTCTCCAAAGCTGAGGGGATGTGGGGAGGAGGAAGAAACAAAAGTTACATGCAACTCTGCACTCTGTTACAGCCGCCACAGAGATAAGTGAGGGCAGAAGCAGATTCTTAAACATCAGATCTTCTGAGCACTCAATAAATGAGTAGCAGAAGTTACTCAAGGCCACACTTTCCTCAGCCTTTTCTCAGAGAACCAGTCTCCCCATTAGTGCCCCACAGCTGAAAATACAACTTTCCATAGAATTAAGTTAAGTGCAATTGTCTGTCTGTCTAGGGGCGGGCGGGGTGGGGGGAATGCACAGGTCATTTCTAGGTCAGACTATGACACTCTGAAAGTAGGGAGTTTTCCAAACTCATGAATAGTAAGAAACTGCCTTCAGGGAAGAGAAAGACAGGTCTGTGCTCAAAGTAGTTGAGGAGGCCTAACAGGCCTATTTACGGTTGGCTCCAACCTCACAGAAAGAGCCTTGTAGGTAGCCAACAGCAAGATGACTCAGCCTCTCCACTTATTGTGTAAAAATAGGTTTGGAGTGTATATAATTAACTGTCTTTGGGAATCTGTCTTGTTCTTATGTACAGATTCAGGGGCAAACACTGTTCTCTTTCACTTCAACGTTAATCTAGTTCACAGGGTTTCAGAAACAGAGACATGATTTTCTTTAAAATGTGTTTATTCCTCCAACGAATTGAAGGCAGCAGCTTACAACATTTGTCCTTCTTCCGCTTTTTAGCCAAGCAACTCCCCAGTGTGGTAGTTTTGGCTGAGAGACAGTGTGCCTGGCAATGGCCACACAGTGAGCTTCATGGCCGAAAGGTTAGTGCAACTACATTGTCCAACTGGGCAGAGATGGTTACAGGCTGCCTGTGTGTACAAACTGGTCTATCATCCTCCATGTGGTCACCGTATGCATGTACAACTGTCCATGATCGAAGGGGGGGGGAGAGAGAGGGAGAGAGAGAGAGAGAGAGAGAGAGAGAGAGAGAGAGAGAATGGCCTTGCGATTCTTTCCCATTCCAAGCTTTCTCTGAACAATTCTAATTATTGTGCTCTGGAATCACTGGAATGTCACCAGTGAATAAACAGTGCATGTACCAAAGTAGGAAGATCTCATTGCAGGTGACCTCTTAATTCACAGACAAAGCCTCTTAGATAAGAATATGTTTGGAGATGTCTTCTATCTGTAGGTAGATGGTATAATCACATCAATTTAAATGTGTGTGGGGTGGGTGTGGGTGTGAAGGTTTCAAAGTCTCAGAAACAAAACACCATAGGATTCCAGAGACAAAAGAAGACTCCTAAAATTGCCCTTTATTTTCACACCTGCCCTTCAAAAGATGGAAATACATGGCAAGCTGAAAAACTACGGATTCCAAAGGAAATCTCATCCTGTATTTTCATCCACTGGGACGAGTGGAAAGCATATGTGAACATTTAAAAATAGGGTGAAAGACTCCTAGCTCAGGTAGAAGATAATGAACAAAGGTCTAGTCTTGGTGTGTAAAGGTCAGCAGCAGCCAATTTCAAATCAAGCACAACACAATATATTCCTGCAAAGGTTGTCAGAGCTGAATTACAGAATCATAAGTTCATTCTCTTTTCAAGGGCCAAAAACTTTTAACTGTTAAAAGAATCATCCAAGGAATCAAATGAGAGCAAACATATTTGTGGTGGATATTTTCCATTGCTGGAAGAAGAGGAAGGCTCACAGTTGCCAAGAGGGAAGGCAGCCTTTAATCCTTCACTTAGAGCAGTACTGTAATTTGAAGAGGAATTATGACATCACCAACCATTTTCATGCTACTCCAAAAGGGAGAAGTCAGTATTTTTTCCATCATAAATAGCTGGAGGAAGGGCAAGACAGAAAAAAGATCTGTGTAAATAACAATGAGCCTCAGGCCTAGTTCACACAATATATTCTTGCTCCGTGCTAACAGTCCCAGGTATGCAGTCAAAGAGCTGAACTTGTCTGAAGGAACTCATTGGATATATATGGCCAGCAGAAATCTTTGGACAGATCTACATGCTATATAAATATAGGCTCTAGAGCCACCATATCATCATTATCCTTATTTGCCTTGTAATACTAATAGGGGGGGGGGAGGTATTTGCAGGTGAGAACCAGCACAGAAATATGCTTAACCCTTTCCGCGTACATCAGTTCTCCTCTGCAAATGGTTCTCTCTCTCTCTCTCTCTCCACACACACACACACACACTTTTAGTACATTGCCCCCCCCCCAGCAGTGCTGCCCAATTGGAATCAACACTGATTAAGATTTTTTTTATAATTAAAAAAAAAGTGAGGAAGAAATTTACAGGGCAGAATTCCTATTCCCACCCCAATTTTCCCATCGCAAGTGCTGTTTGAATACACACATTGGCTAGCATGAAGTGTATTTCCCATCTTAATAGTTGCTTCTAAAATCCAAAATCACAATTAACCACGCTGGAGCAGATGGAAACCAAATGCTTGACTAGATGGATATTTTGGTCTGATCCAAGAGGGCAGTTTGTGTGCAAGCTGATTTTTCATAACACACAATCCCAAGTATGCAGGTTACACACAGCAAATGCACTCAGTGGAGACCCACAAATTTGGTTTGGGCCTTGGTAGTCAAGCAAAGATTGGTTGTCAGGACCTTCCCCTTAAGAACAATCCGGTGCATTTTCGCACAGGAGTCCCATTGTGTTCACTGGTGCTTACTCCCATAGGGGATTGAAACACAAGTTCCAGACCTCACACTGCATCTTACTGGGAGGTTAGGTACAAGCCCCTTTTCCTCCTCCACCTCCAAAATTTTCAGAGCTGGGAAAGGGGACCAAGGAATTAATCTACTCAAAGGAAGGAGGGAGTGCAAATTACAGAGCTGGTTTCTGCAGTAGCAACCATGGCATTTGAACTGAGCAAGATACAAACAACTGCCCAACCCTACAGTCAGCTAGAAAGCAGGACTGCCTCATTTAAACAACAACAAGTCGTTAGGGCATGACAGCGTTTTTCAACCAGTGTGCTGTGGCACCCTGGGGTGCCTTGAATGATGATCAAGGGTGCCATGGGCCACACTAGCCTCCATCCCTCTTTCCTTCCCTCCCTGCTATGATGCCCTCTCTTGTCTCTGCCTCCCAAAGGCTTGCACAGCTGTTTGTTGCAGCAGCCCTGGCTATAAGCTCCGTAGGTGAATGGTGCCTCTGGAAGACACCTCTCTTTGGGGCGGGGGTCAGCTCAGAGACAAGGGACGGCTGCCCTGAAGACTCCCAAGGAAAGGGGAGAGAACACTCCACAAGGGAGGGTGTTCAAAAAAGGGTGAGAGGCTGTCAGCTCTGCAGGCAAGGGGTGACATAACTGGGCTCCTGAGCCCCACAGGGGTGCCACAGAAAGAATGTAATTGGTTAAGGGAGCCGTGGACTCAAAAAGGTTGAAAACTTCTGGGGTATGATAATCAAATCGTATGTCTATCTGAACTGAAGAGCTATGCCAAACTGATTCACTTCGCCTATCCTTCATTACAGGCAACAATTTCTCGTTGATTTTCCTTCTGATTTAAAGGATTGTCTTTTCCCAAATGACTCACTTTTTCTCTTATGTGTAAGAGCCTACCATCTTTCTCCCCTTTGATTATGCATTTTCTCCATACTATGATGTCCCAGACAGAACTAGAACACAGCTAAGAACGTCTCTATCTGTAGTCACTGGCAGATCCTTCTAAAGATTAAAAAAACCTATTCCAGTCAACTCAGGAATGTATTTCAAAGGATGAATGTGGCCAGCACTATAGCATCATTTGGTGCAAAGGCAGCATTCCGTTTTAAGAAACAAAACAAATTATCCATAGTGAAGAGTAAAAGCAAGACCTAACTCTGTCCCAGTCTAATAAGATACATAACGTAATGTCATGTTATAAGCAAGGTATTTTAAAAAGCAAGCATTATAAAAAGCAGCAGCAATCTAGTAGAAGAGGCTTTTAAATGTGTTTGTGGAAGGGGGTATTCCTTTGTTGTATTTGTTTTAATTATTTCCCGGTGTTTATACCTTGTATTTTTATCCTGTGAACCACCCTGAGATCTTGTGAGGAAGGGTGGTATACAAATCTAATTAATTAATTAATAATAATCATCAATAGGGATGCGGGTGGCGCTGTGGGTAAAACCTCAGCGCCTAGAACTTGCCGATTGCATGGTCGGCGGTTCAAATTCCCACGGCGGAGTGCGCTCCCGTCGTTCGGTCCCAGCGCCTGCCAACCTTCGGAAGCACCTCCGGGTGCAAGTAGATAAATAGGGACCGCTTACCAGCGGGAAGGTAAACGGCGTTCCGTGTGCTGCGCTGGCTCGCCAGATGCAGCTTGTCACGCTGGCCACGTGACCCGGAAGTGTCTACAGACAGCGCTGGCTCCCGGCCTATAGAATGAGATGAGCGCACAACCCTAGAGTCTGGCAAGACTGGCCCATACGGGCAGGGGTACCTTTACCTTTAATCATCAATATTTTTAAGTAAGTAGAATCTCATCTCCAACTAGAGTTCTAAAGCCAGTTCTAAAGCACATGTCTGCAACTGCATTTTGGCTGAAATCCTAAACATATTTAACAAGGAGTAAACTCTACTGGACACAATAGAGTTTATTGGCATAGGATTGTACTGTAGATCATCCCCACCACTTGTTTCCTTTGTTGATCTTCCTCTCCCCACCCGCTTCCCTGTGTTGCCTTCTCCACTATCAAAATTCGGTAGATTGTCACTGTGATGCAGTGGTTAGCGCAGCCCTCCCCAACCTGGTGCCCTCCAAAGGTTTTTGGACTGTAAATCCCCATCACTCCTGACTACTGGCTGTGCTGGCTAGCACTAATGGGAGTTGGGAGTCAAACAACATCTGGAGAGAACCAAGTTGGAGCTCAGAGACCAGGTTCAAATTCTTTCTCAGTAGCTGATTGAGTGGCCTCTGCCAAGCCCATCTCTCTCTCTGCCTGCCTAGCCTAACTCACAATTACATTGTGGTGATAAAAATGGGGAACCCTGTACACCACCTTAAGCTCCTTTGGAGAAAAGTGGGATATAAATGCAATAAAATAAAAGGTCAGATTGTTATGACATTCTAAAGCAAAGCCTATACTAGTGACAATTGTTGCTGAGAACAGTATAAATAAATGAAAACTATCACAGTATCATAGTTTTTTTATCTCAAAATGGCAGGGAAGGGATCATTACATCATTAGAGGTAGGTACAATTAAAGATTGCTGCACCAATTTGTACAGTATAAGAGGATATGGAATTAAAAGACCTGCATTTTCTACTCATGTTTCATCCTATGCTACCATTCACTCCTTGTTCTCCTCTGCATCCTCCTGGCTGCCTCCTACTTAACTCCCTTTTTCATTATTCTCAGAAACAATCAGGTTCCCATATGTGAAGCACAACCTTCCATCTCTGCTGTTTCTATTTGCACAGTCTCATCCCTCCGGCTCCTAATATGTTTATGCGTATGTGTGTGTATTGTGAATGAATTAAACATTGCCATAGATTCTTTAACAGAGTTGCCAGTCAACTCTTTGGGTAGAGACTGTGTTCCTTCGCAATCTATAATGCACGAAATATTTGTGTTAAGGATTCAGCACAGAACAGGCAGGATATTAAAAGTGGGAGAACAGACCCTGCAAGAAGGGGAGGTGTTTGCTATTCAGCAGGCATACCCCAGTTTAGTGGAAATGACAAGCTGCAGCACCCAACCTGCCAGTCACCAGCCCCAACGGATACACACTCCAAACAGAATCTGACAGTTCTGACACATTGCAGCCAGGTTCCCACAGCCTTACAATGCCTGTAAAGCACAGCGGGCACAAAAGCAGGGAGTACCAGAGGTCTTCTCGCCTGGGGTAGATCGAAATCTGAGCAAACTTCTCACACACCCTACAGATGCACTTCTAGGCTGCTGAACACAAATCTGGCAGGAAAGCCACTACTTTCCTTTCTGAGAAAGAAGAAACCCATGTAGATTTCTCTGCCAGGAGAGCAGCTGCTCTCCAGATCCCCTCCAGCAGTTTAAATTTCCAAGCAAACCATTAAAAGCAAACGCCAAGGGAGACTTATGCCTGCCCATCCCACGATGGGACCCGTCCAGAGCACTGGCCAGAGATTTAAAGTGAGGGGCTGGTCAACATGCACAATCCTGCCTTTGTAATGTCAACGCTGGTGAAAGAAAAGAAAGAGCCAGGCGGCAAGAACTTCCTGCCTGGCTTGCTAGGAAGTTGCAGTGTGTGCACAGACAGACTATTCCAGCTACAACATGCACTCACAGTGGATCCAGGAGGGAATGGAAGAGACCGCACAGAAGCGGCTGCGGGGAGGCGACCCCATCGCCTCTCTGCTAGCTAGGGAGCTGCAGCCAACGCCCCCCCCCCAAAAAAAAACACACGCAGGGGGAAGATGCCCGTGCGAAATCCCAGCAAAGCAGCTGTATCAAGGGCAGCAGATCTGTCCCAGCATGTGAGGAAAATGAACGGCTGTAGTCCCACAACATCTGGGGACCCAAGGTTGAGAAACACTGGGATAGAGGATTTCAAGGCGCTCTCAGCAATTCTCCCCACCCGACCGCGGGTTACACTTACACACAAACACACATGCCATGCTCACTCACATAGTGTTTGTTGGGAATTCGCCGCTTCTGCACGTCCAGCACCTTCACCTCCAAGATACTCTTCCGGGGCATAGCGCTGGTCCTCTGCAACCCGAACCCCAGAAGCAAGTAACAAAATAAAGCGGGAGGGGGGAGGGAAGGAGTGTAAATCTTGGAGACGGGTAGAGGGGAAGATAAGACGAAAGAAACCCCTCCTCCGGGAGGGTCGGCGCAGCCAACGCTCCAGACCCAAAGCGCAGAAACTTTTAAACACAGCTGTTGCAGAGATTACGCTGCTAAGGGATAGGCGAGCCTGAGCCCCACAGCACCCTCCGCGCCTGCCTGTGTCCCCCCCCCTTTCCCCTTCTTGCTTCTGCTTCCTCTTCCTCCTCCTCCTCCTCCCCCCCAGCTCTACCCCCTTCGCTCTTTCCCTGGCCAGAGTTTGCAGATGCAGGAGGGCTCCTCCCAGCCCATCCCTGCCAAAGCAGCCTATCCCACTCAGGCGCAGGCGGTGTGGTTATGGCGCTCTCTGATCCAGCCCCGCTCCCCGGGCTTCTTAAAGGGCCACGACCACCGTGCGGCTCGCCAGCGCTTTCAGGCCAAACACGCAGAAGCGCCTCTCCGCGCCATGCCTTTCGCTTGCGCCGCTGAGAATGGGGGGGGGGGGGCGGAGGGGGGTGGAAGCAAAGGCGCAACTTTTCAGCTGTGGCCGAAAGACCGGTGGGAAGTTGGAGCTGGGCGGCAAAGCCACACGCTCCTGCCCACTGCCAGTAACACAACCAACCCGCGCACGAGCCTTGCCTTTCTTTCACGTCACCCATAACCAAGAACAGCAAGGGGGAAATAGAGGGATTAGATTAATATGAGGAGCGAGTCTTTTCCACACAATCCCAAGGACCATTTTAACCTCCATTTGACCCCCCAACTCGCCCGCCTCTCTCTCTCTCCCTTTGTGAAGTGAAGGAAGAGAGCTCGAAAGCAGCCGAGGTCAAACGCAGGCGTCGCCTTTTTCTCAGAAGAGGAAAAGGCACCGATTAATCCTCGTCTGAATCTGGAATTGCCACACTTTGAAACGCTCCTTGTCGCGACAGGAGGCGGCGCAATTGGTTTCCGAGGGAGGCCGAAGGTCGCCTTTCGAGCCGTCGTCGCATAAAGCACTTTGAGCTCCTTTTCCACAACTCTCCCTCAGTCTCTCCTATGGAGTAAATATCCCCTTGCAAAACTTCGCCCCCTCTCCTGTCCCCCCCCCGGCTTCAACTTTACACGCTTGTCCCGCCCCCATAAAGGGGGCGCGTGGGTCTTGAGGGGTGGATTCAGCAATCCCACCCGCCATTGTGCACTCACCTAGGGGATCGTGTTGGGATCTGTAGGGAGAGGGTGCGTGAGGCCTTGGGAGATTAAAAAGCATGGCCCCGAAACATAAGCCAGCTTCCTCAGCTGCTGTGCAATACAAGAGGACAACGACTGGTTCCAACGCTGGATCTAGACGCATCAAAAGAAGCGTTTCAGTTTAAAGCGGCATAAATTTAAACGGGGAAAACAGGTAGAGAAAAAACGGAGCTCCGCGTCGCCATCTGGTGGCACAATGTTATACCGCACATACAACGCATATAAATCGCTTTTTCTTTACCCAGTCTAGCTGAGTCTTGGCTGTGCTGAACTGCTTGAGAGTGTGGCATGTCTGTCTGCACCTTGGCAGGCAATTTAGGCTGCAGTGAATCTAGCAGCTATGTCATCAAGGTTGGGGGGGGGGAATCTGTGAGGCTGTGGCAACAAGTGCTCAAATAACTGAAGGGAATGAGCCAGGAGCCGGACAAGATTTTGGTGAAGACTGAGAAGGCGATAAACTTCCTGCTTGAAGATATGAACTGTAAATGCATACCTACTGATGGCTTCACTTTGTGACAGAAGGCTCTCAGCCTCTAGGTACTCTCCCAGCCTTTTGCTGAGGATGGGCAGCCTGGGAAGGTGTTCAAAGCCAGCCCCAGTTGACTTCAAAACTTTAAGATCCACTTTGACCCGGAAAATGTGCACACAACTGATGCTGCTGCACTGGCAGACAAAGAAGATCAGCTAAGATCATGTACAGAAGTCAAAGATGAGGATGATGGACAGGATATGCCAGCAAGCTGGAATCTGCATCAATTTGCTCTCCCAAGCACATGAAAACACATGAATGAATTGATTGCTGACTTTCATCCTTCTATTGAATAGAGCCTCAAAATCGCAAGCGGCTTTACAGACACTTTGAGACCTTATCCAGAAATGCTCCAGCTGTGAGACAAGTGGCAGTTGCCAATCACCATGTTTCTCAGAACAAAAACAACCAGCAGCAAATCAGTTCACACAATCAACTTCTGAAGCTTAACCAAGGCTAACCATGTCATCTGCAAATCTCTATCGATTT
The DNA here is from genome assembly GCF_964252035.2 of Podarcis erhardii. Classification (NCBI taxonomy): domain Eukaryota; kingdom Metazoa; phylum Chordata; class Lepidosauria; order Squamata; family Lacertidae; genus Podarcis; species Podarcis erhardii. The sequence goes on along the minus strand of NC_138498.1, from coordinate 52,298,211 downwards.
CCAAAGCCTGTCTGATCATCTCCTGGAGCAATACCATGCTTGGAAGAGGATGACGACGACGACGACAACAACAACAACAACAACAACAACAACAACAACAACAACAACAACAACAACAACTATACCACACAGTCGTCATGCACCAGTTTTTGTGTGGCATTTTCTGTTTTTCAGAGGGTTGTTTTGACTACACGCAATTTTGGCTTTATGCACTATCCCTGGAATGTAATCCCCACATAAATTGCAGGTTACCTGTACCCTCCACTAAGGGACTTGCCTGTGACACACAGGATGGCAACTAGTCACTACCCCTTGAAGCCTGCAACAAATAATAAGAGTCTGTATCTACATGGTTCCTTCATATATTATAGATTAACAGTGTTCACTCAGCTCCACATAGTGTATGAGGCAGCTGTTTGTATCTTTCATGCAAGTTGTAAACTCACTAGGGACGTGCTGCTTCACTACAGGCCAAATAAAGTAATATACAGAGCCATGGAGGGGTGATTGGCCGCCCCCGGAATATTCCAGCACCTCCGTCTGAACAGTCTGTTTCCATTAAAAGGTCTGTGGGCCTGTGACTTTAAAAATTTAGTATTAAGCACAGCTGAAACCAAAGAGGGTGGGTCCTGAAAAAAATGCACCTCAGGTGTCAAAAAGCTGGGGTGTAAATAAGTGCATCTTTAGCATTCCCTGAAAGCTGTCCAGTGAAGGTCGCAGACACACCCCTGTAGGAAGGAGTGCTGTGGGAATGCTTAGTTACATTTTAAAGTGAATTCAGATTTAGTGCTAGCACATCACTGACTTTCAGATTAATTGGATTCTCTTATAAACATCTCATCTGTGTCCTTGGCAGCAGCTGAAACACATCACCCTTTCTTCAGCAGCAACAGCACTCAGTGCAGAACAGTATAATTTAATATACAGCAAGTCATATCTCTATAACCTCTGTAGTTGCAGAGATTTAGTTCTGTTAGCATCCATTGGCACCAAGTAGTGTAATTGCTATTACCTCTATGAGTTGCTTTTGTACCAGTTTGGGGCCATTGGAAGGACTTGTGATCCAAGTGGTTTTTTTAAGAGCATTTGCAAATTACATTCCTACCAAGGGTCTGGTACCACTTGTATGGCATGTTATAAAGTGTTAGGAAAGCCTTTGGTCAGAACTTTGCACAGCCTCCAATAACACATGGATAAAAATGGAGGAAGCAGCAATTGCATTGCTTGGGGGACCATGTAAAGGCCACTGCACATCTGCATTGTAACAGGTTGGAAAGAAGGGTGGGAAAAGAGCCTTGTGGTGTGGTGTAGTATGAGGCACTGTGGCTGCATCATCTCTTAATGCCCTAGATGATTTTACAAAGTATAAGCAATGCAATAAACTTGACTTGAATTGTCCTTGAACTGTAACATTTGTACCAGCTTCAGTTTTAAAAGGACAGCTTTAAATTCTGGCAGACAGCCCTAAGGACTGTTATGTGTTTAACCCTGCCTGTCGCCTACACAACAACTGGAGAAAACTGGAGACACTCCCTATGTCAAGTAGAACTGCTATCCATTCTGGAATTTCAAATTTCAGTGCTAGCAAGTTTGGTGTTAGGGAGAAATGTTTTTCCCAGCTCATACATAGGATGTACCGTAATTAATGGCATCTCTAATTTTAATTGGTCCAAGGAGTGCACGTGCGCACACACACACACACACACACACACAAAATCAAGGTGGGGCTCTGGGGATTTACAAAAAAACTAGGCCCCAGTTTTTGTGTTCAGTCTACCTGATGTCTGAATAGGAGACAGATGGCCTACTCTTGAGATCTGGAGAGGTGAGAGAAGCCAATCAGAGTACCTTGTACTTTCTGAAATGGCCTCAGCTGGGGATAGGGAACCTGGTGCCCCTCCACAGGTTGTTGGGCCACAGCTCCCATTAGCTCCAGTCCACATGGGCAATTGTACTGGGGATTATGGAAATTTAGTCCAGCAATATCTGGAAGCCCAGAGTCCTCACCCTGGCCTAAAGCAACACTGCAATCAGTACTTTATTTGGATGCAAATGCAAGGGAATTTAACAGCAGACCCCCTGAGCATGTTTACTCAGAGGTAAATCCCATGGATTTCAATGAAATTTACTTCTTAGTAAGTGTGCATAACATTGCAGCATAAATGAAGCAAAAAGGAAGAGAACCTATTTTACAGTCATCATCATCTCCAGATGAGAACCTGGCAACTCTATCAGCCAATAACGCTGTACCATAAATTCCTGTGTCCTACACAACTCTTTCTGCAGGATGCGGGAGACCTAACAAAGGAAAAATATGGTTTCACTAAAACATGGAAGACATACATTTGAACTTTCATTCTCACTTGCTTAGCTAAGAATTAAGGATGCAGTATGCAGTACTTTGTTCTTATTAAACAAAATATGCACCATTTTGTTCAATGTATTTTTAATTAGTTTTCCCAACTTTCATACCACCTGCACACTCATCCATAACTATATCCTTTCAACACAGGGTATTCATTAATTAATTAAACAAACATGTTAATTGCACCTAGGTAAAAGCTTCTGAAGTGTAAAATAACTATAGACACTGGGTATTTAGTCGCATTTCTGCCATTATGAAGAAATCACTGTTTTTAACATTTGTTTCTATGAAACCTGACCAGTTTTGCAACAGCTTTTGGAGAATCCACAACATCCTTAGGCAGCTTATTCCAGTAGGGAATAAGCGTTAAGAACAAAAGCGTAAGATCAATCTACCTCTCTCTCTCTCTAGTTTAATACCACACAAACTCACTCACACATGCCTTTAGCCTTCGTTTGGTGACCAACATGTAGTCAGCAGTCCCTTGGTTTGTTTTACTATTAATTGAGATTAATAATGTTTATCCTCACAGCAGCTTGTTAAAATAAATTCCCCTTGCATATCTCTGTCCTCCATCACAAAGCCACTCCAGTGTACCACTTACAAGAAAACTGGCGTGAGGCCAAGATAAAGCCAAAGATCAATGGGAAAGCACTTAAGCATCAGAATCCCTCACAGTGCTGATTAATCTGGATGAAATTTTATTTGTTAGAAGGACTGTCTTCCAACAGGGGTGGAAGCATCCGTGTGTATTAGTACCATCATATGCCTCAAGTATTTATGTTAACAAGCACCTAGACTCCAGGGTATATGGTACAGGAATTAGGATGTTCCCACTGCCTGTCAAAATTCATGTGCATTCGTTTTTTGTTTTGCATGAAAATTGCTTAATACTAATGTAGTGTTGTTGTATGGGCAGGGGAGGGGGCAAAAACATAGCTCTTTCAAAAAAGGTTTTGGGTATAATCTTTTGTTTTATGGCTCGCTCAATTCTGCTCCAGTTTTGACTGCTGCTGTTGTTATTCTTATATAGTAATCTTGGGCGTCTTATGACTGTTAGCAAAAGTAGGTGAGATATGTTGCTTTTAAATATTGTATGTTTTCAGCTTTGTTTGCTGCCCTGGAAAATAAGGTGGGAGATAAACAAATAAATAAACAATCCACTTTACTTGCCTGTTATTGTATTGATAATAGTTTCGCAAGATATTTCTATCATACGGTTACCAGATTTTTTTTCAATGAATCCGGGGACATTTTTCAACTTCAATGGATTTTGTATGGGGACTGATTTGTAAATCTAGGGACTGTCCCCGGGAAATGGGGATGTCTGGTAACCTTATTCTATCACTGTTGAAAGAAAAGTGCTCCTGGATGACTGTTATTTCATAAAGAACAAGGCAACAGGGGCTGCAGAATGATGACCCTTTGCAGTAAATCAAGGTACTGTGCCCAACCATAACCCCATACCTGAGAAAAAGCTAATCTAAGATAACTTGTGAGACTGGCTTTAATATTCTCAAGTTGTCATAAAATCTCAGCTTATATTATCTAGTCAGAGGCTTCCTAGACACTTAAAAAACAGCAACCAACCTTAGTTGGTTTTCCATTAAAGTGCCCTCATATGCAAGTGATTGTAAAAGCCTGTCATAGGGACTACACTTCAGCTACACGTGTACCTTGTGATTTTCTGGTAACATCAGTCGGTCTCTTTCTTTAGCATTATTCCACACTCTACCCCCTCATAGAGAGGAAAACTCTGGCCCTCCTGTTCTTGTTGGGCTGCCTTTGTCAACTGTCCCAACCACCATGGGGATTGGCTAAGCATGATGGGAGCTTTAGTCCAACGAAATCCAGTGGGTCACAGGTTCCCCAGCTCTGCCCCACTGAGCAAAGCAAGCCTATGGAGATAGTTCTTTTCCACCAGCTCTCAGAGAGAGAATAGTATGAGAAATGGGGAAAGGGCATCAATTGCCATTTTTGAAAGGAAGCAAAGCTGAGTTTTGAATCACCTCAAATCACCTCATCAGACAGGTATGGACATAGTTATCATTCAGGAAATCCTCAAATTAGGAGCTAAATTCTAATTTCAGAATACACATTCCAGATTCTTAGGCAGACAAACCTAGTCATTTCTGCCATCTGCTTTTTTTTTTTTTTTTTTTTTTTTAACACACACAAACTCCTGTTTGGGGTTGCTGGTGTTTTTTCCTCTGTGTAACAAGGTTAACAACAAAGTAAAGCTTAAACTTGCTTAGGTCTTAATGGACTTGCTTGAATTCTTTTCTTCACCAAGTCCTTTTGAATAATCCTCATTTCTATTTCCCCTCACCTTTATTTCCCTTTTCCTTTTGGGTGTCCACTGTGCTTAAATAACAGCTTTGTGTGGCTCAGTTCACACCACCACTGGGAATCTTTCCAGAATCTTTAAACTGGAAAGTTGCAATGCCCTTGCTGCTGACTTCATAATGCTGGCCTCTGAAGGAATGGGGTGATGTCATAGTTAAAGTGCTAGGATACCAACATTTAACATTCCTGCAGCAATACAACTGGTCAATCCTTTTGCTAGTTCCTGCTCATATCTTCACATCAAACTGCCCTATCTCAACAAATTCCTCAAAAGATTAAAAAACAACAAACCCTTAAAACACACCATTTATTGATGATGTTTACCATAAGTATAAATCAGATTATTACAGGAACATCTCTCAAAACTTTAAGTCGAGCCCAATGTTTTAATGTGGTGCCCTCTAATGGACACATTGAAGAAATGCACATTATAAGGCTGCAGCAATTAAATATGTAATTCAGTAAAGGCTAACACTGAAGGGGGCAGAACTGGTCTAATAGAATCATAGAATTGTAGAGTTAGAAGCAACCCTGAGGCTCATTGACTGCAACCCCCTGCAGTGCAGGAATCAAGACTCTTATTCCTGCATTCTTATTAGCAATGCCATAAACTGGGATGCACAGTTAGAAAGCGCTTTTACATCTTATTTCCAATAGCAGTTAGCTCATGGCTTAAGGCATTTAAAAATGCAACTTTATACAAAAGGATCAAGAGTGCTCACACCAGAAAAAAAATTAATTTGCATCTCCTGTGATCTCTGAAGTCACTCTTTGTTATTATTACACTGTGGAAGAAACTTGGGACTGATTATCAGTGGTGTAGTGGAGCAGGAATGAAATGCTGCTACTTACTTCACAGCAGGAACAATGGTATTTCCTTGGTGCTATTTACCCATCCCTCTGCTCGACGCCCAATAAATAAGCTTTCACCAGAGAGAAACCACCCCATACGCTAAGCCAGGGGTCAGCAACCTTTTTCAGCCATGGGCTTGTCTACTGTACTCAGACCATGTGGTGGGCTGGACTAAATTTGGGGGGGGGGAATAAATGAACGAATTCCCACGCCCCACAAATAACCCAGAGATGCATTTTAAATAAAAGGACACCTTCTACTCATGTAAAAGCACGCTGATTCCGTACCGTCCGCAGGCCGGATTGAGAAGGCGATTGGGCCGCATCCGGCCCCCGGGCCTTAGTTTGCCTATCCCTGCACTAAGCAAAGGAAGAGGCAAGTCACCTTAGCATGCATGGCTACGGGTTTAACTGCTTCTTCAATTTTGAGCAATTCCAAAATCTATTATTACCACCCAAAATGCCACAAAATAGGAAGCAAGCTTTTGAGTCCAGGGAGTGTAGTTAAAGGACTAGTCACAAAGGGTGCCTGAACTTCAGAATCTTCCATTGCGTCATTGAACAGGGTGCTACAAGTTTCCACAAAGAATGGCAACAGAGGGTTATGGAGTGAAAGCCCTTACCTTTTGTTTGTTTGTTAATGGTGCATCTCATATTCAGCAAGCCACCAAACTATGCTTTAATTTCAGAGGTAAAGAGAAGCCACCTCTACCAGCTGATTTCAAAATGGATGCAGGTGTGCCCAGGTTGTTTTCCCCAGTGAGATTCTCCATCAGCTGCTCTCACAAAGCCCTGGTAATTCAATCAGGTGCTTAAGATTCTGTTTGGGGGGAACTGGATTTGTGGGGGGGGGGCAGCAAGGAGAAAGGTGCTGCTAAAGAAATGCTACAAATAGCCTGAGTGTTCTGCACACCTTGTTTTTAATAGCAGCCTGATTAGCAATAGAATATTAAAATCAACTTAATTATTCCCTTCCATCAGGTCTGGAATTCTAATACTATTATGGAAAGAGATTCTCCCTGCTTCATTTTTTAAGCTGTTGCTCTCAGCCCACCCATAAACTTGGGCCTACTAAATGATGTATTATAATCCTCTGTTCCCCAGTTAAGGCCCCCCCACCCCCGGAAAAACCGTTTTACTGTTTTCTTCTACTTAGTCTATAGATGGGAGTTAATAGTTAGACTACTGGAGAATTGTGTTGTCTTTTATTTCTAGTACATATCGCATCAAAACATCTGCCTACCTTTAAAAGATTACTGTCTAAAACTGGTGGCCATACACCTCCTTTTAAACACCAGATTTTAGGCTCCAGGAATATACATTGACTACTTATGCATCAGGAAAGAATTAGACGTGTGACCTAAAGCCAGTTTCTGCCAGTAGGTGCATCATGCATATTTTGCTCTGGGCAAGGGAACAGTATAAAATAGTCAAAATTCAGAGAAGTCTGCACATGCAGCAAACAGAATGATCACCGAGTTGTGTTCAACACATCACAGCATTGCTCTAGCTCTGTTGCCAGGATATTTAGTCTCCTCCCATGACTATCCCACAACAGCCAGAGCTTTAAGCCAGCCCATAATGACTTGCTGTTGTATCAAGCTATATGACAAGATAGTTTAATATCTGACTTGCTCTCATGTACTGGATTCTACCCGTATACTGGCTTTCAGCGTATCAGTTGGAAAGACTTCCACCCTGATTGGATCTTCTTTTCATTTTCTCTCTGCACAGAAATAGGATACATCTGCTGCCATCTGTTCCTGTTGCCCCAGACATAAACCTCCCACCTCTCTACATGTACATATCAGTTTAAGAGACCACACATTTAATGGGCTTTATTTAGCCCATAGAAACTTACACCACTTGTTAGCCTTACGTTACAAGAAGACTTTTTATTGGTTACAGAAAACACCTTCTGGAATTTGTCACCTGGAAATGCCACATTTTCCTGCATGGTGGTGGCATAGCAGAATAACTATCTGGGCCAATTCTTGTGCTTGTAAGCATGTGCATAGGTGCCTCACCACACACTCATGGGCCCATCGCTCAACATCCAAAAAAGAAGAAGAGGAGTTTGGATTTGATATCCCGCTTTATCACTACCCGAAGGAGTCTCAAAGCGGCTAACATTCTCCTTTTCCTTCCTCCCCCACAACAAACACTCTGTGAGGTGAGTGGGGCTGAGAGACTTCAAAGAAGTGTGACTGGCCCAAGGTCACCCAGCAGCTGCATGTGGAGGAACGGAGACGCGAACCCGGTTCACCAGATCATGAGTCCACCGCTCTGAACCACTACACCACACTGGCTCCCAAAGTGCTGCACCAACAAGCACCCAACAACCCCTCTGCAGGGCCACAAATCCAACTTAATGGTGTAACGTTGGAAAATGTCAACCACCTTTCCTACCTTGGCAGTTATCTTTCCACAAGGGCAAACAATGATGCCAAAATCCAGCATTGCCCAGAGCATGGATCAGAGCTGGTGACCTCTGACAGATCATACAACAGCTAGCCAGCCCAACAACAAATGGTTTTGCTCACGTGTGTGTATATGGGGGGTGGGGGCGGCGGCGGAGAGAGACGACACTTGATTGACTGTCTCTTTTTTATCTCACTTGGTTTCCTCAAGCTCCAGGAAGAGGACTGGAGCTCAAAAACAGAGAGAAACTGTGGGTATCTGGAGCCGAAAATGTAAAATAGCACAATATGTGAATCTGTGTCTTCTGCACCATGTAATATGTAATGGAAGAAACTGTAATTTACCATTTCCATGTATTTCAGTACATGTGTGCATTTTAAGTACCATTTTCTTAAATGTAATGTCTCCTAGAACAACTGGTTCCTACTTATAATAAACAATGTTTACTAAACTTCAGGGCTAGTCATGACAACATCTGTGCTTGCTGATCAATTACAATCTACTTGAGGGCCATGACAACAGCATCTATTTGTTTCTTTGACCTCAAAAGCACAATATTCAACACAATATTCCCTCTGTATGTGCAGAATTTTAAAAACGATGTCATGTAATTCCCAGCAACTCCATCACATTGAGGGAATTGTGGAACCCCTACTCAGCAAAGATGACTGACCCATCAATGGCAATTTCCACATGAAAACACTATCTAGCACATGTACTGTATAATAAATGGCTAGGGGACTATACGGGGGTCTTCATCCCAAGACTTTGCACATGCTTTTATAGGCACTGGAGGTGCTCAATAATTGCTAATATCAAAACAGAAGGGCAACAGATTCAAAATGGGAGATGATGTGACGCCTGATGGTAAGTGCAGATCTCCCTCTTCACCAAACAGTGTCACCCTTTAGCTATTCTTGGATGTTTAGCAGGAGAAAATTAAAAACAGCTCCAGCTGGTCACAGCTAGCTTTGAGAATTAATAGCTTTATTACCAACACATTTCAATGCACACATTCTCAAAATGAGACAATATATATTTTAAGAAAAGTTTGTTTGGTTCTGAGCCCGAAAGCTGTTGATTGTGGGGTGATTTGAATCTCGGTAAGCAGGAATCAAATTCCATTACGCTCAAGCCAAATTTATGTACAAACACAAGTCAGCACTGCTGACCAAAACCCACAGGCAACAAATACAAGTGTTCAGGACGCAAATGCAGGCGCTCACCGTGGTAACGTTTTTATTCGATTATTTACATCATAGTGGTTTCCCCCAAAAAGAAAACCCTTTTGGATAGAAGAATCAGGTCCCCCCATGTAAAAAATATTGTAGTTTTATGCCAAGGAAGAGAAAGAAAAAGTTGGTTTTGTTTGGGTTAGGGGAAAGAGAAAAATAAAGAAAAGTGACACTTTCTTGCCACAAAAGGAGCAGGACATTCTTGCAACACTGCACAAGGTAAATATTGCACTTTTGTAAAATTACAGCAGCGCTTGGTAGCAGTCAAGACCAGACTGGCACACAAAGAAAGATAAGCACACACAAACTTGCAGCAGTATTAAAATTAGCAATTCTTGTTTGATTTCTTGGCCAAGGATGAAGACAATTAGATGAACTACTGGCTGACTTATACGGAGATTGAGCTGCATGTGGGTGTGTCCACAACATACACAAGCCTGTGCACAATGCAAACTATCAAAAACTTGCAACATAAAGTTAGAACAGAAACTGGCTTTCAGGTTTGGAGAAAATTAGGATCTTTGAGTTTTCAGAACACAACCCATTCACAGGCTCTGTTCCAGTTTCTCTCACAAGACAGTATCTCAAAACACAATTATTTAGAACAGGACATGGTTTCTGGGTGCACATTTTCTAGCCTCTAAAATATCCAGAATACGGAGTCTCTTAAACAAGACAGTGAAACTGCAGTCTGGCAGCAGCCAATGCATTTGCTAGACCTCTGTTTCCATTCCAGCAAATTAACTCTGAGAACAGAAATCACATCAGCAGCAACATGGCTTTATAGGAAGACAGTGAAAGAAAAGCATTATTTCCTATACAGAGCTAGTGCTGGAAAAGTCCTGAGTGATACACAAAAAGGAACACTGGAGCATTTTGCCAACCTAAGTGCTTTGAGAAGGCACAATGAACTGTGAAGACTTTGTTTGAATGAAGTACCAATGAAGTGTGAAGACTTTGTTTGAATGAAGTACCAAATTTAAACATTTACCACAAACAGCTGACCCAGATAGAGGATTATGTGAATTGTACTGTGCAAAGCATCAATATAGATTTAATGTCTAGGGAAATGCAAATTGGCCAAACTGATAAAGCCTTGTCATTTCCTGAAATATGTATTTTAATAGTGAAATGGGGAGTGAGCAAGGTGTGAGGGGAAAATAACACATCTTTGGTTTAAAAACAGCCTTTGGAAGACTTAAAGATAATGACATGTTGATAATCTTCAGCATTTCAAATGTATCAAATTCTATTCTGCTATATGGGGCTCCGCTTACCTGGATCATTCTGGCTTGCTATAAACTCAAAAGTAGCAGCAAAGGGATACACACTGGCCAAAATGATGGTTTAGGCCAACATCATGTTCTCAAATCACAGCACACCCAATAGTTTATACAGCAGACCTTAAAAAACAAAAACTAAAAGCTAGCAACTGATGTCCTATGAAACTCACATGAGATGATGCAAAACAAGATGCCTTTAACCTTAGGCCAGTTGTAAACTTGCTGCTACAAGGCATTTGCACTTTTCTTCTATTTAATATATTGGAAAGAGCAGCCATTAGCTCTTGCCATAACCTGAGCAGCACAAGCTTTGCCTTCTGGACCAATTGGGCTGGGGAAAGAAATGGAGACAGGAGAGACAGAACTCCCTGTTGATGAACACAGGGAAAAGAAACCCATTGCCTCACAACGGAAGAGGAGGGGAAAGTGAAGAGCAAAGACCAGACCTTTATGTTACCCACCATTTTAGGATCTGAACTGTGTGGGCCTCTGCACAGCTTATTAATTGGGGCAGGTGTGCAAAGTTAAACATTCCAAAACTGGGCAGCAATTTCCACAGCTGACCATGTATATGCAGCCTTCACAACTGTTGAATTGCACTCTAAGTTGGATCATAAGCTTCTCATTGCCTTTGTGGTCAGCCTTTGACTCGGGACTGATTTGATTTAAACACTCTACTTGTATGTTTCAGGTTGTGGTAACTCTTTGAGAAAGGGCAGAAATTGTGTCACACGTTACCAGGGTGGTGTGCTGGGTCACTTCAAAACAAGCTGAGGAACTGATGAGTTTCATTGGGAAAGCCTAGATTCTAGGCCCTAGGAGGAGAGGAGAAGGAGCCCTTTGTTTAACTGACAAAGATGGAGGCCACAATAAAAGCTAACAATTTCTTGTTGTCTTTTGTAAGCTGTGAAGTTAAACTCCCAGTGCTTCAAGGCAGTAAATGGTTCGACCATTAAGACTAAAAGGTTAAGTGAGATCCACTGACAGACAAAGCAAGTTGGGCCTAACAGGAGAACTAGTTAGAAAATTAAACAGGCAAGTTTATCAGCAGCACTTAACAGCCATCAACAATCTTTTAGGTCACCAACATTCATCCCTTCAAGAGAGAAAACTGCCCAAGGTTTGGGCAATGGGATCAGCAAGCAGTGTGAACTCTGCACATGACCCCATTAGCTCTACCCTCTGAAGCTCAGCCACAACTCTCCAAGTGCAGCTGGTCAGCACCAGCCAGGGCCACATGAATGGGAAGCTGTCTCATCTCTAGGGGAACAGACCTCAGGCCACATTGGTTGTCTCAGACAAAAGAGGAAATCAGAGTTGGCGCAGGAGAAAAGGGAGCCCTGACAGTCCTTTGGGTCAACTTCTCTGTGGACAAAGGCAGGGATTGCCTTTCTGTCCACTAATCCAAGGGTTATGAAGCCTCTGCAGAACTGAATGGGACAAATTTGGCAGGCTTGTTTGGCGACCTTGAAGGCTGACCATCGGTCTCATCACTGAGTTTGAAGAACATTTCTTGCTCTCGCTTCTTCTGATTCAGTTCATCTTCCAAAGCCTGAAATGCGAAGAGAAATGAGCTCAGTTGAAGAAATGATTCAAGCTGTAATCACTTCACTGTTCTCAGCCACCTGGATTCCTGTCAGTTTACATCAGGGATGGGGAAAACTTTCTGGACAGGAGGGGGCCAGATCTTAATCTCCCAAGACCTGGCAGACATCATAGTGATGTCACATGATGCTGCACTTTGATGCCCCTGTTTAATAGCCATTTGCAAACATCCCCATGCTGTTCCTTACATCTCTGAAAATCTGATGTTTAAAGAGCAGTACAGGACTGTTTACAAATGGCAATTTGAAAGCCCTTTTCCTCATTATTCCTTAACCCTCATTACTCCTTAACCCTCTGAAAATTGGGGCTGCCCTATGCTACTCTTTGAATCTCTAATTTGGGGGGGGGGTGGTTCAAAGAGCAGCATTCAAAGAGAAGAGTTTCCATGGAATGGAAGCCACTTCCCCCACCAGGTATGATGTCAGGTGGAGGGTGGGTGCAGCTTCCCAAAAATGATCTGGCAGGCCAAGTTTGGCTCACAGGGTGGAGGTTCCCCAACCCTGGCTTATGTATATGAGTTGTCAAAAATGAAACAAAATTAGATGAAATTAGAGGGGGAGAGAACCAAATCCAAAAACCTAAATTTGCAACATTTCAGAAATAGGTTGATCTAATTCAACCCTCCTCCAAATCCAAATGGTTTATTTATTTCATTACAGTTCTGAATAGCTTCTTAGGAAGCATCTCAGACAATAATAACATATAGAACACTTTCAAATATAAAAACAATTTTAAATCCAATAAAAATACAGACTGGAATAAAAATTACTGCTAGCATTTCAATGAACACAAAGTATTCCCCTCGCCCCGAGTATTTGATTTGGCAAATTGATCTGAAAGTCAAAAGTTCAATACTGAACCTTTGATTTCTACCCCCCCCCCCATGCTAATGATGTTTGAAGTTTTTTTCCAACTTTCTTTAGCTGTCACCTTTTTTCGTGGCCTCAGCTTATCCCGCCAGTCCTTCAAGTTCTGATTGTGGTTTTCATCCAGAGCTTTCAGTTTCTGGGTCTCATGTTCAACCAAGAGATGACACTTCTCATTCTATACAGATTTAAAACGTCAGAAGAAATACAAATGAGGGAAGCTCTGCAGAGCAAAAAGGTCAGTATCAAATCCAGCATCCCTGCTGACTTGATTTATAAACCCAACATGACTTTCCAAGACCAGGAAAGAACAAGATTTACTTCAAAAGCAACAAAATCCCAACTCATTCTATGTTCATTCCAGAAACCTTTTGCTTCCACTCAATTTGGAGCCAATGAATGTCATGGTTAGAGGCTGCTCAGCCACAAACCCCATTGAGAGGCTTTGGAAAATTCACTCTCTCCGTGTCTATCATACCTCATAGGGTTGCTGTGAGGATTAAATGAGATAGCCTCCATATATATACCATCTTTACAGAAAGATAGGATGCAAAATGTCACGACATGCCAGAAGCAAAAACAAGAAATACTGAAGCACATTTTCCATTTCTGGGAGGGTTTTGTTGTCAGGTAGGATGAACCAACTTTTCAGAATGGATGCCAGATTTTTCTCTATGAGCCAAACTAGTGGCACGCCACACCCCGCCCAAGCATACCTAAAGCTGAGCCGGTGTTAAGTTACCTGTAACTGTTGGAGTTCATTCATGTTGCTCTCACACTGGGCACTCATATCCTTCGTCTGCATCTCATGTTTCTGCTGCTGCTGCAGTCGCTCAGCTTTCTGCCTTTTTTCCTCCTGCTGTGCAAACTGAAACAGAAGGGAGCAACCCAACATCACTATCGTTCACTGTGGTTTTAAATCACCAGGCTATGTTCACAGGAATTTTAAACATGGCTCCCTACATTTTTTTTATATATATACCAGGAGCTAGAATGCTGCACAACGAAGACATGGAGGGTCACAAATGTGAGAACAATTTATTTTCAGGGGGAAATGCCCCCTCTCAGCTTCTATGATCTGATTCCACGGCACCTTGTATTAGTTGCACCACAGGTGCCAGAGCAATGCAGGGGGCATAGCTATGACCTTCCCACCCTTCCATGAAACCATTAACAGGTGTTGCAGGAAGGTTTCTTGAGCTACCCACTGTCTGAAACCCTCTGGCAGTATTAACTTGTGCTTTATATAGCATTGGAGCTTAAAACGTCAGTGATATCAGATGGAACTGAGCAAATATCTGTCAACAGCCTGGACCAGTGGCTTCTGGAAGTACGTGCTGTTGAGCAAGGGACCCTCCATGTATAGTCTACAACCGTCCTTTCCACACTGGGTGAAAGATTCCTGCATTGCAGGGAGTTGGACTAGATGATCCTCATCATCCCTTCCAACTCTACAATTCTATGATTAACAGTCCTCGCTTGCAGGAATCCAAATGCAGTGTCACTGCCTCTCAGCCTAACCTACCTCACAGGTTTGTTGTGGGGGTTAACTAATGAGTTGGGGGGCAGGAACTGTGTGTGCTACCTTGACCTCATTGGAGAAAAAGGTGTGATATAGATGGTTGAATGAATGAGTGAATGAAAGCGCCACAAATCGAATCCTTCCGTCAAGGGTTCTAGTGCTATCCTTCACCTGTTTTATCTTCTCCCTCTGTTCTGAGGCGCTTCCACTGGAGCTGATATGGAGGCTCTTCTTATACATGGCCATGCGGGTCTTCCCTTCGCTCCTCTGAATTTTGGGGAGGCGGCCTTTCTCTTGCTGCTGCCGAATTTTCAGCTGCTCCATCATTCGCTGGTTATACCGTTGCATTTGCTCACGCTCCTGGAATAGCAACGGCAGCCCAGGGTTGGGGAGGTAAGTCAATACAATAAATGTTGCAAGTTTACAGTCAAAGTGAATGGTGACATTGGATATTTGCCCAGGGTAATATTCAACAGACCACAAAGGGGACAGACAAAGATAGTGCAAGTTTAGTTTAAGGAAAATAAAACCACTTCTATGAAGATTCACCATGGCTTATTCAAGGGCCCCAGTTAGATAAAAACTAATGGAAATGCAACAGACACTATGGCAAGAATACTTTGACATTGGTCCTATTGAAGCACACTCACTCACTCACTCACTCACACAAACAAACAAACAAACAAACAAACAAACAAACAAACAAACAAACAAACTGCATATGAGAGAGGCTGTGCTGGTCTGGGTTGATGAGAGTTGTAGTCCAAAAGATTTGAGGGCACCAGAATGGTGAAGGCTGGCCTAAAGTAAGTGGTGGACTCTTCTTCATTGGAAGTTTGTAAACAGAGGTTGGATTGTCATCTGTCGGGGATTTTTCAGCTGTGATTCCTGCATTGCTGGGAGTTGGTCTAGATCAGTGTTTCCCAACCTTGGGTCTTCAGCTGTTTTTGGACTACAACTCCCATCATCCCTAGCTAGCCAGATCTGTGGTCAGGGATTATGGGAAAACAGCTGGAGACCCAAGGTTGGGAAACACTGATCTAGATGATCCTTTGGTTTCCATTCAACTCTACAATTCTATGGGTCTATGAATCTATAAGCACAAAACTGTACTCCTATAACTGACCATAGTTATTCCGTCTCTGGACTTTATATGTTTGACTGCATTGACTATGGTTAAATATATGCAGTACTCACACCCAATGCGAGCAAGCAACAAGGAGGCCATTTTCTGTAAATCTGCTGAGGTCAATTTTTTTACAGCAACTCCACACCTTGCTCATCCGTAGGAAGCATTAGAGTCATTAAAGAAAATAAATCAGACTGAAACTCCGCTACCTTCTCATGTTTCCGGACCAGTTCATGCCTCTGGAGGAAATACTGGTCTTTCAGCTGTTGCTTAATAAGCTGGTGTTTCTCCTGTAGGTGGTGCTCTTCCAGATCCCAGATGGTAGCTTCCCGATCTGAGAAAAAGGTATAAAATGGCATATGGTCATTACACACTTTACCACAGAGGGGGGGAAATAGGCAAAGAAGTTATCAATCACATGCGATTCCAGAAGATAAAGGGACTTCTCAATGGTGGCTGGTACCCACGGGGAACAGTAGGGCAGAAGGCAGCAAGACCCACAGCAAATGGAGCCAGAGCCAAAGACAGGCAGAGCATGCCAAGCAATTCTAGTTGTATCCCCATCCTCCTCCCTGCAAAATTCTACAACGGCAACACTGAGACTGAGGAGGAAGATGACTGGCAATGCCACTTCCTGGACTGATTGCCAGCGAGAAGGCAAGAAGGTGGAGGCTGGCTGAGGGTCAAATAAGGTGGGCAGAGCTATTCCCCACTCGCCTTAATTGACCATCCTCCACTGGAGAATCCAGTCATTTCCCCGCTCCCCTTTCCAAGCACAACCACCACCTCAGCCTAACCAAATACTCAAGGCAAATCTGTAGGGTAAGCTGACCAAGGAAGGGAGAGGATAGTATGCAAGAAAGAGAAAAAGAAGCACAGACTAGCAGGGCAGTCTAACTTTTCATACCAAGTGGGCCACAGGAGTACTATGGAACCCAAAGGTTGCACACTGCCTTGTCACACAGGGGGAGGTCAACATTTGGTGTCCCCGCCTTCTTAAAGCTGGGAAAGTGCTAGCCAGGTTTTGGGAAGGAGGTGGGAGGACTCCAAGACCCTGCCAGAGCCCTCACGTCTCCTTGTGAAAGCCCAGCACTTGGCTTACCTAGCTTTGGGAAGGCAATGTGAAGGCAGCACAAGGGCTGCCCGAGAGCCACCCAAAAAGGCATCAAGGGCAGCATGAGGCCCTTGGATCGCATGTTGGACCACCTTGGACTCAATGAAGTCTGACCCCAGGCTCAATCACTGTCCCTTAACGTCATTTATACTCCTGCAACTCCTGGTGCTGCCAGGTCTATACTTGAGGGGTGAGATGATAAGAAAGGCAGGAATTTCTTTGGGCAGAGGTGCAGAAGGCATGAAAGAAGGATGCAGAAGGGGCAGAAAGGCGGCTAGAGAATCCTTGCAGTTAAGAGAAAAGTGCTATACCCCCCTTTTCCCCCCTCCAAGGCTGTATTGTGGCTATAAGCTATTGGGAAAAACTGCAGCTTGAGACTGCTTGGCTACTCTTTCCAAATTACATTGTTCGTTAATATTACGACTACTGAATGCTTTGACAGGACGTGGCATGCTTTTTGCTACTGTCTTTGGTGCTATCTCACCTGCTTGCTTATAGTTATGTCAATAACTCTCTTGAAGGAAACTCACCCCACCTAGTGTCTTGAGGGTGTTTTGAATCCCATCCCCATGAGCCCCAGCATGCCTGACTAATGGGAGCTGTAGTCCATCAACATCTGGAGGGCACCAAGTTAGAGAAATCTCCTCCCCACTTCTTCTTTTTTTGGGGGGGGGGGGAGGACACCCTCTCACCTCTCATAAGCTGTTGTTTTTTGTTGAGGCACTCTCGCTCCTTGTCACAGATCTCCTTCCGATTTTGGGTGGTGATATTCTTCATGGCCTGTTCCAGATCCTCAGCCTGTTTGGCTTCAAACTCTTGCTCCTGGAAGAAAGGAGATAGGAGCAAAAGAGATGCTCTTATTGGTATGATGCCTAAAACTTTTCTTATGAGTGAGAGCAGGATGGGTGGTATGATTCTGCTTCCCCATCCTGCCTTACTCATCCTGATAACTGGGAGGCAGGGAATCAAATGTGTCCATTGGGGCTTGGCCACACCACGGACTTAATATCTCTAGAGCTTACCATGACTTGCTTTCTCTGTGCAAACTCCTCCAACTTTGTTTTCATGGTCCCCTTGCGCTGTTGTCGGGGAAGCTTCTCAATGTCACTCTTGAGCTTGAAATGAAAGACACCAACAAAAGTTCTTACTGGTCCAATTTCCTAACAAGTCTGAGCAAAAGTGATTTGTCACGTTGGCTGTGTCACCTGATGGTTTGGCTTTCAGTTCTCCAGTTTTATGCTGACACTATGCTATCACTTTGATTTGCTTTCATTTCACCCTCACCTATTTTTCTGTTAGGGTTTCTTACGTCTCTTGTTTCTGGGTGGGGGTGGTTCTTACATTTACATTCTTCCCTGGCAGCATAGTTACAGACAAGTGAATTTAGAAAAAGGGTAGGGAACCCTCAGGGCCTAGGGACAGAATGTGACCCTTTGGCCTCTACCTGGCCCTCAGGAATCTCTAGGTCATGCTCCCTGCCCTGGCTGCACCCCTACCCACCTCCTCAAGTGCTTTTGCCTGGATGGAATGTGCCCCTGAGCTGTGACAATGGAGGATGGGCAAGTGTCTGTCTGTGTGCATTTGCATAGCTTCTGTTTCGCTGTTCGCTGTTCACTCTCCTCCCTTTCTTCAGCACCCCTAAATCTTGGCACTGTGCCCTCAGCTTCCCTTCCCTCAGCCAATGACAGCAAGAGGACTGAGGGGGCTTTCAGATAGGCCAGTGCCAACAACTAAATCTAAGATTTCCCTGTGCAAGATTTTGGCCCACCGTTGACTCTCACCTCCTTCTTCCTTTGCTTCAGGTGCTCCTGAAATTTAACAAGATCTCGTTCCTGCTCAGCACGGATACGCTTGGACTCTTCACGGCGGCGCAGCGTGTGGTCCTGCTCCATCTTTTCAATTTGCTGCTTCTGCTGACGTTCCAGATTTTCCAGTTCAGTGTCATAGAATTTCTTCTTTGTCTATACGAGACCAAAGAGGACATTCAGACTTCCTTATACTTAGTTGAGAGATTTGACTACATTAGTATTTTTCATCATTTAGTTAATAAAGCAAAGTGCAAAGGCACAACTTAGAATAAATCCACCTTAAGACTTTTTTGAACATATCCAAATCTTGTTGCATCTCTGAGCATTAGCAGTTCTAAATACTGAAGGCACATAGCCTGGGGACAGTGCATCCTTGGTAGTTTCTCTTCCCATACAAGCACCTCACACATCAACAGTGTTTCAGGCAGGGGGCTTTCCCAGACCTACCTGGAGATGTTGGAGATTGAACCTTGGACATTCTGCATGCAAAGCAAATCCTCTACCACTTGGCTACGGTCCTTCCCCCCCCCCATATATGGAATAAGACTGGTGAGAGAGTATGACAGGGCCCTTTCAGTAGTGGCCTCTGTCCTATGGAACTCATAAGCCTAGGGAAGCTTGCCTCACTATTCTGAAACCAGAATAAAAAACCAGAGTTTCTAAACCACTGGTCTACATCTTGTGGGTCTGGTCCCACTAGTGGTTCGTGACCCAATCCAATGAGGGTTGCAAAAGAAGCACTGCCACCATGAAAATATATTAAGAAAAGATTAAGAAATGAGTCCTCAAATGCATCTTTGGGTGAAACGGTAGGTCTGTAAAAGGCTGAAGATACCTGTTCTAAACAATAAGAAAAGGATTAAAAATATGTTTTATGAGATGACATTGCGATTTTTAAAAAATTAAGCTCATACACTGAAGGTTTTGTGAACATTATTTGTAAAAAGGCTGATTTGTGAGAAATGTGAGTTGCTTTAATTGCTTCCATTGTTGATATTGTTTCTTTGCATGCCATATTTTTTTTATATATATATATATATATATATGCAGGTTTTGGTGTCCTCGGGTGTCTTCCCGTGTAAAAGTTGGGGTGTCTAGGCGACGTTTTGACGAGGTCTCACTCGTCATCTTCAGGCTGGTGCTTTCGGCTTCTTGTTACTGGAACAGAGCAGGATCTCAGTGTTTGAGTTCCTATAAATACTGTAGAGGGGGTGTGGTGTATAGCCTCCAATGTTCTGGGCAGAGAGGAAGTTCCCAGGCTAGTGTGCCTTTTCTTCTTTTGTTCCTTAATTACTTGAGAGATATCTTGAGTGATTTCTTGAGTGATATCCTGAGTACCACTTAGGTGGGTCATTAGGTGTGGATTAGTTGTTAAAGTCTTTGTGTCTTGACCTCTTGAACTTTGTGAAGAGTTTTCCTGAGAAGATGGCTGTACTGTACTTAGTTGTGCTCTGGCTTGGCTTCGTGTATAGGGGCGAGCTGTGGTTTTGTGGCTTGTGTCAGCCAGATCTGTGTAGGGATTGCAGGGGGGTGCAGCATCCGGAGGTGCCACCATGGATTGGCTACTGGATGGTGTCTGTAATTCATCTGTGGAGAGGGTCTGGGTTTGGGTCTGGTGTGGTTGATTGGTGTTGGCGTTCTGTGTGCCTCTGGATCTGGTGTCAGTTTTTGTGGGGAGGGCTAATTTCCAGATGTCTGGCAAGCGGGATGTGTCGTCACGCTTGTTCATGTTGTGAGGGTGTTTCTCTATCTCGATGGCTTCCATGATTATTCTCTTGTGGTGATGTTCCGTGTTAAAGAGCAATTTGGAATCTGCAAAATTAATTTCGTGTCCTGTTTCTTTCATGTGTTGGAAAAGAGAGGAAGTTTTTTCTTCTTTTTTGACGGCATTCTTGTGTTCTGCGATACGTGCATTTATTCGTCTGTTTGTTTGTCCAATGTACGTGGCTGGGCAGACTTTGCAGGGTATTTCATAGATCCCTTGGTTTTCCAACTGGATTTTATCCTTGGGGTTTCTGAGGAAAACTCTTCACAAAGTTCAAGAGGTCAAGACACAAAGACTTTAACAACTAATCCACACCTAATGACCCACCTAAGTGGTACTCAGGATATCACTCAAGAAATCACTCAAGATATCTCTCAAGTAATTAAGGAACAAAAGAAGAAAAGGCACACTAGCCTGGGAACTTCCTCTCTGCCCAGAACATTGGAGGCTATACACCACACCCCCTCTACAGTATTTATAGGAACTCAAACACTGAGATCCTGCTCTGTTCCAGTAACAAGAAGCCGAAAGCACCAGCCTGAAGATGACGAGTGAGACCTCGTCGAAACGTCGCCTAGACACCCCAACTTTTACACGGGAAGACACCCGAGGACACCAAAACCTGCATTCCTGTACCCGTGAAAATCTACGAAAGCATATATATATATATATATATATATATATATATATATATATATATATATATATATTACTCTGTGTAAGCTACCTCACAGAAACGGAAGGGAAGAGTAAACAAGCTGCAGTAACCTTCTACTTCCCTCACATATATACGGCAGGGAGCAGACTAGGAGCCGGATGTGTGTGTGACAATGTTCTCTCCTGCCACACACCTGGATCTCCTGAGAAGCACTGCCTTCTGACACATTTAGCAGCAGAGATGCCTGGAGGGCATGAGCTGGAGCAAGCAGATGAGATGGCTGCATCTGCTTACAGGCTGTGGCTGAAGCAGAACAGGAAAGAATGCTCGCCCGCCTTTTCCTCAAGGAAGGAGAAATATCTGCCAGCAACAGGACTGAAACCAGCGCGCAGGATTTTGGCAGAGTTTTACAAGAATATTTGGGCTAAACCAACTCAGAGAGAGGCAGGCTGAAGGAACACCCAATAATGGAACAGTCTGCATGTGCAAACTCTACACTACTCCCTCTGGTTCAGATAATACTTCCCCACCCCCGCCCCACTTTCCATACCACAGTGCCTGTGTAGCTATTGCACTTCCTCCAAAACCATTCACACCTTCAGAAAGCCTTCTTCCCAAGAGAGATCTTAACTTACATAAGGGTGAGAAATGGAAACATATTCCAAACATACTGAGGCTTAAGCACAGCAGAGTCCTAACGGAAAATGCATTGTGTGGGTCACACATTTAACTGCTGCAGACAGAGCTACTGACTACTGAATTCCATTTTAAAGGAAGGCTGGGAAGGAACCAAGTCACACCACTTGTCACTCTAACTCAGTACTGGCTACATTGACTAGCAGGGTCTCTCTGGGATTTGACAGGGGCCACTGTCTGACGTTCCCTTAAACGGAGCACAGTACATGACACTGCTAGAGACACCTTGTGTGGGGGATTTTGTCAGGGGCCCAGCTCAGCCCCGTAAAAAGTTTACCTGTGGTTTCCTAAGATGAGTCTCAGTCAATCTACTCGAACAGATCCTTGAAGGCCTAATAACCTTTTGCAACCCCCATTGTACACCCTTTGCCATTCTTTTAACTGTATGCCATGGGGGCTGGGAAGGGAAAGGAAGGAGGAGCTGGCTTTAGTAATACTTAAAATATGGAACAAGCACACATGCTGCAGAAAACTGGGGACTCCAGCCCCCAAATATGTGTCCTCGCTTTTAAGCAGAAATGAAAATGTGGAATATTTGCATGAGAGAGTTCGGGAAATTGTTAGGCATATGAGGATACGTATATGGGGAGTGCCACAATAGCTGTGAATGTGTTGCGTTGCAGTTTCAGCAAGTGCCTCGTTATTTTTGATTCCACAAGGTTTCTGGAAAATTTGAAGGCATACAGGAACAAGCTGAAACTGTTCCTCAATTAAAAATATGACAATCTTGCATTGTCTCCTTATCCTGTCAGGTTTAACACACAGGAAGAAACACGCACTTTGAAGCATCCAACCTATGCTAAGCTATTCTTTGCAGGAATGCTATAACATGGCTTCAGAGATGTTACTTTTCTTCTTGGCCAGATTTAAAATCAACACTGACAGAAGAGAAAGAACATCCCAAGTTCTGCTGAAAGACTCCAGAATATGTAAAAGTACACATGTATTTATGGGGGGGGGGGGGGGGAGAAATAGCCTGAAGAAAATGTCACCTTTTTTTAAAAAAAAAAGGGGGGGCAGCGGCATATATTTGAAACTGAGAAAGATTCACATAGGGTTTTAAGGCCTATTGTTTTGTTTCCACATCATTTCTTTTTGACCCCTCAAACGCTGGGCCATTGCAGCAGACGTCTCCAGCATCCGAGGTGACCACTTTTCTTGTTGAACTGCTGCAAAGAAAAGGCCTTCTGCCACAAGAGTAGCACCAGAACACAGCCAATGCCAGACTGGATGGAAATGTCCATTTACAATGGCCCTTCCCCTCGCCACATAGCCCCAGCATAGGGAGGGAAAAGCTATTGATTCCATCAGCATGCCTCCAGTTTCATTCCTAGTGGCTAGCGTCCTGCCTAGTCTGGCTAACAGGTTGTACAATATATGCCTTGTGAGCGGTGTGTTTCTCCTCTCCCCACTGCTTCCCACCAGCATGCGGCCCGATATCTTTGAATAAGAGGGAGGGAAGAGGAATTTGGCTTCTCTTTGCCACGTACGTGCATTTCCTGCTCAAAGCGCTTCAGCATTTGCTCCAACTGCAGGTGATGCTTGCTGGTCAGCTGGGTCTGGTTCCGGTGCTCCTCTTTCTGAAGCAGACGCAGCTCCCGCAACTCCTGGCGCCTATAGGATTAAAGTGGAGAAGAAGTTCAGGAGTGGAGGACCAGCTCTCCCTGTAATGCCAGGGCAAGCGGTCTCTGGAAGCTAAAAAAAGGGAGGGGGAGACATGGAAGACAATCCATACTAAAATAACCACAGGGGTGACTGACTGAGTGTTCCTAGTGTCAGAAACGTTGCTTCAAGGAGTTTCTGCCTCCTTGTGTCACAGCTACACTTCTCACCACTTGTCCCTTCCAGGCAGGATATTGAGAAGGGGCTGCTTCCCTGTACGCCGGCCTTGAATTATTCACCTTCCTTGTACAGACACTGTGAATAAATAGACGTACAATATGACCCCACAGTGAACTATGAGGAAGCATACCTCACTGACTGAAGCCCAGCGGGCTCAGACAAATGCTACAAGCTATAGTTGTGGGTCTCCCCTGATTATTTTTAAGTCCAGGATTAGAAAGTTGGTGTCACCTGTCAGATTTTGTTTAGGTTGTAGACCTATCAACAAGGTAAGGCTTTCGAAAAGTATGCTTTTGTAGCTCTGTGAAGAGAAGTACCTGAATTTGCTGTTAGACACTTATCAGAAACTGCTGTACGTCTACAGTGAAGTCCCTATTGACCCCCTAGTTCAGGAAAGGGGATGGGAAGAGAAGAAGGGAGGGAGGGAGGAAGGGAGGGAGGAAGAAAAAGAGTCCTAAACTCATAGGTCAGTATTTATATTGATTTTATGCCAAAAAACAACTAAGTTGTGGGCTTTGGACCACAGACCAGAGCAGTTTAAAGGCTGTTCACTGTCTGGCACTAGGCTATATGGCAGTGCTGCTGCCAGGTTTTTGGTCCACACCATCCTTGATGAGCACCTTGTCTGTTCATGTCCACCATTTGCCATGTCAGAGAAGAAACCTATGAATTTGAAGACAGTCACTTCACTAAGCAGGAGAACCACCAGAAGTGGCACTTAAAAGCAACAGGACAAAAACAGGTCTGGCTTCACAAACACTTCTAACAAGCTGCTATATACACCATATAGCAACAACCTTAATTTGTACACTCAGATAGGCTCTGGAAATGGCCATAACTCCCTGCTACTCATAAGGAGATCATGTTTTTACAGATCTGCCACATTCATGCTATATTTTTAACTTCCCAAAATATATTGTGTGATGGGTCCCCTGGTTCCCTACCACTTCATACAACTCTATGGAAAAGTGAAAAGCATAGAGAAAACCATATTCTGAGAAAGCCTGGTGTGTCCATATCTCCACCCTCCCCCGAAAATCCCCCTGATTTTCAGCTTGCCTGAGGAATCTCATCTCTTCATCTTTCTTCTCATCCTCACTGATGATTTTTGAGGTAGTGACGCTCACTTCTACTCCATCCACAACAAATCTCCTGGTCCGTTTCAGTGTCATCTTCTGCATTTTTGCATCCTATGTAATCAATCGAATGTTTATTATGGTGAACCAACCATTAAAGAAAATTACATATATATATATATCACAGCCTAACAAGAACAAAGGTGACTAAAGTTGGGAACTGACAACTAGGATTTATTACAACATTCAGATTTATTACCACCCGCCCAATAATGGTTTTATGAGACTCTTCAAGGAAGATAACTCAGGAGAGACTTTAAGAATCAGCTATCTCATGTAGGAGTAAATTTTGTGTCCTGGCCCCATGATAGAATCAACCATTAAAACAAATAAACACACACACAGTTTCAAGCTCTACATGACTTCAAGGACAGCAACAATCTTTGAAGTGAAATTTAGCAAATCTGTGTAGGATCTTGGAGGGTAAAATGTTAACATGTGCTGACAAAACTGCTTTACTGTATTTAGGTATCACATGCCAACAATTCAGCAAAAGAAACAGAGATAAAGAACAAAAAAGAAAAAATGTTGGATTGGGGAGATTAAGACATAATTTAATGCACACCTGACTATCCTACAGTTATTTTTAAGAAGAGCATCATTAGTGTCAGGAGCAGTGGGTTGGTGGAGACGAGAACAGAAAGAAGTGAACATTTCTGCCAAAGAGACTCAAATTCTGAGAGGGAACTAAAAGTGCAAATCAGGCTTTCCACAAGTATGCTTCACTTGCATAATCAGAAATATTTACAGCATATTTAAATTTTTGCTAATCTGAAGTAACTTTGGGAATGAGTAGGGGGAGAGTAAAGTTCAAAAAAGAACAGTCCACTGGAAAGTAAGAATGTGATGTTGGCAAGGGACAGGCAAAATCTAGAAGTGGCTAACGGCTAGCCAGTTCTCTGAGCATTCAAACAGAGCTTGAAAACACTCCTGAAATCATGAGTGCTAGAATGCCAACCTCCTCCCCACTCCCTCCCAGAAGAAGAAGTCAGGTTCTCACAACATCAGACATGCCTCTGGAGGCCAGAAGTTGTCATGGGCCTTGTGATGCCAGCTGAGATGGGGATGGAAGGATCTGTCAGAGAATAAGTACTCTGGGATTGAAGTTGGGGAGAGTTCAGGCAGTGATGGGGAAGAAGGCTCCATTCCCAGCACCACTGGACATCCCAGCAAGAGAGGAGGAGTTGGTTGAGTCAGTACCTTTCTACAGATCAAGGAACAGCCTTCGCTAACATCCTCCCACTTAAGTTGCAAAATATGAATAAGGAAGGAAGTTTGTTGGAGAATGAGTTAGAGAGATATCTTGCTTAAAGGTTTGCTGAGTGAAGCCTGGTTTCCATGATACACAAATCCCACTTGGTGAGCCCAAATTCTTACCTTGAGAGAGAGGGACCCGCTGCCTCTGTTCAGGGACAGGTCGGTAGACAAGGAGATACTGAGGTCCATGCTCTCTGAGGCAGAGGTGCTACCTGAATCAGAGTCCTGCTTGGAGCTGCCATCCTCAAACTGAGAGGAAGAACTCAAACTCCCATTGGGGAGCTTCTCTTCAACCGGCGTCTCAAGGAGGCTGCTCTCTGGCCGGCTTCCCACATTGGAATCATCTTTGCTTACTGGTTCAGTGTCCTTATTTTGGTAGACAAGACTGCTGTTCTCGGCTGCCTTAACGTTCTTGTTGAGTTGCAGCAACTGGGGGCTGGCGTCTGGCTTTTCTTTGGTACTGGCTTCATCTGTGTAATCCTCAATTCCAGACAAGTTTGTACTGCTGTTGTTTTTGCCTGGTTTTCCATCGCTAGCCACTTCCTTTGAAACCTTGTTGCCCTTCCCATTTATGGCTTCAGTGACTTGCTGTAGAGGCAACATGGGTCCATTGGCCACAAGTGACAAGCCGTTTTCTGGAGACTTCTCTTTTTGCAAACTTAGCTGGCTCTGGCTTGGCACAGAAGAGTCCCTCTTATTAGCATCAAGGGGCTGAGTAAAGAAAAGGGAAAGAGAAAGGTCATAAATTTTGACTTTGTTCTCCTTAAAAAACTTAATTGAGGAGTCAAATACCGAACATATGCATTGAGAAATGTATTGTGTGTTGTTTTTTAAAAAAAACAAGACCAAAATGTCCTCTGCCTCTGAATATTTGTAGTGTAAGGAGACCATTGAAACCTTGAACTAGCAGATCTTTTGTCTTCTACTTTTTGCTTCATTTCAAATAATTGATTTAAAACATATATTATATACTATCCTTCACCAGAGCAGCTTACATAATTAAAAAGCTAGAAGATAAAAACACATGAATAAAACTGGCAGAAAAAACAAGTACCATCAACAAGCTCTAAAAATTTGTCATGGGTGTCATCTCTGGGAGCTCTTTAAGCAACAATTGAAGACTCTACTCTCCCTCTTACATGTTGGGGGTTGAGTGGAAGGAGGAGTGAAGAAGACCTGCCCGCAATTCCTGACACTGAGTCTTCAGCCTCCACAGATGAGGACCTCCTCAGGGACAGCAGTTGTGTTGCTCTTCCCACATCTAAAGGTAGTTCCAGAGTTGGGAGGGAGAAGGAAACACACAGCCACTTGTCCTCAACACCCTCACCTCCCTTGAGGAGCCAGGCTTGCATTTCCTAATTGCAGCTTCAGTCAGAGAGAAAGCACTCCTTAACTTCTTTCCCAGGACTGGCACCGGGTGCTTGAGTTTAAGGGAACAATGGGTTGGGGTACAGGTGTAGGACACAGAGCAGTGACAATTAGAGCTTCCATGAGAAGAGTTTTCGGTTTGTTCTCATGAATGTTGAGAAAGCACCTCTCTTGGCGATTTCAAATACCCCCTTGAAACTTTGTCTATTTTCTGTCCAAGTCCTAGACAATCGAAGGAAGTCTGCAAAAACTCCAAAGTCTGGTTTGCCAGGCTCCAGGGAATGGTGTTGTGCCTGAAGCAGTTTCATCATTTTCTCCACAGAAACATTCCATGTAGGATAAGGAACATGCCCCCCGCATCCCTTGCCCTGGGTCAGAACAGACCTCTTTTCGAATGGAACCCTAGCATCAGCCATCAACAACATATTTAATCTTGCCAGTTGTTTCTGAACTGCTTCCATGAATGAATGAATGAATGAATGAATGAACGAACACACACACATAAATACAACTTCTCCCATAGCCTCCTATCTGCACAAGCCAAGCCCAATACCAGCCAGCAGGATCAAGGGCATAGAACACATTTTTAGTCCCAAATGGCACAGGGACATTTTCCTTGGGGCAAAGGAGGCAGCAGACAACATCTTCCCATGTGGCCATTTTAGCCATATAGTGAGTGTACACATGAAGAGACACATTCAGCATTAACTTAGGAGACTTCTCTCACGAGAGGAAAGCGAAGGGGCTGGCTTTCTGCCCATCACATTGTTTCCAGGGCTTGTTGGCTGCTGCGTGAAGAGGAATCGCTCCCCAACCAAGGAGGCATTTTTCCTGTCCACCTGCATGAGAAAAAACAATGTGGCTCCCCACCCCCATCCCGAGAAAAACACAGTCAATGCAGGGGTCAAAGGTGGTCCTCAGTTTACTTTTCTGTATCTAGCTAGCTTTTGTTGTGAAAGCGTCTTGAAAAATATAAGCATTTTGTGTATTCCCGCAGGTGTTGGGGTTTGCCTTCCTTCTTAAAAAGAAGTGTTTCCTTCATGCACCAGGATAGATAGAAAGAATGAAAGACGACAGAAAGAACAAAACTTACAGATGCACATTCTGGTGAGTCATCCTCTTCTCCTTCCTCTCTATTGTCTTCAATTTCCTCCATCACTTCAGCCTTTGCCTCAGCCACAAGCTCACGTAGGGCTCTGTTAGTAGTGACCTTGCTGACAAAAGGATGCTGAAAACCAAGAATGTGTGACCGTATTGGAATGAATAATTCTGCAACCCAAGTCATGATGACTCAAAGTGGACTTCAGGGGCCACTTTCAGCTGCTCCCCCCACCCCTGCCCGAATTCATTCATGCAAGTAGACTCATAAGAAATGTAATCTCTCATACAAGTGCTATGGGCAGTCTGCATCCTCTCTAGCTTTGAAATGGACATGCTGAATCACAGGCAGTATTCTTGGGAGCAAAACAGTCTCTCCAGGAGGCAATACAGGGACCAGAAGGGCATTTTGTAATGCCATTCGACCCCTGCATGTGTTGTGAGGGCTCAGCTAAGTTTGTGGCACAGTTGTGCTTATATAGTTGGAGAAAACAACTACCCAAGTAGAAAAAAAAATGCAAAGATGTGGAATACTTGTCTCTCACAACTGCAGGGAACAATTCTCTCTTTTTCCCTTGCAGGTGAAACTATGGGGGAAGAGTTTCAAAACACCTTGATTAAAACTGAGCAGGATTGCAGTGAGGCAGACAAAAATGTATCCTCATGGGTCACATTCAATCCATGTGGCAGCAATTGGCTGTAAGTCCTGGAAGACCTGCTCCCTCCCAGCCTTGCAGGTCTTTCCCCACATGACCAGGGAGGGCGAGGCCCTGACTGACTCCAGCTACAAAAGCTGAGGCTGGTGAACAGAATCTTGGACTGGGGTATCTGTATAGGGTGGGGTTTTTTGCAGGGGGCTGTTGCTGTTAAATTTTTTGTATCTTTATTTTGTATCTTACGATCTATGTGGAAATTGTTCAGTTTGGTTGTGCACTTTTGTTGTTTTGTTTGTTGTTTATGACTACTTCTGTTATGTTTGTAGCTATGCAATTTTTTAAAAATATGTTGTAAACTGCCTTGAGCGTGGTGTTAACTTTGGAAAGGGAGCATACAAATAAACTGATTGATTTGACTGAAAGCTGTACCATGACACTTTGAACAGTCATAGCATCTCCCAAAGAACCCTGGGAACTGCAGTTGGTTAAGAGTGCTGAGAGTTAAGAGATCCCTGTTCCCATCTCAGAGCTGCAATCCAGAGAGTAGTTAAACATCAATCCATCTTCCCAGGGAACTCTGTGAGGTGAGTAGTGCTCTCCTAACAACTCTCAGCACCCTTAACAAACTTCACTTCCCAGGATTCTTTGGGAAAGCATGACTGCTTAAAGTGGCGTGATACTGCTCTAAATGGACTGTGCAGATGGGGTCTTCAATATTAATGTTCTTGAACATGGAAGTTGTTACAGCTTGATAGCCATAAGCCCCCAGATCCCATTACAATGCTTACACAAGAACAGTGTTCCCATGAGCAACTCAAGCAGCTGAAAGGAGTGTGTGACGTGGTCCTTAAGAGCCCCATGTGCTCTGTACCAAGATGGTTTGCATAAGTACAAACATACCTGGCGACAGTGCAAAAACCCTCTATACAAACTAAGCAGAATAGTCTCAAAGTCTGTTGGCACATTTACCCTCGTTCACAGAGGAAAAGGCACATCACAGGCCTACATTGCACAGGTTATTGAGGCTGCATAGTCCTTAACACTAACCTGGGAGGAAGCACCACTGAACTCCATGAGGCTCATTTCAGAGGAGACATCCATAGGACTGCACTGTTAATGTATGACACATGTGCTCCATGAGCAGCCCCAATTCCCACTCATGCTTTCTATTCTTCCTCCTGGAGAGGAATAATCTCCAGATTTGGACCTCCATGTGCAGCGGACAAGTCACCTGTGCCATTACATGCATAGTGCAAAGATGTGTGCGCACATCTACTTCCTAGCACCACAGAGAAGAGGGTCATCCAACCAAGTAAGCATGCGAACTGGCCCCAAACCTCATTAAGAAATCGTCCCCTGGTTGACAATACAGTACTGCCAAATTCCTCTCTGTTTCATAGAATCAATACACTCAGAACTCTTCCAACAAGCCACATTAGATGCAGAAATTGATTAGACAACTTTTCCTTTTTAACCAAAGGCTCATAGTAAAGTGTAACCATTTGGACAGAAACTGAAAAAATACACACAAATGCTATGCATGGTTCTAAAGTAGCCAAGGAGAATTTTCAAAAATAAAGACGCATCTAGGAATGGTGGCTGCTGTATGAGTGTTGCTAGAAAATTACAGCCACCTTTTTTTACACTGGAGACAGGTGGGTAGGTGGAAGCAACTGGAAGGCCCAGTAAAAGTAAGGGGAGGCTGGGAAGTCAGCACTGGCAGTCAAATTTGCTTTGCTATACCTCCTAACAGTGGTATAGTTTGTGTCCAGTTAGGAGCCACAATTACAGCAGACAGGCTCAACTTTTCTATGCATCAGCACAACAAAAACAAGTTTGCACTACGTGGGCTACCAACCTGCAAGAAGTTGCTCATGTATGTATCTATTTTATGCATTTATTGACTGGGGATCCTGCACTTACCTCCAGCAATTGTGCTGCAGTTGGACGTGTCTCGGGGTTCTTATCAAGTGCAGTCTTCAGGAAGTCATTAAATTCTGGAGACCTTTATGCACAAAGAAACAAACAGAGTTGGCTAGAACTTCAGAAGGGAGGAAACGGTTCCAAGTACCCCACAGCCCACACCAATTATATTCCCAGTGTTATCGCCACAAATTATTGTTCAGTTAGCTCTAATGGGTTGAAAGGAAGAGCTATTGAGACAAAGCAGCACAAACATATTAAAAACAATAACATTTTCTGAATACGCAGAAATGTTGCCTGGTTAATTACAGATTTAGCACTTCCCTTTAAAGCTCCGGAGCAACAGCTGTTCAGAAGCAAGTTACAGGCTGTCACTCTATTTCTCAATTCATGCCAAAAAGCCCAAATGTTAGCAAGCTCACATGAGGACAATTGTACGCTTGAGCTCGTGTTAATACAAAGCCTTCTGTCAGGCAAGCGATAATAACATCACCCTGCCCCCCCCCAGCTTTCCCATCCAATGTTGTCTTCTATGTAAAGCCAGGACAAAGAACTTGTTGGCAGTTTCTACACACGACTGCAGAAACTGTGTCACAAGCAAGTTTATCCATGGAAGCTACCACCCAGTGGTTTTCATTGAATGTGATCCTGTATGATTTGGACTGTGGAGCATAGGGAGAAAAAGCTTCAGGGCTGTTCACTCCTCTCTTTAACAACCAGAAGGTCAGGCTAGGTATTTACTTCAATGCAGCATCTATACACTTGGAGAACGCACAGGAAATACTCTAAAGGAGTGAAAGGGCAACGATGTGTAGGCCAGATGTGTGTAGAGAACGGAAAGTTGGCCTGTAAGGGGTGGGAATTGGGCCAGATCCAGTTTCACACCCATGGCCGACTCTGACCAGTGGTGGCTCTAGGGATGCAACCCAAAACATCAAGGAGGCACAAGGTTGAGAAAGAGTGGTGCTATTATATGCTAAGTTTGTATGGCACCCTTCCTCTGAAGAGCTCAGAGTGGCATACATTGGGTTATCTCCCCACATCCTCATGAAAGCGCTTCATGGAAATAGGGTAGGTTGAAAAATTGGTCTTGCCTAAGGTTATTCAGTGAGCACATGGACAAGTGGGGGTTTGTACAGAAGAAATTAGTCCTTGTTATTATCTTTATCTAGACAAAGGTGACCCACAGTTGTTTGGGTAAACAAACAGAGACCGACCGACCAACAGACAGACCACCCTCTCACAGACCCACAAGTGCAAATGCACTTAAAAAAAGAAAATGGTCTTCTCACCACTTTGAGGGATAGTTAAGAGTGGGAGGATCAGATTTGGCTATTTTCAGCAGGACCCTCATGGGATTGAGTTCATGATGAGGTGGCTCTATCTGGGCCATTTCTATCAGAGTTATGCCCAAGGACCAGATGTCAGCCTTGTAGTCGTAGGGGGTGTCTTTCATGGTCTCGCACATCACCACTTCAGGAGCCATCCTAAAGAGAAAGTAACAAAGAATAGGGTGTTCTGCTACCAACATATTACCATTGATCAGTGGTTTTGAAGAACACTTCCCCACCCCAGCTAATCTATATATTTAATCAGTTATTAGCCTAGAGTCAGTTGTAAGCATCAGAAATATGACTCTGCAGCTAGTTCTTGAATGAATTGGGGAGAAGCCTCTTCTGCTGCCCTTGGCATGATCTATCCAGAGTTAAGCACTTATAGGTCACACTGATTTTTACTGGAGAGTTGAGAACACACATAATTCTCCCATTGCAATAAATGGGACGTGGAAATGGTTAAATCTATCAGCTAAAGACAGTATCCAGTTCACCCGCCCCCCCTCCGGCAACCACCATTCATCTCTCCATGCTCAACAGGCTGCAGCGACAGAAAACCAGCAGGCCAATGACATCTGGCCTGGATGTTGCTTTAGATGGCAAATTAATGCGCACTGATTGCATCCCCTTAGCAACGTGGCTGATTTAGAGATTAAATTCCTAGAGTGAATCACTGCTCTCATACACTTGGAACTGCTTCAAAAAGGACATTCCACCAAATGGTAGGGAGTAAAAGAAAGGGGCAGGGGGAGAGAATGGCCTAGATTCATCAACATCTCATTCCAGTTATGGGACTTGTAGCATTTTCACTGATGCCACATAAAACAATAATTAAAAGCTGCCTTTCATCTAGGTTTGCAGCCTCTTGCCTATTTGCATAGACTCATAGAATTGGAGAGTTGGAAGGGACCCCAAGAATCATCTAGTCCACCCCCAGCAATGCAGGACACTCAACATAGTTTCCCCCCTCTGCAAGTTTGTTGATGTACTCTTTGTGTTCCCCTATGCTTGAAGCACTTTGTAGTGAGGAGGCAGGCAGGGCTCAACTCAACAGGAGGGAATCTTGGCGGGCAAAGCCGGGCATGTGCCCCTAGCCAGCCAACTGGCCGGTTCCTGCCTTCTGAGCCGAAATGTGGCAACCACTGGCCCAGCTTGTCTCCCACCAACCTCCAGGGCCAGCAGACATGTGCACTCTTATGAATCTCTTATGATTCAATTCATTAAAATACACACAAAGATGTAATTGCACAGCACTGAGAGTAAAACAGAGATCCTCAACCTTCTTGAGCCCAGGGGCACCTTTGGAAACCTAAGAAATGATTACGAGCATCACGAAATATCCATTTTGCAGAAGAAAAACACGTTATACTCAGACACACACCACTGAAAAGAGGCAGAACACCTACAACGCTCCCTCTCCAAAAACCAAAAACAAATGAAATGCAGGCAAAAAAACAGGCAACAGCCCATCACAGCAAAAAACAAATAAATATATTTTTTTTAAAGGCTAGGAGGGGCTGGGGACCTTGGCAGGTGTCTGGTGGTGCTGGGGTGCCAAGTGCCATTTGGGGGACCCCAGGAGAAAACACCAAGCACACGGCATATACACATGGGCACACATTCTCTGACACCACTTCCACTTGTGTGGATAGTTTACAATTCAGCCAAGAGGCAAGTAGCACCTTCTTTCTTGAGCTGGAATAGATATGCTCTTATTTGGTGGTGGCCTTTTCAAGCATCTTGCAAATCTGAATTCATTTACTCACCAGTATGGTGTCCCAATGAAGGAATCCCGTCTTTGCAAAGTCTTCATGTTTTTGGCAGATACTCCAAAATCCGCTGAAAAGAGTTTGATCATGTTAAATCCTCTGACACCGGCTGCAAGGTGCTTGTGTGCCTTAAGCAGCTCAAGCAAAGAGCTACCTTCTGTCACCAAGAGACTCCCTGAAAACAATCAAGATTATCCAAGTGGCCAGGACAATGCCTAGGCCCTAGGCTAAGGTTCTGACAAAGTGCAAGGGCTTATGCACACTCCCTCTTGTCTCCCCGGGGAAAGGAGTGGGGAAGGGGAAACCTCTCAGACCTGTGCTTTCTAGGCACGGGATAAGCAGAAGTGTGGACAAGCTCTAGGACTACTTGTAGCTGGACACATTTTTCATCAGCAGATGCAAACTAGAACGTGATTTCAACAAACAGAGGAGTTCTAGGTAACCACGACACATGCATAATAATCACATGGAGCAAAATCCATCTCACATCGACAAAAGAGACTGTCCCAATGAGGGTCGGAAGTTTAAATACTGTAGCAGATTTTTGCTAACTGTGCCCCACCAAAGCGAAGGTAATTGTATTTATTTATTTTATTTTATTCTGCCACAATAACAGGGGATGCTAAAGGAAGCCCTTTCATTTCCCATCGGGTTAGGGGAGCACTTTATTTTAACAGTTAAGTAGTTAGAAACCTCAGCAAAATCCTAACAAATCATCAATTGTTTTCTCCTGCTTCCTGCTGTTGTCTGCAGTTCTATTTTGTGTTAAGGGTTATTCTTCCTCCTCTTTCTAGAAAATTTCCACTGAAAAGGTGATGAAGTGTAGGAAACGTCACCTTGTCCTCGCTAACAAACTACACCCTCTCCAGCTTGCACAGAAAACATGCCAATTCCTGTGGCAGACATTAATTTATACACAATCCCATATAGAATGAAAAAAGTTGCATTTATCAGTCTCCCCTTTAAATTCTGCAGATGATAACCCCAGATTTGTTGTTGGTTTTTTGTTTTGTTTTAAGTCTTTCTGGACCCAATACAACCTATCCCCATTCTGAAGAACATCCATTCTGGTGGGTACTATCATTCAAAGAGGCGGAACTGGCATAATTTTAACCCTACGAATTCTAGGGTGAAGAGAGAAAAATATTCTAATTAAGCTGAAAAGAATAACCCTCAGCACCTCTCCATTCACAGATTTAGCTGATGTCAACACTGACTGATTCTAGGTTATAAATATGTTTCTGGAAACTCAAAGGTTTGCAAAAGTACAAACATAATAGGAAAACCCTCTCTAAGGGGCATCCATCAAGACAGTCCAAAGAGGAATATGAACAGATATCAGATCCTAACTGGTTATTCTGAGGGTGGGATAAATTGAATGTAATGGAGTATTTTGAAAGACCACATTGTTAACTGACTGCAGTATAGAATTTGCACCACTCCACATTGCAAAAATTTGTTTGAGGCCCCACTGGTATTTCCAGTTAACATTGTTTCTGCTTTTTCTTGTGTCTAATTCTATGCACAGTTACCTGGGAGTAAGTCTCAGTGAATGTACTGAGACTGACTTCTAAGTAAATACACTGTTTGAGATCTTCTTGAGAGAGGGTTGAAAATCCCTGCTTGGCCAGGAAGCTTACTGGGTAGCTTTCAGTAGGTCTCTGTCTCTCTGCTCAAATGACCCCTCAGGGATGTTGCAAGGCTACAACGTGGCTCCCAGCTGCTCAGAGGAAAAGGGTGGAGAGACAACAAACCTAACAAATGATTATTCTACAGCAGCCAAGCATGCATAATTTTCTCATGTGGTCACACAACAGTTCTTACAGTTACTGTTTTTAAAACAACAACAACAACAACAACAACAACAACAACAACAACAACAACAACAACAACAACAAAGCTGCAGCCACTGTTTTCAGCCACGCATCTCACTATGTGCAGGAAGCAGCTTTGCACCCATCTTACACAAAGGCTAACTAGTTTGCCTCACCAAGCTTGATGTCTCCATCCAGGGTCAGCAGCACGTTGCCTGCCTTCAGGTCCCGATGGATTATCTTCTTGCTGTGGAGGTAGTCTAGGGCTTCTAGCATCTGGCGGCAGATCACTTGGATCTGGGGTTCGGTCAAGCCTCGATCCAGTTCTATAAAACAGAGGCAATCGAAAAATGCCCCTAAATTTAGCTTCATGGAACAGGGTTGACTTTTGCCCTGAGTTTGAATTAACAACTGTATATACATCAGGGGTGAGCAACTTCTTTTCTGCCAAAGGCTGCATTCCCTCAGATTTAAAAAAGAAAAGGGAAACAGCAGCGGATTATTCTGAGGTGCAAAATATCTGCCAGCTTTGCTTATGAACTGAAAGGGGGAAACCATTGCAGAGATTATTCTGAAGTTAAACATTTCACTGATTAATTTGTACATGCAACATATCAAAGCTCATAGCCCTAACACATAACCACTAGGCTGAGAGTAAAATACGACAAACATACGATATTTAATCTTGCTCTACTAGAACACAGTGAATGTAGATGAGGCGTTTCAAGACAATTGTTTCTGTTCATGAGCAATAAGCCTTTGCTTTGGACATTGGGAAAGCCGTATTTGTTTCAGTGGGTGGTTTCACTTTCACCTACTTTGATTAAAGGGAAATAGTGATTTTAGGCCAGGTATGGAGACCCTGCGACCCCCCCAGATTTTGCTGGACCACATGCTAGATGGGGGCAATGGGAGTTTGAGCCCAAGAACACCTGGAGGGCCACTGGCTCCCCATCCCAGATGTAGGTGGACCCTGAGGGAAAAAGAAAACAGGGCTGGCATTCCCTCAGACATATGGGTAGAATTCAATGTAGCGGTAAGGAGATCATTTTTTCAGGGCAAGCATTTCTGCTCCTATGCTTTTTCCGAAGGTGAAATTCAATTAAGTTTTACTCAGGGTATGCCCCTTAATTTCCATGTAAGACTGCTCTGAGTTGAATACCACTGAACAGGTTTCCCAAAGATACCAAAAGCTGTCTAAGAGAATTTGCAGGATGCCAATCCTCTGCATCCCAGCTGTCTGTGTGGTTAGCTGTGATGGAGGGAAATTCATAACAAATACAAAATGGACACTTGGAATTCATTCACCACAGTGAGAATCAACTCCCCACCCCCACCCCAATGACTGGTCATGAATTTAATGTCCCAGCCCTTCTTTCCTGAAAACCACAGGCTGGGAGTTTAGACTTGTGACCTCTGTACATTGCCTCCTGTAAGAGTACGTAGCTTCACCACCTGCTGCCTGGAGCATAGATGCCAGACATGATCTAGGCCTTTGAAATATAGCTCAGTTCCCCCTCCTGCTCCCCCATTTTCCTCTAAAAGCAAATCCCCAAACCTGGAGGGTACCTGTGAAATGAGATATGCTTTGCCTGATTAAACAGGAGACTCAGATCCTGAGAAACTGAAAGCTCCCTTTCTCCCCCTTCCAGGAAGATTGGCAAACTCACACAACCCCCTGCCATAGCTACTGTTCTTGAAAACTCAGCCAGAGCAAATCTAAGCTATGTCCCATTGCTACAAGACAGCCTTTGTGTGGGCTTGCTCTTTTAAAAGCAGTAGCTGCTGTGACCCCTTCTCCTCACATTCACCCCCAAATACTATAACATGGAGTAATCATTCCCAGTAAGTCTGGGCAAGCACAGCAGCCACATGCTTGCTTCTTGTGTTGGGTCTGAGTCAAGCCGTGGAAAATAACACCCTCCTCGATGGCAGATGTCTTCCCCCTCCCTAATCCCTCATGCGTGCACATGATCAGTTTCAGCCTGTTCACATGCATGTTTTGGACAGAAACCTAATGCTCTGCTTTCCTGCAGGGATGGGAGTGGAAGGAACGACCAGAACACATTCAATGTGCTGAAAGACCTTAAAAGGGACTTCACTGTTAAGATGCTTCGTGTCACTTACCCAGCATAGTAGCATCCACTGCTCCACCAGGGCAAAACTCGATCATGATCTGTCAAAAAAAGAAAGTTTTAAGTGGGCAGCTGGAAATTATATTTCAGAGAACAGCTCGTTTGCTATCAGAGAGTACAACAACAACAAAACCCTCTTGTTGGAACAAACCAGCTTCTTCTTCCCCAAAACTAAGTCACACTCCAACTATTTTTTTTATTGCTATTGTTATTTTTGGCACAGCAGAGCAACTTGCTGTTGGGCACAAGTCCCTACTTCTAAAATGTTATTGTAAGGTGTTTTAAGTCAAACTCGGGCGCTTGCTGCTTAAGAACATTATAATAAACAACATATGAGATCTCACTCACAATCAGGACTGTCTAACTTACAGCTCTTCCAAACAGAAATATTGCTACTGCCTCACATTCAAAAACCTCTTTATTCAAATACTGTAGTTGTTGAAATAATCCTGAAGGGTTGTTCAGTATTATTATCCTCAGACGGCAGGTGTGGTGAGGCTGAGAAGAGACACAGCCTGCCTAAGGGCTACCAAGAAAGTTTTCACTGCAGAGGTGAGGATGGGAACAAGAGACTTCCTGGTTTGCAGCTGATTCCCTTAGCTATTATGTTACTCTGACGTCTGCCTAACCCTGAAGAAGAACGCCCATCCGATCATGTCCCTCAAGACCTCCCACAGAGTAAATGGGAGAAAACAAAGCCTTGACTTCAGCCCACAGGAAACTTCCTTTCAGATCATTGCCCTCTCACACAAAATGAGAACCAGCCCCCCCCCCCCATGCTCCCTGTACCTGCAGGCCCATCTGAAGCAGCTTCAATGCTCATGACTCCACTTACGCATTTGTTTACTGGTTTCAATTGCAGCTTGAACAGAGAGGGCTGCTGCAGATACTTGAACTTGCCAACAGGATGAAATAGTTGTCATAGTTGAGAGCTGACGTGGAACAGCTCAGAAGTATCCCAAAAATCACAATGCTCCTTTTTCTGCTTTAATTTGAAGATGAAGCCTGCAGCTGGTTCTCAGGGGTTTGCCTGTTGTTTTGTAATTGTGCTAAAAAATAATATGTTCTGCCCATCACAACATTCCCTTGAAGTCCCTAAAAGTCACCCCTTGACATCACAACCAATCAGGCTTGAATTTTAATAATTTCTCTTGAACATGTCTATGAAGTAAAAGGATTAGCTACACTGGAGTCTGAACTAAGGGAGCAAGTCAAATTTGTCCACTGTAGTTCAGGTATTTATACATCATATACACATACCCCTTCATATTTTGCAAGTTGTGAACTACTGTATTTTTTGCACCATAACACTCACTTTTTTCCTCCTAGAAAGTAAGGAGATACGTCTGTGCGTGTTATGGAGGGAATGCCTACGGGTGGCATGCCTACGGATTTTCCTCCTCTAAAAACTGCGTGCGTGTTATGGTCGGGTGCGTATTATAGAGCGAAAAATACGGTATGTTTTTGGCTGCAGCTAAAAGTGCCCCCTACCCCAAATCTCATTCCAGGGAAGGAGCCAACTCCAAAAACTTCAACACTCTGTTCTATGTGCAGACTGGCTTGCTCTATGCTGGATTATAAGGAATATATTCAGGAGTACACTTCATGCCCCCTCCTTTGTGACTTTGCCCTGTTTTGAGACGTATCTTGTACTTGGAATGACTTAGACTTCATATGTGCCAAATTTCAGCTTTTGAGTGGCCTGGTAGTACCACTGTCTTTTGGGGGAAGGGCTATCCGTTTGGGAACTGAGGCAGCACTGAAGTCGGGGTATCATTTTAGTGACACAAGAATCGAGTTTCAGGGCCCGAACTAATAAAATTGGTAACCCATGTAGGCGAGGCCTAATTGTCAGCTACGGCATGGGCTGAGGGCAAATGATGCAGCCACCTTGCTAAAACTAAGCCAGTCTCTCTGGTCCGTGCTGGGATGGGAAACCACCTCAGATCCTCATGCATGTTGCCTTGAATATAAATGAACTAAAAGAAAATTAAAACCATATATACACACAGAAACACATCCATCCCTTATCCACCAGGTGACTATACACCTGATTTGGAGGATTCCCCCCCCCCATTGGTTTCTCCTACTCCAGAATGAGAAGTGCATATACTCTGCATATGCACACTTTCAGCAGTACTCACATCAACAAATATTTACAGTGAGCAGTCTCTGCAAATTTTATTATCATCATTGTTATTCTATTATCACTCAGGTGTGGCTAATTTTTCTGCGACAGGAGAACCCCAGTGGAGTGACCTTTGCTCACTGTCATGTGCCATAGAGCTTTGCTTTGTTGCAGTAAACATTTCAACTGTGTCAAGTATCTCCTGACTCATGCACCAATAAATTCCCATGCACTGATCATTGCTGTTAATCTATCTATACAGCATGTTCTGGAACAATCTATAATGCAGCTTGAGCCAGGTTCTTGTCACAACACCATCAGGATATATCTCACCTCGTTAGCGCTGAAGGGCTGACTGGACACTGAGACTGAAACCACTCTCAGTAACCAGTATCTAAACCTGTGAAAAATAATTTTCCTGTTTGCTGCTCGTGTACTTGGAAACACCCCCCAAATAAAAACACAGTCATTTAGCATGGTGGAAGGTGTTTATTACAGGTGGGTACTTGAAAACATATTGGGGAAAGTCCTACTAGCATTATTTAATGTCATTTCTGGCATAGATCATAAGTTTACATCTGTAAAAAAAGAAAAAAAAGGAATGCTTTGAAAATAAAGTGCACAGAAAATTCTGGAGTAGCCACTGACTCTTTGATAGCTTATGGCAGAGTATTGTGGCATCTCAAAGTCTAAAAGATTTATTATTGCATGAAGCTGAATGGGTTAGAGTTCACTTCAACAGATACAGAAATCCAGGAGCATTCTTGGGTGAACAGTTTGTTCATATGGGGTGGGTGCAAACCATTTGCTCAGAACAAGGGATGAACAAGTGCTTGGGAAGACAACATGACTTCAACGGGACACCTTTGGCTCTTGAGGGAGACAAAGAAGAAAAGAGTAATGCCAAAAGCACATTCTTTGCATTTCTGCTTCCTTGTTTAAAAAGTAAGCAATGCTGTTACCTGGCTGTTCTCTGGTCACCCCCTCCCTCCTTCTCCCATGTAATCTCCACCCTCTTAAAAAGAATCAAACTGCCCATAGCTCAATCTTATTAGTAATTGCTCTCCTAGATTTCAAAACTTCTTGAATGCTGTCTGCCACTTTTGTCTGCAAATCCCGCCCTTTGTCTCACACGGCTCCAAATAATACAAATCGAAAGCAAGTCAAATGTTTGCCAACTAGGTGTGCCGCTTCCTTTGGTGACAGAGGCCCCGGTGCCTTTAGCAACTGCATGACAGGCATTCCAACATTCCTCCAAGAGGAGAAAGCCAAAAGGCCTTGTCCACTTCCGCTTCAGGCTCAGGTCCTGCTCCAGGAGAAGCCTTTGTGGAATGAGCGAGCTCAGACTCATTTTGCTGGCTGCTACCAATTGAGCAGTGTGCTCCTTGCATTGTGGCAGCAGGCCCTGTGATCGTAGGAAGTTGCTTTAGTCAGACCACTAGGCCCATCTAGTCCAGCACGGTTGACCCTGATTAACAGCAGCCCTCCAGGTTTCAGGCAGGGTGCAATGCCAGTCCCACTGAACACAGGATCTTCTGCATGCAGAGTAAGTGCTGTAACACTCAGCTGTGGTCCGAACTAGTTCAGGATAAGACAGACTTGAGCTATATTACAAAATTTGACAGCTTATGTCTTGTGCCACCCTCAGGGTTGGTAAAAACAACCAATAAGCCTAAGGCACTTGGTTCATGGCAGGGGTCAGCAAACATTTTCAGCAGAGGGCTGGTCCACTGTCCCTCAGACCTTTGTGGGGGGCCGGACTATATTTTGAAAAAATAAAATAAAAAATGAATGAATTCCTATGCCCCACAAATAACCCAGAGATGCATTTTAAATAAAAGCACACATTCTACTCATATAAAAACACCAGACAGGCCCCACAAATAACCCAGAGATGCATTTTAAATAAAAGAACACATTCTACTCAGGTGAAAACACACTGGTTTCCGGACCATCTGCTGGCCGGATTTAGAAGGCGATTGGGCCAGATCTGGCCCCTGGACCTTAGTTTGCCTGCCCATGTGCTAGAGAGGCTGCTCCGATCTTTGGGAGAGACAAGGAGCTGAGTGCCAGCTCTGCTCCCCTTGTAATCCAAGAGGGATCTTCATTGAGAGAAGCAAGTTTCTTTCACCCCAGGGTCAAGGAAACTGGATATTATTGTGGAGTCCAGGTTTAAGTGTATGCCAACTTAAACCTATTTCCAACTTGGGGCTTTCAAAAAATCTCTCTCTCTCCCCCCTACCTATGCAACTAAGACCAATGAACACTGGAAATCTTTCCCTTAGATATGT
Organism: Podarcis erhardii; assembly: GCF_964252035.2. NCBI lineage: Eukaryota > Metazoa > Chordata > Lepidosauria > Squamata > Lacertidae > Podarcis > Podarcis erhardii. The sequence goes on along the minus strand of NC_138498.1, from coordinate 52,255,795 downwards.
AATACTGTATATTAATGCCACTGAATTATTTCAAACAAGCCAGTGGTCTTGCTCTGCAGTAATCACCCTACTAACCCTAGTTTCCCCCACTGAGACATTTCACTTCCTTGCCGTTTCTTTCTGCAGCCCTAGAATTGCTGAGATGAGAAACTGTAGAGTCAAAACAGTCATATCAGTTTGGAATGAGTCAACTCAAATAACTTTGAATCTTGCTAATCTGATTATGGTGGCTGCATTCGCTCTTTTTTAGTCTTGTGCTGCATGTAGGTATATTTGTGACTGCAGTTGTCATATTTCAGTTACAGATTTCTATTTGCCAGGCACAACCATTGTTATTCTCTGTGCTGTAATTTGCTATCTCAGCTTTAAATTCGTTTAAATTCAGCTGCCTTCCTTCACTATTGAGTGGATACAGAATTTGATGCGGAGCCAGTTTGAGACCAGTTTGTAGACGATTGGAGAGGACTAACCCCAGCTTAGCTTGGATCAATATTAGCCATGTTACGATATTTACATAGCCTTATTTGGGTTTGGGACGGGATGGGGAGAAAGGAGTGTGCCAGTCAATTTAGTAAGGCATAAAGGTTAGAAAAGTCAGTGTATACAGGATGCAGGGGAGGAAGCCAGAGAATCTTAGATATGTCTTTTAAAAAAACAATTTGCAATTAAGATAAGAATAAATATGGGCGGGGACTGTTTGTACACAGTCTCCCTTCAGCTCAGAAATCCAGTTTAAGTTGCAGTACAAGCTCTAATAGTTCCAGATGTATGAAGTTCTAATAGTTCTAATGTCTAAGTTTGCCTTCTAGCACTAAACAGGATGTTCTGTACACTCCACTCTGCAGAACACATCATTAAGCAGTACTTTTTTTTAAGGTTGTGCCTATCAGCAAAACCTACATGATCTAATTTAACTAGGGAAAGAAACAAGGTCTGGATGGTTTCTGTGCTTCTTCCAAAATGGCACCCAGCTGCATTTTGTGCTGGAGTGCAGACATGGGTGTAGTCAAGATTTATTGGGGGACAGGCTTTATGTTACTGGGAGCAGAACTGAGTTATTTGTGATGCAATTGGTCAGTTAGTTGTTGTTTTTTTTTAATTTACTAGATTTTTTTGGGGGGGGGAGGCAGTTGCCCCTGCCCCCTCCTGGCTACGCCCTGGCTGCAATAAGGAAAGGAAAGCCAACAGGCTCTAACCAGCCACACTTGGAACAACTGTCATGCTCTCTATTCTAACTCCAGCCTAGAACTGTAGAGTTGGAAGAGAACCCAACAGTGTAACTCCCTGCAATGCAGGAATCACAACTAAAGAATCGCTGATAGATAGGAGAGGACACTACTTATAATGATATAATAATAAAATTTTATTTATATCCCGCCCTCTCCAGCTGAAGCTGGGCTCAGAATGGCTCTTACTGTCAGAAAGTTATTCCTAATGTTTATTCAGAATCTCATTTCTTTCTGGTATCAACCATGGTTGATTTCTGGTTCAGTCATGGTAGCAGTTAGTGGAAGGTCACTCCTAAATACCTGTACATCGTAATCCATCCCACCATGGAATTCTGAATAAGTTTTCCTTTATTGTGGGGTGGGGCTTTTAAACTGGTCATTATTATATTAGAAGTTAAAGTAAAGGTAAAGGCCATTAGGTCCAGTCGTGACCGACTCTGGGGTTGCGCGCTCATCTCGCTTTATTGGCCGAGGGAGCCTGCGTACAGCTTCCGGGTCATGTGGCCAGCATGAATAAGCCGCTTCTGGAGAACCAGAGCAGCACACGGAAACGCCGTTTACCTTCCCGCCAGAGTGGTCCCTATTTATCTACTTGCACTTCATGCTTTCAAACTGCTAGGTTGGCAGGAGCAGGGATTGAGCAAAGGGAACTCACCCCGTCACGGGAATTCAAACCGCCGACCTTCTGATTGGCAAGTCCTAGGCTCTGTGGTTTAACCCCCTAGAAGTTAAAATACATGACCTTAAAGGAAAGACTCTCATGGCCCAGCAATCTGAATAATGCCTTTTAAATGGATGCTTGAATTAGCATCTTTTTGAGACAGCCTTGCAACTTCTAACAGGGGAGATAAATTCCACCCATTCAAACCTTTTAATACAATCTCCACTCCTTTCACCAAAGGGGATTTAAACTCTTTGGCATGGCAATTTAACTGCTGAGAAAGCAAAGATTAGGGTTGCAAGCTTGGCACCACCCTTCCTATGTGAAGAATTCATGACCTTTGGTCCCTCCTCTTACAAACTGGCAATTCACTCAACTATTAATCCTGCAGGGGGAAAAACACTGAACAGTAGGGTGTGCGACAGATACACACACACATTATTGGGTGTGTTCCTTCTACTCCTCTGAAACTCTCAGAATTTACAGCTAAATTCTCTGTGAAAACTATTCCAGCCTTCTGAAAGTACTACCCTATCTGCAATTCATCTCCGTATAAGAAATGAATTAAATGCCCTAGTGCAAGAATCGTCTGTAAAACTGACTTATCTGTTATCCTACCCCTTTTTGTGGCAAGTGTAAATAAGCAGAATTGCCTGTATAGTATTTGAACAGCAGAAATCAGTTCTGAGAGGACTGGCCCTAAAGTGGACCTTACTAGACAGTGATAAAGCAAAGATGGGAGAGTCAGTTGTTATAGAGTCAACTCCTTTTCTGAGCTCTGTAATTTTTTAAAATATTGCAAATACAAATTGATCAGTGCAATTCCCTAGAAATCTTAACTGTGAATAAGGTCTTATATCCTGTTGTAAATAATCCCATTGACTAGCTTCTGCAATATAAACCTTACCTAATCACAAGCAACAGAGGGAATTCAGGGTTAATAGGTCATATAATGGCCAACACAGGAAGGGCTTGGTCAAAGAACTTGGCCAAACAGCAGTACCTCTTGAACAAGTGGTGGTGCAAGGATTCTGCTCTGGCTGGAAGGAGGAAACCGTACTCATACTAGGCAAATGCAGTATTCATGCACCAAGAAGCCAGCATGTCACATGTACCAGTAGATAGCACAATAGATAGCACTCCTTGATCCTTATAAAAGGTCCCAGGTCAAACTTGTTTGCTGATATAAGCATTTAGGAGACCTGTTCTTTATGACTACAGATCAGCTTCACAGCACTACAATCTCTCTGAACAGGAGTGCGCCCTCTCTCTCTCTCTCTCTCTCTCTCTGTCTGTCTCCAGACTAAAAGCTTCCCTCAGACTTTCTAGGCACTCACATGATCTCCCAAAGCCATAGCAGATTTCTGGTGATTTCACAGAATACCACAAAACAAACCTCATTTGGAGGGGGGGGGAGAGAGAATTCAAATGTCAACAGCTTGTCTGGCACACAAGTATTCAGTAGGTGGAATTTAAATAACCAGCTCTCTGTAAAACAGATTGCTTCCATTTTGCCATTATTCTCTTACAATACAAGGGTGCTATTCACTAGGGAGCTCAGGCATAATGCTTTATTTTTTCCTGAACAAAATAGCCTACAAGGAGAAATATGTGGGAAATTTAGTACTGGGGACATAGTATTATTGCCCCTCTGACCAGAAGGAAGTGTTGTAGCAACACATGACTCCTTCAATTAGCCCACATACAGAGGAGGAAAAATGCATGTTCTGGTCATCTATATATTGTTCTTCCCTAGGTAAGAAGCTGCACCACTTACAAAGTGGCCATGGGTTTCTTGTGGCTGTCTCCTGCTTCCTGCTCCATGCAAAAACCAAAAGCAGCAGCAGCAGCAGCAGCTTGGTCCTCTGGGATTGGAGGAAGAGAAACTATGTCATTCCCATTCATCTTCCTTATACCTGCCTAGCCAGCCCCAACAGCTGCAATCTGGATGGTGTTGTTGGCTGCTCCAAGCACCTTAAGGACCAGGCATGGCAAACACACCACAGTAGTGACAATGTGGTTGGCAGCCCCTGAGAGGCAGCAGCGTCAGCAACAGCGTCATTCAGAATGCAGTGGATGTCCTCGGCCATCTCACAAATGGTGCTAGTGACTGGACAGCCCAGTTCCATGCTGTGGCACTGCACCAATTCTCTCTCCCGCCCTCTGTGTTCACATTTAACTATTTCTTCCTGTTTAATTTCTTGTTAGCTTTCGGAAAAAGTTATAGGGTAGGGTGGGTGAGATGGTGTGCTGTTTATATAAATGTGTAATAATACAAAGCAATACAACTTGCAAATGAATAAAAGAAAAATGCACACTTTGCCATGAAAACCTACATCTGATAAGGGATGGCCTTGTCTGAGCGATCTCTCTTCAAAACGGATGCCTGGTTAAAATCCAGATATGCTTGCATTTTAATCAACAAAGAGAGCTAAGTCATAATTTTCAAAAGGATACAAGCAAGCCTGTACCAAAACCCAACTCTCTAATTTAATCAACTTCCTTTAAAGCACTGTTCTGTATTAATAAAACAAGATAGGAGCTTTGCTGATTCATGAGCATCTACATGCTGATGCTTGAACTGCAGGCCTGATGCTTCATTTTGACCTTAAAAACATGTTTTTATTGAAGACGTGACAGCTTCCAAAGAACTGCTAAGTGCCTTCTTCCTCAGGACATGCCCACACTGGAGTTCCTTGCCTTTCCAACATTATTTCTGCAGGCCACAACCTGAAGTGTTGGAGGAGTTGAATCAGAAAGCACGGCACAGGGTGCAGGGCGTTGTTCTACCCTGGGAGCTCCTGCTAACCACAATGGTGCTACAAGCCACAAACACATCACCCCAAATCTGCCATTTGGAGGAAAAGAGACAATTTGCCAGCGTGTGTGTTTGTCACAGCAGAGGTGCAGCACAGCTTGCAAGGACAAGATAAGTGAAAATAGCCTTATGCAGACATGTCTTTATAGATGAGAGCTTAGCTCCAGGCAAACAAACTTCTGCAGGAGATAATGGCATGGTCCTGCTTCACACATTAGGACAGGGAGGGGAGTGTGATCACAGCTGCTGGCTCTGCTGCCAACCTGTGTGTGCTGACCTTGCATGAAGCCAATCCGTTCAATGAGGAGCTATGCCATGACCACAATTCCCAACTACACACCTGAGTAGGACTTGCCCTTATGTTCCACTGAACACACACAGATTGGGAGCGGGGCTCTTAGCCACACACAGGTGGGCAGCAGAGTCACCTGCCGCAATTCTGCTATCTTCCACATGTTGATCGAATGAGCCCCATCGGCATGACACATAAGCCAATCCTTGGCTTCGCAAGATCATGCTCATAGCCACTTTGCTCCTCTCTCGTAATTTTTACTGCTGCACCATTCTGAGCTAAGCTTTGGCTTAGGTTTGGCTTATCATGTCAGCCCAACTCACAGTGAAGCATTCTCTTAACTTACCACAAGCTGTAACCATGGTTTGTTCTTGGCTCAGCTCAGCACAGCCGTCAAAAGGAACAGAGAGGAGTGAAAGTGGATATGAGCTGTTACCTGTAAACTGGAACGTTCAGGTGGCTTTGCGAAGGCGTATTTTGTATTACCATGTCTTGCAAACCAGCTCAGTGTGTGGAGGGGGAACGAGACGACAGGAATTCAGACACCAGAAGGAAATTGAATCTACCATTGTGAGTGACAGAAACCTGGGTATGATTTGGTTAAGAGAATCAAACTAAATCATGTACATATTTTAAAGAAAATTGGATATTAGCTTTTTTTTAATGATCTTGAAAAGAAAGCACACCTTACTTGACAAATACACATTCTACTCTCACCGTTACAAATCTGCAGGAAAGAGTGAAGTAAACTCTCTTCAGCCTGTAAACATGACCATAAAATCTGTGTGGTCTAGAATATGCACTAAAATGGTTCTTTCCTGATTTGCACCTTATTATAAACAGCACCCACACGCACAGACAAATGGAAGAGAGGCTGAAAAGCATTTTAGGGTTGTGCATGAAAAAGCCATCATGGAAGAGAAAAAGGTCTGAAGAATAAATGTAAGAGCCAAAAACTGCAACAGCTTGCAAGTGGGAGTCAGATGCATTTTCTATTGCAAAACTGAGCAAAGCCCCCCAACTGCTAACGTCTTACTTGAAACGTGGAAGCCATTGTTCATAGCTGTTCCTGTATCAGGAGCGACCACAATGACTAAAGCAGGAGCAGGCAAGATGCTACCTGTTCCACCCACAACATCCCTTTTGAGCCATTTTCTATGCAACTTACCAGTTCAGCATGCCAATCACTTCAAAAAAAGACCTAGATCTTTTACGGCTTTCTAGAAAAGGCTGAATACAGCGACTGCATATCTTTAAGCAAGTGTGTCTCCTTCCAAGAAAATGTGATTAGAATCAACGTTCTAGGCAGCTGGGGAGAGAGGCTACCTTGTGAGTCATTCCCCTCCTTGTCCCTGTAGCCTACTCCAATCGTGTTGCTTAAATACTTCCTTCCAAAAAGCCCCAATGTGCAACTTCCTGCCCATACCCACCAACCATCTTTTCACTAATAATTAGGTGAACTTGGGTAATTTCTTCCATTTACATATATTCTGATTGGACAAGGTGCATTTTCTTTATGCAGCTCTTTTGATTTCCATATCGTACAGCCAGGAATGTTTTGGAAAAGGTTCTCTCCAGGTCTTAGAGCCAATATTTAAAACAATCATCATTATGCTTTTAATACACACACCCTCTAAAGAAAAGCTCTGAATACTTTCTGCTGTCTTTGCAAGAGGAAATGCATAACATATTGTCCTTTCATACTGGCTCTAGAAAATGGTCATATACCTTAAGACAAACTCCTTCTCACTGAATTTTGAAAGCTTTTCCTCACATGAACTCACCTGGACCCTGCAATCGCCATCTAAGGCCTTTCTCCACTTGCCCCCTCCACAGGTCATCTGGAGGGTGGCAACATGAGAACGAGCCTTTTTAGTGGTGGCTCCTTACTTTGGGAATGTTCTCCCCAGGAAGGCTCACCTGATACCCTCTTTGTCTAGTTTTATGCACCAGGCGAACCCTTTCCTTTTTATCTGGGCTTTTGGCCCTTAGTTTGAGGGATTATGAATTTGTGGCCTTCCAGACCTGTGCTCCATCACAGACAGTTGGAGCAACAGTGTCGCCACATCAATTCCTACTTTCTTAAACCCCCTGGTTTGACGCAGGGCACACAAGCACCTGGTGGCTTCTCCTGACAGGCAGATCCAGCTGCTCCCATTGCTTCAAGTCCCTCCTTGAGCGTGGAGGGGATTCCAAAGGCTCTTCAACTTCTGAGACCCACCCGCCAGCTCTTTTCCCGCCGCCTCCCTGTCTCTGACTGTCCAGTCACTTCCCCCTGACTCCCCTCTGCCTCCATTCCTGGCAGCCCCCTCACGAGCAGCACAGAGCCCCACAAATCACTGGCCCCTCCCCCTGGATCATCCTCCCCATCACCTGCCTCTCCCAATCCCCCCTGCTCGTCCCTGACATCATGTTAAGCCCAAGACCTGTTCTTACATTATGCTTTACTGAAGGCTTTCAAAAGAACATTCACCACAAGGAATACCAAAATCTGGTATGACAAACACTTACTTTATTCATTACCAAGACAAAGCTTCATTTTAGTATGGAGATTTGCCTTTAATGCAGTGCAGCAGAGCAAAAAAAAAAAAAAAAAAAAAAAAAAAAAAAAAAAAAAAGTATGCTGCATTTATTTATTTATTTAACAAGAAAGAAAGTAAGATATGTATTAGTCCAGCTAAATGAGTGGCCTTTGGAATAAAGATGGGGCTAAAGCTGGTCATTTAACAAAACCCAGTTACCTATCACAGGTTAAAGAATTGTGGTAGACAGGTCACAAACTAAAGGGTTGCATTCCACACACAACTGTTATTGCATTTATAAAGCAGATCTAAAACAGCAAGCAGTTCTAAGGTATCCAGTAAGTAGCTTTTGCAACAGGGCTTCTACACAAAGCTACTTGGAGCCAATCTATGTTCATTTGCAGCCAATGTCTTATTCTCAAGCTTACAAGTTCCTAGCATCGTTCAGAGGCTATTTTGACCTGAAAGAGAAGAGATCAGTGTATTAATCTTACCCATAGTTTGCTGTCATGATAAAAGGCTCCTAGCAGCTTTACAATGTAAGGGTGGTCACAAGTTGCAAGGATCTCAATCTCCACCGTGTAGTCCTCCAGCTCATCTTCACTCTTGGTCTCAATGACTTTGGCAGCAGCTAAGGCACCCGTCTCTCTGTTTTTGGCCTGTATCATAAAAGTAAAGGAAACAGTGTAAGGAAACAGTGTAAGAAAGTATTGTCAACAGCAAAAAGTTAGTGACCATTTTCACACCTGACACCAAGCCATGGTTTTCAACCAAGTGCATGAGCAAAGCAATGGGCTTATACACGCAGACTTCTCCTCCCGTGAGCCAGGAGAAGGACTTTTGCTCTCTCTTAATCTCTGGTTCTTGTGTAGCATGAGGCAGAGATCATGGTTTTGACCAGATATACTGATGGATACCTCAGTCAGTAGAGCAGGAGACTTTTAATTGCAGGGTTATGGGTTCAAGTCCCACATTGGGCAAAAGATTCCAGCATTGCAGGGGGTTGGACTATATGACCCTTGTGGTCCCTTCCAACTCTGCAATTCTATGAACCTATGATTCTATGATGTTTGGTTGAGTAGAATTCTGGCAGTGTTTGTTTCACACAACAAGAAAAGCCAAGATTAAAGCAAAGCAAAACACAGCTCCGCAGAAGTCTTCCTCCTGGCCATGTGGAAAGAGAAGACGAGAACACATACAAACATGAATCTTTGCTCTTGTTAACTCTAACTCATGCACACAGCACTAAACCATGGTTTAGTGTTCCATGAGAACCAGGCTACTGGCACAGCAGTTGCACAACTGTGAACCCTGTACAGCGTGCTATTTCTTTACAGCTGGTAGTATAATTTGTGCTATTGGGTGTTAAAAGTTATATGCCAAGTAAAATGATGTACTAATAGTCTAATCAACATATTAAAATGAAATAATGAATATGGATGCTACCCAACATAAGGTGAAGTATTAAAACAATAAATTTCTAAACCATCCCCACTCAAATACGCACGACCTCAGACAAAATGCTGAAGGAAAGGCAACTAGAAATGGGGGCATGTGGGCTCAAACCCAGGCCCCCAACAGGTAGGTCTGAACTACTAGCACCCTGAACTACTAGCACCCTGGTTTGACAGCAATCTAAGCAGATTAAACTCTGTGGGTCAAGGGTGCCCCTCTAGACTTCAGTTCTGGCCTGAATACAGTCGCCTGGAGCCATAAGCCAGTCAAGATCCACCAAGTCCTTTAAAGCCTTAGCAGCTCTTCATCCACTGAGGAATGGAAATGCATATATTGCAGCCCCAGGTGGTGGAGTTTCAGAAATCTGCTGGTGGAATTCTCTGAACTCCCAGCTCATTGTATGTTGGGTCAGCAGTCTTTGCCCACCTGCCAACTCTTCTTTACACAATGCAGAGGCGACCACAGGCAAGAGAATGACTATAAGCAGGGTTTGCCAGACCTGGGATATTTAGCACAAGATTTCCTAAGGAAAATAAAGGCATATTCTCTCTCTCTCTCTCACCACCCCAGATCAACAGCTAAAATTAGTAGTAGCCTTATTAGGTAACCAATCTGTGTAAATACAGGGCAGTACCATACACTCCAGATCACTATCTAGTACTCGGTACACAATAAATTCTCCAGATGGAGGGGCATATAAAACTTTGTCTCTGCATAGACAGGACCTTCCAGGCAGAATCTTGCACAAGGCACTCATCAGATGGCATTTGTGTGTGTTATGTTTCTACTAGAGGAACACTGAGGCCAGTTTTTATCTACATTATTGCTTTCTCTTTTTAGGTCTCTGTTTAGAAAGCCTGCAGAGAGTTTACAAAGGGATTAGTTCCCAACATAAACACTCAAGGTGTGCTTGAGTCAGGCACATGCTATTGGCGGTGGTAACACAGCTGCAATTCTGAGGTAAAAGCCAGCACTGTCTGGATGACGACATTTTGGAGACTGGTGCTGAGAGAGTGCCTTTGCTGGGTGTTGCATGCACATTATTTGCACAGTCCTGTTTCTTTCCAGGAGAAAGAGATATGGCCTATTCCCCTCTCCCTCTTCTTCCATCCTTCTTATATGGCTCTTTACAGGAGTGTCATGAACACCAGGAAAAAAGCAGGAATAGAAGTACTTGTAAGTACGTTTAGAACAGAAACAGAAGTCACTGCTCAGCTACTTCAGGAAAAACTGCAGTCTGTTGCTGGAATTCTTTTCTGGGGGCCTTTCTTATTGGGCTTTATTAAAAATCTGATGACCTCAGACTTTTACATCCCTGCTAGTGACTGACATTCAGTCATCCAAAAAACCCACACAATCCAGAAGCATCTATATTTGAAGATGTGAGACCCGTGTGATGAACCCCTAGAATTTGATATAGACCAAACAGAGCCACCTATAGGATCTGTGACTTGGAACCCCTGTGGAGAAGTTCTGAAGAGGCCAATATTCTGAGTTTTATTTCCGATACACTTTCCCAATTTAACCCCTTATTAACAGTCGTCACCGCTGGCTAGTTCTTCTGCAATGGGAGTTCAGAAGCACAGGAAGGTGGAACTGAGTTCTAAGTGAATTCTTGACTGGCTACTTAGACCACTTGCGTCAAGAGACAGATTTTCCTTTGTCACTGCTACACATGATACTTCGTCTGATGAAAGAGCTCAACTTTCACTGGTCTCAAATCTCCCCCCCCCAAAAAAATGCGAGGCATTTCCCTGTCTCCTTCAGAATTATGCTGATCAGGAGACCCATTACAAGAAATGGATGCTTTTTCAGGCAATCTTGTCTGGAACTCTGCACAATCTCTGAAACCCAAGACTCTACTCAAGCATTCAAAAAGTAACAAGCTAAGTGAAAACAATTTTGCCTTCCTTTTTTTTTTTTTTTTTTTATAATAATTTTTATTGATTTTACAACATAAACAAAAAACAAACAAACATAATGCGACTTCCCCAAACCTCCCCTTCACTGCATCCAAATTTCAAAATTTTTAGCAATTCTTCATCCCATTTTTATATTTAATTCTCTTTAAAAAGAGTTTCTGCTTTATAAATTTCGATTTATAGCTGTAATTCTTTGTGTCCAATCCCCTGACATCTTAACATTCCGAAATTTTACAACAACTTTTAAGATAGATTTTAAATTTTTTCCAGTCCTCCTCCACTGTCTCTTTCCTCTGGTCACGGATTCTGCCGGTCATCTCTGCCAGTCCCATAAATTCAGTCACCTTGGTCTGCCATTCTTCCAGAGTAGGTAGTTCTTTAGTCTTCCAATACTTCGCCAAAAGGATTCTTGCTGCTGTTGTTGCGTACATAAAAAAGGTCCTATCTTTCTTTGGTACCAATTGGCCGACCATGCCCAGGAGAAAAGCCTCCGGTTTCTTTACAAATGTCCACTTAAGGATTTTCTTAATTTCATTATAGATCATTTCCCAGTAGGCCTTAATCTTTGGGCAGGTCCACCAAAGGTGATAAAAGGTTCCTTCACATTCATTACACTTCCAGCAATTGTTATTGGGCAAATGATATATCTTTGCAAGCTTGACTGGGGTCATGTACCACCTATAGATCATTTTCATTAAGTTCTCTTTCAGGGCACTACATGCCGTAAATTTAATACCTGTGGTCCATAACTGCTCCCAGTCAGCAAACATAATATCATGGCCGATATCTTGTGCCCACTTAATCATGGCTGATTTAACCGTTTCATCTTGTGTGTTCCATTTTAGCAGCAGATTATACATTCTAGACAAATTCTTAGTATTGGGTTCTAGCAATTCTGTTTCTAACTTTGACCTCTCCTTCTGAAATCCTAGTTTTCTGTCCTGCTTAAAAGTTTCATTAATCTGGTAATAATGTAACCAATCTCGGACTTTAGGTTTCAATTTCTCAAAACTCTGTAGTTTCAACTTTTCACCATCATATTCTATAATTTCACAATATTTTGGCCAGTCTGTATCCATGTTCAATCTTTTTACCGCCTTAGCTTCCATTGGTGACAGCCACCTGGGGGTTTTACTTTCAAACAAATCTTTATATCGATTCCATACATTATACAATGCTTTCCTAATAATATGATTTTTAAAATTTCTATGTACCTTTACCTTGTCATACCATAAATATGCATGCCAACCAAAACTATTATCATAACCTTCCAAGTCCAGAATGTCTGTATTCTCAAGAAGTAGCCATGGTTTCAGCCAGCAAAAAGCTGCTGCTTCATAATAAAGTTTTAAGTCCGGCAGGGCAAAGCCCCCTCTATCCTTTGCGTCAGTCAAAATCTTAAATTTAATTCTGGGTTTTTTGCCCTGCCAGACAAATTTAGATATATCTTTCTGCCACTTCTTGAAACAGTCCATCTTATCTAAAATTTGCAATGTCTGGAACAAAAACAACAATCTCGGCAATACATTCATCTTAATTACAGCAATTCGGCCTAACAAGGAAAGTCTCAATCTTGACCATATATCAAAATCTTTCTTCACTTCAGCCCAGCATTTCTCATAGTTATCTTTAAATAGGTTCACATTCTTAGATGTTAAATTCACCCCCAGATATTTTACCTTTTTGGTAATTTCCAAACCAGTTTCTCTTTGAAAACTATCTTTTTCCTCCACCGTAAGATTTTTTTCCAACACCTTTGTCTTGTGTTTATTCAATTTAAAACCTGCTACCTGACCAAATATTTCAATAAGTTCCAGAACTCTTATTGTGCTAGTTTCTGGCTGTTGTAATGTCAAAACTAAGTCATCTGCAAATGCTCTTAGCTTATAATGTTTAGTTCCGACCTGTATACCTTTAACCAGCTGGTCTCTTCTAATCATATTAAGGAAAACCTCCAGTACCGATATAAACAATAGAGGGGAAATTGGGCATCCCTGTCGTGTCCCTTTCTCTATTGGAATTTCATCCATAACCATACCATTTACAATAAGTTTAGCCTTTTGTTCAGAATAAATTGCACTTATACCATTTTCAAAGTTCTTGCCTACCCCCATTCCTTGGAGATTCCTCTTCATAAAGCTCCAACAAATATTGTCAAAGGCTTTCTCTGCATCCACAAAAATCAAAACAGCTTTTCTATTTATATCAGTTTCCAAAAGTTCTAGAATATCTATAATATTCCTCACATTGTCTGACAATTGCCTGCCTGGTAGAAAGCCTGTTTGGTCCCTGTGAATCTCCTCTAACAAAACTTTTTTGAATCTTTTTGCTAGAATGTCTGCAAAAATTTTATAATCCACATTCAAAAGTGATATAGGGCGGTAATTCTTAACTTGATGTTTCTCAGTTTCTGTCTTTGGTATAAGTGAGATGAATGCTTCCTTCCACGATTCGGGAGCCTTTTTCCCCTCCAAAATTTGATTGCAGACTTCTTTCAGTGGTTGTATTAACCAATCCTTCAATACTTTATAATATCTCGCGGTTAGTCCATCTGGTCCTGGTGATTTTCCCAGCTTCATATCCTGGATGGCACTCTCTATTTCTTGATCTGTAATTTTCTCATTTAAACTCCTTCTGTTGTTTTCCGAGATTTTTGATAGTCCGTATTTTCCAATAAATTCTTCTATCTCCTGTTCATTTTTTGGCCCTTGTTTGTATAATTTCTTAAAGAAACTTTGAAAACAATTACTTATCTCATTTGGTTTATTAATAGACTTCCCATCTACTTCGAGTGATGTCACTGTATTCAGTTTTTGTCTCTTTTTCAGTTGCCAAGACAGTAGCTTCCCACATTTATCTGCAGACTCAAAAGTCTTTTGTCTCATTTGTTTAATTTTCCATTCTATTTCCTGGTTCATCAATTCCATATATTGTGTTTGATAAAATTTTATTTCTCTTAATATCTCCTGGGATTTAGGCTTAGATCTCAGTTTCTTCTCCCCTTCTTTTATTAGATTCCAAATTTTCTCTTTCTTCTCATTCTGTTTTTTCCTCTTTATTGAATTCTGTTGTATTAGGAAGCCACGCATCACGGCTTTACTTGCGTCCCAAATGATTCTTTTTTCTGTGTCTGATCTCAAATTGATCTCGAAGTAGTCTTTAAGTGTTTTTTGGGCCTTTTTGCAAATTTCCTCATCTCCAAAGAGGGTGTCATTCATTCTCCATCTAAAGGTTCCAGCTGTTGTCAGTTTCATTTCCATCTTGACAGCATTATGGTCAGAGCAGGTCTTTGGGCAGATTTCTGTTTTTTTAACCTTTGATGCCAGATTACTAGAAATCCATATTTGATCAATTCTAGTCCATGTCATTTTTGCTTCAGAGAAGAAGGTCCCCTCCCTTTCCAGAGGGTTCCTAGTTCTCCAAATATCAATCAGATCCATAGTGTCAGTCAGGTCAAAAAAAGTCTTTGGTAGTCTTCCATCATTAGATATTGTTTGTCTTTGGGCCTTATCCATATTTGTAGAGACGACTCCATTCATGTCACCCATCATTATAATTTTAAAGTCCAAAAAGTCCATTAAAGTCTCATGCAACTTCTTAAAGAATTCAGCCTTCCCCTCATTTGGTGCATAAACTCCAACAATCAATATTTTTTCTCCATAAATTTGGATTTCCACTGCCAGGTATCTTCCTTGATCATCCTTAAAGATCAATTTTGGTTCAAATTTTTCCTTGACATAAATCACAACTCCTCTTTTCTTGACTCTATCTGATGATATAAATTCTTGTCCTAATCTCTTATTTGTTAAAAGTTTTCTATGTATCCTGGCAATGTGGGTTTCTTGTAAACAGATTACATCTAGATGTTCCTTCTTTAATAAATGAAATACTTGGCCCCTTTTTCGAGGGTGGTTCAAACCATTGCAGTTCCAACTGAAGAGTTGCAGAGACATTTTGGTTACTGGGTAGATCTTCCACCGACTGCACCAAGTTGTTGTTCCTCCTCGGTCGGTGCTCGGTTCAGTCCAAAGGATAGATTTGAGATGTCCGGTACTTCCTCCTCACTGACAGTTCCTTTCTGAAGATCCTCTTGATTTCTTTCCAAAAAGATCTCTTTATCCTGGTTTGTTTTTATTTTAATTTTCTTCCCTTTGTAGCTAAAGGACAGCCCTTGTGGAAATTCCCACCTGAATGGGATATTATTCTTCTTAAGTAGATCAACTAGTTCTTTAAATTGAGATCTAACCTCCAAAAAATATTTAGGAATATCCTTGAAGATTTGAATCTGAGAATTTTTAATGACCAAGGCCTTCTGGAAGTGTAGGTTCAATATTTTGTCTCTTTGTTCCTTTGATCCTAAGGTAATTAAACAATCTCTTGGCTTCTTCCCTTGCTTCCTGCCAATCCGAAAGGCTGAAGTTATCATAAATTCATCTTCCTCTCCATCTAGCTCATCATTCCAGAAGTCTTGAAATTTATCTGTGAGGAATTCCCCAAGCTTGTCCTCTTCCTCTTCTGGAACCAGTCTTAATTTCAGATTCTTACTTTTCCTTTCCAGTTCTAGTAGGGCTAATGCTGAATCATGTTCATGTACTTTTTTTACAATAGGCGCAAACTTTCCTTTGGTTTCTTCAGCAGTGGACCTAGCACTCTCAGCTATTCTCCTTGTTTCCGTAGATTCTTGAACCAAACGGTTTATAGAATCTGTATTAGATGAAATTGTTGTTGTATTCAGGTCTAGTCTTGTTGTCAATTCCGTCAGTTTCTTAGAATTCTCTGTAGACTGTTTGGTAAGTTCTGCAGATTGCTTAGTGAGTACTTCTAGTGACTGATTTATTTTAAGCAGGGCCTGTGTCATTGACTCCATTGATGCTGCTGTTATTTTTTCTTGTGCAGCTGCTGCTCCTGATAAGGAGCCTCTTTTTTGAGCTTGTTTTTGAGCCTGCTTTGTTTTACTTCTTGTTGAAATCTCTTCTGACGGGTTGCTCATAACTCAAGGTCATTCACACAGGAAAGTTGCAAGTGGAAAATCCCACTGGATACACCGTAATGTAACTAAAGCCCTCTAGAGGAGGAAATTGTAACCATCCAAAGGCACCCAGAACAAAGAAACAGAAAGTCCAAAGGCAAAAGTCCCATTAAAAGTCTTTAGTTTGTAGCACTTTACTGTTAAAATTGTAATCCACCAAAGTCCCGAGTATGTTTCAAAATAAGTCTTATTTTGTAGCCGCTGTCCTTTGACAGCTCACTTGACAGTTCCTTTTTTCAGGCGATCGCTGCTCCGGCAGCCTGGCCAGAAGTATCGGCAGCAGAGGTTTTTTATTCCTTATCCCTTTCTTTTGCAGGTTAAATTAATTCTGTTTCCTCCCCCCCTTCTCCTGCACAACAGGGGGGAGATCCTTTCGATGTCTGGTTTAATAAGAGTTAAAAGGAAAGTCCATTTAAACACAGCTTAGTCTTTTCATTGCTCCGTTAGTCATGCAGTTCCGGGAGGCTGACTTCCTTAATTTTGCCTTCCCGTTTTCAGCCAAATCTTCTAAATTTTTAAGTCCCGTTTTACTTTTGCGATCTTACTCACGGGTATTGTTGTTGCCAATCGTTGATTTCAGAAAGGAATCGGCGCTCTCCGTTAATGGCGACGCGGCTTCACTCCGTAAGCTGGGTAGCGATCCTCAGCACCGCGCTCACCCCGATGCCGCTCCGGAGCCTTTAAAAAGGCTCTTTCACGATGCCGGGGGGGCGCAAAGGTGCCCACCGAATCTCCTTGCTTCAGCGCCTGTGATTTTAGGGGTCCCCCGCTTGCCGTAGCGGGTAAGACCCGAACTTACGGAGCAGTCCTGCCTCGGAGCTCGAGGCTAGGACCGCCATCAAACGCTGGCGCCGACCGGAAGTCTTCCTTTCCCCTTACCCTCCAAATAAACTTTCTTCATATACGTTAACATTTGGTTTAATTGATTAAAAAGTTCTCTCTCTGGAAGTTCTTTCTGGAATCCTCATGTGCTAAGACCTAATCGTTCTTAAGCTAGCCCTTGTCTTTCCAAGGAGATTCCACAAGGTTCAGTAAAATTTGGAGCCCTCTGGTACAGAAAAATTAACTAACTTTTCTTCTTTATCCTCACAAGAATTGGGCTGGACAGAAGAACTTTACTCTATACGACTTAGAAACCCCACAAGCTGCTTGACAGTCTAGGGCAAGGGTAGAGAACCCCAGGACCAGGGGCCAAATGTGGCCCTTGGTATTCTCCCACGGTCAGGCTCCCTCTCCTCAGGCCATACACCACACCAGCCCTGCTTCAAACACCAAATATTTTTGCCTGGCGGAATTGTGTCCTTGAACTCAGATACTTCTTGCTCATCTGGATGGAGGCATAGATGACTGTGTAAAAACTACCTTTCTGTATGAAGGTAACATTTTATGTTTGTCGCTCTGCCCACTTTTGCTTCTGGTCCTGCCCACCCCTGGGCCTTGGTCCTCAGAAGGTAGCCCAGAAGATAATACAGTGGTACCTCAGGTTAAGTACTTAATTCGTTCTGGAGGTCCGTGCTTAACCTGAAATTGTTCTTAACCTGAAGCACCAATTTAGCTAATGGGGCCCCCTGCTGTTGCCGTGCCGCCGGAGGACGATTTCTGTTCTCATCCTGAAGCAAAGTTCCTAACCCGAGGTACTATTTCTGGGTTAGCAGAGTCTGTAACCTGAAACGTCTGTAACCTGAAGCATATGTAACCCGAGGTACCACTGTATGGGCCTTGGACTGGTCTAGGGTTTGTCAGCAGGCTCAGTCTGAGCAGTCAATCATATTTTTTTTCTTGGAGGGGGGAGGACCCTTACAAAAAGGGAAACTGCCAGTAGAAGAAAGCCTCCCCACCCCCAGGTTCTTCATACCTGCAAAAAAATGTTGTCATGTGGAATGCTCCTGTACAGGATTCCAGCTAGCCAGCCACACAACAACACTCCATTTCATTTTCCCTGCCTCCCAGTTTTCCACCCCATCCATCCCCTGCAAACAAGCCCCCTAATTTCCCTTTCCACCCACCCAAAGATTTGTGTTTATCTGCCAAACATGGAATTCCCCTTCCAGCTGAGCCTGCTGATACTCCCCTCCGCTGTGTGGGTGGTGCTGTCTTGGATCCATAAGGATCTACACACTTGGAGAATGAGTTCGCTGCAAGAGCAATGGATAATGATGATGATGATGATTATCAGATAGTGGGTGCAAACAGTTATGAGGCGGGGCATTAGGTCTGCTTGTGAGGGTGGGGCATTTCACCACAAACTGCTGAAGAGAAATGCAGGCACCACCCATTTGTCTCAGGACCGCTGCTAGAATTCAAGAGCCGACTGTTATTAACAGAGGTTTCATTTGTGAGGAACTGCAAGCCCCTTGCAAGAGCCCTGCCTTTCCTTCCGTGGTTTACACAGCTTGTTTTTAGAGGAGAGCTACTAGAAGCTTCCTTTTCAATTAAGCTTCTTGGAAGGCGTCCGCAGCGTAGCAAATTCCTCCAGCTCTGGACTCACACTTGAGGTGTGTGGGAAAGGAAGCCTATGCACTGGACAGAACAAAAAGAGACAGTATGTGTCTGTTTCCTTATAAGAACATACTAAGAGCTTTGCTGGATCAGGCCTTTGGCCCATCTAGTCCAGCATCCTGCTCTCGCAGTGTCCAACCAGGTGTCTGTGGGAAGCCTGCAAGCTGGACATGAGCGCAGGAGAACACTCTCCTCTTGCAGTTTCCAGCAACTGGTATTCAGAAGCATTCCTGCCTCTCTGACTGTGGAGGCAGAGCAGAGCCATTGCAGCTATTAGTCATTGATAGCTGCCTTCTCCATGAATTTGTCTAACTCTCTTTTCAAGCCATCCAAGTTGGTGGTCATCTAATGGCAAGGCTGCAGCTAAGCCTACACATACACACGGATTACGGATGAGGGAGAAATTTGGTTTGGTTTGGGTTTTGAATATGAATCTACTTAATTAACACTTCTGGAAACAATACGCAAACCAAAAGGCAGCTATCCTTCAAAGTGCACACCTCTTTGAATTCTGCAGTGCAGTTCTGCACCTAAAAAAAGGTGTACAGAAATGTACCTATTAGGGGAGGTGTGCATGAAGAAGCCAACATTAATGAAAACACACATAAATGCATTACAGTTAAAAGCATTATTAAAAGCAGCATTTTGGCATCTGTGCAGAAGAGCATAAAGGTCTGGATTCCACATGGATGGCGGAAGGGGGTGAGAAATAAACCCCAAGCGCTATCAAAAAGAGGGGAACCCCCACCCCCTGCTGCAAAACAAACGAGGCAGAGGAGATGATGAAGCACTGCCTGCTACTAGAGGAACTTGCAAAATCACAGTTCACCGGAAGCCAGCCTGGAGCCAGAGGAACCTTTTGAGCCAGCCAGAGCCAGCCTAGCTGTTTTCATTTCAGAGGAAGCGAAACAATGACTGGGGGGAACAAGCCTGTATTTAGAACACTCTGCTGCCTTGTAGGACAACAGTGATGCTGCTCTTATGACCACCCAGCGGAAGGCTGATATCATGAAACAAGAGAAAAGGGAGGATGGTGAATAGGGAGGTCACTTGGATTGCCCTCTGGTAGAATTTATCCCCTGGATGTGCCACATACGTGATCTTTGGTTGGGGTGGGGGGAACCTCTCTAGAACCTATTTTCTCATTTGGGACATCCATAGCTTGGATCCACACCTAGCATAAACAAACAAAAGCATCTGAGCCACTCACATAACTAAGTTTAGAGTGGTCACATATTCAAGTCACCCATAGCATTCCAACCTGCAAAATTCTTCCAAGCAATTTTTTTTGGGTCAATGCTAAACTTTTGTTGGTTCCAATCCAGAGCCAGCAGCACAGTATCTTTATTTCTTAATGAAGGGAAGAGGGGAGATTTGAAGATAGCATTGCTGGAGGGAGATAGCTGCAATAAATATAAAACGCAAGAAGCACACATAAAAGTGGTAGAGGCGAATGGTGAGAGAAGCTAGGTCATTTATCAATGACCTCTTGCACATTATCCAATAAAGCCACATTCCAAACAGGGCTCACAAACCATGGATGCAGAGTGGGAGGGAAAAGAAAATATGGTCAAGAGAGAGGGGCAGAACCCCAGGCCTTTGATGTAGAAAGGGTCGATACGGGCTCCAGTCCCAGGTGTTAACATGGAGAGACACACACAATGTGCAATACCTGCGTATTCACTATTAAGTGATTTGTTGTGGGGTTTTTTGTTTTGTTTCTAGTTTGAAATAATTCAGAGATTATTTAAATATAAAATATTATAATGAAAAGGTTCTTCAGAGGCTTATTAGGGGCAGAAGACCAGAGTATCACCCTTGCAGCTCTTCACTGGTCCTGTGCTGGCAGCCTAATACAAAGAACACCTGACCTTAAAGCACAGCTAGGAAAGAGAAAGGGAAAAAACATAAACTGGTGAAATCTTTGGATAGTCCTGTATCACTTCCCAAACGGATCAGTCCAGGAGTAATTTATTAGCGGGTGGGCAAAAAGCAGGTAATAAAGTACAGTGGTACCTCAGGTTACAGACGCTTCAGGTTACAGACTCTGTTAACCCAGAAATAGTGCTTCAGATTAAGAACTTTGCTTCAGGATGAGAACAGAAATCGTCCTCCGGCGGCGCGGCAACAGCAGGGGGCCCCATTAGCTAAAGTGGTGCTTCAGGTTAAGAACAGTTTCAGGTTAAGCACGGACCTCCAGAACGAATTAAGTACTTAACCCGAGGTACCACTGTAATTTATCAGCGGGTGGGTATGGAAATGAGTTGTGCCAGTACCATGGAAATGTCTATTGTTTTTTGGGTTTTGCGACACCATTAAATGTTTTACTAAATAGCACCTTCTAGAACATTTTGTTGTGAAGTGGAGACACAAGTTGCCTGAAGAGCTTTAAATGGGCAGAGAAGAAAAAAGTGGCCATTGTGACTAAACCGGTTATCCAGTGGTATTTTGGATGACTTAAAACCTCTCTTGCTAGTTTTAAAAAGGAGTTTTGCCTGACGGACACCAAAAAATGCCTCCATAGTATTCCCCCACTGTTAAAAATAAAGGAGTGATTTATACAGAAGCCCTTTCTTTGCTTCATGCCTATTGTGAACAACCAGCCAGGAAAAATGCTGACATTCAGATTGGAAGATTAAGCACCTTCCCTTTCTCCCTCCCCTTCAGACAGCAAAACTCCCTTCAAAGGATTTTTTTAAAAGAAGAAATCAGTAATGTTCAAAGACCTAAAATCATACTGAGAACTCAGCAGGTGAGTGCCCGTGTGCCAGAAATATTAGCTGCCCAAAGCCAGCTGGATTATGAACCACAGCAGTTCCATTTTAAGAAAACAGTGCAAGTAGTCCAACATACGGTCAGCTTTCATATGAATGAATATTTAAATCTGAACTGATCTTCTAAAAACCAGTGTGTGTGCACACTAGCTGCTAGCAGCACACGACTGTAAAAGCAAGAGGGGCATCTCTTCCATGGTTGCAAGAGCACCTACCACACTGAAGCAGCACTTACTGGGACAGTGAATGCTTGTTCCCTACTTATGTTGCTACAAGGTAATGTTGATAACTTTAGGTATCCTGAGCACCTAAAGCAGTGTGTGTGAGTGCGCGCGTGCACGCACACACACACACACACGTGTGTGCATGTGTTCTAAGTACCAGAGATGGAAAGCACAGAGCCTTCTGTGTACAAGGATAAAAATAGAAGTAAATAAGCAAAATGTTCAGGATTAACAAGGCACTGCAGGGTGCACAAATTAGACTTACTTAGTGATTCCTCCCCACAAGTATGTAAATATTCTTTGTCCTGGTAGAGCCAGGGAGCACTCTGTATCAAAGGAGAAATAAAACATCACAGAATGGCACAGGCTCGTGGAACTGCATTGCCTCATCAAGATTGCATATCACAGGCTGTCGGAGAATCAGAGGTGGAAGGGATCTCAAGAGGCATGTTGTCCAACCACCTGTCACTGCAGAAAAGCCACTGCTATAGCATCCCTAGATGGATGGCTGATGGAACGATCGGAAGACTGCAATGTTGAATTCTTTCCTTTGCTTCTGTTGATGCCAACGAAAATCACATTAGTCTTTTTAGGCCATGGCCCCACACACTCACTCTTGTTCTAGGAACACTATCTTTAGCTCAGTTCGGAATTTGGTTGTTAGTTATGAGAGCCATCTGCAAGTATTTGCTGGGAGGAGACACCATAATCTGGTCCCAAGAGATCTTTATTGGTTGATAATTGGCTGCATTCTCCCTTTTAGAGATACAAGCACACTCTCTTACTCCTTGCTTAGGGATTATTGTGGAGTGGCAAGGAATGGCTCTGCATTATCTAGACAAGTGTATGATGCCTCCTTTCCTTTTATGGACATGATGCGCAATGACACTGTGGCTCACAATTGGTTACTGATCCATGCCTGCAAACATTGTGCATGTAGTAACAGTGGTGATAGTAGCTTCACTCTCCTCATGGTTCTGTTTTGTTTTTAATCACCATGGGTCTAAAATGACCATTTCCTTCTATTGCCATGAGTCTGGTTGTTCTAGGTGACATAGCACGTCTTGATTAATGTGTGGCTATCAGAATGTTGCTTTTTTGAGCTTTATAAAGTGTTACTTTGTTGTTCACAAGGCAATGGCGGATGGTTGTTTATCAATGGTCAGATTTGTGAATTGTTTTATAGGTCACATTTACATGCTGCATTCCTTTGGGGGTGCAGCTGACTTTTTTAAAACCTGGAAATTCCCAGCCAAATTGATTGCTCTGAACATAACACTTGTCTTTCTGTAAATTACATTCCCATTTGGAAAAAAAGGGTTCGGTCAAGTTCAGCAGTCAGCCACTGTGTTTCATTGAGAGTAAAGGAATGAAATGATGATCTCCTTCGGAGTTTGGGCCAACAGCAGCTGCTGCCTTTCAGATCATCTCATCTGATTAATTCAAAGGAAGTCCACACATACTCCTGAAAATTTCAATTTACATTTTAAGCAGGGGGAATGATTTCAGGACAGTTCTTGGAGTACATTCAGACACCCTCTACAACAAGTGTGCATTTATCAGGTTAAAAGGATTATTGGGTGAAAAGGTGCATAGCATTAGATAACATAGTCATGACTACAGTGTGGCAGCCAAGCTGTTTTGTTTGTAAGGGACCACTTTTCAGAGTTTAAAGATTCAAAACCCTGAAGCACAGCTCTCTGTGGTACAAAGCAATGCATTCACCCAGCAGAATTTGGAAGACTAATGGCCAAAAGAAAAAAAGAGCAGGAGTGAAAAATAATATTTAGAAATAATTCACTGAACTGCAAACAATGCATGTGAATCTAAACATCAAGTTCTGCTGATTAAGAGGACACCATTTAGGGTTTAGTCCTGGAGAGAAATGGCAGCTATTATCCTGTTACTCTCCTAGCACATGAGAGGATACTGTGCTCATGAAATGATATTTTGGTGGTAGAGCATATGCTACTGTTCAGCATACAAATAAGGAATAGAAACTGCCCATTCTTTTTTTTCTTTTCTTCTTTTGCCCGGGGTGCGGGGGGGTGGGGTGAGAAGATGAAGAAACTGCAATCCACCACTATGCCTCCGCCTCAAAATTGCCCAAGGTGAAAGCTTCTCTAGGTTCCAGTAAAGCAAGAAAGCATTTTGAAGAATGCAGAAGTACTGATACTAAATTGCACAAGGTTCCAGGTCAAATATCAAAATAGATTCCCCCACTTCACCCCTGCAATTCAGAATCACCACAGAACATATTGTGGGGTCCAGAGAGTGGCAAATCCATTCAAAAGGTTTGTTTCTAAGATGGATTCCATGCCCCATGCCACGCCAAAAATGCTCATGTTCCAAGCAACGCTCCCACAGAGGCCTTGAAAGACCTTCTGTTAACACATACAAGCAAAACAAGACATGCTAGAGAAGTAATTGATAAATGAGAGTGCCTAAAGAACCAGAGGCTCTGCAGTGAGGGAGGTTAGGGATCCTAACCAAAGCAAGCTGTCAATATGAAGACCAAACCAAAGCAGTTTTCTTTGGAACGAACAAATCTTTGCACACTACATGCCCCTGCTCACAATACATCAAGTAATTGATCCTTCAGATTATCACAGGAGGACACCAAGATGGTTAATTGCTTTCTGATTACCTCAGTGTGACCCTACAGCCAGATCATAAGAGAGTCTGAAATTGGTGCCATGTTAGAGTATCCCAACAATGGGGGTCGCCATGTTTACCTTGCAGTACATTACAGTACAGCAACAAGTAACCAAGAAGCCTCAACATTCAACTGAAAATATAGAGGGAAACACTTAAATTAGGTGATAACTTAAGAGGTAACTATTTATTCAAAATGCATGCCCCCATTTTTCACCACATTCTGGAATACATACCATTACTTTCCAAGGGATGGCTATGCTCATATATACCACTGTATGTAAACAATTCAGGAGAGGTGACTGACTTTGCCAGTATATACATAAAGAGATAAAGGCACACATGCATACAAAACAAGATAGATGAGTTCAAAGCAAGGGTGCACATTCTTAACAATAACTCATTATGGAGGTATTAGAGAAGTGGTTTGGGAAAAGGTAATTAGATGAGAACAGGGAGTGGCATTTCCTCAGAGCATCCACGAAACAGAAGCTAAGCTGTGATCAGCATTGATTCAACAAGAATTTCATCTTCCAAAAAAAAAAAAAAAAAAAAAAAAAAAAAAAAAAGTAGAAAGTGGAAGAATCAAGTGTCATCTCTCAAACTTTTACTCCTATGCCATGTTGATAAATTCATTGGAAGTAATGGGTTCCAGCACATTTTATCTGCGTAGTCCAAATAATGGAGTAAGATCTTTAAAAATGCTAGTAACAATTACAGCACCACATAATGAAGTCAACTGCTGACAGCTCTGAAATGAATCATACTTACACATGAGCCAAAGAATGTGCAAAGAATGTTCAGAGCCTGGAAAGGAGTTCAGAACTATAGGTAATAATTTACCTGCTGCCCAGAGGGGCAGTGAAGAACTTCAAAGGCATTCTACTCAATCTGTACCTTTGAGGGGTGGGGGAACCCACAGCACAGCCCTTCTGTGCCTTTCACCTCAGAATGAAAGGGAGAATCCTATCACTGCATGCTCTGCAATGTCTGGGAGTGTTCACTGATTGGCTCCTCCACAGCATTCTAAGGTCAAAGTCACAAAAGAGATGTAACAAACTCCCTTATTGCAAAAAAGAGGAAGCAATGCTTCCAAAATGCCAGTTGCTGGAGACCCCAGGAGAATGCTCTTGTGCTCAGATCCCACAAGCATCAAGTTGGCACCTGTGAGATTCAGGTTGCTGGACTAGATGGGCCATTGGTTTGATCCAGTATGCTCTTCTAATTGTGGATAAGGGTTGTTTCTCTCTCCAATGCGTTGTCTGAAGGGAGTTTTGTAGCATGAGGAACATTCAAGCTGCAATCCTATGTACATTAGCCTAGGCATATGCTCATGGGTAGTGAGGGAAGAACCTAGCGACGTCTCACCTTGGATGACATGCTAAGTCAAACCTTGGCTTATCTTAGAGTGACACAGCAGTAGAAAGGAGCCGGGAGAAGCAAAGGGTTACAAGCACTGCTCAGGGAGCACACATGTTTTCTCTAAGCCACAGCTTGGGCTCACCATGTTGTGTGCACTGGCTTGGAGAAGTGGCACACGGCTGTATGATGACAGGTAGCGAGCATGCTTAGTTTGTTTTTAACGCAATCCATTCTAGAGCAGAGGAAGGGAAAGAGGAATTGTGTACAAGAGTGAACCACCATGTAAACGCTTGGAGACCTGCGCTTCAACATGCATCCTTCAGCATGCAAAACATGTGCTCCACTACCGAGCTGTGTCCCACTCCTCTTAGGAGGAAACCTGGCCTACAGCAGGGTATGTTGGGGTGTGGGGATTAGGAAGAATATTTGATCATCAAGAGGGCAATTTCCCATACTTGCTAGATGTTTCCTAGCAACTCATTGCAACTGACTTCTTTGGACCCACATTGCTGAGCTGAGGGTTGCATGGCCAGCATGAGTCAGTATAAGGGAATGGGGTTTAGGCAGCCAATGCTACAGTGAAGTTATGTTTTTGTTTACTCTTTGTCAAACATGCCAGAAATGTGTCAGATTAAGTAGGTCCTTGTGGCAAGATTAGTTCTTCCACTTCTCTTCCTCCAATTATGAGAAATCTTCTCCACCACAGTTCTATTGTGAACTGGTAGTGCCCCCCTCCCCAAAACAGGCCTTCTTCAATGGGTCCCAGGGTGGGAACCACGGCAGTGGAAAGCGGTCCTATTTACAAACACAATTCCAAATAAAACTTGGACAACGGTTCAGAGCTTCAGACACACTGCTATATGGGAACTTTCAGCCAGAAACCCTGACCTCTTCCCAATTTCAGTAATCCACTGACCACAGAGGTGAAGTGATGGGTATGCTTGCTGGCTGAAAGTGCATTTGAGCAAATATTTAGTATTCAGTTGCATATAGGAAAGGATAATTATCTAGTGGTTGTATGAAAGCAGTCACAATTTTACTGTCTCGAATAGAGTATAAGAAGATACTGTACTGTTGCTCTGTAATCATGTAGTTTAAAAACCTGCTTTTATTTATGCTGAGTTAGATAGGTTTTTGTCACTCGGGTGGGGGAGACAGTAAAAGAGGTCAGGAAGAACTGGAGAAGACAACAGAGTGGAGAGATGGATGTTGTTTGAATAAAAGTGGTAATGGGTACATTTTAAAAACCATCAGGTGAAAATGACAGTACCAGATTTTCATTCCAACAGGTTTTTGCTGGCTATGTTTACCTTTACCTATTATTTCTGCCATTGTTATCGTATTGTGATTTTGTTGTAAGTTGCCCTGAGAAGTACAGGCTATCAATTGGTCTGAATTTATAGAATGTCTAGGAAAACCTACTATGTGGTGGAAGAACAAAGCTAATGACAGAAACTAAATGGAAAAAAGCAAGATAAGAGCTCTTTGAAGAAGGCATTGTAGCATAAAAACCAATACAAAAGAGAGAGGTTAAGAGTGTGGATTAACAGCAGTATTGAAAGCTGCAGATAACTCAATGAGTCTTCAGTTTTAAGCAGGATGCTTTTAGGAAAACTTCTGGTCGGTGTGCTGGCAGGGGTTTGGATGGGACAGAGATGTCTCTTCACCCTGTCCTGCCTAGTTCTGCTGGAGGGAAGCTCCACCAACAAGGAATGCCCTAATGTACCTCCCCAACAGGGGGTGGGCAGCAGCTATTGCTGATGGCATGCCCAC
Source organism: Podarcis erhardii (assembly GCF_964252035.2). NCBI lineage: Eukaryota > Metazoa > Chordata > Lepidosauria > Squamata > Lacertidae > Podarcis > Podarcis erhardii. The sequence goes on along the minus strand of NC_138498.1, from coordinate 52,228,580 downwards.
AGGTGGTGGCAAGCAGAAATGGCTGAAATGGGGCGTTTTGAGACTGATCTGTCCCTGCTGGAACTTGGACTAGAGAAGGGTTGTTGTTTATTTGCCCTGTCCCCACCCTCACCCCTTCTGCCCTTGCCAGCACAAGTGACTGGACTGTGGCAGTGTCTATGCTGCTCTATTAAGCACTAAATGCCAAGAGTTTGGATTGCCACCCAAGTGCAGCTTTGGCTGAATGAATGGGATGAAAACCAAATTGAAGAGGGTTGAGGCGGGTGGGTGGGGGAGGGATATTGGAAAGTTAAAAAGTGCAGTGCATTTTCAGATATAGGTATTCCCCCCACCCCACCCCCGCCCATAAAAAGAGTCAATGGCTTTGTGGAAGGAGGTGGCATTTCAGGGCCTTCAGATAGAATGTCTGAAGCAGATTAGAAAGTCAACATGGGCCACAGAGGATTGCTACAAACATGAAGCTACATGAATAAAGCAAAAATTGGAAAGGCTGTGCTGAGTGGCACTATTATTTCTCTAGTCATTGTAGCTGGATGTTTCAGAAGCAGAGAATGCTAGCCATGGAACAAAGCACCTGTTATATGACACCATTTGTGTAAGAGCTTATCAGAATTGCTTTAAAGCTAACTAGGGCAAGTCAAAACACAGGAGATGCAAATACCTATCGCCTTGCCTGGAGCCGACAGGGAGAACAGCCCACGAATTGAAGACAATAAGTATTTCATCCACATTAGCCTTACATAGCTCTTCAGCAAGCCACAGGGGTTCTGTGTCTTATTGTGAAGGCCAGAAGGCCTCAAATGGGCAAAAGAATAGGAATGAAGTTCAAGACTGAGAGCTATGCCATGCAAGAAAGACTCTGCTTAATTCAGTAAAACATTACCCTCTAAGAGTTTCAGGTCTCACATAATGCACGCAGGAATCCCTGGAATATTTGAAGCATCTCAGCGCCACCAGTGCTATGCTGGCATTTTCCTTTTGGAGAAGTTTGCTGAACCTTTACCACAAATGTCAGAAATCTCAATTTCTGGTCGCTTTCAAATGCAAGCCATGCATTAAAAGGCAGAGATGTCCAGCAGTTACAGCAGAGGTCTGCAGTATGGAAATTAATGTCAAGGAACTACCATAAACAGCCCTCTGGTGAACTGGTTGAGAGCTCAAATGAGGTGTGGAGGCAATAATCCCCACCTGGAAGATATTTGGACTACCTCACAATAGAGGTGGCTCTGATCCAAAATGAAGCAGGCTGGCTCATGGGCTTTGGAGCTATGCGGGAGCCTCTAGAGCTCATTCACGTAATCAGGAAGAAAGTACCGGTAACTTATTTCACAACATAAAAATATATTCATTAGCGGAAAATAGCACTGAACTGTAATTGTCACATGCAGAATTTGCCAGAGATATATTCGTACTCGAAATCCAGGAAATGTAGCACTAGGGTAGGGTCAAAATAAATTTCATTCAGCTAGGAAATGACAACATTGCATCTGACAAAATGATTGGGGGGGGGAGGGAGGAGGGAAGGGGATTTGCAGTGTTCAGATCATTCGAGGAGGTGTAGGGAATTCCCCAGCCATTAGATTCTAAAAATAATCACCTCAAATGTTTGAATTATGGCACAATCCTCATCAACATGTGCAGAGGGGGCAACCAAGATAGCAAAGGTCTGAAATCCAAGCCTTATGAGGAACACTTGAAGGAGCTGGGTATGTTTAGCCTGGAGAGGACTGAGAGGTGATATGATAGCTTCTAATATTCGAAGAGCTGTCATGTCATGTGGAAGATGGAGCAAGCTTGTTTTCTCCTGCTCCAGAGGGTAAGACCCAAACCAATGGATTCAAGTTAAAGAAAGGAGATTCCAATTAAACATTAGGAAGAACTTGCTGTTCTTAAGAGCTGTTCAACATCGCAAGGTGGTGGACTCTCCTTCACTGGAGATTTTTAATCACAGGTTGGATAGCCATCTATCAGAGATTCTTCAGCTGGGATTCCTGCACTGCAGGGAGTTGGACTAGATGACCCTTCCGATTCTAGAATTCTATGATCCTATATTTACTCAGAAGTCAGTCCTACTGAATTCACTGGGCCTTACTCCCAGGTTAGCACGGTTAGTATTGCAGCCTTAAAAAAATGATGATTTTGTGCTGAATGGAGGATAAAGAGACAGACATTTTCAGTGTACTTAAGAAAATGGCTATTTGAAATGGAAAGCGGAGGATTGCTATAGTTAGGGCAAATTGCAACACCAATAGAACACAGAACTTTACAAAAACAAAAAAACCCAGACCACATTTTCAGCAGGAAGTTACTTCAGTACATTGTTTGCTGCAGAAACAGGCAGTGTCAAGAGGCCACACTAGCAAAACACATCCTGCCACAGTCGAGTTATCAGGGGCGTAGGTGTTCTCATCAGTAGCCTCTGGAACAGAGCGATAGCATTTCACAAGAGGCACAGATGCATCCCTGCTGTTATAGCAAGGCGGGCAGCCCTGGTTTGGGACACGCTCAAAAATGCAGATAAACTTTCCTGCTCCAGTATTTGCAGTTGTACAACAACATTCTAGCAAGCTGACCTTCAGCCTGCATGTGTAAAAAGTTTATTTGGGCTATTTTGCTTTGAGCATCCACCACTGTGGTATAGGTCTGTGCATCATACAAGCTGGTCAAGCATTTCAAACGGCCCATAACACAATATACCTTTCCTTTGCCTGGTTCACTGCTAACAAAGCCCCACCCACATAATGCTGAGAGTCACGCTCAGCTTCTTGATGCTCCAGGGCATCTATTTTTACTGTCTGAGGAAAGGAAGAACAAAATGTTGGCAGCAGCAAGGAGCGTCAATCCCTTCTGCTGTAGATTGGGGACTGATATACATATATACCAATGAGGGATGGGGCCACTGCCCAAAAATGGCACTCCCATGTCAGGTTCAACTCTTGTCTCTTGATGGGCAGTTCTTTGCACTCACGAGTGGCAGCTGTTTATGGGGAATTGTGGAGGCGGTGGGCGTGGTACAGAAAGGGCAGAGAACAATGGTGTCTGACACAGGGCACAGAGCAAGATGTTAAGGAGGAACAGGAAGGAACTTGGCCATGGGCTGCCATTTTTAGTGGACAGAGATGGAAAGGATGTGCAGAGCATCCTGCAGACTTCAGAGACTCTCTAAATTACAAGGGATTACCTTCTCATACCTAGCAAGCTCAGATGTATAGAACTGGAAGATCCAGAGTCCTCTGCAGAGCTTCTAATTGCTTTGAATGGATTTTGGACTGGATCAACATAAACGCTAAGCAGACTTTGTTTCAGTAGTTAAGAGTCTTATGCTTTCCACTAAGTGCTGCACCTGTCAGTAATGCCTCGTGCAAAATCTCTCCCAGTGTATCTGCTTCAACCTGTAACACCAATAGTTCCTTTGATCCCCGTGCATATATGCAAGTTAACCAAAAGGTCTGCTTTATTCTGTATTAAAAAAAGCTTCAATGGTGTAGAAATAAAATTATTTTAAATGTTTTTCTTTTTCTTTTTAAGGGTATTGTGCTGACACGGTAACATCTGTTGCAGAAAAGCAATCAAATTAGTATTGTTTTGCTGAGAGAGACACCCATTAAAATGAATCTATACTGCAATGGTGCTCAGCACTGAACCACCACACCACTGACTCTCCCTTACTTCCCTTCCCTTTTCTTAAACAACAACAAGCATTTCTTTTGTCCCAGTTTCCACAATTTGAGATGGGATATGTGTTCCCCCTCAACATATGCATGGGTTGAGGAAGATGATTAAAGACAAAGTGAGAGACACTTGTTCTAATCTAGGCAAGTTACACATTTTAAAGGCAGCTGATAAGCCTCATTTAAAAAAAGACAGGGCAATATATTTTCCCCATAAACTCATTGCAGGCAACCCAAATTCCTCAACGTAAAACATTCAGAGTGCTTATTCGTCAGGTTGTTTTGCACCCAACAATTATTTCCTGTGCGTTGCTGGCAGACACAGGACATGATGACGAGGACATGATGAGGAATGCCTTGGGGACAGCCAGACTTACCCTAGTTAAATTGGTAATTAAACTGGGAAAACCGCAGTAATTACTGAGCCATTTGCTGGATGTCATAACATTATTCCAGATTTACTGGGATAATTGTTGTTCAAGACACTGGCTGAGAGCTGTCTATGGCTTGGTACAATGGGTTGTCAGGGGGAACAAGAGCTTAGAGGCATCTGAGCCTCCTGCACCCTGCCTGGAAAGGATTGGACCTTCCTTGCTGCTCCTACTGACTCATCTGGAGGCAGTGCAAGACGGTCCAACAGGATACAGAGCAAGGGTGGCAACCTTTGACCCTAAATATGTTGTTGGCACTCCCATCAGCCCTAGGCAGAACAGTCACTAGGTCAGAGATGGCGAGAGTTGCAGCAGCAATGCCTGGAGGACCACCCGTTTCCCTCAGGGTTCTCAAGCCCACTTTACCCCCCTCTCTCAGCATAGATCAGGCCATCTCAACCATAGTGTGTGGCATCCTATCCCTGTTGAGGAACTGACTTACACAATACACCTGCCCCTTCCCTTCCTGAGTTCAGTTACATTTGTATAGTTCTTTTGCTCCATGGGGAATGGAGAAAGATGCTAGAGCTAGAATGCCCACTTGAAAGAAGGGGGACACTTATGGCAGGTCCTTTGTCTTCTTGTCCACTGCTCTCTGGAGAGCAGGAAAGTTACCCACCTGCATGCAGCCTGTGGTGTATTATTATTGTTATTATTATTATTTATTTCACAGCAGCTGCATCAACAAGTGACCTCAAGAGAGCGTGAGGGTTGCTAAAGACCACTTTCTGAACTACTGAGTGACCTTGGCCCAATTTCTGCTTTCCACTTGGAGTTTTAAAATGAACCAGGAAGTCCCTCTTCTGGCTGAGAGGAAGTCTCATGGAGAGGTATATAAACTGTATCTATAGTAAACATATGTGATGATAGGCACTTCTTAAAATACATTCCATTCCCCCTCCCGCAAGCTTTTCATTTCATAACACAAGCAAGGGAGAGTATCCTTAACATGCCAACAAGATGTGAATAAATCACCCAGAACAGATGACCAAGAAGCCTCAAATTGTTTGACACAATCATGATTCACCTATGACACCACCGCCAATCATGCAGTCTTGGGTTACCAAAGTTATACAGTACACCTCAAATTTATTGAAAAACAAGTGCTTACTGATGATTGCTGCGTGCGAATTACAGTCCAATCCTAAGCCCCACTGAAGCCAGCAGGATCACTCCTATGACTGTATGCTATGCATGTTCATAATAACAACTCTGTAAAAATAGGGAGGATTATCTCTAAATTCGCCAGTGAGGCTGAGCAAAGAACAATTTGCCCAATTCCTGGTTGAGCTGAAATCTGAAGCAGAGTCTTTTCAATACAGGCTGGTTATTAATTCATAGAAAGCCAGTTCAGAGAAACTGAATGATACCTGAAGCTCTCTCGGCCACAGTTCAGTTTAGGGGACCGGTGCTGCTGCAGCTACCCACCACCCGGGCTGCATGAGTCCCACTATGAAATATATATGGTTTATATTACACAGCATTTAAACAAAATGGATGTTCTTATATAGCATGTTGCTTATATGCTATGTAGTTCAGTTTTCTTAGATTTAAACATCACTCTGTTGGAGTGTTTTACATACTCCTCACCCCGTCTCGCAATCAACTACTAAGAGAACTGCATGTACAAGAAGTTTGAGGTTCTGGACAAGGATTCCAAGCTGATAATCTGACAACAAAGCTGCCACCCTCGCCATGGCATTCGGAGGGCAGGGAAGTCCCAATCTGCCCTGTTTGTGCAGGCTCAAAGGTCTCTGGGCTGTGGCTCAGGACCTGTGACATCACCGGGCATACTCTGGAGCCTACGGGCACCCAAGCTTGCCATGCCCTCTTCCCATTCAGTTATACAAGAAGTGAGATAGAGAAGTCTTCCGTCTTCCGTTACTTACAGCACTGTCCCATGCATGCTTACTCACAGAAGTAACTCCAACTGTGTTCAGTGAGGCTTATTTCCAAGCAAGTGTGCATAGGACTACACCTTAAATTTCTTTATCTTTGCACAATTAAATTCCCTTCCAACCCAAAATTTTTACAAGAAGCTACTCATACATCAAGGACTGCCCATGTTGGCAAGGGGGCATAATCTGGCCCTCCAAAATGCTTAAATTCCACTATTTCAATGGGGAAAACCAAGCACAGGCCTAAAGCCGCACTTTCCTGAGAGGTAAGCCCCGCTGAAAGCAGTGGGACAACTTCTGAGTAAGCTTGCAGCGGCAATTGTGTTGCATCTCTCGCCCACTGGAGCTCTGCTTGACTTTGGCTGGATTTAAAAACAAGCAAACAGGAAAGGGGGTATAAGGAAGAAGTGAAAGGAGGTGGAGGAAATGGAAAAGTCTGATCAAGTACAAAGAAAGGAGTGGAAGCTGAGCTCATTCCCTGGGTTTTTGTTTGAACAATGAAGCCCTTGCCCAAAGAAAAAATCATGTTTAAAAGACCATGAAGAGAAATCATGCTTAAACGACCATGAAGTAAGGAGAAGAAATTCATGTTGGGTATGAATGGTACAATGATGGGGTTGAGGAGTGGTGCACTCAATCAGAATTATTCCAGGGAGGCAACTACGGTATGTCTGTTAGTTTAGCTGCAATCTTATGCCAATTTCTAAGAAGTAAGCCCCACTGAACGAAATGTACAAGATTGTGGTGTCTTAAAAGTTAAGCTTTTTTGGGCCAGAGCCCACAACTACTGGGGGAGATGGACAGTCTTGGCAGCAGACATACACGGAACAAAGGGAAGGGGGTCAGGAAGGCTGTTGGGGGGGGGGTTAGTTGTGACAATTCATGCAGGGAAATAACCAGAGCATGACCTTTAGACACACTTGAAAAGATCCATTTAAATGGATGTTAATTTCCAAATAAATGCTTTTTAACAGTGAGCTACAGTATTCCCAGAGTGACACATTCCTCCAGCTGGTATCACAGACTGGGTACCTCTCCCATTCCCCGTTTCTTTCTCTTTTATTGAGGAGTGCAGTGCTTCCCCCATCCAGTCTTAAAAAACAACAACAAAACACAGAACAGGGACAACTAGCTGAAAATAAAATTATTCACATCATAATGCCACCATCCAAATTTATGATATGACTGCTTTGGAATACTGTGTACTGTCCTGATCATCTCACATCAAAAAAGATATTGCGGAGTTGGGAAATGTTCAGAAAAGGGCGACTGACATGGAGCAACAGGATGGAGGAACTCCGCTATGATAGGTGGGCATTTGCTCCCACAGGAGACAGTGGTGGCCACCAACTTGGGTGGCTTTAAAGGAGGATTAGACAAATTGATGGAGGATATGGCTATCCAATGGCTACTAACCCCGAGCGCTATGTCTACCTTCACTGTTGGAGGCAGTATGCTTTTTTTTTTTTTTTGCCATATAATTTTTATTATTAAACATAAAACACAAACATAAAACAAGACAAACGACAACAACAACGAAAAATAATATATATATATACAGTAATTTCACATCATTTTCATCACTACATTTTCTTTCAAACTTCCCTCAGCTGTCCCGTAAATCATCCGTATTCATCACTTTCATTACGCATTCCTCAATCTTGTATTGACATTATTTATCTCTTTTCCTCCTATTCCCTTTAATCAATACTTATTACTTTTTTACAGTGCTTCTTTAAATCCCTTAAGCGTCATCTTTCCTTTACTTAAGCATTCCAGATAATCTACATATTTCTTCCAGTCCCCGATGAATTTTTGGTCTCTTAAGTATCTAATCTTTCCTGTCAATTTATCTAACTCTGCGTATTCTAACAATTTTGTTCTCCAATCCTCTATGGTCGGTATTTCCTGTTGTCTCCATCTCTGGGCCAATAACACTCTTGCGGCTGTGATTGCATATCTAAAAAATTTACAGTCTTCCTTTTTTATTTCCTTTCCTATTAGTCCTAGTAAAAAGACTTCTGGCTCCTTTCTAAACGTATACTTTAAGATCTTCTTTAACTCATTGTATATTTTCTCCCAGAAGTCTTTCACCTTCCCACAGCCCCACCACATGTGATAGAATGTACCCTCCTTATCCTTACACTTCCAGCATCTATTGCATGTCTTATACATCCTCGCCAATTTCACCGGTGTCATATACCATCTATAAAACATCTTCATCGTGTTCTCTTTTAACGTCGTACATGCCGTGAATTTTAAGCCCTCCTTCCATAATTTTTCCCATTCCTCAAATTGTATATTGTGGCCCACATCCTTTGCCCAACTAATCATTACCGACTTAACTTCTTCATCTACCAGGTTCCAATCCAATAACAGTTTATACATTTTTGATAAATTTTTCGTATCATTACCTATAACCTCGCTTTGAAATAACGATTCTTTGTCCATGAAACCTCGTTCTTTACTGTCTTTTTTAAACACCTCATTCATTTGGAAATAGTGCATCCAGTCATAAACATATTCCTTCACCTGCTCATACGGTTTTATTTTCCACTTTTCCCCTTCTTTATATAACAGTTGGTCATATGTTATCCATTTACTTCCCATATTTAATCTCTTTATACTCTTTGCTTCTAAGGGTGAAAACCAGCGTGGTGTTCTAAGTTCTAATAGATTTTTGTATCTGTCCCAGACCTCAATTAAGGGACCTCGGAATATGTGGTTCTCAAAACCCTTATGGACTCTCTTTTTTTCGTGCCATAGATAAGCATGCCACCCAAATCTGTTGTTGAATCCCTCCAAATCCAACAGTTCGTTATTCTTCAATTTAATCCACTCTTTCGTCCAGCAAAGACATGAAGCCTCGTAATACAATTTCAGATCTGGCAGGGCAAAACCTCCTCTTTCTTTTGTATCTGTTAGCAATTTAAATTTGATTCTCGGTTTTTTGCCCTGCCAGATGTATTTTGAGATCACTCTTTGCCACTCCTTAAAGATCTTAATTCCCTTAATTATGGGGATAGTCTGAAATAGGAACAGTAATTTTGGGAGCACGTTCATTTTGATTGTAGAGATCCTTCCCCAAAATGACAATTTCAATTTTGCCCACACCTCCAAGTCCTTTTTGATTCCCTTCCAAGCTGGTTCGTAGTTGTTTTTATATAAATCTATATTTTTGGGAGTTATCCAAATACCCAGATATTTTACCTTTTTGACCACCTCTATTTGGGTTATTTGTTGCATTGTTTCTATTTGGTCTTGATCCATATTTTTTACTATTATTTTTGTTTTTTTCTTATTGAGTTTAAAGCCTGCCAGATTTCCAAACTGTTCCATTTCCTCCAAAACTGCTTTTATCGTACTTGTTGGTTCCTCAATCATTATAGCCAAGTCATCTGCGAATGCTTTGGTCTTGTACTCATTCTGTCCGATTGTCACTCCCTTTATAGCCTTGTTTTGTCTGATCGAATTCAAAAGAACCTCTAATACCGTTATGAAAAGTAACGGCGAGAGAGGGCATCCCTGCCTCGTTCCCTTTTGTATCCTTATTCCTTCTGTAACTACATTATTTATAATCAGTTTAGCTTTCTGATCTGTGTAAATAGCTCTGACTCCCTTAAGAAAGTCTTCGCCTATCTCCATGTATTCTAGATTTCTCATCATAAAGTCCCATATTATGTTGTCGAATGCCTTCTCGGCATCTACAAAGATCATTGCGGCTCTTTTATCAATCCTATCAGACAGGTATTCCATCACATTAACTATATATCTTATGTTGTCTTTCATCTGTCTGTTTGGTAAGAAGCCGGCCTGGTCTTTATGTATGATTTCTGACAGAATCTTTTTCAGCCTCTTTGCTAGAATTGCAGCAAATATCTTGTAATCTAAGTTTAGGAGTGAAATCGGCCTGTAGTTTTTGACTTGGGTTAGATCTGAGTCCTGTTTTGGGATGAATGTAATGAACGCCTCCTTCCATGTTTCCGGGATTTCTCCCTCTTTTAGAATATTGTTCATCACTTCCTTCAATGGTGTTATCAAAATTGGTTCCATTTCTTTGTAATAACAGGCAGTGAAGCCATCCGGCCCTGGTGCTTTCCCCCTTTTTAACTCTTTAATCACCTCTTTTATCTCTGCTATATCAATTGGAGTGTTCAGTTGGTCTCTTTTTTCAGTCGGGATCTTTTGTGTCTTTTTCTCTTTCAGGTATCTCTCTATTTTCCTCGAGTTGTTTCTTTCTGTATTTTTATATAGTCTTTTATAGTAGTCCAAGAATCCCTTTCTTATTTCCTTTGGGTTGGTAATCTCTTCTCCTTCTATTATAATCTTATTTATTGTATTCTGTTCTTTCCTTTTTTTTAATTGCCATGCGAGCCATTTTCCTGATTTGTTCGCAAATTCAAAGTTTCTTTGTCTCAACTTCTTTATATTCCACTCTATTTCTCTATTTATTATAATGGCAAACTGTGATTGTAGAATTTTAATTTTTTCTTTTATCTCCAAATTGTTTGGTTTCTTAATTAATTTTTGTTCATTATCCATAATTTGCTTCAAAATTTCTTTTTTCTCTTTTTCTCTATTTTTGTTTTTAATTGAATTTTGCTGAATGAAGAAGCCTCTCATTACTGCCTTGCTGGCATCCCATACTACTTTATCCTTTGTGCCTTTGTTACAATTGGCTATGAAATATTCTGATAATTCCTTTTGCGCTTTTTCTACTATTTTCTGATCATCTAGGAGATAATCTTTCAATCTCCATCTAAAGGTTCCTTCTTCGAAGCTTCTTAATTCAAATTCTATCGGGTTGTGATCAGAGATTACTTTCGGTTGAATTTCTATCCGTTGGGTTCTTGGTGTCAGTTCACTCGAGATCCAAATCTGGTCGATCCTTGACATTGACTTATTTGGTTCAGAATAGAATGTAAATTGTTTGTCTAATGGATGCTTGAGGCGCCAAATATCTATCAAATTGCAACTCTCAATCATCGAAAAAAAGGATTTTGGTAGTTTTCCTTCTTTACTTATTCCTTCTCTGCATCTGTCCATTTCTAATGAGGTCACCCCATTCATGTCACCCATTAAAATGATTTTTTGATCCATATATTCAGATAGATTCTCTTCTAACACCTTATAAAATTCTGTTTTATTTCCGTTCGGTGCGTAGATCCCCACAATAATCAGATTTTCTCCATGCCAGATGATTCGAACCGCAATTATCCTTCCTTCTTCGTCCTTGAAAATTTGTTTCGCTTCAATTTGTTTTCTAATATATAAGACCACTCCTCTTTTTTTCTCCTTGTCTAACGATACAAATTCGTTTCCCAGTCTTTTATTAATTAAAATTTTTTTGTGTCTTCTTGCTACATGTGTCTCTTGTAGGCATATGATGTCTAAATTTTTCCTTTTTAGAAACTGTTCAATACTATTCCTTTTCTTTTTTTCGTTCATCCCATTTATGTTCCAATTCCAAATTTTTAGCGCCATGATATCTTACTTTGAATAAAGTCTAGCTGTTTGCCTATAATTTGTCTGCCTCTTCTTCTTCCTCGTCTTCTTCCTCGTCCGTTTCCTTTCCATTCTCTCCTTCCGCCGCCTTTGGTTTTAGTTGCTCTGGTGTTCTTCCCTCTGCTCCTTTACTTTCCTCTGGATCAACTTTGAGTTCTTTATATTTCCTCAAAAATTTCCCAGTTTCTTCTGGGTTTGTCAGTCTGTGCCTCTTACTTCTATACATAAATGAAATTCCTTCTGGGAATTCCCACCTGAACTCAATATTGTTTCTCTTTAATGTCTGGGTCAGCAGTTTGTAAGGGTCTCTTCGTTTAAGCAGCCTAATTGGTATATCTTTAAAAATGATTATGAAGTTCCCATCTATATTCAATCTTTTTTCTCTGTTCTTCTGCAGGATCAAATTTCTCATCTCTCTATCCTTGAATGTAATCAGGCAATCCCCTGTAAATCTTTTTGCTTTATTTGTCTTCACTTTCATTCTAAATGCACTTTGGACCGCCTTTGCCATCTCTCCTGTAGGTAGTTCCATCCAGTTTGCCAGTTCTGTTATTAGTTTGTCTTTGATATTTTCTCCTTGAGTCTCTGGCACCGCTCTAAATCTCAGGTTCACCTCCCTCATCCGAAGTTCGTTCATCGCTATCACATCCTTTATCTCTTCCTGTGCTTTATTTAAATCCGTCATTTCTACTTTTAATCTCTCTTCTTCCCGTTTAACCTCTTTCATTTCTAATCTTGTCTTCTTTAATCCCTCCTCAACCGATTGAGTCCTTCTAAACACTTCTTTCATTTGCCCTTTCAGTTCATTTACTGTTTCGTCAATTTTTTTATCCATTTTTCCAATTTTATTATCTACTTGTTCTAATTTAGATTCTAGGTTCTTTTCACTCTGCTTTATTTCCGCAAACATTCTTAGAATATCTGCTTTAAAGTCTATCTCTTGTTTAGATCCTTTCCTCTCTACCGGTGTCCCCCCCTCAGCCCCTTTCTTTGTTGGGTTTGACATTATGACCCAGTGGTTCTCCCCTCACACCAACAACTTCTTGCCTAACCCTCAGCCACAACCTCCTCCCAACAAAGTTTGTCAACTTATCCCAATTCTGTCCTTTCACAGTTATTTCACAGTTATGTACAATTTAACAATTATTTAAGTTTAAGTAGTCTTTATGGCTTTTACAACTTATGAATATACCACCAGAAGTTCGAATAATAGTCCGCTGTATTGTCTTCTTGCCTCCACTCAGGCTAATCCTTTTTTAATGATGTTCATTTAGTAAGGTCCTATCAAACACGAAGGGGGGAGGTATAATATTTGAGATAACAGTTTAGTAACTAGTTCATCAGATTCAGTTGGAGGGGGATGGAAGAAGGGTATTTCAGAGCCCTCTACCCCTTTGAAGTAAGGTGGTCCTATTATGTATTCAGGAGCAATCGCTTAGATAACTACTGAACGACAATCAAAGTCTGTCAATTGAGTGAAAAATGGAAAATAAAGAACAAATTGTGCTGCCTCTCTTTATCCACTAGAGGTCTTAGTCTGTATAGCGTTACTCCAACTGAGGAAAAGAAAAGGCAAGCAAAGGAAAGTATCCGTCGCCGTCAGTCTCCGCGCCCCCAATTCATAAAAAATTAAACTCCACAAGTAATTGAGGAAGAAAAGCCCAAAATAGACAAAAAAAGCGGGGGAAAAAAAAAAAAAAAAAGTAAGCAGGACGATTTGCACCAACCAACTGATGTTGCTCGATCTTGCTCAAAAATTGATGGAGGATATGGCTATCCAATGGCTACTAACCCCGAGCGCTATGTCTACCTTCACTGTTGGAGGCAGTATGCTTTTGAGTATCAGCTGCTGGAGAACAGGATACTGGACTAGATGGGACACTGGCCTGATCCAGCAGGTCTCATCTTACTTTCTTAGCAGGAGAGGCTTCTGACATAAATGAGTGATTTCCAGAGACTTGCAGCAGCATTTTAGTCTGACAGTGGCAGTCTCTATCTACATTGCTTCTACTAAACACAAAAGTTAAATGCTTTTCTGAATTGTAACAGGAAAGGCGGTTTATTACTCTTGTGGTTTGGATGGAAACACCAATTCTTGCCTTCCAGAGTAGTGGGAACACACATGCATCACATGGTTTAAATAGTTTACCACAATGGATTCTTGACAGCCATTATTTTGTGTAGTCAACAGAATTGTCAAAGAACCTACAAGAACCCTTGCATATTGCTTAAGCCAGCTTTAGCCAACCTTCTGCCCTCCAGGTGTTTTGGACTACAACTCACCTCAGCCCCAATTAGCATGCTGGCTATCAGGTTGGCTAAGTCTGCCTTGTGCAATTGTGGAAGTGTTATCTGTTGCAACTGCTGAAAAACAGGTCAATTTTTTATTCTTACTTCCACAAAAAGAGAGCTGCGGTCCCTGCACTACACCAGCCATTTCAGCAATGCAGTCACTGATTTTGTACTTCACTCACTAAGGGCAGGGATCCAAGCCAGTTCCCTTCATCTCTAAAGTCTAACGCATGGCCAGACTCCATCACTAGCCTCACCTTACAGTACCACCTCTACTTGCCGAAGCCCCAATCATGCTCTTGCTAACCTTGTTTCCCAGAAATCTGTCTTCAATCTAGCAGCATTCATATTCCCCCTGCAAATGAGCCCAGCTGGCCTCTCATTAGCTTCTAGTCACTATTACTAACAAGATTTGCCAAGTCAATCCAGGCTCCCCAAAAGGATTTGTCTGGTAAAGTTGAAGACAGCTCTAGATTAAACACCTGAAGACACTCAAATGGGGGAAGTGGGGGTGGGGGAGGAAAGAAGTCTGAACAAGAAACTATTTTTATATATGTAAATATAAAGGACTAAGACCAACATCTGGAAGAGCAAGCGATCTGTAGAGCATCTCCCTGACATTTTATAAATAAAGCTGCCCATTATCATGAATTGCACCCAATTAGTTGACTCAGCTGAGAAAATCTATGTGGCAGAGAGCAGCCTTCCCCAACCTGAAGTTCTTCAGATGTTTTTGACTATAGCTCAGTCTCCCATCATTCCCTACCTGGTGCCTTCTAGGCATTATGAACTACAGCTGTTCTCAGCATGCTGACAACAGCTGTAGATCTTAACACCTAGAGGGCACCAGGTTGGGGAAGACTGATGAACAGTATTGTCAAAGCATCCATCTAGAAATACCTACTAACAGGAACTTGATGTGTCTTGCTGAAACATACTGGGGCTGAGCTTCTAGGGTTCCTGCTTAGAGGAGCTTACAATCTAAGAGAGAGGTGTTGGATCGGAGGCAGGGAGAATAGAACAACAAAATGCAGGGCACCCCTAAATCTGCATTACCTCTTTAATCCAAGATTACGCCACATCTCCCCTGAAGGAACACACAGTCTATATGATTTACAGACTTCTGGCAAGACATGTGCTCCTGCAGGGGGGAAAACCCCCACTACATGGACATACAGAAAGAGGACACTTGATCCCCAACTCCATCCCCACCTGTTGCCATGAATGTCACTCTCATAAGAAGGATAAATTAAAAATTCTCTCGCAGAATATTTTCTTTCATTCGCCATTGCCCAACACCATTCCTACATGAAACGAAACCCAGTAAGAATTTGCTACTAACCAAATGGAAGAAGGATTTAACCTTCTTTCAAGGCTTTGCAGGCTGCATGAATATGACAGCAGCTATGGGAAGCTACTAGCTGTGATCGCTTTCCAGGGCCAGAAGCGGCATGCCTATGAATACCACTTGCTGGGGGAAATCGGCAAAAGAGGGCAACTGTACAGTGGTACCTCGGGTTAAGTACTTAATTCGTTGCAGAGGTCCGTTCTTAACCTGAAACTGTTCTTAACCTGAAGCACCACTTTAGCTAATGGGGCCTCCTGCTGCTGCCGCACCGCGGGAGCACAATTTCTGTTCTCATCCTGAAGCAAAGTTCTTAACCCGAGGTAAAATTTCTGGGTTAGCGGAGTCTGTAACCTGAAGCGTATGTAACCTGAAGTGTATGTAACCCGAGGTACCACTGCAGTTATATCCTGCACAGGCACGGGCCCTACCATTGGCCAGCTGTGTCTGGGTGCCATGGTGGGGCATCAAATTATTGTTATTTAGTTTAATATTTATTGTACTTTTACTGCTGGAGAAGAGGAGCTTTCTACCTTAAGTGCCAGAATAACTTGGCTGTGCTTTAGCACTTTAACTGGTTCAAGCAGCAAAGTATTTAGGGCCGGCCCTTGCAGCTTCTGGTTGGCCAGTGGCCTGGCCTATGCTGGACCAGAGAGGCCTTTGGTTGGATCTAGCAGGTCTCTGGCTATTTCTCCTTGCAATACTTAATGCCTTTCAGTCGCTGAACTGTATTATTCACACTGGTAGGAACAATATATCTCTATCCAGTATGGTTTGCATGGACTTGCCATGTGTACAAGGAGTAAAGTTATCCAAACAAAATCTGTATGCACACAGCTGTGGGGTTTGCAGGATTCCTCAACCCACTAAATAGCCGGGAGAAGGAGATTGGGAAAGGCAGTGATCATTCTGATCTATCCACGTGTGTTCTCGATGCAAAAGTTAACTCACACCACGGGATATAGATAAGTTTCACATTTATGAATGCTCGAATCCAGCTTCACACAGGAGTTGAAGGAGTTAAGGAGAGAAGGAAAGGCACTTCTTCAAAGAGGACGAGTTACTTGTGAAAGTGACATGCTACAGGATAATTTACCCGCTCCCCCTTTCTCAGAGTACAGCAACAGAAGTATAACAACTTATCCTGTAGGTATGAAACGAAACCCCTAAGTGTTTGGGGAGAACTCCACGTGACTTTGGTGAAAATGAACTCGCAGCTCCTCTGAGGAAAGTTTCGTGTCACGGCTCGCCACCCTCCGAACCGCATACGTTGCTACCTAACGCGGTTTGCAATGTGTTCTTGTGAACGCGAGAGAGACTCGAGAGATCCCACGCGCCAGCCTTTCCTTCTTCGTTTCGTGAAGTTGCCGGTTCATTTACCTTTTTACCTTACCCCACCAAGCAAACCCCACGCGCCTGCAAGGCGCGCCGAACTCGAACTCGCTCCCGCCACCGCCTCGTCTTGCTCACCTTGTACACTTTGCCGAAGGCGCCGTCGCCCAGCTCTCCGACGATCTCCCACACCTCGTTGGGATCCAGATCCCGGCAAACGTGCTCATACTCCTTGGATCGGCGCTTCTCGAAGGCAGAGAGGCGCAGGATGCGGCGGAAATTGGCGAACGCCATGGCACTGCCCCGGGCTGGCCCTCGATGGTCCGACCATAAACCGAGAGGGCCGAAGAAGGGAAACGGGTCCGGCGAGCCAGCAGGCGCTGCGGTCGGCTAGTCTGCGAGAGGCGAGCGGCAGCAGGCACCGGCTGGTTGGGCGGCAGCTCTCGAACCCAGAGCCGCTCTGGAGAGGAGCGCGCAGCGGGCAAGAGCAACTCTCGCCCGGCAGACGGTGCCTCGGCTGGGAAAGCGAAAGGATCGGCTCAGCCTGCTCGGCTGCCTCTCTCGGCGCTTCCGCGGCCACGCGTGGCGCGCCCCCTCGCAGGAGCCGGCGCTCCGCAGCGACCACCCCGGGGCCGCTCCGGCCCGGCCGGGGAAGAGAGCGCTCAAGGCGAGCGCGTGGAGTGGCCTCGCCGCGCCGCTTCACCTGCTGGGACTTGGGCGCGCATCTCTGCCCCCGCCCCGCCCCGTCCTGGCCACACCGGCAGCCCTCCGCGTCCCGCTCGCCCCGCCTCCGCCTCTCGGAGCCGCCACTTGCGCGTCTTTCCTGGCCCCGCCCCGGAGCCGTGGGTCGTGTGAGCCCGCCCCCCGCTCGGCCAAGCGGCCCTCCGCCGCTTCCACAGCGTCCCTCCTTCGCAAAGACCCCTCGCAAGGGGCCAAGGGAATTGTAGTTTCCGTTTCCGATTCCTTTGCCCCTGCTGGGGATCGGGAAGAAGAGGGGTCTCTCCAGGAAGGGAAGCCACCCGGCGAGCAAGCGAGCGGTCCCGGCTGGCGCTCAAGTGGCTTCGTGGCTAAGACGTGCAACGGAGCTCCAGTCCGCCCCGCAAGGAGGCTTAAGCTGAAAGCGGGACGTTATCTCGTGCGCCGCCGGCACACTTTCTAACTCGGGGAAACCCGGGAGGATTAAAGATTAAATCACTTCTTTGGAAATGGTCGGAAGGGAGCTAAGAATGTGCGTGTCGGGGAAAGTGTCCTAAAGGAACTTCGAGAAGCGAGCTAGCAACCCCGCTTACCTGGGAGGGAGCGCCACTGAATGGAACAGGAGTTCCCTTTGAGCAGACTTGGCTCAGATGGTGGAGCTGTAAATGTCATCCTTGAGCAGAGAGTCTCTCATTCAGATAACGATTTGTAAATTGTAGCTCTGCATTGATTAGCTACACTAGCTTTAGGGTTGCAAAAACACACAGACCCGCCCCTACTGCGTTCCTGAAGGGTGGTAGAAGCGGTATTTGAATGGGTGTCTTTGTAAACAACCAATATTTGTGTGGAATGAATAATATTACTAGTACCCATGGTTTGGTGGCAGTGGCTTACAGTCACCTAATTCAGAATACAGTGGTTACAGATGCTTCAGGTTACAGACTCCACTAACCCAGAAATAGTACCTCAGGTTGAGAACTTTGCTTCAGGATGAGAACAGAAATCGTGCGGCGGCAGTGGGAGGCCCCATTAGCTAAAGTGGTACCTCAGGCTAAGAACAGTTTCAGGTTAAGAACGGACCTCCAGAACGAATTAAGTTCTTAACTCGAGGTACCACTGTACTGTAATTGAAGCCGCTCCACCCATGAGGCTGGGTGAAGCGCTTGCCTCAGGCGGCGGAAGTGCAAGAGATGGCACTCCGCTCACTCCACTGCTTCTGTCACTACCAGAACGCCACCCTCTTGCTGGCCACACGGAAGTGTTATGGTGCGCGGTGCTGCTAATCATTTTAGTCACCCCAAGGCAGAGGAGCCAAGCGACAACACTTTGTGGAACCCCCTGGCTTTTGCCAAACCTG
Source organism: Podarcis erhardii (assembly GCF_964252035.2). Taxonomy (NCBI): domain Eukaryota; kingdom Metazoa; phylum Chordata; class Lepidosauria; order Squamata; family Lacertidae; genus Podarcis; species Podarcis erhardii. Next base: position 52,210,053 of record NC_138498.1, on the reverse strand, counting down.
GTGGGAGCTGGGGTGTTGAAGTGGTGGTGGCGTGGCATGGCGGGAGCAGCAGGGAGAGAGCAGGAGGCGGCAATTCCCTTTTTGCCTCAGGTGGCAGAACAGCTCAGGACGGGCCACCTCTGATTGTAATATAAAATTATTCAGAATAGCCTGTCTTTAGTGGACTTCATACAACATAGCACACACACACGCCTATTATAAGTCATGCCAAATTTACCTTGCAAAAATGTCAAGGAGTAAGTTGGACAGGGTTATAGGAAGCAAATATGAACCAATTACAGCTGTAATCAATGACCATTTGCTGAACCTGTCTTCTGAGGGCCCTGCTCTCTCCTTTGGTTTCTTCTAAGCTCACTTCTGTAGTTTCTGAGGCCTCTGTATGATCTTTCCAGCTTCAAGATTGCCTGATTTACTCTTATGACCTTTGTTACTCTGGCACGTAGCTTGCAACTCCACTATGACCTCACAGAGGCTTAGAGTATCACGTCCCTTTGGCTGCCATTGGCTTAGTACCTCTCATCTCACAATGGGGTTTTACAAAGACACTATCCGGCAGCTGGACTGATAGGATAATGTTAGAGAAACCTGTTTTGAGATCCATGAACCAGTTTTACTAAATGAAACATATACTTTGACTTAACTGGACCTTGAACAAATATTCTACTAGATCAGTACAGTAGTCTTGGCAGAAACAGACCACTTCTGCTGCTCATACACACTAACAAATGTAAATGAATAGGGACATCTAGAGGAACTGCTTGGAATTACAGAATTTGGAAATGACAGGACTTGCTATGTGGTAAATCTTCACTAGCTTTGCCAGTTGCCATTTTGGCTGTGCATCTTGTGACCCACCAGACTGAATCATCTCCAGCTGGGTGGGAAAAGCTCCTGGTCTGAAACCCCAGAGTTCTGCTTTTCCACCCAGGGGCCACATTCCCTCCTGACCACTCTTCTAGGGGCCAGTTTCTACACATGCTCATACATCCTCCTCTATTCTCCATCCACGTAAGCAAGAGGCATTCTTAAAGGACACATTCATGTCTGGCAAAAAACCACCCAATAAGGTGTGAAGCCTAGCAAAAATGTATCATACTCATGATAATAAATGCTGGGAATGTAAGGGAAAAGAAGGAACCTTTTACCACATGTGGTGGACGTGCCCCAAGGTAAAAGACTTCTGGGAAAGGATTTATAATGAACTGAAAAAAGTGTTGAAAAACACATTTATTAAGAAACCAGAAGCCTTTTTACTTGGTATGGTGGGGGGTGAAATCCCCAAAAAGGATGTTACTTTTTTTCTGTATGCTACAACAGCTGCGAGAATATTACTAGCGGAGAATTGGAAGAAACAAGATTTACCAACTTTCGAGGAATGGCAGATGAAAATGATGGACTATATGGAATTTGCCGAACTGACTGGGAGACTCCGGGACCAGAGAGAAGAGACGGTGGAAGAAGATTGGAAGTTTAAAGAATATTTGAAAAAATATGTTAATATTTAAATCTTAGAATAGCTTTGGAAGTGGATATAGGCTGTAGGGTTAGAAGTAGAAGATAGTGTATTTTAAAACAGTATTATTTGTAAGTGATAAAATGTGAAGATTTTTATGGTAAAAGTAAGCGTGATAAAAAAATGGTTAAAAATTATGATATATGTAAACTGCTAATGATGAGGTAAAATGAAAATCAGATGGGGGGACTTGGGGAAGCTCACCTAACAATGTTTAGAAAAAATAAGGATAAGACAAGGATTTGTTTGTATTGTTTGTTTTTCTGTTTGTGTTGTTTATTAGTATTATAAAATGAATAAAAAAAATTGGGGGAAAAATGAGGTGTGAAGCCAGGCCACTGAGGGCCATGGCCTGGGGAGAGTACCAACGACAAGAAAGAGAGGCCTAGATAGCAACATTTGACCCCCAGGATTGAGGTTCCTCACTCCAGGTATTGAGTAGATGGTATGGTCTAAATGGACCAAAGGCCTGACTCTCTATAAGACAGATTTCTAAGCGCTGTATCCTGTCAGATATTGAACCCTGTTTTTGCATCTCCAGGAAGAAAGCACAAATAATGATCCAAGCCCTGAGAGCCTGCCATAAGTGGCAGGTAGACTGTTCGGCTTGGTGGGTTATAAGTTGTTACTATTCTTTATGTTTTACATTGATGTTGTGGGTTTTTGTATGCTGTTAGCTGTAATTCGTGTTTTCTTTTTGGGGGATGAAAAGCAAGATATACATTTTTTTAAAAAGTAATAATTGCAAAACCAAGTAAATTGTGATGCCCTGAGTTACAGCTTCATGATGCCCCATGTAGAAAGATTAACAATGACTGATACCAACAGGGGGCAACCCCACCTAGCCCCTGCAATGAGAGCAGGCAGCTGATAATGTGAGAAAGCCACTTTCAAATCACTGTTAAGCTTCAGACCTCACTGGGTGGCCTTGAGCAACTCTTTCTCAATTCCTCTGACCTATCTGGGCCATTGTGGGCTAACACACCACTCTAGAGGGCTCTGGGCAAAGGACGATGTTACCCGGAAACGTAAGATGTTCTCATGACATTTCCTTAGACAAGAAGACCCTTCCAAGTCTACAATATTAAAGGGCAGTCCATGCAAAGTTTACATCAGGATTGTGGAAAAGACTCAGAGGTGGTCAGGTGAAAAAAATAAGATGAGGCTCCTGCACCTTTAAGAGCTGTGCAGAGGGAGGAACTGATGCAGGTGTTGCTTGCATTGCTAGTTACGCATGCTGGAATTGGCCCTTCTGCCCAATTATTAAAGGATCCCTGTCTGCTTTTTTCAACTGACCATCCTACTGGGCACATAAGCTATGGAGCCCAAATCTGTGCAGTGCACTTTCTACCCCTATCCCTTTTCTGTTTCTACCTTCACCCTGAATATTGCAATTTGAGGGAAGGTAAAATGCGCAGATCAATGCTTAATCCACGGAGCAGGAGCACGTTCAGCCATTGGACTCCAAATCATCCTAACACCACCAATGGTCAGCGATTATGGGAGCTGTAGTCTGGAGACCCATAGTTTCCACTCCCAGCCAATTTCCACTCCCAACTGATTTCAATGTGACACCCCCCCCCCATTTTCTGTGGACTGTTCCAAAAGTATTAATACTTGATCATTTCCAGTTTTTGTCATGTATTGCCCCTGGGTCCCTTATGGCAGAGAGCACCCATTTTGAACATGGTAGAAGGTGGTTTTTTTTTTCTTTTTCTTTTCTCTTTTCATCCTCCTGTTCTGGTTCCAAGGTGGAATTCTTTGACTGTGATGCAGGCGTCACCGTGAATACCTGCCAGCATTCCGCAGGTGAACGGTTTTCACTGTCGGCAAGATGAAGCTGAAACCCAAATGCTTCCTGCACTTTTTGTGTTTGGATAAAATCTACTGCTTGTTATCTGTCAGAAATGCAAGGGCACTGGCGTCCTACTTTCAACTGCTCGATGTTCACAAAAATAATTCTCTGAATGGTAAGTTTCACACAGCAGCTAAAGTTAGGCCACAAAGGTGTGAACTGAAACTCCCAGCATCATTTCACTTTGCCTTCAAGCAGTTGCTGCCCCTCAGATCAGCTAGAAAGAGGGACTTCACGAGCTAATTGATCAGAAGAGGGAGGTAGGGATCAGAGCAGAGTGCATGAACTCTGAAAGATGTCTTCAGAAACGAAGCCTGTGGTTTTTCATTCTTAAGGCGTTTGGCCACAAGCCAGATTATAAAAAGAACCACCCCAGACTGGACCAAATATCTGGGAGGGTATACTGTTAGCATTGCTGGGTGGGCAAGATATCCTTGGTAAGTTTACACACAAAATGTGGAGGCATAAACTTTCCCTTCGTTGTCCCTAGTATCTGGAATTCAGAGGGCAAAACTAGGTTTAACAGCAGTGGCCCAACATGCAGAATTGGGTCTGACAATAAATTCCAATAACGACAGGGTGTGGTTTGGAGATTTAAGTGTAGGGCGGGTGGCTGTGGAGAACAGAACTCTTTCCTTTGCTTTCCACCTGCTGAAAATATACAGGTTTTCTTTTTTAAAAAAACCCTATAGTTTTTTAAAAATCGGAAGAAACCCACACTGGAAGAAAAAATGGCTTATTAAAAAGCTATTTTGAGCAACAAAGCATGGCTGCAGGAGGGTTCAGCCTCCTGCTGGCATACTGTGATTTGAAGTGTCATTGTTGCATCTAGCTGCTCCTCATTGTTGTAGCTCAGAATTCATCTGCTCATAATCCAATCCTGGGGCAAACATAGGAGTGGGTGCTTTATGAATATCGCCTCTCCTAACTTATGCTTTGAATATAAGCACAATATGATGAGTATGTGTTTTCAAGTAAAATCATCTTCAATTGATGGCTCTTTAATGAGCATCAGTACTAGTTCTGCGACCACTTTCAGACCTCAGATGGCACTGCCCATACACTTTGAGGATTACGCGAGGCAAATGAAACTGTACGTCTCTTTCCAACTAATGCATGCCAAACATTTTGTGCCAATCAATCCAAAGCGGGAAGCTGATTTCCATGTTGTGGGAACATTTATTGCTAGGGGAGTGTGTTACCAAGATGCTCAGTATAACTGGAACTTTGCACATGCCTCAAGACTTTGTGCATTTTGGCTTTGCTCTTGAGCAATGAGATATGGCCAAAACTGTCCCTGCCCCTCTGCCATATCTATTGCAAGCAGGTGCTCTCATTGAGTCTTAAAGTAATGGAGGCAACCTGCACCAACCACCTTCTTCTGTAGTCTGATTGCCTAAACTTACATTTCCTGGGAAAGTGCTTACTCCTTTCTTGTAGATAAAGTTGAATATTAAGAGCATGCTCTGATTTACAAGGCAGTAAAAGGAGGTCTCCTGGTCGCTCTGTTGTGGGGAAACCACATTGTATTCTGAGATGAATATGTAATTAAGGATGTATTTAAGGACATACAGTAGTTAAAACACACATTTTTATGTGGATTTCCCCCAGATCTGCAGTTTTACAACTTTCTCCACTATGTAACTGACCTGAGCAAGGCTCAGATCATGCTGGTGTTTGACCTACTGGACTGGGATGGCAAAGGGGAGGTCAACTTTGATGAATTCTACATGTTGGTGTGCATCATAATGTCCCATGAGGTAAAGTTAACTTAGCAATTCCAGGCTGGGCTGGGGTAGGTGAGATGCTTCTGGCAGCAGAAAAGGTAGTAATGTTCAGTACAGTATGTTTTGAATTCTATTTAGCTGAGTAGGGGGCATTAAATGTAATATGGAGCCAGAGAGAATACATGCCCACTGAGCACTAAGAAAAAACAAACAAACCTTAGTTCTGGTATCACTAATGTGGTATCCATTGGTGTCACTACACTCCCAGACACCTGCCATGGTGCTTGTCAATGCCCCCTGCAGCTCTCCCCCCCCTTTTTAAAGTGCATTTGCTTGCCTTGGGGAGGAGTAGCTTGTTCCCACATTTTATTTATTCTTCTGTGAAACGGGTATTTCAAAGTGTCTATGACGGTTTTAGATTTCTATATGTATGCCTGGGCCAGAAAAGATTGTGAGCCCATGCCTTTGTTCATCCTAATGTAGTGTTGGCCAAACTTGGGTCTCCAGCTGTTTTGGGACTACAATTCCCATCATCCCTGACCACTGGTCCTGTTAGCGAGGGATGATGGGAGTTGTAGTCCAAAAACAGCTGGAGGCCCAAGTTTGGCCAACCACTGATCAAGCATGATCATGGTTGAGGAAGCTGGAAATTGTCAGGCCTGCACACTGCTCCCCTTCTACTTCCCTCGCATCCACCCTGCCCAGCTTTAATACAAAGATGCTAGTTTGTGTTAAACAGAGGTCTCCATTACATTCAAAAAAGGGAACTCTGATTTAATGTTGGCTTACTAAGCTGGATCAGATTGTGGTTTAAGATCCTGGTTAGTAAACCAATATTTAAATCAGATCTCAGAGCTGGCATCTGAGGGAGGATTAGGATCTCTGCACTGAAGCCAGCACATGAGGAACTGGGGGGAGGGACACACACCAAGAGGAGACACCATACTGTGCAGGATTCTCAATGCATTGCCAGTTCCAAAGTTCTTGGACAACCTCAATTTCATCTTTCATTAAACTGATCTGGGCAAATTTAGTGCTTCAGTTCCTACAGGAACCACTGCATTTTGGAGACTACAAATTCTGTTCTCGTCAGCAAGGTTTATCCTAGTTTTACCATTTGAGACAATGGTCCCATTGCTCTTAATAGTAACCTCAAAGAAAACAAAACACAAAGACCGGAATGTGGAAATGAGGAATGTTAAAAAGTCATGTCCCCCTCCCCATAACATCAGAGTAACATACATGCCAATGCTTGGGTTTTATACTGCTGGAATTATTTTTAATAACGAAACTTAATTTCTACTCTGACTTCTCTTTCTTGCATCAGAACCACCTTGAAAAGCAGTTCATGTATCGTCATTGTCATCCAGTTTTTGAGCTGCTGGACATTGACGGAGGGCACACAGTCGGTCCAGCAGAGTTCCAATCCACTCGCTTCCTCTTTAATATTAAAAAGACTGAGCTGAGTCAGATATTCAAGGACTTTGACATCTCTGGTGATGAGGTAAACATTGTGTGTGTCTGTTAGGTGAGCGTGAGAGAACAAATGCATGGGGATATGTGGGTTCAGGGGCGTAGCCAAGCGGGGTAGGGAGGGGCAGTGAAACAATAAAAATACTTAACTGACCAATCACATCAGTTCTTCCCCCCTAACAAAAGTCCTGCCCCCCCCCAAATACTGGCTATACCCATGTGTGGGTCCCTCCCCTCCCCACCTATATTGCCCCATCTTAATAAGTCTTTGACTTTCATTAGGCTGAAGAAGCCTCATCTAAGACTGCAACAACACACACTACTGTTCTCTGTGATGTCATGTGATTGACAGGTGGGTGGCAGTCCTGACAAACTTGGCATGATGGGATTTTTTTTTTAATTAAAAACATCCAGTCGCCAGCCACATCCAGTCCCACACCCCCATTTTATAACCCCATTCAGAAGTCCATGGTAGGATTAATTTATGTTCACAAGAATACCATGCACAATCCTGAGCTCTCTTTTATCAACTTGGCAGCTCCTCATGAAGCTGCTGGTTCCTCTGTGTGCAGGAACCATACCACACACATGAAAGGCATGCTAGCCTTAGACTTGCTTACCCATCTAAAATTCAGATTTAATTATAGCAGACATTACAGAAACACATGTAAGAAATTCCACTTGTCCATTTGATAATGCAGGCCATAATGCCTACAAAAAAATTCTTGACTAGAGAGATCTGAGGTTTACCTTCAAGACCACCTCAGAAGGGCAGAGAGAAGACTTAAAGGGAAGGATGGAAAACGCCATGTTCCTCCCATAGAATACTTGCTTATGAACTAGTCATTAATATTTCACTAAACTGCAACATTACCTTTTCCCTTCCATCACCAGCAACTGAACTACAAGGAGTTCAGGATGTTCACTATCTTCTGCATTGACAGACAACAGAGGAAGGCAAGGGAGAAACTGAGGAAACAGATAGCTAAGGCTGAAGCTGCAGCGGCAGAAGCAGAATCATTATCTGAATTTTCTTTCAGTGACCTTTAATTACATATGGAAGAAAAGAGTGTTGTTTCCCCGGCAGCCAGAAATTTAAAAAATGAAACAACCCATCTCCACACCACATGAAGCAGAACACACGATAAACACTCATTAAAAACAATTTGCAGGCTGTTTACAAAGATCAGAAGAGACCAGTGAGAATAAAATGTGTGTTGGGCTATATAAACACAATAACTTTCTAAATAAATAAATAAAGGTTAGTTTTTCAAAAAAGAGCCATCCATGCTAGATTGTTTCCTCTTACGGCAAGAAGACCCACACTGACTTCCCCCCCTCCTCTTTCTGCTCTCCACCCCAACAGCCTGCTCTGGAGGATAGAGGGAACTCTCCAAAACATGGCATTGGCGGAGGTGGGGAGGTGGGGGTGGGGGTGGGTTGGTGGCAGCGGAAGAGAAGAAATCCCATTGTGTAGTCAGGCGTCCTTCCGCTAATGGGACAATTCCATTGACAAAAACCCCAAGTGAGAATCTGTAGCCATCTCTCTCTCCCCCTCTCCTGCCACAAATGCACACCCTGCTTTTTTCAATGCAGCACTAGGAGGAATGTTCTATCAGTGCAGGGATTTATCTGGGCACAATAGGACATTTCCCTCCTCTCCTCTCCTCCCCCCCAAACTGTTCTGTGGAGTTTCCCCAACCCTCTAGAACAAATTTGGAGAAGGTGCAGGATATGCATGGGGAGTGGGAAATTCCCACTCCGCTAGTACAAACATTTAGCTGAATATTGTCCATTACTCTATTGTAATACACTGGTATGATGCAAGAGTTTAAAAACAGCGGCAGAATATAACCAAGAAGGGTTTTGCAGAGTACCCACACTTCTCAGACAGCAGTGGGACCCAAGGGAGAGCACGATGCAGAACTAAGGTTGAACCATGGATTGCATAACAGCATCATGATTATCAGCAGTGGGGTTTTCCTTTTTCACAGCAGTCACACACTAAGTCCACATCTTCATTGAGCTATCCACTACGACCTCAAGGTCTTGTTCAGTCACGGCCAGTTCAGACCCTCAGGGCTTGCCAAATACCTGGGAAAACAAAAATGTCATTGCCTGGTGCCAAAGCAATTGCAGGAAGGCTTCCCTGGGTAAAATGTGTGGCTACTACAAAAGGCCTTTTCTCGCGTTGCCATCCTTTAGACCTTCCTTGAACGTAGAATGACAGAAAGAGCTTCAGATGATGATCTTAAGGGTTGGGCAAGTTTGAGGTCTTTTAGGTAGAGTGGTGATCAAAACAATCAGATATCTGGGCACCACAAGAACATCATTTCAGAGGACATCCCCCAGACCATGAGAATGCAGGGAGGGACAAGGAAATGTTTTACCCTACAAGATGTTCATTTAGATCAATGGAAATAACAACTACTTTGTATTAAGGTTAGCAAAGTGGAAACCCCTCCCCTCCCACATTCAGATAACTCGCAGTTTGAAAGAAAGCATAACCTGTGCGGCAAAAATTAAAAGGAAATAGAGAAGCACCAAATTCTGAAGGGGTCACTGCAATGTAAGGTGTCCTGCCAAAGGTTACTTCATGAATGAATGGCTGCAGCAAGGTGTAAACCAGGATCTTCCAATCCTGTACTCTCAGTTTCATGCTATACCTGCCTAAATTCTACTCTTCCCAGAGATGAAGAGATATCAGCAAAATAATCACCATCTCTGGTTGTCAAGATTTAACCTCCGGGTTTTTCTCAAAGGCAGTTAGTGTCTGTTTGCTTGCTCTCTCTCCCTCTCCACCTCCCTAAGGGGTCCTGAATTTAAGGCAATTATCTAGGTATTACCATGGCTATAATTTTAATATATTCAGCAGATCATTTGAACTTCCTAACAAGGATGATTCAAATCAGATTGACTGGTTTGGATCAAATTTATGCTAAGCCATATTTAGTTTATGCTCACATGCATGGCTAGCTGTTTTAGAAATTAAAAACTAAACCCAGAATGATATAAAGGGTTAATTGCTGGCCTGTGATTGAATTGCCAGTGACTGCCATTACTAAGATCTCTGTAGAAAGCCTTGTATTTTGCTAGCTGGGTATACTAAAGCATTTCTGTAATCATACAGACCGTTCACTGACCTAAGGACTCCAATAAGACAGAAGAGACACAAGAGGCATTTTGCAGCTATGTTGGGTTAAGAGAAAAAGGACACAGAGTTTGTATTTTAAGGCAAGAAATCTCCAGTACCAATTTTATTTTTAAAAGCCAAATAATAATAATAATAACCAGGTTTTCTTGTTGTTTTTCCTTTCTGTTTAATACATAGAGTACTATACAGCATATTCCTGACTTTTAGGAAATCATGATGCTACACTGATTTACTTCATTTAATTGGTCAAAAAAGAACCTATTTGTGCTTTGCTATAGAATTTTAAAGGTGTGCACATACTACTGCAATGTCGGCACAACATAGGTACAGTATAAATATATAGTGCACCTTGAAAAGGCTAACCCAAATGTTAACTGCATTTCCAGACATTTCACCTTTGGGCTGAAGGAGACTGTAAGAAAAGTTTCACACATCCTGCATGTACAAAGCTAAAAGATTTAGTTTTATAAAAGTTGCACGGAGGAGGGGTGGGGAAGTGCCACATCACAGGAATTCCCCTAATCAGACTTCCCTTTTTAGCTACTGAAAACTGTGTTTCTCTGTATTGGTACCCAATTGCCAACCACCTATGTAACACGAATGCTTCTTTTGATACATGGCACAGAACAAACACTGTACAAAAAAAGATTTACCAGAAAAGAGAAGATTTTTATTCAAGAAATACAAATTGATGGTACCAGCCATCTTTGGAAGCCACTACCAAGAGGCAAATAGGACATTTAAATCCAAGTAATTTGCTCATAACACATAAGAGAAGAATGTCTTTACACACCTCCAGCTGCCTAGTACACAATTTCAGGCATTGCTCAAAAGGCGATCTCCAGTTTCTAGACGTTCCCAGGACATGGAGAGGAGAGGCACTGGTAAGACCCTTGACAGAAGACCATTTCACTGTTTTTGAGTTTAAGACCCAGCAAATTGTTAAAAAAAATAAATCAAAAAATCCTTTCCCATCTTTGGCTAGATTCAATTGCCAGAAAAAGGGGGATTAAAAGTGTCAGGTGAATTTTAAATATTCATAATGAAAACGACCATGCTTGCATTTTTTTTTTAATTGACAACATGGTTCTGATCCAGAGATAATTAGCACAATATTGAGAAGTATCTAATACATAGTGTCCTCAGCTGAAGGACATGAGTCTATTTCATCACAGACTGCCATTCAGGGCAATGGAGTTCCAACCTCCTTAGGAAACCAACCGTATTTAAGCAAACAAAAACCAAACCATTAAGCCACCTTCATACTTTTAGCACTTAAATAAGCTTGCTGGCATGCATCACAGTGCACTCCTCTTTCAAAAGGGGAGTCACAGCCCTGGATTTAAGGCTTCCTATAAATGGGACCAGAGTCTACATAGAAAGAAAAGCGAAGAGACAGGAAGGAAATAAAAATAAACCGCTGAATTAAATTAAGAATACTTCTTGGACACAGAGATATTTTTAAACCAGCTACACTAGTCTTGGATACATGGCTATTAGGCAAAAGAATCAGTAATGTCACAAGTGTTGCATTTTCATATTTTCCTGCTTTAGAATACAAGATGTTGAAAAGGCAGGTTTGCCTCTAAATTCAGTTCTACAACTCCCATATATTGTATTTCTTTACACCATTTACATACTGTTGGGTACAAATTGTGTGTGTGGTGTTGTTGTTTTTTTTAAAAAACAACGCTCAGGAAAAGGGTTGTCAGAGAAGTAAACTGAAAATGGAATATTATTGCAGACAGCTGAAGAAATGCACCCCCCAAAAGCTCCATATAATCTTAAGCAAAAACAACCTAGCCAGGGACAATCATGTAAAGACCAAAGGAACTGCTGTTAGAAAACCATATAGTTTTAGACATCCGATATGCATAACTAACACTCTGAGACAAATTAAGAGATATGTCAATGACTGCAATCCTAAAATGATTTTCAAAAACAGCACAAAATTGCATTAACCTACCAGATATGATTTTGTTATATTTTCTCCCTAAGGAGCAATGCACTAAACATGAAGGCCCATTTACCCATCTTGCGAGCGACACTTAAAATCTTGTTTTATCAAAACGCATTGTGCCACAGCTGAATATATTGCTCTCATCGCATCAATCTGAATCCTGATTATTTTTGTAAAATGAATAATGAAACTACAGTATTGAAAAAAGAGGTATTATCTTTGTCCATCAAAATCCTCTCAAAACCCAGTTTATTACACTGCAATTTCACACTACACCGTTTCCCAAATACCTCCTTAGTCTCTCTAAAGTTTAGAGATCAAGAGAATTACAACCATGGCTTTTAATGTGATCATTTTCTTAATCTCGTTGTCTCGTGGTAGAATTTTGTGTAATGCCAATGCAACTAATATACTAAGCCAAAGCTCTAGTCACATGTTTTGTTTTCAGAATAGGATGGAGCACAGTAAGCAGTATGTGTCTCCTATGCATTCATTCTCCCCGCAACCCGCTTTTTTACATAATGCAGTATCAACAGCGCTACTGTCCTTTTGCCTTTCAAGCTCATCCAAGACAGATTACAGAGAGTCCATTACTTCTGGGTCATGTACTAGTGACACGTCTGCAATAACAAGCATGAAAACCAAAGCTCTGTGCTAAACAAACCTGCCACCACCATATGTCTGTAGATAGAATTCACTAGCAAAGGGGAGAAGGTAAATCAGAAATGGTGTATAAATGTGTTACACTGTAAAGAACAATATTGTAACTGTTTGCTTGTTTGCCCTTGGTAGCTCTATGCCAAGTGTTCTGTCTTTAGAATGTATGTGAGTGTGTGCATGTATGTCTGCAGAAGAGGCAAAGCTTCGACTCCAACGATGGGAATGAGCTGGCATAGGCCAGAACCCAATCTGCATGCTGATAAAACATTAAATGCATGCAACAGTGCTTACTTGAATTAGTCTTCTGTTAAAAGTAATAAATGAAATTGCTCGGCCTTGGAGATTAAAAACAATGAAAATCCAGTTGCCTTGCTTATTCTAACTGCTGGGTGAAGGTGAACAACATTAGGTGAAAGGGATATGCCTGACTTATAATCAAGTTTCCCCTAAAAAACCCAGTTCTTTCTAGAGCAGGAAAGAGTAAGAGTAAGCAAGAAACTAAGACTCCTACTTGGTTAACAGATGCATGCAATTTCCACTCATAGTAAAAACTATTCACGATACCTGAGGAGTTACTTTTGTTTAGAGCTTGAGAGGTGGTTAAGTTACCACTATGCTTATGAAAGACAAGCAATCCTTGAGTGCCTGCAATCAGTACAAAAGGGAGGTATATTGATTCACTGTGCACATATGTGCGTGCACAAGTTCCAATATGGTCCTTCATCACAGTTTGGAGGAATTTCACTACCATTCCAACTGTAGGGATAATGACCTTTTCCTTTCAAGCTGTTCCATTCTAACTGCTGAAGTGGGAGTGCAGCTCCCATTTTTCAGTGCAGCATCATCTGGAAATTTACACGTCATCAGCTTAAAAAGTGTCAAGCACACGTTTTTATTTCTTCACACACATGCGCGCACACACCGATCTGAAAATGTTTGTCGGAGAAGGTGACTGCATTTTTAAAGAACTGTAGAGCTGCATTCATGGAAGCCAACTTGTGGCAGAGATAAGTGGAGCTACTCCAACACCCTCTTGTAACTTGTTCCCTAAGAGCATTCTACAGTCGGGGACTCATATTCTTTGCCAAATACATGCTGAATACCTGAATGCATGTTGGAAACCTATCTTTATCAAGCATGGCCAGTGCCATGGGTCAGCATCCTTAAGCAGCTGTCATGTGCCCATCATTATCACCTGACCCACAACACTGGCCACTGAAGAACAGCAGAAACCATAACTGATGCCCGCCCCCTTTGTCAAAGATGACTGGCAAACCTCCACCCGCCACACAGATAAGCAAGTGGCAATAGTGGCTGAGAACAGCAGTGACTGTTGCTTGCTCATTTGCTCTGTCAATGACAGCAAGAAGCAGCTACTACTGCCTTCCTCCGGGGCATCAGAAGTATGAGAAGTGGCCCACTGGAAGGCATCTGGCCTAGTGAGCCTCACATTACAAACCTGGAGCTGGCCCAGCCATCAAGCAACGTGGCTTGAAAACATTTCAAGTAATCCTGAACACATTCCAAAAAGGGCAGAAGTAGTCACAGAAGTTATCAGCCTATTTTTTAGCTCAATTCAATTTTAATATCTATAAATTATTTTTGTCCGTTTAACTTGGGAAAAATGAGACCACTAGACACATACTTTTATTTTGCAAGGTGTACTCTTTCTGATATGTAATGGCTGTGGTGTGCACCAAATAAGTTTATTACTTGGAAATTACAAAGAAACTAACTGGTACCAACTAAATGGATCAACACCTGGGATGCCTCTCCAAAAATCAGCATTTAGAGTTTTTATGCAGCAGTCTAGCATTCCTTTTCACTTCAGTACATGTGGAATGACTTCAAAAAGAGTCACAATGACATTAGATTTTGCCTTAAATATTTTAGCTTTTTAGTCAATTGTTTAGCATGCACCCTTTGTGACAAATGAAGGATCTGCATCCTTCTGAACTTCTATAATATAAGTGTTTGCTCCTAATATTAGCACAAGTGAACATGGTATCTGAGAAAGTGGGGAAACTTAACAAATCCCTAGAAGACAGATACCCTTTTGCTGTATGCTGCTGCCATCTGGCCAAAACTACATTGAAAGACCCTGCAGTATTCGACTGTGCCCAGAAGAATGCTGTGGTTGTGACACACAATGATACATTCATATGGCAAGTGGTTCCAAGTCTGAACTGATTTCCAAAAAGAGAAACCTCCTTTGAGAAACTTTGCAACCTACCCTACACTGAAAATGCGATATAATTTTAAATGTTTATGTTTCATTGTTCTAGTTTCTAGTTATCACAGCAAGATAACCCGAGTAAGGCTAGGTTAGTTATAGGACACTTAAGTATTGTAGCTCTCCTCACTGCAGAGAGGAAGAGGTCCACCCTAGATTGTTCCCTCAGTGGACCAAAAACATGCCTTTTCACAGATAAAAATAACTGTAAAGTAGATTCAGTGCTTAGCAAGAAGAATATTAATGAGTTCTGTTTGAAAAATGATTAATAATAGTGGTGCTAACAGGAACATGACCACACCAAAAGAACAGAACTAATGATCAAGTATACATGTAATATTAAGCTGCACCATAGCTTAGTGCAAACAAGCAGGCTCCCCCAGAGAAAATCACTGTCACTTTGCTCCCCTTCCAGTCCTGCTGCTGCACTGCTGTGAGCTAAGCTATGGCTTGGCTGAGCATTCTGTCTGAACCCAAGTTCATGGTTTCTCTTGATCCAGACAAACCGCAAGCTGTAACCAAGGGGAGGAAGAGAAAAGCAGCCACAATCTTTTCTCTGGGAACCGTTTGCTCTTTTTCCGATAAGCCCATGGTTTGGCTTCATGTCATGTGTGAACCAGGTCAGGGACAACAAAAAGCACAGAGAATCTAAAGAAAATAGTTATGTATACTTCTTTTCAAAAGATGCACATTGCTAGGACTGATTACTCAACAGAATTTAACTGGACTGCTATCAATCTTGCCCAAAGCCCTCTTAAAAGGATATGCCTCCTACTCCAAATAATGGCTTGCTTTCACATTCTGAAGGGAAAATGCTGTGTGATATTGCTAAGGTTACTGTGATGTTTCAGATAAATCTGACAAGTAGAAAAAGTGGCCCATCAATGTGACATACATGCACTGCATATACACTGTCATATGCATGAGTGTGAATAAGTGTAACTGAAACCATGGCAGGGAAGATAAAGAATGCTTGAAATATGCACACTGCTTTTCACAAACCAACTCAATCCACTTCTTTCTGTAAGCTACCCATCACCAGCAAGATACAAAAGTATTTAGGTCAGGAGAAACTAAGCTGTGGCCCTCCAGATGCTGCTGGACTCCAAACCCCATCATGCCTGATCGTTAGCCATGTTGACTGGGGCTGATTGGGACTGGGATCCTACAATTTCTGGAGGCCCACTGGTAAGCCACCCCTTAAGGATTTGTGGAATAGTAATACAAATATTAAGGATTTGTGGAATAGTAATAGAAAATATTCTTGCAATATACAACTCCCCCCAAAATATTGAAAGATCTAATGGTGTAAAGGAAAGATCAGATGATTTAACAATCTACAATATCTTCCTCATTTTCAATCATTATTCCCATCTCTTCTCCCAAGGGTCAAGTGTGTGTGTGATCACTTAGCAGAATAAGATGATGCATCTGAGTCCCAGTTATGCCAAGCAACATAAAGATCAGTGGGGAGATATATGATACTGTCAAGCAAGTTGCACACCCTTACCTTACAGAAGTGTATGACAGGGCTTCCTGTGCTTTTCTTCTGTAGTATGTTAATAGCTATTGCTGTGAATAAAGGGGGTTTAAAATCACTATATTGGGCCGAAACATTATCGGCTAACATACTAAGTGAAATAAGTCCTGTGCCTTCTTTTGTTTTTGTTTCTCAGGCTGGTGAACCTAAAATAATAAGCTTTTTAACTAGATACAGAAGTATACGGTAACTGCAATTCCATGTAACATTATATATTTGCTAAACAATAGCCTAATTTTTCAGAGAGCAATATTTAGCACATACTGAAGCAGCAATGGCAAATCACTATTGTTTGCTATTTCAGTATATACCAAAAACCTTTATTTGGGATCATCTATACTAATCAGATTGCACCTGATAGTCTGTCCCAGAATCCTTCACCATCCCATTTAAATATTAGCCTTGTTGAGCTAATGTGAAACTAGAATAGACAAAATTCCTACAATTATCACAGCATACTAGATTTACCAGAGCAGCTACACTGATTGGCTGAACTGTAAGTGATGCTGATTTCACAAAATACTTCAGTTTGGTTTAATCCTTTTAAAAGTGCCTTTCCCTTTTATGGATCAGTACTTCACTTATAGTTCAAACCACTTTTTCAGCATCATCCTCTGTAAACTTCAGGATCTCTTTCACACACATGTTCCAGATTTACTTTGTTAAGAACGTCTTACTGCGGTGTCAAGAATTCCTAAATTGGGCAAAGTCTCCAGGGGCAGTTTAGGAACGTGTGTGTGCTTGCATGTGTGTGTGTTTCCCCCCTAAAGCTCCATCACAGATGGAATTTTTGCTGGTCATTGTTTAGAACCAACCCACTAGTCGGAGAGAACAAAAATAGTGAAAAAGTTCCCACGTGGTAAGAAGAGCAGAAAAGGAAAAGAGAAACATACAGGCAAAGTCAGTTCTCCACCGGGGTGGGGTTTGTTAAGGGCTGGCTCACAATGACTTGCACCACATAGTCCCTTGGTATTTTCAACTCCTCCAGTTTCATTTTGTCTGCCAGGGGCCTGCCTGAAAAAAACCACCTCTGGCTGCTGGGCTCCACACCCTCTGCTGTGTGCAGTCTTCTCTTCATGTGATAGACAGTGTCCATACTGCGGACCACAAGTTTGAGGTCTTTGCCTGTTGAGAGGCGTAAACGAAGCTGACATTCATGACCCGAGTTAGGTGGTGGATCGGGAATATCCAGAGTCTCTAAATCCCCCTTCTCTTCTATCATGTTGATGGGCGGGGCCAGGCAGTAGACAGGAAGCTGGTATCGGTTTCCCAGTTCGTCATAGCACTCGGTAAGAGCACCTTCAGAAGAGATGAAAAAGAAACAGGGTTAAGTGACAAAGTTTTAAATAAAATCAAAATTACACTCCTTGAGATGTTCTTTGATTTTAGTACTGTTTATGCTTAAACTCCTGAACAATGTGTGATGACCACCTCCTTCCCCCAGCTCCAGAGGTTTAAGCATTATTACTGAGAAGCTATAACACACTGAGTGCTTTTTCCTCCTTGTGAATATTGATTTTTTTTTATATAAAAAAGCTCAAAAATGAAATACAGATGTAACTTACCAACCCAACAAGTTATGAGTGATAAATATAAAGGAATTAAAAAACATTTCACTTTCTTACCTATGTTTTTCTGCATAAAGGATGCAAGAAAAATTTGGGCTTATGCTACAATTTTATCTTAGGCTCTGAATAGAAAATGGTAGTTTGGGATATTTATGTTTTCTTATTGAGTCATGTAAGAGTTTATGCCATTAAAAGAATGTTCAGAGGAGAGCTAAAAAGGCAAATAGCTATGTACAATAGTAAAAGCATGTAAAGACAGATTAAAAACAAGCAGATAAATATCTAGATGGCTTCCCATATGCATTAGAACCTTGAAATGTTCACATTTCTAATTCTAATTAACATCTAACAAGCCAACATTTCCTATTCTATGAAAGTCCGCAGCACAGGCAATTGCAGGAGGTGTGCTAGGTGTGCCCAGGCATACCCTAATGTTTTTTTAAAAATGGGGAACAAGGGAAGCAGAGAGAGAGATATATATAAGTACAGTGGTACCTCGGGTTACAGATGCTTCAGGTTACATACACTTCAGGTTACAGACTCCACCAACCCAGAAATAGTACCTCCAGTTAAGAACTTTGCTTCAGGATGGGAACAGAAATCGCGCAGCAGCGACGTGGCAGCGGGAGGCCCCATTAGCTAAAGTGGTGCTTCAGGTTAAGAACAGTTTCAGGTTAAGAACAGACCTCCAGAACGAATTAAGTTCTTAACCCGAGGTACCGCAGTAGAATAAAAAGGCTGGAAAGGATCTGCAATTTCTGCCTGCAACTGTCTCTGGAAACAGCAGTGGGGTGACTGGCACAAGTGGTGGCACTAAGGGAAGAAGAACTCCCCCCTCTGCAGGCAGAAGCTGCAGATCTATTCCAGTCTTTTTCTTTTGTATACATCCATCTCTTCCCCATGGCCCTGCCTGCACCCAAGCTTTCCTGGCCACCTTTTGTGGAGATAATATCTGTGGGGGTGAAGAGCTACTTTTGTGATACACAAACAAAGAGGATGCCCTCAGCCATCCAGATCTGCCCAAAACCTGTCCAGCTTAGCACAGGTCTTTTTCTCCGCTGGAACAATCTGTTTTGGTTTTTTTGGCTACTTGTGTTGCACTTGTTTTGTTAGATTTTTATTTCTGTATCGCCTCCTTGCCTTATCATTCCCTCCTCTTCTTTCTTCACTGAAATAATCAAATAATAATAATTGAATGCACACCCTAATGAATTGTGCTGTGGTTGCCTATGGCCCACAGGCAAAGTCCACAGCAATCCAGGGTGGGCGGGGGAAGAGAGGACTGAAGGCAGAAGAACTGTCAAACCCAATGCCTTGGCTGGACTTCTGTTGGCAGGGTAGAAGGGAGTATTTTTGCTTTTTGGGTGTGTCTTTTGTTGGCTTAAAAAAAAAGACTTTCCTTCCCATTGGCCACAATGGAAAGGAAATCAGTACACCAGCTGGCAGCTCTTGGCAGGTTTGGGGTGGGGTTTGAAGGAACAGGAGGACTTGGCACACAGCAGATTGTTTTTGCCATCTCTATTTTGCCTCCTCTGCCACCAAAGCATTGATGGCGAAGGACAACCGCAGATATTACCATAGCTGCAATGAAAAGGTTTCCATGGGTAGACCTGCTGCTCTTCCTATGTACCCTCCTCCTCTCTGTGTTCAGATATGTAAAATCCTCTGGCCCTGCAAGGAGCCTAACACCTGTTTCAGCATTCACAAGGTCAGGGTTTGCGTCATGCCTTCCACTCACTGTGTGAGGAACAAGGAAGAGAGTGGACAGTTTCACCACAGGCAGAATAATGGCAGCCAAGTGAGGAAATTATACAAATCTGCATATTCCAGTTTCTTGAACCAGTTAATTTCATTTCTTACAATTCTTTGCATGAGTATATGAAAAGGGATGCATATAGTAATCTGAGCTGTTGATACACAAGAATCTATAAACTAGAGAAAAGCGTACTCATGCTTTAATCCTCCTAACCACATTACTGCATTACTGTCCACTCTCTGATTCACCAGGGCTGAGCTCTAGCATTGCATCTGGATACAAGACAATGATAACAAAGTATCATTGCACTATCCAGCTTTGCATTTCTCTAAAATTATCTGCCATACTTATACACATTTCTCAAAAGGCATTTCAATAATTTCCATGGAAGCAGTTTGCTATTTACATTTGGAGGTCAACATATTATTGCCCTTTAAAGCAAGTATCTAAGAATGCACATAATTTTCTGCCTGAGCTGCTTAGCAAAACAGCAATAGAATTTGATGAATTGTGGAAGCTGGGCACTTTAGTTTTAAAGAAACAGGGACAGACATTATTAAGACTTGGCTTGAAGGCACAAGAGCTAAAGTGACCAGCTGTAAAAACCAGTCAGTGACAGGATATGAAGGAAATACTGGATAGTTCTTACCAGTGAGGAGCAAGGGGCAGCACTGAAAGTGGAGAGTCAAGCCCCCCCCCCAGCTTTGTGAGCAATGTTCCATTTAAAAAACCCCTACTAAGATAATGTGTGCCTCCTTCTTGCTTCTAATTCAATTCTGAAACACATTTTAAATGGGCTGAGCAGATAAGAGATGTTGTGGAAGTTGCAATGATGTTTAAAAATAATCCTTGAATACAGTGGTGCCCCGCAAGACGAACGCCTCGCAAGACGGAAAACCCGCTAGACGAAAGGGTTTTCCGTTTTGGAGGCGCTTCGCTAAACGAATTTCTCTATGGGGTTGCTTCGCAAGACGAAAAAATCTTGCGAGTTCCCGCGGGTTTCCCCCCGCTTTTTTTGCCCTGTTCCTAAGCTGCTAAGCCGCTTAACAGCTGATCCGCTGATAAGCCGCTTCTCAGCTGATCGCTAAAAGCCGCTAGACCGCTAATAGCGCTAATCCGCTAAGCTGTCAATGGGCTTGCTTCGCAAGACGAAAAAACCGCTAGACGAAGAGAATCGCGGAACGGATTAATTTCGTCTTGCGAGGCACCACTGTACTGGGGAGCATCAATCACAAACTGAGGGTGGTACACTTCACATTTTGTCTGCTTCTTGTCTGAATGACAAAGCCATTAAAAAGAACTTTACTTTCTTCATAGCTATGGCCGAGAACATTCTTTGATGTTCCTGCTTTGGCAGCAGTCAAAAGAGAACTGAGCAGGAATACATTCATCTGCCTCTTGAGCAACTTTTGAAACTCTCATTGTTCTAAGTGCGTTTTGTGACGGGGAATTTCATAAAGGCAAGCAGTTTCTGAACTCTGGGTGCAGCCGAAGATTTCAGATTAAAACTGCCACGGCTGGAAGAAAAGGAGGACCCTTTTCTGCCTCCCCACTTCCAGCCACTCTCTTAAGACTCGAGAAGGGACCCTTATAAGAATATTAGGGTGGGCGGGCAGGGGAAGTATGGCTTTGGGTTTTTTTTGCAGTCTTCAGATGAGGACTAGACCAAGTGAAAAATGAACATAAGATACTAGCTGCGATTCACTGATTTTCAGCTTAGTATTCTTGTTATAAAGAAAGCGCGCCAAGACACTCCACTGTGGTGCCCACAACCTAGGTTTAAGGTGCCATTAGCTCCTAGCTTTCATATCTCTGTTTCTAACACAGCTCTCGATACAGACATCTACTTTGGGGGCTTCTCCCTAAAGGGGAGCAGCTTGAATCTTGTGCCATTTTAGATCCAGACATTTCTAAGTTGTTACTCCAACACAAGTGTAAATCTTGTGTGTGGCTACACAAGACCACAAAAAACTGCCTAATTTTACGTATTCAAATGAACATTAACTACTCTCAGGAGAATTTTAGAACAAACGTCAACATATTATAGGAAATATAGGGCAGTATTCAACATAACAGTTATGCTAGCACAATGGTTTTAAGCTACACAACTTAACTTGCCTCTCCTCTGCCCCAAATATGTGTCAACAGACACTGACGCATCACTCATAGAAAAAAAGCTCTTTGCCTATCTTCTCTTATGCATGGCATGGAAAAAATAGTTAGATAAAAAGCCTTTTCTTCCTCTTTCATAACAGTAGACCTCAACAAGAACCCTCCGACAGCATATGAATCAATTTGGCTAACTTGATGCAACAGCCCCCACCCCCAAACAAAACTCACTGCAGTCAATTGAAGGCAACCAACCAAGCCCTGCCCCACCCCAACTTCTCTCAACACCAATGAAAACTAATAAATGAATAGAAAGAGAACCTACCTACGGTGGTGATGACACCTTGCACATATACTATGTAAAAGAATGAAAGTTTACTACCCCCTTCTCTCCCTCTACCTCTCTTCTCCCCCAACCTTATACTGTATACAGCATTAAAGTCTCACATCAAATATAACTGATCCATAGAAAGGACTTTATGATCTGAAAACAGAGACGATGTATGTACTTTTGTAACCCCAGAAAATCTTTCATTAAAACAATAAAAAATAACAGTGGAACTCATGGACATCCAATGAAGCTGAATGTTGGAAGCATGCCTTCAGTCCTGATATCCAATGAAATGTGGGCATGTATATGGGGACATGTTTCATATAGCAGAGGCTAAGTACAAATAGGAACTGAGTAGGAAGAGAAAGCAGCCTTGTCTTGTGGATTTTTGAGAGTGGGTACACTGGCACTTGCAGACACTATGCTGGCAATCCCTGAGTTAAGAGCTAGCTCTTGGAAACAGCAAATCTGTTGAAGGTATACAATTTAACACTCATATATTGCTGTTTGTGTGCAACAACAGTACAGAATGAAAGCTGCCCCCAATTCAATTAGTAGCAGTTGAAGCTGGATTTCTATAATGTTGGAGGGAGATAGGGGAGGGAAAGAGGTCTGCAGTATGCTAAATAGTTCTTCGCCATATTTTTCATTCTAGCTGTCATGCTCACAAACATGATTATATTGAATTCTAACCACCATCCTCATTAAGGTTTGTTTGTGCAAATGTGGCACTCAGAATGAAGACCCTAGAGCACATTTTTAAAAGGACAAAACCAACGAGTAAACAAGCAGAAATTCAAGAAAGCACTAGCAGCATCCCTCATTAAGCTAGCTTCAAACAAAACCTATATGAATATCACTGACTGTTTCAGTAAACTGGGCATTCATACCATTTGTTTTATTCTCATAATAACTTTCTTTAAAATTGTGACAGCTAAAGGAAACAGCAAGTACTAAATAGGAGCATTAACTAATCTCAAAGTATTGCAAAGATGCATCATCTTTCTCTCTGGAGCCCACATTACTAGTTTTAAGCCGGCTAATGAGCTGCCAACCAGGAACACGTTCCTGCCTGATTCACACAGCTACTGTTATCCTGCACTATGCTGCCAAAATTCTTCACCCATCTCAACTCACTGATTAATTCCTCCTGAAATTCTTACACTGGTTTCCTGTTCACCCTCTTCATTTCAGCTTCAAAGCCCTACCTTGCCTTCACCCTCACTTTTCTCCCCTTCTCTGCCCAATGTATCCTTGACCAAGAGAGTCAGGTTTCCTGTAACATCTAATGACTTCATCCTGTCGCCCTTCCTGCCTCTTATGCTGTGAACTGCCTCCCAAATCACCTGTGTGGTCCCACTGCAGTTCATTCAATTCCCTTCTCAAAAGCTCTTTCCCGTGAACTTATTGGCACAAACCCCTGGAAACCATACCCTATTGTATTTAAATTAAGTATAAGAAAGTGAAACTGATTGTTATTTCCTTCTTCAACCCTGCCTCCATTTCTCTCCCCTGTGTTGAACCAGCTGAATGTAAGCCCTCTAGGCAGGACCTGTCCTCTTGTACTCCATAAACCATTATTCATACCAATGGGAAAACAACAAATACTACTCTTGGGGCTAATTTTCAATCTGTGCCAATATACTTTTTGAAACTGCAGTTTTAAACTTGGTCACCAGGGCATTCCTTCATAGATCAGGATAATGATTAAGTGGGTCACTATTTTCGCTGAAAAAGTAAATCCGGTTTTGGGCCCAGAGTGGCTACTTCAAAGTAGGCACAATGAACCTGCACCTATGAGAAGTCAATAGAGGTAATAATTGAACATATGTTGTACAGTTGTGCGCACATGCTCTTTTTCTTTTGCTCATTCACATTTTCTCTACTCCGCCTCCAAATCTCCTTTGCCCTGAATCAATTTAGGGTCTCTTCATACATTACTTTGCATTTTTGCTCTCCAAGAATACCTTATTCATGTAAGAAGTGTACTATACAAGCTCGAAGCTTGCAGGGCCATTGGAAGGCGCTGCAACAAACTCAATGAGTTCCTCATTTATTCTGAGCAGGTGTGGGAGGCAGCCCAGAAGAGAGAGGTTGACATTCAATATCTTGTGGGAACTGAAGATGTTGTGCAGAACCCTGACTTTTATGTACTCATAAGGCACAAAGAGTAATCTTTGTGACAGGTACTTGGTTGGTGGCAACAAAGACTGTGGATTTTAGTTATCTTCCTGAAGTACCTCCCAGTGTTTTGGGAAACCTTCCAGGAATGTAAATGGTAAAAACAAGGAGAGTCCTGTTTTGTCAGTACTATTATTAAGCGTAATTTGACAATATCAATAGGGCGTGTTAGCTTTCAAAATAGATGCTACACATGACCTAGGATTTGATAAATACAACCTAGCTTTCCCTGTTTTGATGAATACAGTCCAGCAGTAAAATAAATATGAACACTTTGAGATAAATATAGAGATATTAGAGCTGCATTAAATATTAATGAACTGCCCAAAAGGTTTCAGAACTAATAGTAAACCACCAAGTAGGTTTAGGAATGTCCCCTTCCTGAAATCCTGGATAGCCACTGGCAGTCAGTGTAGACGACACTGAATTAGATGGACAAATGGTTTGGCTCAGTATAAGGCAGCTTCCTATGTTCTTACATCTGCTCTGGGCAACATTTTGCCTAGTGAAGAGAACTTGAAAGTTTGCCACAATTACAAGAAATAAAACCTTAATATTAAATAACTTGTATGCATGCACCTATAAAGCAGTGACTTTGGGCATTTTGTATGCTGAACACCAAGCACACAAGCAGAGAAGTTTGTTTTACATTTCAAGCTAGTGAACATTTGTTGAAAAATGCTATTCAATTTGTAATATAGCTGAATAGTATGAGCTGAAAAATGTGTGTTTTGAACCAGGTAATAACAAACTTTGGTGACACTGCCAAAAATAATTACTTTTGGTGCCATATCATCTTGTATCCAGGGCACCATAAAATTCTTTATAAGCTGTATTGGTCCACAGGAAAAATTATCCACTGTTCATCCTCATAAAGGAGTTAAAAGCGAGGAAGGAACTGAAGGAAAGATTCTTCTTTAAGCAGGAGTAATAACTACTTGTTAAAATGAAACACTGCTTGAATAAGCCTAGTCTGGCCATTGACCGGACCCAGCAGGTCTCTTGTGTTTATACAAGATGTAAAGTGGCATATATATCCAGCTGAGGCCAAGCTGAACTTACTTTGCAAGTGGTTTTGCTTGGACAGAGATGCTGTAGCTGATCCAGTATTCCTTGCTTCACTGGATGGTGACACTGGCCAGAGCATGCATAACAAATATATTTATTTTATGTGATCCTAGCTATGGGCCCCTTTAAGTCAAGCACTGGAGACCCTCTAGCCCATGAGCCAGCTCCAGCTCACCCAGGCCCCTCCCTGAAGTCCCACCCTTCAGCAAACGCAACAGGAGCCCAACTAAGTGACTACTCCTTTGTCACTGCTCAGCTCTTTCCTGAACAACTGAGCACTATCTTGTTTAAAACCCTCCCACTGTTCAACTGCTCAGAAAACAGCTGTGCATCAACAAAGAGAGGAGATGCTCCAGGGGTTCTCTAAAGGATTCCTCTTTTTGCATGGAGAACAGTGTGTACAGAGAGAAGCTGCTAGGAGTTGCTATCCAGCAAGAGCAGCTTGCAGCATTTCCTCTCTGTGCACTGAGAAACAGGAGTCGCTTTCTCTGTGCACAGGACTGGAGGGTGGAGAAATAGACAGAGCATCTGTGTTAAGGGTCTGCATGTGTGTGTGTGTAAATTAAGGATGTGTGACTGTGAACTGTCATGCCCAGGCTAATTTGGGGTTGGCCCCACCCATGTCTGGAATGCAGCCCCAACAGCTTTCCACTGGGTAACGTAGCCATCAGTCCAAAAAAGGTTTCCCACCCCTGCTTTAGATACTTCCCACCAGCTCTTAATTCCTTTTACCTCAAACCAAGTCCCTGAGCAGTTCATTCCTTGTAGGATGAAAAGCTGCTAGAATACACACATAATTCATATGCTATGTATATGCCCATTCATGGTTTGTGCTTTGAAAACGATTTCTGTGATGTCAGAACTGTTGATGTCAGAGTGTAACTGCCATAAGTCTGAGGTCTCATGCTCCTATTCTGTTGCAGGCATATTTCAAGGTACAGCCAAACCTTGGCTGTAATCCGTTCCGGAAGCCTGTTCCGTTTCTGAAAAACGACCGAAAACCAGAGCAATTACTTCTGGGTTTTCAGTGTTTGGGAGCGGAAACGTTCCAAATCCGAGGCATTCGGGAACCAAGGTTTGACTGTAGCTGCTGGGTAACAGGTTCTGAAAGTTGGAGGGAGACACAAGCGCTTCTAATTTTTACAGACAAGGCCAGGATAAGGTAAATCCATCTTGATTGGGTCTGGGAAACAACAGATTCTGATTTCCTGGTGGTTCTGGTCCATAATGAATGGGCTGGTCAACTGTTAGTTGGAAGTTATCTTTCAGTAGGGAAAAATCAGCTGAGGTATGAGGCAAAGAACAGAGAAAGCAGAAGTGAAAGAGGACAGTTGAGACCTGACTAAGCAACTATTCATTCTCAGTGTGTTAACAGTACTTTGCTGGTGAAGATCAGAAAAAGGGTTATGCTTAGAGGCTGCCTAGAAAAAGGTTATAAAAGCGGGCTTTTCAGAAAGTGGAGTATAGAGGTCCAGTCGTGGCCGACTCTGGGGTTGTGGCGCTCATCTCACTTTATTGGCTGAGGGAGCCGGCGTACAGCTTCCAGGTCATGTGGCCAGCATGACAAAGCCACTTCTGGCGAACCAGAGCAGTGCACGGAAACACCGTTTACCTTCCCGCCGGAGCGGTACCTATTTATCTACTTGTACTTTGACGTGCTTTCGAACTGCTAGGTTGGCAGGAGCAGGGACCGAGCAATGGGAGCTCACCCCGGCACGGGGATTCGAACCACTGACCTTCTGATCGGCAAGTCCTAGGCTCTGTGGTTTAACCCATAGCGCCACCCGTGTCCCTATAAGAAAAGAGGTACTGTCTCTCAAACTGAGTACAGTCGTACCTTGGTTTTTGAACAGTCTAGTTCTGGAATGTTTGGCTCCCAAATGCTGCAGACCCAGAAGTGACTGTTCCGCTTTGTGAACTATTTTTGGAAGCCAAACTTCCGACGGGACTTCCGCAGCTTCCGATTGGTTGCAGGAGCTTCCTGCAGCCAACCCAAAGCTGTGCTTTGGTTTCCAAACGTTTTGGAAGTCGAATGGACTTTTGGAACGGATTCCGTTCTACTTCCAAGGTACGACTGTATGACAATGGAGTTTGTTGTTGTTTAGTCGTTTCCGACTCTTCGTGACCCCGTGGACCACAGAACGCCAGGCACATCTGTCTTCCACAGCCTCCTGCAGTTTGACAATGGAGTAGTAGAACACAAATTGTTATTTGATACTAATCACTTTGTGCATTTGTGGAGCTGTGGTGTATATTGTACCCACAATTTTAACGCTGGCTGATGATGTCAGAGAGGAAACATACACAACTTTAAAGATGAAACTCACAATCTGTTCCTGATAGAACCACATGGTTCTATCAGAAGGTGGGGGATGTGTAAACTTGAAGGTTACTGAGGCTCCTTTGTCATAATGCTAAACTTTTCTAAATAATTAACATCAAAAAGCAGTCATTATATTCATTTACATGTGGACCTAGTCATTTGGAAAGCATGACTTCAGGAAAGTTGTCCTAAGTGAAATTATTTTCTACTCACTGCTGCTAAAGTCCATCCATTATAGGCATACTTACCATGAGGTAATGTTATGTTTGCACCATCAATGATTGCCTGTGCAAGTTCATGATCATTGTTCTCAAATGCATGTGCTGCAGCCTTCAAGGCATCCCAGATTTCCTTGCGGCCTTCAAAAGCAGGTGCGGTGTCCCAAAATTCGTCTCTTTTGCTGCGCAGTTGTCCATCTGTCATCGGATAATCACTTTTCCATTTTGGTTTTTCCTTTTTCAAGGGCTGATTACGACCTAGTGCAACTGGGGGTGGGGGAGAAGAGAAGAAATCAGGCACTGTGTTGAAACAACTTGCTCCTTTTCTCTGGTTGAGAGCTGCTCAAACTGAGTAAAAACTTTTGGTTATCTCCTCCCCAGCTCAAATGCCTTTTCAACAGTACTCCATTCTGATCTTCCACAGTGTTTTTGGGTTTCTTCACTTTTTGTGACATCTGTTACAGTCTGATTAATCATTTGTAACAAACAAAGTTTCAGAATGCCATTGCCCCAAGAGCCAACTATTAAGTAAGAGCATCTCGTCACAAAAGGCAAAAATACATTTCACTCTTCCATTTCTGAGTTACCAGATATGATCAAAATATGCTGAATTGTTCATCATTAAATGCAAGATTTTGATATAAGGAGTGGATTTCCACTGGAGCCTGTCTCCCATTACTGTATGCTTTCGGCCTTTTAAACTGGTGATCTCTGAAACATATATGAATGTGAAGGGTAGATGCACATTCCTAAACATGTAGTGCTTCACACCAGGAATACATACAAACATTTCCTTACTGTGTTCTCATCACCAAACACATTCCCTTAACATTTTACACCTTTGCTGCATAGAACACTCATGTAGTTACTACAAGCAGGATAGTGAATAAAATGCAAAAATACTTGTCAATATTATAGTGGCCATTTCATAATTTTGAATGTTTGAGGATAAGATGGCTCTTATTCACCAGACGTTTCTGAAAGAGGAGACAAATATTTGCCTAATCTTTTGCTGATCATGTTTGTGCAAACAGAAATATACAAGTTGTCAGTAGTTCTTCAGTGTTGAGCAAGTTACCAGATTTCAATGTTTTGTTGGTTTAGTTGATTATTGAAGCTAGGAAAACTAAGCAACAATTATCTGACTCTTTTTGCAACAAATGGCAAATTCTCCAAAGAATATCTAAAATAAAACTTGTACTCAAGTGAGCTGTAGGAATCTTCGAAGAATACGTCTCACAAAAAATACTTTGTGTTTCTGAGTAGCAAGAGCTAGAAACAACAGCATAAATGGGGGGAAATAAATAAAAATGGAAACTCTTCCAACACTGGTACTGTATAAACAAGTCACATTGGCTGCATTTAAGCGGCTACTGGAAATCCAATAGGATATATTCTAGAAGACGAACATGTGTCTCCACAGGAGTTGCACAAACGTCAATTATCTCTTTTTGAAAAGAGTAACAGACACCCCTAGCTTACAGCTAGCAGATTATATAGTTTAACTTCATTCATCCAATAGGATACGTTTTATGTTTACCAATTCAATATGGTATAGTGCTCAGCAGGCTGTGAATTCATTAAAATATTTAACAGAATAATGGTCTCAAAGCAAAGGAAAATTAAGGTGAACTATCTAAGGTTGAGAATGCTGCCAGAAAATGCAAGTAATGAATCATCTGAAAAGTCAGGTTGGTCCCATTCATATTTTGTGTGCCTAATATGTTTTGGTGTAGTGACTAAAGTGTTGGATGTGGGTCGGAGACCCAGGTTTAAATCCTTGCTCTGTCATAAAACACTTATTGTCTGACCTAGGGCCAATTACTGTATCTCAAAATAAGCTACAACCGATTATGATGTTTAAAAGGGGGTTAGTTGTGTATGCTGGTAGGACTGTAGGGTAATAATAGTCTTTTCTTTAGATACTTGACCATGCAAATCTGCTGCTTCTTTATGTTTTATGCAACTAGAACAAGTTGCCTTTTGTGCTGACCATCTATAAAATCCAGAACAGTAGATGTAACTGTTCACAAAACAACCAGCTTGTTGGCAGGCCTCAAATATACAAGAACTGTAGTCACACACTGAATTTAGAGGAAATTTATAGGTTGAGTGCAAATCTGGCAGACTCCAAACTATTATGGACAAGTGTATGAAAGCTTTTCAAACTCCCTCCCTGCATCACATCCCCACCTTCATACACTTTAAAGAACAATTAAATGGAACATTTTGAATCCCACTAGTATGTCATCAGATTCTAAACAGCAACTTCAGTAAGCATTTGGGTTTAGTAACAGCTAGCCTCATCTTTGAACACAAACACAATGAATGTAAACGTATACCAAATGATTTGATTTATTTATTTTTTGCTTCCCCCAAACATTAATTATAGAAATGGCTTACAGGCAATTCCAACATTCTTGCTGTTTCTCAACACCTTTTTTCTTCTCCCCAGGTATCCATCCTGCTGAGAAGCTTACCCTGCATGCTGTCAGGATACTAATTTTTGTCATAGGTCCTCTTCTATTTACAGCTTGATTATGCTCTCTTCCTTCATTATAGTGAATGAGAGAATATATTGTTTTGGACTGGGTTAAGTGTAAGGTAGAACATCAAAAGTACAATCTCTGCAACAAACATGTGTAATAGACAAATGACTAAGGATTAGATTGCTTAGAGTTCAGGTCATCTAACACAACAGCTGAAGCACTTTAAGAATAAAGGGGATTTTGCCTGTTCACCATGAGTCACAACAAATCTCCAATTCCTTTCATATACAGTGGTACCTTGGGTTAAGTACTTAATTCGTTCCGGAGGTCTGTTCTTAACCTGAAACTGTTCTGAACCTGAAGCACTACTTTAGCTAATGGGGCCTCCCACTGCCACGGCAGGCACGATTTCTGTTCTTATCCTGAAGCAAAGTTCTTAACCCGAGGTACTATTTCTGGGTTAGCGGAGTCTGTAACCTGAAGCGTATGTAACCCGAGGTACCACTGTAGTCTAAAATGGGAATTCTGCTGGTGTACACTAGAAGTGGTATTGGTATTGGTATTGAGAGCACATTTTATTATCGTATAAATAAGAGTAACTGAAGGAAGCCCTGTTTAGGGAAGTTTTTAATGTTTGAAGTTTTATTCTGTTTTTAATGTTCTGTTGAAAGCTGCCCAGAGTGGCGGGGGAAACCCAGCCAGATAGGCGGGGTAGAAATAATAAATTATTATCATTATCATTAGATTACTAGTTTGGAAGATATGAGATGCAACCGTTCTATCCAGGTTTGTTGGGCAAACACACAATGCTGGCAGGAAGCCTGGTGAAAATCCATTGTAAGTCTACCACCATTAAGCCTAAATTGGAGCTGAATTGAGTGCCCAGCAGCCACAACTGAGACACAAATCTTCTCAGCTAGTAGAATCACATAATGATCTCTCAATCCTTGACTCTTAAGTATTATTCCTTTCTCTAGAAGGGATGATCTACAAGCTACTTCCCAGCTCAGCTAAGATCTACTGGTTTTAGTTAACAGTACATTAACAGTTTGTCCCACTGTGACATTTATTGGTAGGCTCACATTAGCCAATTAACTAAATGCCATTAATAGCTCTCTTCAGCTATTTGAGCTCATCACTTAATTAGAAGATTGGCATAAGCTTGAAGCGGAAATGTTAGCTGACAAACTCACTAGCAATGATTAAGTTTATAGCTGCTCCTATCAGCGAAGCACTATCACTGTTTTGCCTTATTTCAAAAGCTACTACTTCCACAGGATTTTATTTCATGTTCAGTTAAACTGCCAACAGAATACTTCACATAACTTTCAACTCACTCCATTTTTAAAAATTCTAGTGACGTACAACACAGTGTTTCAATTTTGGTTAGAATCATGTCACTGTAATTTCTTAAAACACCTGTCACTGGAAGATCAGTACAGGAACTCTGCATGCCTGCAACCATGCTGGCCACCTGCAGTTGCAAAAAGATTGCATACTGAATGTATAATGAGAGGATAACATTCTCTGGGCTCCTCAAATGTCAGGCTGCTTCTCTCACACTCAACTACAAACAGCTGGAGGTTCAATTCTCAAATCATTCCCATCCCACCCCCATTCACCTTGGCACGGTAATTTAAAAGGCAAAATTTGCCATTCTTAGGTCAATGGGCTACAGTAAAAGACTTGCTGTAGCACAGAATTATCACTAAAACAAGGACAGCTGAAGACCTACCATAAAGGAGAAGTATCCACTCCTGCAGGGCAAAATTTCACGAGCATCAGTCACTTGGGCAGATCCACACCATACATTTAAAGTGCATTCAACACACAGTTAAAGTACATCAATTCCCAGTACCTGGGAGAATGCCGCTCAATGAAGATCTTAAGGCCCAGGCTAGTATATATGGGAGGAGAATACGCTTCAGGTATCCTGTTCTAAAGCCATTTAGGGCTTTAAAAGATAACTATTAGCACTCTGTATTGGGCCCAGAACCAAACTGAAAGCTGTGACCATCAAACTGTGCATTATTTCCTTTACATTCTCTCATTTTTTACTACAAACTTTACTGAAAACCTTTAAAACGATTTGCAAGGATAAAGTGTCTTCCAGGACAAACACATATCCACATCCACATGGAAAAACAGACTTGGAAAATACCTTAATGCTCGAGATCAGTGGTTCCTAATTGGTGATCCATGAACTCCAGGGGGTCTGTGTGACCCACTCAGGGGGTCCGTGGCACCATTCACATAACAAAAACTACACTAGAACTCTTGTAGACAGCTTCATTCCAATTATTATTACAATGGACAGAAAATTCTGAAAAGTGGGTTGCAGAAACTGGAAAAAATAGCTGAGAGCAAAAATAATGATCACAGGTAACATTTTGTGAGACAGGACACTTCTTTTGCATTAAAAATGTTTTCCTCCTCAACATGTCATGGGATTTTGCATACAATTGACTACCCAGATTATGTGAGATATGGTATTTTGATATGAAATATATCCTTTAAAGACCATATTCTGCACTGCTATGATAAAAAAATTCTGTAACATGTTTTGATAATCCATCTGCCATATGAACCAGTGGAAAACACCCAACACTTCAATAGGTAGGTACAACAATTTTTTTGTAGGTGAACCTAAAATATATATTAAAAAATCACTGTACAGTTGTACAGTCTTGAACAAGAGGAAAAGTGTTATTATTAGGTACAGAATGAACATCAGTTTAGACAGTCAAGCCAAGATTTATCTTCCCAGACTTGGCAGATATGATAACCTCACTGGCAGGCTAGCAGAAGGGGATAAATTTCAAAGAGGGTATGCTTAGGTTTTCAGCATACACAATTAACTCTCTGAGCCTTGTTTTTCTGAAGGGATTGCAGAGTTTAATAAGGTTTAAACAATAAAAAGCAGTAGTTATTATAATTAGTGCCAGAAACTTTAATTAATCCATCTCAGAAGGCCATACTACTTTACACTCACATTTGTGCATCATTACTGCCTCATAATGTGATGACAAGAACTACTGGTACATTAAGGAAATGAGAGAAATCGGGATAAAACTTTCTTAGCAGGGAAATGTTGGGGCATGGTTTAATTACTTGCTGTTGCTCAAGTCAGGTTAATTTGACTGCTTTGAAAGAGGGGTAAGAAAAAAATTAGTTTTTTTCATTAATTAAATGCTTTCAAAGAACAATCAAATAAAATTTGTTTGGTCAAATTTTAATGGCTGGTTGTAGTTTGGGTTTTTTGTATTTGATCTTTATTAATGGCTGGTTTTAAGCACGGGAAGGTCAATTTTAATTTCTATATTTTACATATGATCTGAATGTTATATTTTTCTTAAACTAGAACAAAGTGCTAAATGCTGATGCCCATCAAGGAATATGACAGAGGTCACTCATTATGTCACCATTAAATCTTCAGCACCTCTCAAGATCTGAGATACAGAAACAATGGTACCAAGCACACAGTACCCCCTTTTAACTGGAGGATAAGTACAGGAACAGCCTGTGCTTGATTCTGAACATTAATCAATTTTTTACATAAACAGCAGAAAAAATAACTTGCATAAATACATGAATATCATTTGCCATGTTGCCTAGTCATTTTGCTGAAAGAGACAGCTTTGAAATTTGAGTCCTAGGCCTCTTCAGCACTGAAGGAGACTGCTGATATTACTACTTCTTAAAAATCATATTTTGCTCTATTGAGCAGTTTACAACATTGGTGGTTTATATAATGAAAGGGGAGTAAAATCAAGTTTTTTGAAAATGCACTTCAGAAGGACCATGGAATGCTCTTATGTGCGCCTTCAAAAGCTCTAGTGTTACTTTTTAAAGCCTCACCACATGATTTCTGCCACTTCAGAGAGTACTACAAAAGAACTGCATGCAAGTTGGATAATATATTTTCCCTATTAAAAAAAGGTATGGCCCAAATAACTGGGAAATATTGGATTATTCTGTGACAGGGAAATACAGATTATTCTGTCACCACAGAAGCTATCATCGGAGAATGCACTGACAGTATGATGAGGTGTTTGTTTTTGTTTTTGTTTTAAAAAGTCCACAGAATTAGTGGCATCTATTTAATCCTCTAAGCAGCCTAATAAAAAAACACAATTATTCTAAGACTCTAGTCAAAAGATTAGGGGGGGAAATCCAACAATATCATGTGTAAGCTCAGATTTGACTGCTGCCAATATTAAGCATTAATTACTCTGCCCAGTCAAAGCAGTACTTAGCAATCGGTTAGTGATGAAATCATTTGAATGGGGAGAATGGACACACTCCTTTAATCAAAGTAGTAAATGTTTTAAAGTTAGTAAAATATTAACAAACCAGAATTTTGAATGCCTCATCTTTTCTGCAAATAGAACTACAGCTGATAAGATATCTCACAGAAAGTATAAACAAATGTAAATTAAATTTACAAAACTTTCTTTAGGAAAGTAACTTTATCAATTTCAGTAGACTGGGATGATATTTAAAAATATCTAACAATATCACAAACACTTCAATTTTAAGTGGAGATGGGAAACAACCTCAGCTCCTTTTACAAGGCAGTCACTTTGATTAATGAGAACTTTACATTGCCAAATTTCAAGACCCCATCACTGACACAAATAAATACCAATAGGTTACTCAATAGATGCTGGCAGTGGCAATTAAATGTAACAACAACACATCTTTGCATCAATGTTACTCTGTTAAACCCTTGATGGAAAAAGAATACATAGGAAGACGGCCAAAGAAATTCATGGTATGTAAGAGACATCTGGAATGGCAGAAGTTGATCCAAACAATTCAAGCTTCCAACTGAATTTGCATTGCAAGAAAAAAAATCTCTGTAGTTGCATAGTTTGTAAAAGCTAGTCAAAAGCTTTATCAGGCATAAAATGATATCCTATCATTGTGCATTCATTGCAGTAAACTAAAGCAGGGAACTGATAAATCCCTGAACTAAATCTGACCGAGGGGTACCATTCTGGCTCCCAAGTTGTCAACCCCTGACTTCCACGCTCAGCACTACTGAGGGGGAGCATATGCTTATTTGCACACTCATCTCCCTGCTTCTCACACGACTTCCTAGTCACGGCTGGCCCTGACATGAGACAGGCACTTCAGGTGGTAAATTCTGAGGGTGTGTGTGGAGTGTATGTGTGACCTGTCCTGCAACGCCTAAGATAGCATCCTTCACTGCACATGAAGACAATCTGCTATCTCATAACTGAGATTCAATTGCTGGTCTGGGCAGCTTTGGTACATGGGATGTTATTTTTACCTTAAGCAATGAAGTGTCTTGGGCCAGCCCTATTTCAGCTAAGGGGGAGGGAGGTTGAAGAAGGGGATTACAGTGGTACCTCGGGTTACATACACTTCAGGTTACATACGCTTCCGGTTACAGACTCCGCTAACCCAGAAATAGTGCTTCAGGTTAAGAACTTTGCTTCAGGATGAGAACAGAAATTGTGCTCCGGCAGCGCAGAAGCAGCAGGAGGCCCCATTAGCTAAAGTGGTGCTTCAGGCTAAGAACAGTTTCAGGTTAAGAACGTACCTCCGGAACGAATTAAGTACTTAACATAAGGTACCACTGTAATGGCTTAACATGCGTGCCACTTCTCTGACAACACCCTTCCTTCTCGGTCAGAGTGGCTTGCCAGCAAGACTACTTGCTAACTTTTAAAATAACATCTGTGGTGTGAATGTCTACACAAATGTTTGCCACATGTGCGGAACTTCTCTGCATATACAGTGCTGCTGTTACTGCAGTTGTAGTGAATTTTCGTTCAGTTATTACACCTTACATAAAGTTCAGCAGTGTCACTGTGCAGTAAAAGAGCATCTGTGCAGCCTTCCTTCCTTGGGCTATGTCTTCGGAAATAACTGGTGCAAATTTGTGCTTCATTCTCGGTTATCCCTATCCTGAAGGCTCTACTTCCATATTTTGTTGCTAAGTAACAAGCATATTATTAAGGAGAAACTTTAGCCCCATTCAGCATGATAATGCAAGTACTAAATATGCTCTGTAAGCAGGTTACATGCATACTGGCCCCCACCCACACTGTCCCCTACATGCCAGGCATAGTCAGAAGCCTCTGAGCAATACTGCAAGGTTCCTAGTATTGTAGAGACTTTTAACTGCATTCCGCTGAATATGGTTAGAAGCCCACTTCAGATTTTTGTGCTGAACACATGACAGTCAGAAGTGGTGTTGGGGTATCTAGTAACCACAACATGTTGGGATTGGTGAATACACACTTAGCTCCCTATACAAATTTAGCCCTCATGTGATCAAGCAGAACAGAGTTACGATAGTAGAAACAATACTGCCATGGAGCTTGTCACTTGAAATAGCAAACTAGGATACTTACGAATTGATCAACTTGTGGAAAAGAAGTGTTTTAGCTTTGTTAAATGTTTAACTGCTGATTTAATTAATTTCACTTTTTAAAAAAAGTTTGCATTTACTGACCATTTGAATGTGTATCTTACATTCTTTGTAAACCACTTGGAGGTTCTAATTACAGATAAGCAGTATATGAATTTTATGAAATAAAAATAAAACAGTAGAAGGTAATGACCCCCTTTCTTTGTTGTGGGAGTTCAACAGCAATCATTCTGAATTAGGCTGAAATTCTAAATATTCTACTGAAATGTGTTTTGCTTTAGTCTATGACCATGGACATAGTCACAATATGTCTTGCTGAGATGCATCGTAGGTACAGATCTAGGCATCCCATAAACAGCCTCAGAATACTTTGTTTACAGAAAATCAGAATGCACATATTTTCATTACATTGAACCTCTTCTCACATCCACATATAGTACAAGTCCAAACATATTTTATTCACCCAAAGCCTTACCTTAGACTTCAGTAAAATTGAAATAATTTCCCCCCCTTTATTTCCCCCCCAAAAAACTAGGTGCGCCTTATGGGCCGGTGCGTCCTATGGGGCGAAAAATACGGTACCTTCCCACTGGAGCGGTGCCTCATTAGAAGAGATCATGTTTCTTATGCCACTGCTCCAGGAAAGGAGCCAAGCATCCTCACACAAATCTTGATGTATGCGGTAGGGAATGTATAATTGCCTTCTACATACTGGGGTTAGAAAATTTAAAATTACTGAATACAGTACTGTTAAAATATTTGGAACTTAATCCTTTATTTCACTTGATCAATATACCAGGACCAAAGGTCTTTAGGCTTCTTATTGTTCTTCTTAAAAAATAGATACTATCATACTAACTCTTAAGACAGTAAAACATTTCCATTTTTCATGGATGCCCTTTCAACAGCTCTGGGCAGGAATTACTTTAGCCTGCAGTTATTGGGAGGAAGGAAAGCTGACCTCAAGTGTATTAAAGTGGATTGTGCAGCTCCCCAAGCTCTGACCAATTCCATGCAGAGATAATATAATCACTGTCTTGCTTCAGAGCAGAAGGTTGGACTGGATTGATAAGATCTCTTCCAACCCCAAATCGTATGATTTCTAAAATATTCATTAACAAAGAGAGACAATTAAGTTAACTACGGTAACTGTTAATCAATCTTTGTTAATCAATCATATAGCTCACTTTAAAAAAAGATATAAACCCACTGGGTTTTGCCGCACGAGCAGAAGTGCTCTGCACGCTTTGCACATGCGCAAAAGCACTCTATTGCATCATGCAGAAGTGGCGCTTTACTTATGGACTTTTCGGGGTGCGATCGGCACCCCGGAATGGATTGTGTCCATAAGCAGAGGTACCACTGCACTATACCTGAGTTGATTGCATTACACATCAAATACATTTGATGGTGCTGCAAAGTTTCCCTACTTCTATTGGGCTTTTTACAGTCTAGAAAATTTTCCATTTAGAGCACACTGGGGGCAACTGACCAACATAGTAAAGGTTTAATATTTGGAATGTACTGAACAATGAAGTAGAAGAATTACAGTCAATTTTAAATTCAGGTATGTAGTCGTGTTGGTCTGACGTAGTCAAAATAAATAAAAAAATAAGAAAATTGTCCAGTAGCACCTTAGAGACCAACTGAGTTTGTTCTGGGTATACAGAAATAAAGCCAAGGTGCAGAAATCATGTGTGAAAAACTAAGTACACCCTTACCGCTTCCATAGGAATCAAGAGGCTAAGTAGCAGACAGGGGCTGTTAATCAAATGCCCTTGGTTAAGTGATCATCACCAAGTGTGCCCACCTCTATAAAAGCCTAAGTTTTTTTCAGATTGCTGGTCTGGAGCATTCAGGTGTGCTTTAACACAATGCCAAGGGGGAAAGATGACACAATGCTCTTAGAGAAGCAGGTGCTGCTGCCCATGAAATTGGGAAAGATTCTAAGGCCATCTCCAACCAATTTTAAGTCCATCATTCTACAGTGAGAAAGATTATTCAAAAGTGGGAAACATTCAAGACAGTTGGCAATCTTCTCAGGAGTGGACGTCCCCAGCAAATTCACCCCGAAGCCAGACCAAGCGACGCTCACAGAAACTGCAAAAAACCCAAGAGTTCCATCTCAGCACCTACAGGCCTCAGTTAGCTTGTTAAATGTTAAAGTTCATAGCAGTATAATTATCAAAAGACTGAGCAAGTATGGTTTGGAATGTTTGCCAAAGAACATGGCAGCATGGCTTTGGTTTGCAAAGTTGCATCTGAACAAACCACAAGACTTCCAGAACAATGTCCTTTGGACAGATGAGACCAAAGTGGAGATGTTTGGCCATAATTCACAGTGCCACGTTTAGCAAAAATCAATCACAGCATATAAGCACAAGCACCTCATACCAACTGTCAAGCATGGTGGTGGAAGGGTGATAATTTGGGCTTGTTTTACAGCCACAGGACCTGGGAACCTGGCAGTCACTGAGTCGACCATGAACTCCTCTGTATACCAAAGTATTCTACAGCCAAATGTGTGGTCATCTGCCCAACAGCTGAAGCTTGGCTGAAACTGGGTCATGTAACAGGACCAGGATCCTAAGCATGCCAGTAATTCTACAACAGAATGGCTGAAAAAGAACAGAACCAAGGTGTCGCAATGGCCTAGTCAAAATCCAGACCTCAACCCAGCTGAAATGCTGTGTATAAGAGAGTTAAGAGAGCTGTGTATAAACAAATGTCAGCAAACCTCAATGCACTGAAGGCTATCTAAGTGTTACTAAAGGTAGATCCAAGAGGTAATGAAAAGTGTACTAGGGCATATTAAGATACAGTGGTACCTTGTGATATGGACGGGATCTGTTCCAGAGGCCCGCCCGTAACGTGAAATGCCTGCAACTCGTAGCACTGCGTAGGCGCGATTTGGCACTTCTGTGCATGTGTGAAGTGCGATTTAGCACTTCTGCACATGTGCGAGCGGCAAAAGCCGGAAGTAACCCATTCTGGTACTTCTGGGTTGCTGTGGGACGTAACGTGAAAAGATGCAACATGAAGCGGACACAACACGAGGTATGACTGTACTGTGGCACAGTTCCATGTTACCTACATAAGATGCCAATGTTTTAACCTCTGGCAAGACTACCTCTAAATGAAAGGAAGTCAATTTTTTTAAAAAAACTGTCATCTTATGTTTTCCTCATGTATATTTGATAAACTACTTTCCATTCTACATTTTAAGCTACAGGAAATCCATAATGTAGAAAGAAATCCAATAATTTGAGAACAAGGTAGACCAGAAAATATCAATGAGAATCATCTCATTGCCTAGACAGGCCATTTCCTGGTTCACGTTAAGAAGCCACTTTTAAATTTCTCCCAGGGCAGCTCATAGAAATCAATGTGGGGGGGGGGAGCAACATGATTGTATTGGCCAAAAAAATGTCTATGCTAAACAAATGGTAACCACACAAGGGAGGAATAAGAATGGGTCTTATTTTGTGTAAACAAATGGATGTTGTGTCTTTTAAGTTTTTTTTTAGTAATAAAACAATAATCCTGGCAATGCAAATGCAAATCATATTGCAGATTGTGTTTTGAGCGCAGAAGTTATAATATGTTCAAAATGGTACATTCTTTACATGGTTTCCTGCATTTTTCTTCTTGCTATATCACCAAATGAAGACATTACTTTGTCACAGTTTCAAAATGTGTTTCAAAAAATTTCGTTTGCTCATCTACAAATTATTTTCTTGTGTTGTTGCATTCATTTTTGTTTAACAGGCAATTTGCAACCTCTGCAAAATCTCTATTGTGCATCCAACTACATCCCTAAAAGGCCATGTTCAGGTTAATGCAATTAACAAGAATACTAGTCAGGGGGTTTTTTGGTCATATTACAGCAAATCACAGATGTTTCGAAGTATGTTGAATTAACTCTAAGAGACCTCACAACACCATTTCAGCAAAAATGACTGAGTTATCAAGTTTAACTGTAACAGTGAGGAAAGTGTTTTGCTATTTTTAATGTGTAATTCTGCAGGGCATACCTCAGTATTCAGGTGGTTACTTGCACACTAGATAAGGTAAAGGTAAAGGTACCCCTGTCTGTTCGGGCCAGTCTTGCCAGACTCTAGGGTTGTGCGCTCATCTCACTCTATAGGCTGGGAGCCAGCGCTGTCCGCAGACACTTCCGGGTCACGTGGCCAGCGTGACAAGCTGCATCTGGCGAGCCAGCGCAGTACACGGAACGCCGTTTACCTTCCCGCTGGTAAGCAGTCCCTATTTATCTACTTGAACCTGGAGGTGCTTTCGAACTGCTAGGTTGGCAGGCGCTGGGACCGAACGACGGGAGCGCACCCCGCCGCGGGGATTCGAACCGCCGACCATGCGATCGGCAAGTCCTAGGTGCTGAGGTTTTACCCACAGCGCCACCTGCGTCCCCACACTAGATAGTTGCCTATAAATGCCATGTCGTTACTGTGACCATATGGAGAGATGTCTGCCTACAGAATCCAGCAAGGCAAAATTTAGCACATCTAAAAAACCAGTCAGAAATGTCAGGTTGCAGATATAATGTATGTTCCGTATGGCTGGGATGTTATTGACAGCTAGCAGCTCATGTTGCAAATTTAGGTGGTTACCACAACCACAAAGCACTACTGAATCCAGTAGCAGAAGTAAAGAAATAAACGCACACATGATCCCAAAAGGAATAACTAATAATGTTGCCACCTTCAGAATTTCCTGTATTGCAAGAGACTGAATAGCTATCCTACTAAATTATTTAGAATACTGAGGGATCCCTGTTCTTTAGGTATATATTCTGCCTTATCTGTAAAAATTTAGAAACAAAAAATTATAAGCAAAGCCAAGGAAGCTGACAGAAACATAAAATGCAATAAGCAGCTTTCAGATTCATAGCCCACGTTCATTGTTGTAAGAAAGATATACTCAAGCCTGTATAGATCACCAACCTTTATCAGAAGAAATGAGGAAAATGCATTCAAACTGAAACTCTAAAAGAGTCAAATACAATTGCGGGTGGGGAGGGGAGATTAAAATCCAGAGGTGTTCAGTTGTGCAAATATACTCACTGTAGTTACTGACATTTTAAAGCGGATAACTAGACATTCTCAGCAGACTGGTGGTTCTGCCCGGCAGCAGAATAACTGATTTCAAGAAAATGGGGCAAAGAAGACTGTGGTGGGAATCCATACAGGAAAAGTAAGTTCCAAAGGCAGTGCAATTCCTTCAATTCTAGCTATCTCAGGGTACATGCTAGAAAATTGGAGAAAGACCACCACATTCCTTGATGACTCCACCAAGTTCATGACAATACAGTGAAATAATAAAACACTGTGCTTTTTGCATAGTACTACCATGGAAGTACAAGTTGCTTAACTCAGAATAGACCCATTAAATTAATGTGCATGGTCTACTCTGAGTAAACCTAGGTTGAGTAAACCTCCCAAAACTGTATAACGTTCAAAGTTAAAACATGCATTTTTTTAATGTTGGCAACTTTAAAGTTTTGGAATTTACAACAAACGGCAGTAATCATAGGAAGAGACAACGTGTAATTATTTTACTGTTCCACCACCTAAAATAAAATAAAATGCTTGTTCACAATTCATAATTACCTGCAGAGAATCCTCAATTTCTCTATGGTGGTCACATGCTACATTTATAGTAATTTATGGTTGAAATTAATTTACGGAGCAAGTCTGTGGTTATAACAGAGTGAACTAAAACCATTAGCTCCTGTAAATTATGAATAATGTGAATGTTAGCTACCACTCAAAAAGCACCAAGAAGTATGTAAGCATCAGTTAAAATTTAACATTTAAACCTTATTCTAACATTCTTGCTTGCTTCATGTGATGAATTACTGAAAAACCTTTCACTTAAAAAGTGGGGTAAATATGAAGGCTGCTGGTACCTAAAGCTGAACTTTATAGAATGACAAACCTTTTTAATCTTACAAATTGTGCACCTTACTAATCAAACCAAGTGGAGTCATAATCTAGACTTTGGAAAATGTTGGTCTCGACTGTTCATAGTTTTGTACTGTACCAGTAAGATGCAAAATGGTTAGCATCAAGCTGGAAACTCATGACCTCCATATAAGACACACTACATTCAAAACACCGAGCTCTAAGAAAGAAGATGAAATCTTAACTGTCAATAACTTATGTCTATTAATATTAAATCAAAATATTTTCACCTCACTCCTTAGAAAACATTTCCAAAC
Organism: Podarcis erhardii; assembly: GCF_964252035.2. NCBI lineage: Eukaryota > Metazoa > Chordata > Lepidosauria > Squamata > Lacertidae > Podarcis > Podarcis erhardii. Next base: position 52,167,254 of record NC_138498.1, on the reverse strand, counting down.
TATCCACCCATTGTTTCAAAGGACTTACTTCTGCTTATTCAACAGCACAATATTTCTTCACTGCAAATACATACACAGCTCTTGAAATGTTTTACTTTTCTGTAAGAGGTCCACAACTACCTATTTTGCTAGAACAGTTACACTGATCTTGGGTCAGCAACACTTTCAGTTTATTTCTAAGAAACAACAGTGATTCCGTAACAGTCTTGGGCTACAAACAAATGCACAGCACCACCAACACAATGTGGTTTCATTCTGTATATTTTTGTGTTTGCTTTTGTTTGAATATTACCGTATATAAACGACCCCGTGCATAAGACGACCCCTATTTTTGGGAGCCCTCAACAATTGCTGAGCTTCTTTTGTAAGTTTGCTGAGCTGTTGAGCAGCTTTTTGAGCATCCCCCACTCTGGCTGAGACAACTGGTGCCGTAATACACCCCATACTGGCACTCACCAAATACTCTTCCTAAGGCGGGAAGAGTGGGTAAGCAGCCTCCTCTCCGACATTTTCCTGCTACCACCACAGCACCAGCCCTCGCTTACTTAGCATATTAACCCGTGTATAAGATGACCTTCAATTTATCACAAAAAATCAGAAAAAGGTTGTCTTACACATGGAAAAATACGGTATTTTATTGAGTTTCAGAACAAACAAACTAATGTACACCAACCAATGGGACTAAGGCCCGTTGAACACAGTGTGTTCTACTTCTGAGTAAGCATGCATAGGATTGCTCTGTCAATGCTACAGTAATTTCTCTGATATACTACCCCCCCTACAAATGAATGATCTTCAGGGTAGCTTATGGTTGTAATAATACCCCACCCCCAAACCTGCACAACTGAGTAGTCCATGGTCCCCCAGTCAATGTATATGGCCAGAACATATTCAGTTCTGTGGTCTCATAACAACTTGCCGCTGAAGTACTGTAGGGTTTTCTTTTTGGCAGGGAGGTTGGAATAAAGCTCCCTGAAGCAGCTCCTTTTCTGGCCAAGGTATGGGGCCACTTTAATCTCCCCTTTGCCATGTTGTTCCTGGGAAGGACCTCCTAATGGGCCCTGGCTGATGGCAGATAGCTTCCCAGTTCTGAGGCAAGAATATCGCTATTAGACCTATGGAAGGCCGACTTACACTAAGCCAGACCATTGGTCTACACTGGTTTTCCCAGGGTTTCAGAAAAGGAAATACTTCAAGCCCTACCTGCAGATGCTCTCCTACTGAGCTACAGTCTTTCATAGATATTACAAACACACATACACATCCTCTAACGGTCCAGTTCAAGAACAGAACAGTTTTAAGCAATGGCACTGCTTTTATAATCACTTTAAAATTTTAGATCACAATGACAGCATTATATCTGCATAACAGTGAATGGAAACCCCTACCAGAGCTTTAAAGCCCATTTGCTTCTCATGTTGTAAAGAGAAAATGAAGACAGAATCTACGGGAGTTGCTGGAAACCTCGCTGGGGTGGAGTCCGCCAACTACAGAGAAATAGTACTTTTTAACCAGTTAAGTTCCCTTGCAATAGTATAAATGCATGGCCTACATTTACCGAAATAATGAATAATAGTTCATGAAAAGAGCAGTTTGAGAGAATGAGCAGAAACCATGTTATCGGACAATTAGCACCCAGTAGTTAAAATAACACTGCCATGTAATGTTAAACTGTGGAAAGTTTCTATTACAATAAATAATGCACAACTGCTGTGTGATACATACATGTAGAAGGCCATTGAAAAGATAGGCAATGCTAATTGTAAATGGAAACTTAGGAGAAATGAAGTTATTTAGACACTATCCAGTTGCAACATATTTTGTTAAGGATTTCTAGTGCAACTGAGCTGCATCCAGTCAGGCAATGGGGCAGTGATCACCAACTCTTCTTCACTTAGATTAGCACACTGCTCATTCATGCATACATCGTATTAAACCCCTTGCTCCACAACCGCACCATCACTAAGGGCACAGTCCACTCCCACAGCCTTAGAATGCAACTTTAGAGGCCTTGGGAATATGATTGTCAGACTTCCATTACTCCATGTATAATCTTGCTCATTACAATTCCCGAAGCTAAATTCAAGTTGAGAGAGTTTGCCTGCACAGTTCCAAATTGCTTTGGCTCTATTTATACATGAGTACATCTTAATAAAATCTCAAAAGAATTTCAAAGAGTGGCTGGGGCAACTCAGTCTGATGGGCAGCAAATAATAATAATAATAATAATAATGCATTTCTGATATTTATAGTGCATTTCTAACAATGTGTTGATACTGCACTGATTTCCCACTCCCCACTCCCTCATGCTCTTGCTAGTCCACTCTAGAAAAGGAACTTAATCCAGGCTTAGTTTTGCTTGTCACGTTTGTAGGACTAGTCCCCCACTAACAAAATGATTAAAAAAAGTATACATTTTGTATCTCTTCCACACTGGCAGCGGGGGGAAGATTAGTTCATCACATGCAGTTTCAGCATTTCCCTCAATCCATTACAGTGGTGCCCCGCAAGACGAACGCCTCGCAAGACGGAAAACCCGCTAGACGAAAGGGTTTTCCATTTTGGAGGCGCTTCGCTAAACGAATTTCTCTATGGGGTTGCTTCGCAAGACGAAAAAATCTTGCGAGTTCCCGCGGGTTTTTCCCGCTCCCCCCCCTTTCCTAAGCCGCTCATCAGCTGTTCCGCTGATAAGCCGCTTAACAGCTGATCGCTAAAAGCCGCTAGACCGCTAATAGCGCTAATCCGCTAAGCTGTCAATGGGCTTGCTTCGCAAGACGAAAAAACCGCTAGACGAAGAGAGTCGCGGAACGGATTCTTTTCATCTTGCGAGGCACCACTGTATTTCAAGGGTGGGCCTCTACCTTAACTATGAAATGGCCCAAGAAACCTACTGGGAATAGGGGAGGGACAACTACTATGATAAATGAAAGAGAATGGGGCATCAGAATACAGCACAGTGGAGGCAGAGTTCTTCACAATAATTGCTGCTGTGGCAATCCCCTTTTCTATTCACCCCAGCTTCTGCAGGAGGGAGCACGAACCCCCCCCCCCATCACAATCCCAAATTCTTATTAGCAGAGGTCCAGAAGCTCCTCACAAATGGATTAGAAAAACTAAGACATGAGACTTTAATTAAACAAATAATTTGGCTTCTTTCTTCAATAGGAAGAACAACCGCAAGCAATGAACTAAAACTGGTCATGTCAAAAATTCAGAACTCACAAGCATTCTAATGCCACCCTCGAAACAGTGGAATTGGCATTATAGAAGTTTAATATATTGACACACACACAACTGTTATTTATATACCACACTTAGAGCAAGGTTAGAAACAAGACTGATTTCACTCTTCTTTTTTAACAGGAGGCAAAACCACCAAGGCTTCAAGTTTGTATGGAAGAGCAAGCAACCACACAATCAGTTTGGAAAAAATGTATTGGGGGTGGAATCATCACCCTAGGACTTATCTATCCTGATTTTCAGAAAATTGATAGACTTCCAATGACAGATAGCAGCAAGACAATCACAGATCTGATACAGAGAGAAGAGACAGAAAATGAAAGCAGTCTTTAAATGCAAACTTGGCTTTCCAACTCATCAGACATTTCAAACATGGTCAGTACTAAGTAGCCCACTTCTACTCTGAATTAATGTAAGGATTTTCTTTTCAACAGTTAGCAAAAGTACAGTCCAAGGGCTATATTAGGCACTACAGTTAACGTTGTACACGTAGTGGGTTTTTTTTTATCATGTCACCAGTGTGTGCAATTATGTGATTCTTACTGGTAGCCACTGGTCATCTTAGGATACTTCAGAAGACAGGATGGTAACAAATCAATGAAGCTGAACTGTTAGCGAGCTTTGTATCATGAACAGGCAAGGCATGTGTCAGAAAAAACAGCAGCAGACAGCTGCAGACCACAGGTTTAAATCTGTAATGGCTTACAAGGCCCATATTTCAAATATGGATCTCTTCTCTTTGTTCTGTACAAGCAACAGAAGGCCTTGCTGAACTTTGAAAAAAGAAAACAAACACTCACAATTTCTAATGAGATATATCCTTAACAGAGTGAGTTGAATAATAAAGAGTTTATCAACAAAAACTCCAACGGGAAAAATTAAGCTGCAAAGCCTGTAACTGCCCACTTCAGTAGAGAGAATATATTTAATCAATGTGGGACTAAACTGAACTGATTCTGAATTAGGCACACAAATGAAATAATCTAAACCATTGCAGCAGAAGATTAGTCCAAATGATGTTCACTCAGGGTTGCCATTTGTCCAGGAAAACCTGAACATGTCCGTTTTTGGGGGCCCAACATGCCCACCCAGGCAGGTTTTTACATTTTAAATGAAATGTTAGTTTGGGAGATTTTTTGGGGAGGGGGGTTGAGGGGGCACGTGCATACTCAGGACGGTGCTGTGCTGCAGAAGAGGAAGCGCCACAACAAAGCGAGGCAATTGCAGAGAATATCAGGTAGGAGCTGGGATCCTGCCTCTGCTTGGGCAGGCAGTGGCTCAGGCTGCTCTGCATGCCGCAGCCACTGCTGGCCTGAGCAGGGGAAAGAGGCGCACTAGTGTGGTAGCCCCCCACGCCTCTTTTCCCAGATCAGGCTGGCAGTGGCTTGGGCTCTCCTCTTTTTTGCTCTTCAATATATGACAACCCTAGTTCAGTAAAGCTGAGAGAACTTCAAAATGTCATAGCAGTCAGTTTGATCTCATGCAGCCTAGTGATCTGATCGCATGTACCGTATTTTTCGCTCCATAGGACGCACTTTTTCCCTCTTAAAAACTATGGAGCGAATGCAGGGGGGAGGCAGGCAGGGAAAGCCCCCAAGAGCTTCGCGCGGCTCCTGCGGGCTTTTCCCCAGGAGGGAGAGGGGACCACCAAGCTCCCGGAGCGGAGACAAGGTTTCGCGCAAGGTTTCCGGACCTGTTCTGGTGGCTGAGGACGGGGGAAGCTCGGGCTTCCCCCGCCCCCAGCCCTGCAAGTTCCGGGAGCGGAGGCAAGGCTGCCTGAAACCCCCTGAGGGCAGCGGCAGTTCGTGCTGTGCTCCAGGGGATCCAGGCAGCTATCTGCAAGCCTTTGGAGCGCAGCGCTGCACTCCGAAGGCTTGCAGATAGCTGCCTGAAGCACACCGATCCCTCTTGCTCTCCAGGCTTCGCTTTGCTGGAGAGGCGCTGCACAGTTTTCCCTCTCTGAGCAGTGCCCCTTCAACGAAGTGGGAGGAGAAATGGAAGGGGCTCCGTTTCTCCTGCTGCTTCGCTGAAGGGGCGCTGAGCAGAGAGGGGGAGAATTTTTTTTCTCCTGTTCTCCCCCTCCTATGGTCCGGTGCGTCCTATAGAGTGAAAAATACGGTATATATCAGCTTTATTAGATTGGGATGTAAATTTACGTATTTTTGTGTTTTTATGTTGCAAACTACCCTGTAACCCTCAGACGAGGAGTGATGTAGAAATTTAATAAATAATAATATCAAACACAGACTGCTTGCTAGCGAAACAGCTACCCAGCAGACTACCTTCAGTTGAGGCTCCTCCTCATGCAGACGAAGCTAGAAAACCCCATGAAAACAAAAATGATTCCTAAGAAGCAACTCATAAATGAAAAAATAAATAAATAGCCACCCAATACTTTTTTTTTTTTTGCCTCAATAGCATATCTCATTTATATTGGACAAATTATTTCCCCATAAAGCAGCTAAGCGGGGACCTGTGTCTTTACTATAGCCCCCATCATCATTGAACACTGACCATAGTGGTTTAGGCTGATGAGAGAAGGGAGTCTGCCAACATCTGGAAGGCACAGGTCCCCCCCCCCCAATTATAAAAGTCTAATTGCACTGATGTCTATCACGGAAAACTGCAAAGAAAGATCAAAATTATACCAAAGTGGTTGAAAAGATGTATCCTGACATTTTATATCACATGCACACCCGTGTAACATATGCATTACGACATCCAGCAAATTTTAATGTCTTTCAAAGTCTACAGTATATTGCATATTTGATGGAAGTAATAAGAGAGAAAGGGATTATTACAGGAACTTCATTGATCAGTGGTGACTTATGAACAGTAATAACTTCTTATTACCTCTGGACTCTGTGTAATTTCACAAGCTATATCTGCTTCTGGTTTGAGATTTGCCTCTAAAATGTTTTCCTACTGCACAAGATCTCATCGTAATAATTTGCAGGAGCCTGTAAATTGATATTCTGTGACCTAGGACTGCAAGTGAAATTAGAGACAGGAGTGACCTAGTGGGCTAGCAAGCCTAGCCTCAAACTCAGTAAGGCTGTTCCAAAACTTGTGCTCTAGTGTTCTCAGCAACCCCCTTGAAACTTCAAAACAGAGTTTCCCTTGAGAGACTTTTAGTCAGATTGTACACTTACCACAATCACATATTTAAGAAAGGTTTTACCTTTTGAGAACAAGAGAAAGGTGTACTTTGACATCTTGATTGGTAGATTACGGTACATTAATTTTTAACAGAATGGCTCAATCATATATTTTATTTTTAGGAAAGAAAACCTTACGTAGGTTACGCACATGCATACACATAGAAATTGCAGAAACTTTCATGCATTTAAGAATCATGCCTGGATGCCACATAATTGAAGTGGAATCATACTAGATCTCATTTTAGTGAAATAGCTTTAAATGTATTTATCCTTTGATCCTCAAGCTTGCACTCTAGTATATGATTTGAACAGATGGGCATCCTAGAAAATCCAGCTGTTGTAACACGGATATTAGGCTCTTTGCACCAAAATACAGCAATGTATGTAAGATATTCAAAAAACCTTAACAGGGAAATCTTGATAAGAAGCAGCCACAATTCCACTGAATCGTTTATCTTATAAATTTATATTAAGATATATCATACCCTGTGTTGGAAAAAAAAAACTACTTTGATGATCAGAAGGATAACATAAAAAAGCCAGGAAGTTCATGGTTTACAGGTGTATCTTCTATGACCTTGCATTGCCTCATAATACTTAGCCAGTGTGGTAGTTTCTTAATAATGGGTGACATTACATAGGCATAGTGAATTATCTAGGTACAGTTCATGGTTTCAGATACATCGCAGCTTCCACTTTAAGCCTAGTTAATTTTACATTATCCCCCACTGTCCTTGGTTTTGATAACTTATTAAGCAGGTCTTTTCAATTTTTACAAGTTGTTTGAGGGTGTAGGTACCGAAATCCAATCTCCTCTAATGGGAATTCTATAGCTAAATGCCGTGCAACCCTGACAATTCAGAAATTTATCCCATACAAACATTACCCCTGAATGTCAATTGTAATACAAAGTAGGTTTGTGAACCGTAACACTCTGGCATTTAAAAATGCATCTAACAACACAAAGTCCCAAGATATTAATACAAATCCATAAGCAATAATATGCTATAGAAAGCAATACTGATATGGTGACTGAAATAACCATCTGTTAAAGGAGAATGGAAATTTGGTGTTGCCACACGATTTGCCCTTTTAAATACACGTGCAGTTAAGAAAAATTGGTAGACAGTATTTAAAGTTATTTAAACTGGGGGAGATGTATCAACATTTAACTATTAGAAAACTGGGTACAAAACCCTAAAGTGGCAGGTAAGTGATCTTCAGGTGACAGAGTAGGAGAATGATTTCAGAGAGAAAACTCCATCCTCCTCATCATCACCACCATCAGTTTGATCAACATATAAATCTTTGCAAAGCTGAATAACAGGCAGATAGGAATTACCGTACACAATCCTACAACTTTTGAGTTCAGTCCACTTTAAGGAAGATGATTGTTTCCAGTAAGAATTCCATCCTTTGGCACAATATATGTTTATCTGCTAAGTATGTGCAAGGGAGGTTCAAGAAAAGCCATACTGACAAGAAGAAAGCCACTTTCCCATCATGTACATTTGAATAAGCAAAGTCAAGAGAAGGGAGGCGGTGGCCCACATAATTTATGAAGAGACTTCTATAGCCTACCTTTCAACTTCTCTATACACACCCCAGATAGCAGGATGTACCATAAAAACAAACAATATACTTTCAATAATAACAACAACAACAATAATAACGAAGCTCAAAATAGTTAAAAGTATTCAGAAGAGAAAGAGTTGCCTTTCTCAAGGTGTGGGTGCCTCAAGTGTGGGTGGCAGAGACTCTGGCAACTGGAGTACAGAAGGGAAACAATTCTTTTCCCTACCTGGGCAACGAGAAAGGAAAGGGGTGGGCTATCCCACCTTGTCCACCTCGCCCCCTGCAGGTCAGGGCCCTGCCCCTCAGGCCAGCCCCTGCCCCCCCCCCGGGCCCCAGAAATACCTCTAGGCGAGCGCCTGGAGACCCTTTTTAGTTGAGGAAAGTTGAAAAGACGACCCCCCCTTCCGCTGGGAAGGGGCGAAGGGGGAAGCGAGGCGTTCCCTCTTGGGGGGTGGGGGGAAGAGAGCGAGCGAGGAAGGCGAGGGATGTCGACAGAGAAGCCGCGGGAGGGCGTGTGGGCCCCTCCCGGCTTCTCTCCCCATTGTGGAGGAGCAGCAGCTGCCTCTGCGCGCTCCCCTTCCCCGCCTCGGCCGAGCGAAGCCCCAGCCCCTTGGCGCCGCCGCCGCCGCCGCCTCCTCTCACCTCCGGTGCCGTCCGAGTTCTCGTTGAGGCTGCCCGAGGAGTCGTGGTGGGAGCCCACACACCCGCCCATGGGGCCCGGCCGCCCCGGCCCGGAGACCCGCCTCCTCCTCGCCCGAGCTCCTCCGTCCCCGTCGCTCTCGCCGCCGGTCGGGCAGGCGCGCTGGCTCCGGAGCCGCCGCCCCCTTCCTCCTCCTTGTTGCGCTCGCCCCGGCCCCGCCTCAGCGCCCGCCCCCCGCGCTCAGGCGCCCGCCCCGGTGCTGGCGAGCGGGGATCCCGCCGCCGCCGCGGCCTCTGTCAAGGCAGGCAGGCCCGCCCGCCACAATAGCGGCAGCGCCCGGGCCGGAGAAGGAGCTCTGGCGGCGAGGAGGGGGCGGCGGCGGCAGCAGCAGCAGCAGCAGCAGCAGCAAAGGCAGTCCTGGGGTCTGTCGAGGGGCTGCCCGGCCATGCCGCCGCCTCCGCCTCTCGGGGAGGAGCTCCTCTTTCTTTTCAGCGCCGAGGGAAATACGAGCCTTTCCACTTCCCGGAGCGCAGAGCCTGGTGGTGGCTTAGCACCCGAGCACAGACTGCCTCGTGGAAGGCGGAGACCCGCAGGAGCCTCACTTTTCCTCCCCAGCCGGGCTTCACAATCGCTTGGCTCCTTTACTGACATGGAAAAGAGTCCCAAGAGGGACGAGGTGGCATTATTAAGGGGCTGAATCGTCAAGCCCTCCGCCCTCTTCCCAAGCAACCACTGGGGAAGGCCTGGGACTTGCCCTCTGCACAGTCACATCATTGCCTCAACTTGCCAACCTCCCTGGAAAGAGGAATGGCCTCTGGAAGAAGACCCTGCCTCCACAACCTGAGAAGATAACTGGCCTTTATCCCCTCCATCTCTCCGCTCCTGCTCCTCCCCACAATCTGGAGTTAATCTTTGCTGTCAGCATCAGAGCCCTTATGCCCCCAGCATCATGCATTAGCTGCTACTCTCTCTTCCTCCTGCCCACATCCGGTGGTTGGAAAGGAGAGTGTTTCTGAGCACAACTAGAGTGCCTTTCTCTCACCAGTGTGTAGTCCGCATACATGTAGACTAGACGCTTTGAGCCTCACTTCCATGATTTCAGTTAAGTGTTGTGTCCCGTGCTTTTTTCTGGGGGGACATGGGTCTGCATGCCCCTAAACATTTTGTGAATCTTAAGTTTGGCCTCACTGAAGGGCAGTATTTCAATGTGAGTAGGAAAATGAGAGTACTGTACCCCTAAACATTTTTTTAAAGAAAAAAAACACTGGTTGTGTCTAGCAATATGCTAGAATGACATGGGGCACGCACTGGATTAATTCATCAATTAGGATGTTCCTCAAAATGTATTAGTGGAGTTTCCTTGGTTTCCTCCCTAATAAATGCACTAAAACATTTATTTGTGTTGGTGGTGCTGGTTGTTTTTAAAAAATACTCTCATATTTTCCTTATGTAACACTGGAACAGTATTAAAAATGCAAGCATACAAGAGAGATCACCATGAACCCCTAGAGAAGTGCACAAGATTGTAAACAACTGTAGCCATATGTGACAACAGCAATGCCCAATTTGCAGATTTTTATTTCACACTCCCACATGGCAAGGTTTTTTCTTAAAATAGTACTATTTGCAGCACATTGATTCCCAAGGGGGTTCCCTGGAGACTGTAGATAGGTATTGTAAAAGGTGTGTTGGCATGTCCTGAACAGCAACTGTCATCAAACCCATACTAATATTAAAGTGAATGCCATGAGGGAACTACGGTATTTGTTGGTGCTCATGTGCTCTTCTTTGTAGATATGACTCCAACACAGTGGTACCTTGGTTCTCGAATGGCTTAGTTGTTGAATAAATTGGCTCCCAAACACCACAAACCTGGAAGGAAGTGTTCTGGTTTGTGAATGTTTTTCAGAAGCTGAACGTCCAACACAGCTTCTGCTTGAGTGCAGGAAGCTCCTGCAGCCAATCAGAAGACGCACCTTGGTTTTGAATGGTTTCGGGAGTTGAACAGATTCCCGGCACAGATTAAGTTTGAGAACCAAGGTACCGCTGTACTGAAACCTGGACCTTTTGATATACTTTCCTCCTAAGTTTTCACTTTTTCCTGCAATTAGTCACATATCATTCTGGGACTGAGTGCAAAGAGAAACAGGAATGGTTTCGAAAAGACACAATATACTTGATTAGATCTGAGCAGATGGCATACCATCATAGACCAACAGCCCTGAAACAACAGCCCCTGAGTTTTGATTGTGTAAGCAAGTGTTAAGCAACACATAAACCACATTGTGGGCACATTATTTTGTTAGCGGATCTTGCCTACAGATCCTCTAAAGTCAGGCATGTCTATGGTCCTTCAAATGATTGCAGCAATATTTATGTTTCAGTACTCAAGTCAAGGAATTGCTTTCCTGACATTTGGAGAAGCAGTCCTCAGGTGATCTGTCCACATCAAGAAGTATTCCATGCTGAAAAAAGAAAGTTTTCAGATGCATGCCACTAAAGTGACAAATAAGGTGGATAAATTAGGACATCCTTGGCTATAAAATCAAGCATTCTATTAATTCCTGTCATTTGAAAATCTCTAAACATCGGCTTTTAAAACAAACCCTCCACAATCATCTTGACCTTACATCTTAAATCCTCAGAGCACTGGTGAATGCTGAACACAGAAAAATAATAATCTATTCAGAGGCATTTCCTGTTTAATGCAGTGTACAACTATGTGGATGACCATATAAACACAATTTTAGACCATAAACCCACTGACCACAAGGTCTATCTATTATTCAGTGTATCCAGGTAGATAGGAATCATCAACCTGGGAAGGCAGCCCATCTAAGAGAAAGGAAAGTCTAATCCTAAACCTGTACTGCTTTGCAGGATATCTTCAGGAGAAGAAAAGGCTCAGGAGTAGACCCTACACATATCTGGAATGGAGTCCCTAAGATGATTGGATGGTGCCTTGTACGCTTCTTTCTGGCAACTCCTGCAGCCAAGCTGGTGCCAAATGTATTCTGCTTTCCTTTGGACCACAGCAAGGCCAAGAGAGAGAGGTCTTCTTGTCTGGACAGCCCAGGACCTCCATAATACTGCCCAGGCTTGTGCCTCAGGGAGGTCACTTCAGTGCTGCTAATGCAGCGGTTTGACTTCACCCCCAGAAGCGCACTCCATTGTCATGGATGCCAACAGCATCCATCTCTCATTAGCCCCAGCCAGCATGACCGGTGGTCAAGGATGATGGGAGCTGGGGTCTAGCAACATCAGGAGGGCCACATGTTGCCCACTGCAATCTAGAACATTGCATAAAATGCCCTTACTTGGTTTCTTGCTTACAATTACAGGCCCACTCTGTCAGGTGTGCATGCAGGAGCCAGGCCCTGTGACCAATAGGACTCTGCAGGACTGGGGCTTTCCTAAGTTTGTTCTGAAGAGGCAAGGCGCGGCCACACAGGTGAGGCTGATTGGTAACTCACAGCACCTGGTGGCAAGAGCCGGGAAGGGATACAAGTTCAGGATTTTCCCTTTGGCTCTTTGCCACAGCAACACGTTCCTTGCCTTGCTGTGTTTGACTCCTTGCTTCTTGATCCTCGGACCCCTGACTTCGTGACTCCTTGCTTCCTGACCCTCGGACCCTTGGCATTCTGACTCCTGGCTTCTGGACTCCCGTTCCTGCTCCCACCCTGCCATCTTGCCCCTGGTTCCGATGTCCCCAGCCGGGACTTCGATCGCCCGTGAACCGGACCGTGACACACTCCATTTGTGCCATGCACAGAACCTTCTCCCCAAGTCATGGCTTGGTGATTTACCTGAAGCCCCAGGTCAAATGATTGCCTATATCATACAACTGGGCTACTTTCCTCCAGAGAGGCTGTGGTGCCTCTCTGGTCCAGCTCTCTTCTTGTCCCTCCTTTCTTCAGTAGTTACTGTCAGCACAAGCCAAGCTGTCTTTTGCTTCACCAGGTTTCCCCACTCCTGGGGGTTTGAGTCTGTTCTCTTGGCTTCCCCTTCTTCCAGTCTCTCTGGTCCACGCACTCTCTTGCCCTCTCATCTCCCAGCTTTCCTTTCTCTCTGTACCTTGCTGGAGGGCTGATTCCACCCCAGTGTGGTGTGGCTGTTTCCCAAGTCCACAGCCTTATGGCCTTGCTGGCATTTGTCTCTTCCAGCAGATGCATCCTGTCATTTTGCTCCAACAGCTCTTGACTCCTCTATGCAAGCTTTCCCATCCAGTGCTTCCTGCCCAGGACAGGTGATCACTGCAGAACCTGCCAAGCCCTGCTCTCACAGCTCATTGCTTTTGGATTTTGGCCTGCTTTTCCTTAGGATGGCCCTATTTTCATCGGAGAAACGTTGGAGGTTACGAGAGCCCATCCCCTGCACTGCAAGATCCCAGGCTGTTCTGCAAATCATAATCTCCTTGAGGTGCTTATCCAGCAGCTGAAAGAAAAAGAGAAGACGAGAAAGGGTGGCAGTGTAAATTTGAATCTCTGCTTCCCTCTTGTGGTGAATGTGTTGTCCTGTACAGTACAGCAAATACAACACCACCTTCTTCCCTTTTGGTACTTAATTTGATGCAACATGACTTGTTTTACAGTGTTTGGTGACCATTTAAAATTTCTGAAATTTTAAATCCAGGACCCTAAATGAATAAAGATATCACATTTTATATCACCCTGTAAGCAGGCCTCAATGTTTTATTTCCTGAAACAGGAATCAATGCATTAAGGTTAATCAAAAAGGTGTGTCAGCTGGTATTAATTTCTGAGATAAAGCGTTTAGTGCTATCATGGGGCCAGCACCTTGAGAGCACTGGCTGTAGGTCTGGAGATGGCAAAAGCAGGAGAGAGTAGCCAGGGCTGAAGGCAGCTGTGAATGCCAACAGAACGCCAAACAATTGCAAGCAAAAAGTTCAGGACTATATTTGACCTCACACTGCTTTCAGCTTCCAGTTCAGCCTTCCTTTAGGGTTTCAGCCCTGAGCAGCCTGATCTTGTAGTCCACCAATGTTTTATGGCTACTTATGCCAGCATAACATTGGTGTAGTGCAGTGTTTTTCCCCCTAAAAAATGTTTAGGGGTACTCTCATTTTCCTATTCATATTGAAATACTGCCCCTCAATGAGGCCAAACCTAGGTTCACAAAATGTTTAGGGGTATGCGTACCGCTGCGTACTTTCAGAAAAAAAGCAGTGGTGTAGTGTAACCACAATCACCTGCCCTCTCTGCAGCAAAGTTGATAGAAAAAAAAAAGGGGGGGGGGAATCAGCAGCACTCACAGATTACCCACAGCAGCCATAGCAATATTGCCCACACACCCCAACAATGGTGCAGTGCTCTGGTGACATCCCATCCACCCACAGTGATGGTTCAACACCTCCATGACATCATTCAACCCCACATGTGCACTGCAGAAACTGGCAGAAGCAAAGATGCCACAGAACCCTCACACAGGTGATATTGCCAGCTGTAATATTGCCAGCATGATTCCAATTGCTATGCCACAGCGATCCTGTAGCTGGGATGGGGGTTTGAATTCCCTGTATACCACAAATGCATGTCACCTGCAGACTATATAACCACTCACCTCCGAAGCTCGTTCAAAGCACACATGGAAACATCCAAGAGTTCCTCATGCAAAAGATTCCCGTCTCAACACTACATGAAATCTAATAGAAAGTCACACTCCATGATCACAGGAAGCGAGCCCTTGATCTTCCTGGTGGTATCTTATTGGAGAAAGCATAGCCTCCAACACTTTGAAGCCAAAATGTGATACTTATTTATACTTTCCAGGTTTATACATTTCATTAATTTTACAATCATTTTAACATTTCAAAGCTTGACTTCCTTCCCCCCTTTCTGCAGTTCCTTAAATTTATTTTATAATATCTTCTGCATATCCAAATTCATTTAATTTGCTAATTTATTTATCTACTTTAAATATATATTCTTATGAAACTGCAGATTATTACAATAATCCTGCCAATGTCCTTATGTGTTTTCAGTTTATTTGTACTTATTCAATAAACCATTTCCATTCTTTTATAAAATGTTTGTTATCTTGATTTCTTATTCTTCTGGTGAGTTTTGCCATTTCTGCACGTTCCATAAGTTTTTGTATCCATTCTTCCTTTGCTGGGACTTCTGCTTCTTTCAATTTTTCGGCGAGTAGCATTCTTGCTGCTGTAGTAGCATACATAAATAAACTATACAATTTAGGTAGTTCTGTCCCTCAAATTTCCCAAAGAAAAGCTTCTGGTGTTGTTATTTTTTTTACAAAGGTTATTTTGAACATCCTTTTTATTTCATTATATCTCATTCCCCAGTAAGCTTTAACCTTACTACAAGACCATCACATATCCATCTTCCTATTTTTATCATGAGAGCATGGCAGGCATTTTGGTTGCCATGCTCTCGTGTGATTTCGTGCCGCTGTTTCCCCATCCTGCAAAGTGCTATTTTTTGGCACGGCACCCAAAACCACATGTTTTGGGGCACCAAGCAAGATCACAGCCTCAAAGAAAGTGCTTTCTTTGGAGGGAAAACATGCCATGAAATTGCACAAGATCAAAGCAAACAAAATGGCTGCCATGCTCTCAAGATAAAAAAAAATGGGATGTCCCGTTTAATTCCATGACACTTGCAAGGTATGAGTGGTGGAACATCTGCTTTGCATACAGGAAGTATTGGGCACAATCCTTGGCATCTCCAGGTAGGGCTGGCAGATACCCTATTCTGAAACCCTGGAGAGTCAATGCTAGTCATTTCTGAGCTAGATGGACCAATGGTTTGACACAGTACACGACAGGAAGTGGGTGCCATAGGAAAATAGGAGACTGTATTTCTTGGCAGAACAACATGGACATCAGGTGTGTGTGTAGGGGGTGTATGTGTTTCAGAGGAAGGCACTGATTTTCCCCAAATAGGCTTCCTGTTCTGCTGACACGAGCTTCACTGGATTTAAGAGCCTTTCATCACCAGAGGGAAACTATTGAATAAAACCCACATTTATTAATGATATTCTAGGAGAAAGGTTAATGATATTTTTATTGACCTTTTAAAAAGGTATTCTAGAGAAAAGCAGTTGACAAACTGTTATTTATTATATGGAAAAGTCCGTTTAAAAAGAAGTTCCAGAAATAACAGATAGCTGCCGTCACCCCTCAGAAACAAGTACGTTTTCCCTCAGTATTCCAAGCACTTTGCAAATGCTAATTTCAATTATATTTGCAATAACTGTGTAAGGTTATTGCCTGTGTAGTTATGATTTATCTCTCTGTTATAGATAAGGAGGTCGTGGCTGAAGTGCTCTTTGAATTCGGGATTTAACAGTTCTCAGTCTGTGGAGCAATGGGCTGCTAACCAGAAGGTTGGTGGTTTGAGCCAGCGTGGTGTAGTGGTTAAGAGCAGTGGATTCGTAATCTGGTGAACTGGGTTTGCTTCCCTACTCCCCCACATGCAGCTGCTGGGGGACCTTGGGCTAGTCACACTTCTCAGAAGTCTCTCAGCCCCACTCACCTCACAGAGTGTTTATTGTGGGGGAGGAAGGGAAAGGAGATTGTTAGCCACATTGAGACTCCTTAAGGGGAGTGAAAGGCGGGATATCAAGTCCAAACTCCTCCCCCCCCCTCCTCCTCCTCCTCCTCCTCCTCCTCCTCCTTCTTCTTTGAGCCCACCCAGGGATGTCTGTGGGCAGGATTCCTGCATTGTAGGGGGTTGGACTAAATGACCCTCAGGGACCCTTCCTACTTTACAAATTCTGCCTTCTAATGCAGAGGTAGTCAACATGGTGCCCTCCAAAAGTTGTGAGTCCAGTTCCTACCAGCCCCAGACAGCATGGCCAAAAGTCAGGGATGATGGGAGTTGTGGTCTAGCAGCATCTGGAGAGCATCATATTGAACACCCTCTGCACTAGTTGCTAGTTAGGGAGCTATGGTTTGCCACCCGCAGCTAAAATGCCACCTTGTGTTAATTTATAAAAGGACATGCCAGCAGTGCACATTATCTTTTTTCCAAAGCAGAATGTTGGTTAAAAAGGAAAGAGGCCATTCAAACCAATGGAGCAACAGTGTCTGTAGGTTGCTGATAGCCTTGTTTAAAACAGATGTCATGCAGATCTCTTGGGCTACTTGTCTGTAGGTGGCAGCAAACTTCTAAAAACAGACATTTTATGAAGCAGAGTTTGTTAGTGAAAAAAAAAAGGAGGAAGCTTCAGGCTTGCCAGTTTCACTGTTTTATGTACTTATCCCACTGCCCCCAGCCTGATTTTGCTGCAGAACTATTTTAGCTCACCTGATCAAAGCAGCAGATTGGATTGGTTGTGTACGCTAATAAATCTTTGTTATGGTTGATAGAAGGAAGCTGATATATATTCCCAGTGGTGGATTTACGTATAAGCTAAACAAGCTATAGCTTAGGGCCCCACTCTCTTGGGCCCCCCCAAAAAAATTATAGGAAAAAACAACCTGGATGTACATTTCCAAAATATAAGATAAAAAAGAAATAAAATAAAATAAAACCTACATTCAGCAATGGGTTAAACCACAGAGCTTAGGACTTGCCGATCAGAAGGGCGGCGGTTCGGAACCCCGCAACGGGGTGAGCGCACGTTGCTCGGTCCCTGCTCCTGCCAACCTAGCAGTTTGAAAGCACCTCAAAGTGCAAGTAGATAAATAAGTACTGCTCCGGCGGGAAGGTAAACGGTGTTTCCGTGCACTGCTCTGGTTTGCCAGAAGTGTCTTAGTCATTCTGGCCACATGACCCGGAAGCTGTACGCTGGCTCCCTTGGCCAATAAAACGAGAAGAGCGCCGCAACCCCAGAGTCGGTCACGACTGGACATAATGGTCAGGGGTCTCTTTACCTTTACATTCAGCAACAGTGTTTTGTGTAGGCTCCTATGATGTAAGTAATGGGCTCCGCATATAGCATATATTCAGCACAAAAAACAGCGACAACACAAAAAACAGCAACAATTTGTTGTTGACAAAGAACAGCTGGACATATATAGGGCCCCATTACCTTCAGCAGCTTAGGGCCTCAGCAAACCTAAATCCGGCCCTGTATATTCCACATTTCCACACAGCCATGAAGATCATTGGGGGAGGAATATAGGGGGAGGAATCATGTGTGTTGCCTTGAGCTCTTGGGAGTAAAGGTGGGATAAAAATGCAATAAGTAGGTAAATACGTAATTAGATCATTTCCCTACTCTACACAATCCTGTACATGATTATTCGGAAGTAGGTTTGATGGAGTTCAAGGGCCCTTATTTCCTTGTAAATCTGCAGCCACAGTTGTTCAAATTCATTGCTGATAGCATGTGATAAAGGTTATCCAGCAGTCAAGATTTCCTGCTATATTTATGTTTGTTTTCTTGTAATTCATGGTGACAGCAGAACTAGTCCATGGATATATACATGATGCATTTGATTTATTAACAAAAAGAGCGCTGTAGTACCTTAACGGCTAACAAATTTATTGTTTTGCACCTTGTTAGTTTTTAAGGTGCTACAGGGCTATTGTAGCCATCTCTCTGGAATCTGATTGATGGAATCTGTATACACTGGAGTGAGTAAAGCCACTGGCTATTTTAGGGTCATTTTAGAACAAATGACTTGAAGATCACAGCTATATATTATGTGGAGAGTACCCATTAGCTCACTCATTCATAGGAATAACTTAAAGCTCAAGGAATGTATTGTATTTTTCTATATTACACACTGGATGAGTCTTGGCAGGAATGGGAACCTTTCATGGCAAACAATAATTGTTCCTGTTGTGAAAGCAGCAGACTGGCTTACCATTGGCAAAAATATTGTATCTGAACTTGCATTAAAGAATGAAACATCAGACAAGTAGCAGCAGAAAAAAATGAACTTAGTTTTTAAAATCCCTGTCAATTTGATTTCAGTTAATATGAAAACACCCTGCAAAGTTGGAAGGATACTGCTTTAATTTTTTTTAATCTGGATCAATAAATGATTGTGAATCAACTTTAAAATATCTCAAGAAGGAAGGAAGGAAGGAAGGAAGGAAGGAAGGAAGGAAGGAAGGAGAGATGGCTTAATTGTAAATTGTTTAACAAATATTTATTATCCCAGCTTTCCCACAGCAAACTCTGTGTCAAAGGTGAGGCTGAAAAATCATGACTAGCTCAAGGTCACCTAGTGAGAACCACGGCCAAAAAGATATTTGAACCTGGTCTACCCATTCCTAATCCTAACCTCTAACTGCTACACCATACAAAAGAGTGAGAAAGTTATAGGAGAGCCAGTTGCTGTTTGAGTGAACAAAGGAGCAGCTAGTGAGGCAAATTGTTACCAGGTTCCTACAGAAGGCAAGGCCCCTCCTTGAATACATGATCTGCAATGGAGGGAAGCCCAGTTCAAGTCCGATTTGAAAATAAAGAACCTTGAAAAGAGAGAGCGAGGCCCTTGGGGTGGCTCATCCACAGTCCCTGTCTTAGCCACTGTGTTGAGACATATGGTATTTCTATTTAAATTGCAGTAATTATTCTTAGCTTTGCATCTGCACATACATATGCAAACTGGTGTCTTTTCTGCACACACATAGCACTCTTTCATTGATCGTCATTGTTACCACCATCACTTCTTTATACAGGCTATTTAAACAACACACAAACATTTACTGTTCCAATGTTATTCTTAGGACACTTCCACATGGAGCCTGTGTCGCAAACAAGCCCTTGCCGTTTAGATCCAGTTTCCCTGTGAACTTGGTTGGTATGGAACCATACATGTGCTCTATTTTTAATCGTATATATTTTCATGGGTATTCTGCTACTTCCTTTCCACACCGGTGGGTGCTCCTTGATGGAATATTTGCATGCTGTGTTTCTCTTAATCACTACTCCCCCACCTGCCTCCATTACCTTTTCCAATTTGGGGCATACACATAGGGAATTCTGTACCTGGGCACAGGCATGCTTTTTTCTCTTTCTCTTGGAATGATATGCAAATACTGGGAAACGGCGTTGGACAAGAGCTCTACAAACACACAAACACACACACACACACACACACACACACACACACACACACGTTCCAACATGTGTGCTGCTATTACAGCCTTGAAGGTAATCTCCTCTGAGATCTTGAGAGAATAGCTTCTCTGAGCTGGGTTGTTGAATTTTTGACATGCCTTCAGAATGTGGCAATCAGCTGATGTAGGTATGCTTGTATCAAAGGAACACACCCTGTCCTCACTGGCCCCTTTGAAGCAGAATGAATAGGTTGTGCTCAGAGCAATAGAAATTTGGGTGTGGCTATTAGGGACCAGCCACTGAAACATCACCACACATGTGACAACGCCCCCGCCCAAAGTACTAATGAGCTTCCACCTTGGTGGTGACTATGGGTGTATAATGGGCAGTTTTTACTCCACAGATTTTCTGTGGTAAGAGGAAATCCAGATTAAATGTCATAAAAGTGCAGGGTGGCATTTTGAAGATGGCAACATCATGTGGATAGTGCAAAAAACTTGTGTGTAGCAACACACCGAATGCACAACAAAGCTCCATCTAGAAGCACACCTTCTCGATTGTACGTTGACACTTGTTGACTGAAGAACAAGGTAAAAATTGTTAAGACAAATAAACACTTTTTTGTCTTGTTGAGTACATATTTATGATTCTTTCATTTGTGTTTTGCAAGTGCTTGACTTCAGCACCTTAATCCAAGAACAATAGGAAGAGTTAGTAATTCAGGATATATGCAGCTAAAGGAAGAACAATCACATGGAAGTGTTAATGATTCATCCTTTGGCAGAGGTGGGTGGGTCAGTAGCTTTTGAAGAATGCTTCAATTATTCCCTCTCCAAGTCAACAGCACTCTATAGTCAGTTTGAAACATTTATATACTGCATGCCACTCCAGAAGAATAGAACAGTTAAGGGAATGCGTAATTTCATAAACTGAGTTCCGATTTTTCAAAAGATTCATCTTGCATTTGGTTTAACAGTACGTATTTAATATGGGGAAAACAGTGAACCTGTTCAGTGAAATACTTTATGAACTTTCATTGTAGTGCCATATGGGGCAGGTTGACCCTGTGTATTTAAACTGTATTAAAAGTATTTACACTGACTTATTATGAAGCCTGCTGTGACACCTTCTAGTTCCTCTACCTGCAATAATGCAAATATCCCTCCTCAGTAAATCAACAGCAGCAGCTGCAGCAACAACAGATCCTGTCACCTTCATAGGCGCCGACTCCATGGGGCCTGAGGGGGCCCGAGCCCCCTCAAAAATTCGTTTGGGGGGGCTCTGCCCCCCCAATAATTAAAAAAAATTATTAGTTATATTATGCTTTGTAAAATCACAAAATTATGTTGGTATTTTTTATTTTCCTTGTTTGACGATAGTTACCTTTTAAAATACATTCAGTAATGAGTTAAAACAAAGCCACTCCCGATCTAGAGAGGGGGTGGGGTTGCGGGCTCTCGACCCATCAACAATCTCGCGGGGCTGGCGTCAGCCCCGCGAGAAGCGGGGATTCCCCCTAGCTCATTAATATTCACCGCCCACGGCGGCAGCCAATCGGCTGCCGCAAAGGGCGGGCCCTCACAGGTTCACTTAAGGTCGGGGCAGCCCGGGGCTCGCCCCTTTCGTTCCCCCAGCAGCAGCGGTTTGGAGGTCTTGGGCCCCCCCAATATTTTTTATAAGTCGGTATGGGCCCCCGCCCCCCCAATATTTTTTATAAGTCGGCGCCCCTGGTCACCTTGTCATTCTTGCCCTGGACAACAGTAGGTAACATGGCAGAAAAGTACTTGGCATGTTGCTAAAATGATAACTAGTATGTAATGGGTTATTACCTTGAATTGGCTAAAGAGTATTCTCATTGATGATACAAACTGTGCTACCATATTTCAAAAAGTGAAAATCTGGACACAAAAGTTGTTGAGCTTTGAGAGAAGATTTGAGCTATTTCTAAGGAAATTTGCCAGTATCTACACTTCCAACATTGGTAGCCATATTGTTATGTACTGAAGTTCTCACCCCTGGGCCAGCAGGGGGATACTGTAGATAGTTATGCAAATAAGGGATCGAAAGTGACGTTCAGTGATTGGATAGTTTTAGAAAATTGTTACAGTTACGTTGTACTGGAGCTCTATATAAGCAGGCTGACTGAACCCTTCAGTTCAGTTCTGTTCTGGCCTGTGAATAAACAAGAGCTGTTTGAAGAATCGCTGTGTCGTCTGATATGTTCACCCACAACTTAACACATATGTCCAGATTTTCCTGGACATTTCAGCACTGTTTATGTATGGCACCCCTAAAAGGTAATGGTGCTTGTGGGGTGTGGGTGTCCTTTGGGGAAGCGCCATGGTTAAGTGACAGAGTTTCTGCTTTGCATGAATTCCCAAGATCAGCACCCATTATTTCCAAGAAGGGTTGAGAGAGACCACATCCAGAGCCGGCCCACCCATGATGCAGGGTAAAATGCCAACCTCAGGTGGTGAAAGTACAAGAGGCAGCGCTCTGCCTGATCTACAACTTCCACTGCTGAGAGGGAGCCATTCCAGAGTGCAGCATTACTACTCGTCTCCTCCACTCACAGGAGAAGAAACCAAGTAAGCAGCAATGCTTTGAGGAGCGCCCCAGCTCCCACTAAACCAGAGCAGGGCAGGGGTGGGCATGGCAGGGGACCAGGAGACAGCAATTCCAGTTTTGCCTCAGGGATGGCCCATCCTATTTTTGCCTCACCGGGATGGGCCTGTCCCTGTCTGAAACCTGAGAGAAATCTACACTGCCAGTCAGTGTTGACAATACTAAGCTAGATGAACCATAAGAACATCAGAAGAGCCTGCTGGATCAGGCCAACGGCTCATCTAGTCCAGCATCCTGTTTTCACACTGGCCAAACAGATGCTTGTGGGAAACTAGCAAACAGGATTCAAGCCCTAGTGCAATCTCCCCTCTGGTGGCTTCCAGCAACACCAGTTCAGAAGCATTACAGCCTGTGGAGGTAGAGCATAGCCATCAAGATTAGTAGGCAATGTTGTGGCTCAGTATATGGCAGCTTCCTATGTTCCTAGCCAATCTTCTTGCCCATGCTGTGGAACTGTCAATGGATTGCCAGTACACAAATGATACAGTCAGTACAGAAGGGATAGAATAAATGGCAAAAAAAAAAATCTCCCTGCCAACTGAAAGTGGATGCAGGCTTCCTGTGAAGCACTGCCCTCTGAAAGGAAGCACAAAGGGAAAACAAATGTGAATTCACAAAATACAGAACTGCTCTCGTGATAAGAAGGCTGCTCAGAAACACAGATGCTCATCTACTTATTTGTATCACTTTCTAAAGATGCAGGGAAAGATGGAGGCAATAAATTGCATCTTTCTACCTGGCTCAGGGCTGTTTTGTGTGATTTGCAATCCTTTTGTGGGCAGAACCGTGAAGTCTGTTTATTTCAGTCCCGCTGCAGAGTGACTCACCTTATGGCACGGGTTCTGTCAACAGTTTGACACAGGAGAATACTTTAGCATGTGTTTCTGGCGAGGGAGAGGCTGTTTTGTTATTGTTTTCTTTTAAATAAGTTAAGTCCTCTTGAAACAGCTTGGAACTGCCTGCCAATTTCTTGTGTGCAAGGGTTGCTGGCTAAACAAACATTCCTCCTCATGCGAAGAGCAGGACACCATGGAAGAGCTCATGAGCAGAAAAGGGCCATAGAATTCTTCCTTAAATTCCTATGGAAAAGAGAAAGGAAAAATGTTAGCTTGTATCATTACCAGTCGTGGAGCGGCAAATTCAGAAGCACAGGGACCTTGCATGACAGTCACAAGAATGTCCCCTCACTACCGATGGTCTTTAACTCCTACAAGACTTGTGAAAATGTATAAGAAAATGTCCAATATGTGTTGGAAATACAAGGATAATGAAGGTACATTTTATCATATGTGGTGGACCTGTAAATTAGCAAAAGCCTTCTAGGAAATCATTTATAATGACTTAAAAAAAATATTAAAAATAACTTTTGTTTAAAACCCCCCAGAGGATTTTCTATTAGGTATAATAGGAAAAGAATTACCAAAGGAGAAGAAGATCCTATTTATGTATGGGATGACAGCGGTAAGAATGTTGTATATAAGAAATATTTACGAAATTATAACAGTGGTATAACGTCTGTGGCAGCATTTGATTGACCCTTATATAATGAAACTGAGAAATAAGTCAAAAGGTACTAATTGTTGTAGGAATGTATTAGAAGGAATATAAAGAATAGCCCAATAATGATAGGTATATTCATTACTAGAATAAGGAAAATACAACGGGAAATGATAGGAAGTCCAGCTACACCCTTTTTTTTTCTGGTTTTTTCTTTCCTTAATTCATGTTAATAAAAAATAAGACAACAAAAGATAGTAAAAAATATGAATCAGTTTAATTTATGTAAGTAAACAGAATACTACTTGTATATGGTTTTTGCTTACATGGATTATATATATGTTTACTTAGGAAGATGTACAATACATATGTATATGTTATACGAGATATGCTATATGAAATGTGTCATATGATATAAGAGATTGTTAATAAAGCTAAAACAAAACAAAACACAAAACACACACACACACACAATGTTGTATGCCCAGGGATGGAAGGAAGAAAGAACCCAATCGAAAGAAAAATGGATATTGAAACTGATGGATTATTCCAAAATGGCGAAATTGACCAGGAAGATTAGACATCAAGAGGACAATAAATTTTAAAAAGAATGGATTAATTTTGTAGAATATATGAAGAAGCATTGCAAACACTTAAAAACCGTAGCAGGATTGGACTAGCACTTGTAATATAATCTGACAAAAGATATTAGCATGGAAATTTAATATTCTGGATAAAGGTATTTAGATGCAGAAAAGAGAAGAGATAACAATTGGAAACTGGGGAGAGGGGTGGAGGGAAGTCCAGGGGTTTGAAGAACCCCCATAAAGGTATTGAGATTGTTTGTGGAGTAGTGTAAATAATAATGTATGTTAAAACTTTTAAAAACAATCCCTCATAATCATTATTACTGTATAATGTTAATCTTAGAAGGGTGCATAATCTTAGAAGGTTGCATATTCTTAGGAGGGGTATGGTTGTAAGGGGACATTCTTTTATATATATATATATATATATATATATATAAATTTTAAATATTTATATATATAAAAGAATGTCCCCTTACAACCATACCCCTCCTAAGAATATGCAACCTTCTAAGATTATGCACCCTTCTAAGATTAACATTATACAGTAATAATGATTATGAGGGATGCACTGCAACAATCAGTGCAAATCTCCATGTCTTGCATAGGAACCAACTCTTGGGGCTGAGGTCCCTTTGCCCCCCACCCATAAAATATTTGAGGGTGCCAAGCCCCACCAGTGTTGATGGGTATTGCCATTCAAATGGTCTGTGCATGCCACATCATGTGACTGATTATTCAGGACGGGGTTTGCCTGTCCGCCCCCATATTTTATTCAAGTCGGCCCCCAGGATGTGTTGCTTTCAGCTAGACCTACTGTTTTCTGTGCCCATACATGGGGAAATGATTTGGAGCGCTACAATATCTGCTTTTGGAATGACTTAAGTTGTGTTTTCTGAGAAGCTCCATTGTATGTAACGAAACTTGCACACCATTCACTTGACACTGAAGCACCTTGTACTTTCTGTGTTCTTAAATGCTGAGCTTTGGAGCTCACGGTGGCTACAAAGCTCCCCTTTCATGCTGATGGGGCAGCTTTAGGATGTGGGAAACAGGGACCCTGCTGAGACCCTGCTGCAGAAATAGTAATGGATCTTCAACCCCCAGTGACCCTGGATACACTGCACCGCGGATCACTAACCACAATGATTAATGAACACATGAACTTGAAGCCCTGAAGTTAGTGGCATTCTCTCAGTACAGGCTGAACCACAGCAAGAGGTGTGAGAGCCACTGCCCCTGTCATTGGTCTCATCTCATGAAGGTGGCTTACAAAAATCCCACTCATGTGGTATGAGTGGCTTGTAGGATGCTCCTACCCACAGAAACACTCAAATCTGGCTTAGACCAGCTTTAACTATTTGTCCATCTAGCCCAGCAGTCTGCTACCTGCTGCTGCTTTTAGCTGAAGATGCTGGGGGTTGTGCCAGAGCACCAAAGGGTAGGAGACCCACTAAATATGCTCATGAGTTTGTTAACACAGCTGTTGTAAATGTAGCTGTGGCTAGTAGCTTGAAACAGGTTTCAGAACCTGAGATCTTGCAAGGGATACAGGGTTTGTCCTCAAAGGATGCGAAACCACGCCCAAATGCCACAAGGGCCAACATATAATATAATAATAATAATTTATTATTTATATCCCGCCCATCTGGCTGGGTTTCCCCAGCTACTCTGTGCGGCTTCCAACCGAATATTAAAAACAATACAGCATCATACATTAAAAACTTCCCAACACTGTTTCCTCAGACAGGAACAGAGCTAAGGCTCTAGTCCCATGGAAGGGAGGTAACCAGAGGTGCAAGGAGGTTAAACATGAGACCAATCTAGTTGCAGGGAGTTCCAAAGGTGGAACGGGTACTACAGGGGTATACTATGTGTATGACAACTGTATGTTTACTTCACTTACTGCTGTGTTAGCCTATGCAGCATCGGTTACCTGAAATGGGGGAGGATGTTAGCAATTTCACTCCTCCGAGGCTGCATTTTGTGATTACAACTGGTGGGGCTGCACTGGCAGAGCCCTGGTGAGCTGCTGGGTTAATGGATGCTTAAGCACTGCTTTCAGCTGCACACGCCATGCCATTCTTGGGAGGATGCTAGTCAACCATTGGGGAGAGATGAGCAGCTGGAAAAGAATATCCCCAGTGTTAAGCATTCATCACTACTGTACTAGTAGCTTAGACAGAATTGATCTTACCCTTTAGAAACTGGGAGTAGGAGTTGTTAACGGATTTGTAAAATTCAATACACTGTCAAAGATTTATCAACTAAAGGTAGAACCTGAAGCATCATGACTAAGAATTGTCTTAGCAATGGGTAGCTTATATCTGTTACAGACTCAAACAATGATATAGCATCTTGAAATATGCATCATGTCTTTATTATTGGCTTGATCCTGTCCACCGAACGGAAGATGGTAGGATCCGAGAGGACGCGCTCTACAGGCAGCACCAGGCCCATAGGCAGACCAACTCTGTGTTACAAAGATGGAGGCAGATGTGACATGAAGGCTGCCAACATTAACCCCGCTGTGTGGAAATCCCTTGCCTACAACCGCAGTGCCTGTAGACAGTCAGGTCGTGTATCCACATCACTGACCAGAGGAGGAATGACCACTGGGAGGAGCACAGAAAAAAGAGACGGCATGGTATACCCGCATCAGCACAACCAGAAGCCTCCATCTGTCCCAGCTTCAACTAAACATGTCTCTTTCGTATCAGTTTCTACAACCACAGCAGGCATTGTAACTCTCCAATGGTTTGACTTCACCCACAAAGGGACACTTTTCCTTTGTTGAGTTGACAGATGAATGCAAACCAATCTTACTACTGCATAATTGTTTAGAGCCGAATTGCTGCAAAGAGTTTCAAACTAGTCACACTAACGAAGCAGCAGCATCAACAAAACCAAACAAGCTCTTTTAGCTTACTTTCTGAGTTTCCATCTACAAAAGAAAATTTATAAGTGAGATTTTGCCAACAATTATGGAAAAGACCAATTGTTTACAACTAAAATAAACAGATCCTATTCTTGTGCTGCTTTAAAGGCTTCAGGATAGCTAATTTTACAGACATTTAATTGGGAATCTGTGACTTGTAAAATATGAGTAAAGGAACATGAAACCAGGCATTTAGAACAGGTGTTTATATATGACAAAAGGCTAATCTGCCCTGAAGGAGTAATATATATATACAAATAAGTTGGATATCAAGAAGGAACGTAGGGATTCCATTGAATCTTGCTGCTAGAGGTGGCACTTAGCAAAGTTTGTCTAAGAATCTGGTGACTAATCCAACTCTTAGTTGCCTTTATGGTGTGCTTGGTTTCTAGACTTGAACAAGATGCTGAACTTGCTACTAGGGCTGTGCAGTGGCTTTGGACAAATCCCAGATCCCAAACCAAAGTGGGCAGATTCTGGTTCATCTAGGATTTGCCTGGAGTGGGTCAAGGCAGACAGACGCATTTAGCCCTGGGTTGGGTCCACCGGGAGCAATCCAGGGCTGTCAAAAAGAGGGGCTGCAATCAGGTGAATGTATATTTAACCTGGGTTTCAAACCCTAAATAAACATACCATAGTCAGTGGAGAAGAGAATAAGGAGCTGCAGGCAGACACTTCCACCTAGCCTTTACCTTCCCATCACCACTGACTGCATGTTTAATTAGGGATTAAAACTCTGATAAAATATGCAGCTGGGTGGGTGGGGAGATGGAGACACAGGCGAGAGCCTTTGCCTGTATCTCCGCACCCTCCACACCCCCGCAAAAACTCCCGGTGTGTTTAATTACAGTTTACATTTAGGGCTGTGCAAGGTCCTCAGTTTGGTTTGGGACCATTTTGGAAGTGGTCCAGGTAATCCCAGGTCAGATTAACCCTGATCTCAGATGCAAAAACCATCCCCCAAACTATGTGTATGTGTTTGTGGGGGGGGGGGGCGGGGAACTTGCCACAGGACTTCTAACAGACACCTATCCATCTGGCTATCATTGTCCTCCTCTTCACAAAGTTTTTATAAGTTGCTGCATATGGAAAAATGCTTTGACTGAATAAGCCTCTGAATAAGCCTTTAGAGTTAGTGGGACAGCCCTGGAGTGCATTCTTTCTTTGTCTGTCTGTCTGTCTGTAAACCCCTCTTTTAAAAAAGAGCAGGACACCCCTATTGGAGACCCTTAATATGCCAGCAAAATTAATGGGATATTGGGATATTGTGGGATATTGCAGCTACTTAGGTAAGGTCTATAAGCAGCCTAGCTATTACCACATGGGAACATATTTTCTTTCTCTCGGTGCAGCCACCCTAATGCTCAATTCATTGCTTATTAAATGCATTGTACATTTTGTCCAAATCACCCAGTGTAGCCACAGTTTCAAGCTATAATGTGCCATCAGTGTACAGTATTTTTCGACAACAAAAAAGACACCGTTTTAAAGGGTGCTTTAAGAAGCATTGCAGTGTTTAAATTTGTTCTCTGCTTGCTTGGCATTCATTAGGCGAAGCAGTTTTATTTAGCTAGGGAAATAAATGCCTACTTCCCATCCTGTCGGCAAATACTCGCAGTCCTGAAACGGAGAGGTTAATCACATTAGGAGTAATATATATATATATATTCACTGAGCAAGGATGGGCTCAATTAGTCACCAGTGCTGGCTTGCACCAAAGATGCTTTTGACCCACTAAACTATAATGAGACCTTATTTGCATGCAGATCAAGGAGCGTGATCAGATCAGGACAACCAGTTTTCAAAGCACCGGCTGATCTACCAGATTTTCTCTCCAGTGGCTGGAAAATGTGGAGACTTCATCACTTCCTCATTGCGGGGGAGCAGAATGTACCAAGTACCCACTAAGATTGCAACAGGCATATAGTCTGCCAAAGCTAATAGGCAGTCCCCCTGGACGCATCCTCTGAGTAAACACAGAGTGCAACCAAATAAACAAGGCCGGCAGGGATAAAGGAATCCATTGACTCCAAACAAACCGCCGCTCTGCTGGAAGGGCAAGGAGATGAACTTGAATCAAAGTATTATTATCTTCCCCATGGATTAGACAAGCACTATGGATCAAACAACAACCAGCAGGCTGCACATCAGGTCGCTTTCAGATTTTCATTCAAAAGTCTTAAAGGAGGGGCTGGCTGCAGGCTGAAAGGAAAACAATCCTAGTTCCAAAATGTATTAAGAAAGAAAGAAATACATTGAACGCTGTACATGAGGAGAATACCGTATTAACATTCAGCAAGAAAGAAATGGTTTCCCATGCATTAAGCACTGTGTCCCATACTGCTCTGCTAATCAGTTATGGGTGTAAACTCAGACTGGCTTTCCTATGGCCAGTCTGGACTGTGACTCCCATCACCTCTGACCATAAGCCATGCAGGCTAGGGTTGATGGGAATTTATTTTTAATTTTTAATTTATGATTTTCATTTATATACATTTCAATAGTTTTACAGTCATTTTAACATTTTGAAACTCGACTTCCTTCTTCCTCTTTCTGCGGTTCCTTAAATTTATTTTTCATCATTTCCTGCATGTTCTAAATTACCTTAGCTTATTCTTTTATTCATCTACTTGAATTATTTACTCTGCAGGTTATTAAAATAATCCTGCCAATGTCCTTATCTGTTTACAATTTATTTGTACATATTCAATAAACAATTTCCCTTCTTTTATAAAAGGTTTATTGTCTTGATTTTCTGGTAAGTTTCGCCATTTCTGCATAGTCCATGACTTTTTGTATTCATTCTTTTTTCGTCAGGACATCTTTTTTTCCATTTTGGGGCAAATAACATTCTTGCCACTGTAGTTACATACAAGAATAAATTTCTATACTGTTTAGGTAGTTCTACCCCATAATTCCCTTTTGGGGGTTGACAGGAATTTAGGGCTGTCTTATGTCTGGGATTTACCGGATGTTACCAGGATTTCAAAGGTGGAAGTGATGCCTAGGCAGAAGTGACGTCCGGGGTTTGTCCTGGATCTTTGGCAAGTAAACTGAGAAATCACATTTTTGGGTGTTTCCGTAAAATACAGCTCAGTAACTTTGGGATTTGTCTAAACCCCCCCCCCCCCAATTTTGGGCATGTCTGAATTTTTACTTCTTAAAATATGACAACTCTATATTGGAATCCAAGAACATCTGAAGGGCTGCAGGTTCCTCATCTCTGCATGATGAAATATGAGAGGTGCCTTGAGTCAAAACACTTCTTATCTGAAGTCCAGTATGCATGCAAAAATCATAATGATCATCATCATCTTCTTATTTACAATTTTCATCTAACCATAGCTCATGGAAATGATTGTCTGGGAACATCCTGGCAGCATCTACTTAAGAAAGAGTCCTAGTAGGCATAATGAGAAAACACAATTCAGAATGCAGTCTGGTATCTATTTACCTACACATGATACAAGCAACATATAAACAACCTGGAAGAAGCAGACCATTTGGATCCCTTCCAGTCGGGATTCAGGCCTCATCATGGGACTGAAACTGCCTTGGTCGCACTGGTTGATGATCTCCGGCGGGCTAGGGACAAAGGTGAGAGCTGTTTCCTAGTTCTGCTGGATCTCTCAGCGGCGTTTGATACCATCGACCATAACATCCTTCTGGACCATCTTGAGGGGCTGGGAGCTGGGGGCACTATCATACAGTGGTTCCGTTCCTTCCTCCTGGGCCGTGTTCAGAAAGTGGTGGTGGGGGATGAGTGTTCAGACCCCTGGGCTCTCACTTGTGGGGTGCCTCAGGGTTCTGTCCTCTCCCCCATGCTTTTCAACATTTACATGCAGCCGCTGGGAGAGATCATCAGGAGGTTTGGGCTGGGTGTTCATCAGTATGCGGATGATACCCAGCTCTACCTCTCTTTTAAATCAGAACCAGTGAAGGCGGTGAAGGTCCTGTGTGAGTGTCTGGAGGTGGTTGGAGGATGGATGGCGGCTAACAGATTGAGGTTGAATCCTGACAAGACAGAAGTACTGTTTTGGGGGGACAGGAGGCGGGCAGGTGTGGAGGATTCCCTGGTCCTGAATGGGGTAACTGTGCCCCGGAAGGACCAGGTCACAGCCTGGGAGTCATATTGGACTCACAGCTGTCCATGGAGGCACAGGTCAAATCTGTGTCCAGGGCAGCTGTTTACCAGCTCCATCTGGTACGTAGGCTGAGACCCTATCTGCCTGCGGACTGTCTCGCCAGAGTGGTGCATGCTCTCGTTATCTCCCGCTTGGACTACTGCAATGCACTCTACGTGGGGCTACCTTTGAAGGTGACTCGGAAACTACAACTAATCCAGAATGCGGCAGCTAGACTGGTGACTGGGGGCGGCTGCCGAGAGCATATAACACCGGTCTTGAAAGACCTACATTGGCTCCCAGTACATTTCCGAGCCCAACTCAAAGTGTTGGTGCTGACCTTTAAAGCCCTAAACGGCTTCGGTCCAGTATACCTGAAGGAGCGTCTCCACCCCCGTTCTGCCCGGACGCTGAGGTCCAGTGCTGAGGGCCTTCTGGCGGTTCCCTCATTGCGAGAAGCAAAGCTACAGGGAACCAGGCAGAGGGCCTTCTCGGTAGTGGCGCCTGCCCTGTGGAACACCCTTCCAGCAGATGTCAAAGCGATAAACAACTACCTGACATTCAGAAGACATCTTAAGGCAGCCCTGTTCAGGGAAGTTTTTAACGTGTGATATTTTACTGTATTTTTGGTTTCTATGGAAGCCGCCCAGAGTGGCTGGGGAGGCCTAGCCAGATGGGCGGGGTATAAATAATAAATTATTATTATTATAACCAAATGGAATTCAGTGGGACTTACATGCTGAGTCAACATATATAGGATTGTCCTGCAAGTTCTGGGTCCCCATTACTAATCTTGGCACAATACTCTGTGTATAGCAAGGCAATCTAGTTAGTGTCTTCCATAAAATGGGGGTGCAAAAACTGATACACTTTATTTATTGTCCGTTGTATGGAAGAATCAGTAACATAACATAAGATGCTGCAAAAGAAATGATTGCTAAGCCTTGTGTTTTTTTATTTGATGTTTTTATTAAATGATTTTCATAGTTAGCAAGGGTACATAGAATGTTTGTTTTCAATTAATTGAGTCCTTTCTACAGGTCAGTTACATTCGGTGTGAGACATTGCTGTCATAGACACTGTGAGGTTGGGGGGGGGGAGAAGAATCAGGAAGAGGGGGAAAAGAAGGGGGTGCTGATCTTTCATTCTTTTGTTTGATGTATGTGCAGAGTTTTTGTGTCAGTGTTGTGAGGATAAGGTCTTTGGTATAGTTTGTTTTTGCATTTGGCTTATGCATTTGTTCACTGTTGGCCAAGATAGAATGGCCAAGCATTGACTGGAGCAGAGGACTACCAGAATGTGTATGTTTTAAAGGGCAGTGAGGTTCTTTGTTCAAGCTGTTCCAAAATGGCACTGACTGCATGATTAGAGTAACTGGGAAATTTCCCTGGAGTAGTTCAGGGTGCTTTAGTTTGTATGAGCAGCACTTAGTGATTTGCTGCCTGCATCAATAAAAGAGGGGAGACAAAGCAATAAAGCTTAACAAGTAATTGAGTGATTAAGTTTTCTTCCCTCCCGAAATGTGTTTTGAGCACAGTAAGGGACTGTAGCCTTGTCAGCTAAACACTTCGCCACCCAAAAGCAGCCTGCCAGAGCCTGACATCAGAATTATTCAGAAAGAGGTTGGTTTTTTTTTGTTTTTGTTTTAAGAAGCCTTTTTTTTCTGACTTACACATGCGTAGATACATCTCCAAGCATTGCTTTCTGCATTGTTTGGTTTTATAAGATTCTGCTGAATGGATTTATGCTTTTATATTCTTGATAGGTAAATCAAAGAATATAAAAAAGCAGGCCGTAACTTTTGTTATGACCAAGTCCAGAATGTCAGAGCTGAAGTAACCTTGTAATTTTATCCAACCTCTTCATACGTTCTTGTTGGATGCCTTCGGTTTGTCATGAGGCCTTCCTTGGAAAACAATTGTCACCCATTTCCTTTGAAGTCAGCTTTTAAGCTGCCACAGAGTTTCATTGCCTTTTTTATTATTATAGAACACAGATGCAATAGATAGAAAATGAGATGCACTTAGGCTCCAGGGAAACTGGTGGAGTGTATGTGCCTCTTTCCTTCAAGTTTCAATGGGAGCAAACAGCTTCTACAATTGTGCCCTAACATCAGTTCCACCATGGGATTGACGCTTCTGTCACTTATAGTTGACTTATTGGAATATAAGGGGGCATTTCCTCTTTAGACTGCAGCCACCAGAGGGTGACATAATTGCAAAAAAATCGAACTTCTGTCACTTGATCTGTCCAGGGATGATAGAAGCTATTGTCATGCTCATTATGTTGTGTAAGATAAGGTGAAGTGGGGAGACACACACCAACATGGCCTTGAAGCAACAGGAAGCTAGATAAGGCCTCCAGCACCTTTGCTGTGAGCTGAGTGAATTAAGCCTCCTCAGATGCATTTTGCTTTTCTTTTATTAATCAGCCTTTCCTTATTTGTTTAACTAATAGATTCCAGCAGCTCGCCCTCTCTCTTACACACAGCCACATCTGCTGTGTAAATACCTGTGTGACCCTTTCCTTCCGGTGTCAGCAAATGGTACCTGGAGAGAAAGTGTCTCCTTTTGATGACATGGAAGTCCCAACTTCCTGGCATGGGAAGAGCGAAGTCCCTGTACACCTTCTCCCCCCTTCCTAACTAGTATGTTGATTTGGAATGGGAGCAGGTTCTTGGCAGGTTGATTTGGAATGGGAGCAGGTTCTTGTCTCATGATAGCATTGCTAAGGGAAAGGCTCCATTCCTAAACTGCACAGTTGTGTTTTTCAAATTCACATTGTCAGGAGTGGCTGGTACCGAAGTTCCCCACCTGTGTTGTCAGCTCAGTGGTCAGACCCATGGAAGGGAGGGAAACAGAACGGAAAAGGCTGGGCAAGGCAGGTCCATCAGAGGAGAGATGCACAACTAGCCAGAGGAGAAAGGCAGAAAGGCACGTTGGGTGATACATTTAGAGGGGGAGGGAGCAGGAAAGGAGTAAAAAAAAAAAAAAAAGGAGAAGAAGGAGCAGAGAAAGAGGCAAATAAAACGATAGGCTATGAGTAAGCTATGAAGGAACACTGTGTTTTAGGAAATACTTCAGCTCAGCCTTTGCACTGTTGGCTGAACACCCCCTGTTGTGCAGATAATGGTGAAAGCTCTCTATTGGAGTCTCCAGGTCCAATATAAAGACTATAAGAAGGGAGAGCAGGGACCTTGAAGATCCCAACAGCTGTTAATTAAGCAAGCAAGCACACAGGTCACCTTTGTCATAGGATGCCTATGTCCTGCCAGGCCTGCACCCAATCTTGTTTTTGTACAATCTTGTTTGTTCTCAGTAACTAAAATTATATTATCGACATATACAAGCAGAAAGGTTGTTTTCCTTCATTTGCAAGGAATTGTACAAAACAAAGTGGCACTAATAAAGAAAAATTCCAAGGTGGCAACAGAAAGCAAACTAAAATGCTTTTGCAGTTCATCAGAACTTTCCAGCAATATCAGATTATAGGAAAACTGATGCTATTAACAGTAACTCTTCTAGTTTGTTTATTGATTTGGCAACTTCTATGCACATGACGTCTGAGGCTAAGCCCCCCCCAAGAATTAAATGATAACTCATCAGAAGCAGCTACAATTGCAAATGGAAACAAAATATTTGTGAAATGAAGAGGAGCAGGTTTGCTCAAGTGTGTTGCAGGTAGAAATACTGTTTGTAATGAAGTGAGAACAGCAGTTGCTTGAATTAACAAATAAGAAAGTTTTGAGAATTTACATGTTAGATTAAAATTGATTAATTCATTGAGAAGAGGATTGTAAGAAAAACACTGGGGCCTAATTTGAATAATAGAGTGCCTGGTATCTGGTGGGCAATCTCCTCCTTTATTTCCACACTGTGGCTGCAGACCAAATCACCTGTCAGGAGAGCTATGAGATTCAGGTGAGGGTCATATGCCTTGTCAATCCCAGCAGGTATATAACAGGAAGACCAGCCTACGCAGGCCAATTACAACTTCATTTTCCTAAGAAAAATGGTGGGTGGGTAGTGGCCTCACAAGTGGAGTAGCTTAGGGTCTCTCTTCATCTAAATCCGGTCCTGCCCAGCTGGCATGGCTAATGGCCAGGTATTGTGGGAGTTTTGGTTCAGCAATGTCTAGGAAGCCAAAGGTTCCCTACCAATCATTTACAAATTAGGAGAAGCTACACGAAGATTTTAGTGCAACCAGAATGACTGACCCTGAAACCTGAGTCAAAATTATTGTCATGTTACTGTATCCTTATCCGTCTTTGGCTGATTGGGTAGCATGAAGTGCTTTCATAAACAAATGTACATGAGGCCTGTTATCTCAGTTTTATCACTGTGTTTTTTGCAAGGCAAATCTACACTGGGTCTTGAAAAGAAGCCAAAATAATGGATTACTTGTACCATTGTTCGAATACTGGTTCTCCTTTTTCCTTGGCAGTCAGCTCTTCCAAAAGCGATAGGGTCAATATAATATTGTTTCATGTGCACAAGTGTGCACAATTGATGGGTAGTTCTGGTTGTACTACTACAACCCTACAGTCATAGGATGTGCATGGAGGTTGCCTGAGGACACCCAGACAGATCCAGAAACCCCATCTCTTTCTAAAGATATACATTATACATATACATATACATATACATATACATATACATATACATATACGTACGTGTGTGTGTAGTACAGGGATTGCATGAAAAGTTTACCAGCTTTTAATATGAGCAAATGTATGTCATTGATAGTTGACAGCTGCATAACAGGCAAAAACAGGCAGATTCATGGAGATGCAATGATAGGCAAAGTGTCATCAGTTGATTTCTGACAGTTACGCAGCTGTGAAAGTCATGAGGCATCTAATCAATTCACCAAAGTGTTAGTGGCAAAGCTAACAAAGGGGTGAATAAGACCGAAGATGAGAGAAGAGGAAAGTGCTCATTTTACAGCCACATGTTGTACCAAGGACAGCTCAAAAGAGTTGATATGGGAGGCAGAAATTACTAGTTGCTAATTAGAAGTGCAGTATAGCCAACTGGAGCAGCATTAGATGAAAGTACGTAACCTTAAAAAAATGGGCTTATTTTCAAGTACCAAATCAAGTATTGTCCTTGTGTGAATTGCAAAGATCTTAGAGTTAATTCTACCACATTCAGTGCACCCTTCAGTTGGACATAACCAATAAACTGTGAAAGCAAACATTTTCCTACTTTCTTTTTCTTTATGTAGGTTGAAGACTGACTTGGAATTAGCTATGGTAGCAATCAATACATCCTTAATCCACTGCTGCCTGAATTTATTTATCCTTGTGCCTACAAGGATAAATAATACATGCAGGGCAAATAATTCTCTCTTAAGTAAGTGGCTATTCAGTGGTCTTAGAGAATGGCACACAGTTAGGCTAAATGTTTTTTTGAAGCTCATAGGTACGAATGGGGGAGAGGAATTTACTTTGGTTTAATGTGAGCTACCTAACTGGTACTTCCTTAAACAATATGCAGGTTGAAACTCCATCATCTTTGGAAATTCAAACATCTCTGAATTTTGGTATCTTGCTTGTCCAAACGTTTTGCATAAATTGCAAATGTTAATGAAACAAATACATCATATTAGGGAGATACAGGGTTTTTTTCTTTAAAAAATGTGTACATTAGGCAAAACTGTGTACAATATTGCTTTGAGAAAGGACAAGTTTGTAGGACAACAAAACTGCATTTCCCTTAAAGAGGGGAGGGGAAACCTCAGAATAGCCCAAAGGGGACCAAGTATGTGAAAATGGAAAATGGTGGAGAGGTGGGAGGGAGATGAAATGGAGAGGCTGGAAATACTCCAAATTGCATGTTTCACCAACTTCAACCCATCTTTTCTAGCCCCATTAACCTTCCTCTGTCCAAATTCCCAAACTTACATTTTTTCCTTAAAGAAACTTTTGGAGGGCCAGCCTATATTCTGTATCATGTTTAGTCCTGAAGAGAACTCCGATGGGGAGAGGTTAGTTCTGTTAGCTACCCTGGAAATATATATGTTGAAAAGTGGATGTAACTGTGTTAAACTGTGTGTAACTCCCCCAAATGCCACACAAAATTAACAGTTGATTTCCTTTCCGGCTATGAACTATACAAAAACTCTGTATATTTCATCAGCACTGAAAAAGATTTTGGTGAAATGAGCCATAGTTAGGCCTGCTAGTCAACCAAGGAAGGATGAGCAAAGGAACATTTGGGCCATCGTGTAAAGGTTTAAGCTCCATCATACTGCATTAATGCATATCAATTACTTTGGCTTTCCATGGCTGTATCAAGCAATACTACTTGCATGTGTAGATAAGGACATAACAAGAGCCCTGCAGAATCAGGCCAAGGACCCATCTCTAGTCTCACAGTGACCTCTCAGATGCCCCTAGGAAGCCCCTGAGCAGAACCCGAGTGCAACAAAATTGTGTTATGTATTGTGGGTTGCAGCCAATTTTAGAGTAGACCCATTGAAACAGATGCATATAACTAACTTAAGTCCATTAATTTGAATGGGTCTACTTGGAGTAGGACTTAGTTGGATACCACCCTGTGCATGTTGTTAAATCCAATCACAGGAAATATTTGATTGAATTATACAATTTAGACCTATTCCCCCCCCCCCCGGTGCATTTTGAAATCATAAATACTGCAGCTGTTTGCAGATTTAAGCAGATAATGTTAATTTTTTGGTGATCCTCATTTGTTCTGCTGTAGATAGGTAATACCCATCTTTAGTATCACTATTGAACTTAATAAATTTTGGAGTCATAAAATCAAGGAATTGTAGAGTTGGAAGGGACCCACACTTGGGGCTGAGTACATACCATCCCACAAGTAATGAACGGAAATTACCTGGCAGACAGCTACAAAGCAGACCGAGAGCCGCAGATGATGAAAGTCAATGAAAAGCAGAAGCTGTTCTGAATAGCAATATTACTTTTCTTTGTGCTACCTAGCAGGTTCCTGTCATTTGAGTTTCCCAGAATCAAGAAGGTAGCTTTGTGGATTTAAATGCCTGGATAATAATGTCTGCACGTTTTCAAATAACCAAGTGACTTTTCTTTCCAATACAGGAAGAGTAAGAGGCCCGGGTAGCACCCTTTGTTCTGTTCCAATCAGGGCTATTTTCTTGTCTTTTTCTTTTGAAAATTTCCAGGTACCATAGTCATAGCATCTCCTCCGACTGTCCTGTTGTCCTGCCTGCGTAATTGCACACAACTTGATATGAGCATCCAGAAAGAAACGGAACTCATGGCAAATGTGAGTCAAGGCCATGGGACAAAGGGAACAAATTGTTTAGCCTCTTGCTGGCTTTCGGTATCCACAGAACTGAGCAGGAAATGATTTTGACAGGAAAGCATGTTCTTCTCCAGCCACCTGCAGCCCATTGATTTCCTGAAGTTCAAAGTTTAGAGAAGAAAAGAAAGCAAACAGTCATCTCTCCCCACCCTGCCTGCCCGCTGTCCCAGGACTGGCTCAGCATTTTTAGCTAGCACTTGCCCACTGCTGAACGTATCTCTTAATGTTATGCTAGAACCAAACACACTATGTAAGGCAGACAACCTTTGCTGGGTGATTGGAGCGCAGGAATGAGAGCAATTTGTACATATGAACCTAGGAAGCTGCTTTATACTGAGCCAGACCCATTGCTGCACTGAGCTCAGTATTGCCTGCACGGACTGGCAGCAGGTCTCTGGAATGTCAGACAGGGGACATTTTCTATAAAATGAGCCCTAATTTACCAAGTTCAGTCCTCTATTTCAGTGGTTCCCAATCATTTTGCTACGTTAACCAACAAGTCCAAATGTCCTTGGTATGGACCCATCTTATTATCAACTTTAAGTGCTTGTCAGCCAATGGTTTCATGTATTTTAATGCAAGTTTGCCTCTTTTATAACCATTACTTGAGGCATCCAAGCAAAAATTTACTTAACCTGCCTATTAATGTGGCATTTGTTAAAATATTTATAGTGCTTAGAAAGTTATTCACAGTTTTGTTTATGGGAACGGAAGATCACCAGCCGTGTGATTGCAGGATATTGCCTCGTAAGCTATAAAAAGTTATTCTACAAACATGTGGTTACACAAAGCAGTGTTAGATGTAAGAAACTATGAATATTTTAAATAAGTTAGCCTCTCTGGCAAGTACCAGTGGGGTGGCTGAGCTTGCATTTTGCCATTGCGAAGGCCAATGAGGAATTTGATAGTTGTCAGACATGGTCTCAGATCATTTTTAATACATAAGACAAAGATAATATTTCTTATTTCAACTCAGTAGACTTCAGATCACCCTTGGTTTAACTATTAAATAATCCCAGAGAGGGGTCCAGTGGAGGTTTACCACAAGGCACCCATACAGGGAGTTGTTTTGAGTGCCTATTACAATTCACCTCTGATGGCAAGCACCTTGTGGCCAGAGAAGAGTTCCCAAGTATGAAAATGCAAGACTGGAGCCTTTCTCATGTTCAATTGCAAGTTTCAACACAGCATTATAATAGGCCAACGGAATAAAAGGTTGTAGGTCATATTCATACCAGTTAAGGACTGAAAGCAATGATTATTTTAGGTTGATCCATTTGCAAGCTGCAACTCACAGATCAGGAAGCACTGCTCTGTTGGAAGGGCTGTTGGGCCTAAGTCTGGTTTAAAGAAAATCAGTTGTTAGTTTTACAGATGGATTTAATATATTATTGTTGTTGTTGTTTTAGTAAATGTCCCTTTTTTTGGTACACTGTCACAATATTTTGGAATGGTGGGTGGTTTTTAAGTTATTTGTGGAAATAACCAATCTAGGAAACCTTAAGAAGGCAGACCAGGGCCCTTGGAGTTGCCTTTCAACATTTAGCAGGTAACATTGGTCATCTGGTCACAGTCCTGCCCACTATGGGGAGATAATGTGTATTTCCATTTAAATTATAGGCACGTCTAGATTTGCATTTAATTCGGCACATGCAGATTTTATGTAAATATGTGTCTATTTATTTATTTATTGCTGATACATTCACTCTTTTTTGGCAATGCATAGGTGTCCATCGTTCTGCTCATTCTCCCTCAGAAATGCTCCTACAATAGTGTTAGGTGCACAACATAGCTCTTAGGGGTATGTTCCCCAGGTGTTCCCCAACATTTCCCAGAAATTTCAGTATTCTTCAAGTTTCACCTGTGTGACACATGCTGGGTAAATGCTGAGATAGCCTTTAAGCAGGGGAAAGCCAAATGTGGGGCTTGAAGGAGATGGAAACACCAGTCCATTTTTCATCAACATGTTTGCAAATGCAGATCAGACAAAAAGTGGTTGGCTAATTATGCAGAACGCGGCCCCAATAGTGGAGCTTCATGCTCCGGCACTGGGGGGTGGAGAGCAGGCGGGGGCATAGCTGGCGCACGTCCCGGAGGCGTGGCGCCCAGCGTGGACGGGGGGCAGCCACGATGGCACCCCACCGGGATTGCACTGGCGGGGGAGGTGTGCTTCCCCCGCCCCCTCTTCCTGCGCTCACGCCAATGGCAGAAAATGAGCAGCTGATCTTGGAAAAGCCCAGTTGGTAATGGCATTTAAGGTGGCAGCGTTTGTGCTTAGAGCAAACAATATCTGAACTGCTTTCATGAAAGCAAATGCTGTATAGACTGTCAACAGGCTGAGGCCGAGTGATTTGTTTATGGTCAGCTGGCCAAT
This sequence comes from Podarcis erhardii, assembly GCF_964252035.2. NCBI lineage: Eukaryota > Metazoa > Chordata > Lepidosauria > Squamata > Lacertidae > Podarcis > Podarcis erhardii. The sequence goes on along the minus strand of NC_138498.1, from coordinate 52,126,185 downwards.
GGTTTTAAATGTTCTGTTGACTGATCTTTTGCAAGTATTTTATGATCTTCTTCTTCTTGCTGTCCCGCTGAGATAGCAAATCTCAGCAGCAATAAACAACTCACAAGGAAGGAAAGATGAGGAAGGAATTGCAAAGAGATGCACGTCATAGTGTAGGGGCCTTGCTGCAGAGTGGGATGGAGGCATAATACCAAACATTTGAGAACACTGGTGTTCACAGGGTTGGGCAAATATGCCAGACTAAATTTTTAAAAAATATATAACTAGCATCAGAGAACAGATCTGGTAAATGAATGGTGGCAAGACCTGGAACAGACCTGGCCCCTGATAAATTTGTAGTCCTCAGCTATTCCTCCTCCCAGGAGCCCTCTGTCCAGCACCTATGCACTAGCCTTGGTTGGCAACGAAGTTCCACAATGGAGGCTGCCATGTCTATGCTAGGAACAGGGAATCTGGTGGTGGAAATGAGGGGAAATATTCTAGTCAGCTCTCCATGGGCCCCAAAGTAGCCAAGTTTGCTAACAATATACAGTGGTACCTCGGGTTACATACACTTCAGGTTACATACGCTTCAGGTTACAGACTCTGCTAACCCAGAAATAGTGCTTCAGGTTAAGAACTTTGCTTCAGGATGAGAACAGAAATCGTGCTCCGGTGGCGCGGCAGCAGCAGGAGGCCTCATTAGCTAAAGTGGTGCTTCAGGTTAAGAACAGTTTCAGATTAAGAACGGACCTCTGGAACGAATTAAGTACTTAACCTGAGGTACCACTGTACACAGTGCTCCATTACCCTGTGGGAATATCATTTGTGAGATGTCCTGTGTGTGAGTTGGCAATAGATATTCTGGTCTCTCTCCCTCTCCACCCTTTTAAGGATATCACACTCTACTGCCACATTAATTGAGCTCTTAAAAGGAGCTGCACACCACCTGTAACACCCTGTGCACCATCTGCTTCCTTAGGGAAGTGAAATTCCAACCTGCCACTTGAAACATCTTGTTCTTTTGCTATTGGAAGGTGACAGAGTCATGCTGCTCTACGTGCTCTGTGGAGCACACGGCCGGCACGCTTGCTGTCTTGCAGCTGAAATGGACTTCTTTGTGGAAACAGGCAATGATCTGTAAGAACTCATGCCTAGTCAAACAGAAGGGAAACAATCAAGGTGGAACATGATACTGATAATGCGTCACCAAGCCAAGGCTGATGAATGAGCAAATGAAACCCTAAAAGGGCAGGACAGTGTGGCAGGGAATGTTTGTTTCTCTATATTTTTGCATGTGATTGTATCTATACAAAGGGAGGGCTTAATTTATTTCCAGAGCAAGTTGGCCATTTGTTCTCATTTTGTGCCTACTTAGATGCATCCTCTTGCACAAAGGAGAATGAAGGCATTGTTCGTTTGGCTGCAAGATGACCTTTTTGTGTGGGTGGAATCTTTCACCAAAGTCTGCAGCATTTTAGACAAATACTATGGTTTGATTTCAGTGTTTCCTAATTGAGCTTTATGCCACTAGGGAATATAAGAAGAAAAGGTGTTTGGTGCTCAAATTTCCCTCTGCTTTCCAATGGACTGTGGTTTTTTTTTTTGCGGCCTCTGCCTTTGACAGACCACTGTTTGAATACAGGCATTTTCACTGTATGAAAAAGTACTTCCTTTTATCATCCCTAAATCTCCCATTGTTCAGATTCTATGGTTGACCCCAGATCAGGGGTGGGCCTGCATTTTTGAGGACCTGAAGCTTGAACTGTTATGGCGGCCCCTTTGCAGCCAGCAATGAGGTCTGAGTAACCACTCCTATCTTCTTCAATGGAGTTGTTCCACAACAGATCACCAAACCTTTATAACACCTGTGCTACTGATTCCCAAAGGTTGGGATTGTTGAAACATATACAACAACAAAAATAATCAATTTGAGTTCTGCAATGCAAATTGGGTCTACTAGACCCCAAACTTTTAAGCAATGTGGACTACAGTTGCTTCCGGCGCCCTTTCGGGATTAGGAGCCCTGAAGCTTAAGCTTCAATCATTTCATAGTAGATCTGAGCCTGCCCCAGATTTTATTACGAGGAGGGGAAACTTATATCTAGCCATTTTCTCTGTGCACCTTCGTTAAAGACAACCACATCAAATATATATATAAAGGCATTGTGGTATTGGTAGTTTTATTTTCAATCCTTTCTTAATGCATGCTAACATTAAGTTCACCTTTCTCACTTCTGCCACATGATGGATTAATATTTTCAGTGAGTTGTTTAGCATGACCACAAGATCTCTTTCCTGGCCAACCAATGCTGACTCAGCACCAGTGTATATATGGTGTTTCAACCCCCCCCCCTTATGCTCCCCTTCTACTTCTTTTTTTAAAAAAGCTTTTACTTATTTCAAATGTTGTTGCACTTCTGGCTGACTAATGGTGCTTCCGGACAGGGACCTAATCTTGAAAATGGGCCATTCAGATATTCCAAATGGGTTGTTTGAAACAGTTGTTACGGTTCCCCCCTTTTTTCATTTAATTTCCCCAGAAAGGGTAAATCCAGACTAGATGCAGGGGGGTGGGGGATACTGACCAGCATTTTTATGTCAACAACATCATGTAGATGTTTTCAGAAAGCTTGCATGCCCGAGCAGCACCCATCCCATGATAAACATCCATTCAGAAGCACCCTGAACCACCTTCAGGAGACTGGCAAATGTGACTCCTCCCTTTCCAGCACAGCAATAAAAAGACTCCAAACTTTTACTAGAAAGTAGTTGTGCTTTATCAGGCTCTGCTGCTTTAAACAGCCCCACTGTGTCAACAGAAAGGCATAGGCTCCCTGGATACTAATGCACCTGACAGCAAACAACCACTTAGACAGGCAAGACATTAAAGGTTATAACGGCAAATATAGCCAGAGATTCTGTAAAATCCATTAACTTAAATGAACGGCAGCACTTTCCTTGCAGACCCTGAATGGCAGCTAAATGAAAGGCCAGACATTTGGGTTAGTGTGGGCATTGTGTTCACAGAGAAAGTTTGGATTTGCTAAATCCAGCAAGACTTTTTTTTTTGGATGAAAAAATTCTTTATTGAAATTCATTAATGTCATTCAGATTTAACTTCACACATACACACACATACTATATATATTTTTAAATTAGTTTAACTTAGAATGTTAATTTCACCTTCTAATTCCACTTAGATTTCAGCTAAGCTAAAATCATATAATGGTACATAAAACAAAACAAAACAAAACAACAACAAACTGAAGTAAAATAAATCCAGCAAGGCTTTTCAGTAGTGGCACCTGCCCTGTGGAATGCCCTCCCACCAGATGTCAAAGAGAAATATAACTACCAAACTTTTAGAAGACATCTGAAGGCAGCCCTGTTTAGGGAAGCTTTTAATGTTTAATAGGTTATTGTATTTTAGTGTTTTGTTGGAAGCCGCCCAGATGGGCGGGATATAAATAAATAAATAATACTAATTATTATTATTATTTTCATTGTTTGTTTACAACTTTGTAAACATTTTGTGGAATAAGCATTATTTCTTAGGAAAATGAAGTTGTAATGGGCTTGGGCAGGCCGCAGGCCTGTTATATACCTGCTGGGACTGACAAGGCATTTGACCCTCACCTGAATCTCATAGCTCTCCTGGCAGGTGATTTGGTCTGCAGCCACAGTGTGGAAATAAAGGAGGAGATTGCCCACCAGATACCAGGCACTCTATTATTCAAATTAGGCCCAGTGTTTTTCTTCTCAATTAATTAATCACTTTTAATCTAACATGTAAATTCTCAAAACTTTCTTATTTGTTAATTTGAGCAACTACTGCTCTCACTTCATTACAAACAGTATTTCTACCTGCAACACACTTGAGCAAACCTGCTCCTCTTCCTTTCACAAATATTTTGTTTCCATTTGCAACTATAGCTGCCTCTGATGAGTTATCATTTAACTTTTGGGGGGGGATTAGCACCAGACATCATGTACACAGAAGTTGCCAAATGACCCAGCTAGAAGGGTTACTGTTAATAGCACCAGTTTTCATTAATAAAGCAGTAACATAAATCTCTATTGATACATATCAGGTGTGTATTTCAGCGGTTGAACGTACAGATTTATGGCCATGCTGCAGTGTAGTGCTTATGCTACTGTGAATAAAAGGTGGCTGGGCTCATCGTCCCGGGGATTGGGGTGGGGGTGGGAGAGAGGTGACAAAACTGATTTCCAATAAGTGCCCTTCCTTTATTTCCATAATAAGTCCTTGAGTCTGTACTCTGGATAGTGGCACCAGGGACCTAGAAGGTGCAGCGCTTGTCAGTCCAACCCCTGCACAGACTCATCAGGGCTGACCTTAAGGCAATTGGACCAATTTGGCCAAATTGGGCCCCGCAGGCCGCTCCTAAGGGGGTCTCCACACCATGGCAGTCTAGATGGATTTTATTTATATCTATAAGATTTTGCAGACTTTGGCTGTGAACTGAGGCCCTGCAAAAAAACAAAAACAAAAACAAAAAAACAAACTAAAGTTGGGCCCCACTTCTTCCAATTGGGCTCCACTGGCTAGCCCTGAGACTCATAGTTGCTGGGCCTGAGTTTCCCTGCCCTTGCGTGAAGTCTTGGGTTTGCAATTTTGGGAGAGGGGAGACTGCGGCACTGGGGAGATGGCAAGCTGGCGAGGCCCCCTAGATTTAGAGGCCCAAGTTGCCCTGCCCTTGCATGAAGTCTTGGGTTTGCAATTTTGGGAGAGGGGAGGTTGCCTGCTGGGGAGCGGGCAGGCTGGTGATGTAGCACCCTGCTTGTGGTTAACGCTTAGCTGGAATGAAATATTCAACGCAGCAATAGAGAAATTAAAATAGTAATTTATTTGTCAGACAAATAAATAAGAGGCACAGTGGTACATGGTTACCAAGCTCTGGCCTGGCCTCCTGCCATTCTGGCCAGCACTTATATTCCCTTAATCCAGCCCCCTTTGCTCCTCCTGTGGCTGCCTCTGTCCAATCAGCCTGGTTGAAATTCCTATTGGCTGTTTGGTAGAACCAATCACAAAAGATACACCCACAAAAGATACACCCACTTCCTTGCCCTTATAAGGGAGACAAAGAGCTATATATATGACATATAAGTAATAATATATCTTACATGGAATCTTAATTACCAGCTCACCTCTTGCCCTCCTTGCCCTATTGCCTTCTAAAACAAATGGTTAATCTTACATTTTTATGTTCAACAGATGTCAAGGATCTTGAGTTTCACATCAACATTGAAAGATTTCCTTCATTTAAGGTTTCTAAACAAATGCCTGACAACTATATATCAAGACTGCTTGGATGGCGTCTTCTGTCTGGCAGGGGGGCTAGGCTCATTTGCCCCTCTGGTCTCCTATTGCAATATGACTCTATGAAATAAGAATCTAGCATTTCTTAAATCCTTTGCATAATTACATTTAAGCCAATATATTTAAGCTAATATATTTCATACATTTATCATAGGTAGCCTCTTAAAAGAATAAAGCTTTTCAAAGTAAAAAGGAAGAAACTCAGTAAAACACAGCTTTTAAAAAGAAACCTCTTCAGTGTACACCTCCCCCTTTCCCCCTCCTTTCCCAGCCAGCTAGATGCTTCTCCCATTAGCTCTTCTCAACATTTATTGCCTTTTTTAACTCTCTCAGTTTAAGAAACAGCTTTAGAAAAGACTTTTCAAAAATGTTCTCTTTTCTTCTAGCTAAATGTTTTTCCCCATTTGCTCCTGGCCTTTGAAAATACAACTCAAGGTTTAAGAGAGGCCCCATGGTATCATGTTACTATTTGCCCATTCCTAATGGTGTTTTCTCAGCCTTTTTTATCTTCTGTATCATGTAGGATCAGTGTCCTCGCTCTCAGCCTTTAATTTCCTCTTTTTATGACTTTGAGAATTGTTTTTCTACTATAAATCAATGGGGCCCCCTTGTCTTAGGAGAATGGCCAAGGTTTTCTCTGCCTGGCATGAAACATTTGAAAATCTAAGCCCATTTAATTTAGGAACCTGATCAAGATATAAGCCAATATAAGTCTTGATTAAAAATGCAGTCTATATTCAGATGCCACATTCCCCCCTTTCAAGCTCAAGGACCTTCATCCCAAGTGTCCTTGATAGCTTGACCTTCATCATATTCCTGAGGTAAAGCTCTGTATAGGGCCATGATATGAGGTAGAGTTTCATTTGAAACCATCTTGCTAATTGTACTTCTAAAACATGAAATGATACATGGCATCATACATAAAACCAATACTACTACTGTCAAGAAAAACAAGCAAGACAATAGTATCCCTTTGAGTCCTGTGACATTAGGTAACCAATTGGTGAGCCATCCCATATCCCATCCTTCCCATGTTTGTACTGGGACATGTGCTATATTCTCCATCTTTGTGGCCAACACACGGATTGCCTCACCATTATCAGAAATGTTAAAGCAACAGGCATTCCCTGTCAAGTTCAAGACTCCACATAGGCCTCCTTGCCTGGCAAGTACATAATCCATTCCCATTTTCAGCTGCAAAATGGCGGCTCTACTTTCATCCAACTGTTGTGCAATAAGTCTCAAACTCTGGGCCGTTGCATTGGTTACAAGTTCCACTACTGCTTGCAATCGAATTATTCTGTTTAGATTATAAATAGGATCCCGTGCCCCTTGTATGAGCTCACCAGGATTCCAGGAGGCAGGATCATAATAGGCTATAATGCGCTCTGGCGGCCAATCATCAGTACCGCTCCAACTTTGGGTACTTCCTCCTGCTATATGAGAAATATCAGCGTTTCTTCGTGTACGCTTGGCCGAACTAGTGGGCATAATCCACATTGGTGGTAATACCCAACCCAAGAAACAAGTCCCACTCCATTTGGAAGGGAGTTTCTTGTATGCCCATTCTCCACATATCCACCACAACCATCGGGTCTGAGGTTTTTGGTACGTGGAATACAGAAGGCGAAATACCAAAAGGGGTAGAGAGTTCACAGTGCAGTATGTTAGATTGCCTTTTTCTGTCACAGTTATGTTCCACACCACTTTCCATGCGTGAATAAAAGGAGGTGCACAGGGCAAGGTATTCCGAGTTCGATAGGTAGTACCGTGTGCCCAGGTATGACTATTCTTAATATAATCCCAAGTATAGTGACAATGAGAAGAGCCTATCATGGGAGAATCAGCTGCATCTGATGATTTATGTACACAGAATTCCCCTTGTACAGGTATAACTCGTAATGGTTTAGTTGAGTTCCATCCGGGGAAATTCTGTATTTCAGTTTGGTGTGGCATTTCGCTTACCATACCAATGGCATCTAATGGTATCGGTAATAAGGGCATACCTCCCTCTGAATCATCTGGCCCAAGAGAGCAAACAAGGCAATTGGTCCTATTTGCAACATTAGCTACCATTTCAGCTAAACCTACCCACATATTGTGGTCATGGCTGAATCCATATTTAGCCAATTTGGTCAGATTCAAGGACCCTTCCCCTTCCCAAGGGATCAGGATTAATAATAAAATCATGTTGATGTCTAGTATATGCATTCCTTCCACAAAAGATTACCTTATTGTGATAGCAAATAATTATTAGCCCCAATATAATTCCCCCAGTGACAGAAATGGGGAACCACCAAGACCAAAACATATATCCCGAGGATCCCCAATGAGTAATATCTCTGATAATTGTTCCACAAGGGGGGCAGTCAATCAATTGTATTAGAGAATCTTTCCGTTCACAGTCGCTGGTTCAGACGCTCCTCAAGCTTCAGGCGTGCGCAGGTCAGCCAGCTTCCAGGTTGTGGCTGCAGCAGGCCGGTCGTCAAATGTTGCCCGTGACCTAGCCCGTTCCCGGTAGGGCTAGATACAGGGGTTTTTGGAGAGAGTTAGTTTTAAAGGATTAGAGGGGTCACCTTTGCACGTCCAACTGCCTTCGGACTTCTTCAAACGAGAGTGATGAATCCAGGGGGTCACCTCAGCTACCTTCACCGCTGTTGGAGTAGAGAGCAAGACGGTGTAAGGTCCACGCCACTTAGGTGCAAGCGGATCACGTTTCCACTCTTTCACCCAAACGCTATCGCCAGCCTGGAACTGATGAATCGGCTCGGCAATGCTGCACGGCGTGCGTTCGAGGGCCCACCTGTTAAGAGAAACAAAAACACGGGAGAGAGATTGCACTTGTCCCTGTGTCACATGATCTCCTATTTGTTTAAGGTCAGCTGGAATATCCTGAACAAAGGAGGGCGGTCTCCCATACAGGAGCTCAAAAGGTGACAACTTAAGTCTTTTTGTGGGTGCACACCGAACACGAAACAGTGTTATGGGTAACACATCTACCCATCCCAATCCCGTTTCCTGGGTTAATTTTGCCAATTGGGTTTTCAGAGTCCGATTCATTCTTTCAGTTTTCCCTGAACTCTGAGGCCTATATGCTGTATGCAGTCTCCATTTTACTTGTAGGACTCGACATACTTCTTGTACTACTTGATCAATGAACGCTGGCCCATTATCACTTCCAATGCATCTAGGTAATCCAAACCTTGGGATCAATTCAGTGAGGAGTCTTTTAGTTACCTCTCGTGCCTTTTCAGTTCGGGTGGGAAAAGCTTCAACCCATCCGGTAAGAGTATCTACAAACACAAGGAGATACTTGAATCCCTTAGAAGGGACCAGCTCTGTGAAGTCCACAATTAGGCTTTCCATGGGGACGTATCCCACATGCTGAATTCCAGGAGGTTGTACCGGTCCCTGCCTGGGATTGTTTTTAGCACAAAGAACACATTTCTGTGAAATGCAAGTTGCTAATTGTGATAGATTAATAATATACAACTTCCGACTGAGACTCTCTCTAGTTGCAGTACCGCCAAGGTGAGTAGATTCATGATAATTTCTTACAATTGTGCCTGCTAGATGATGAGGTACATAAATCCTATTGTCCGGCAGGATCATCCAACCGTCCTTCACAACTGCTCCTTCCTGTTCAGCCCACTTCCTCTCTTCTGGGGTATAGTGAGGTTTAACATCTTCTGGAACTACCTCTGGTATGAGGGCTGCTATAAATCCTCCCACAGGCTTTTGGGCTGCCTCTCGGGCTGCTTTGTCAGCAGCATGATTTCCTCTGGTTATTGGATCCCTTCCTCGTCCATGACCTTTGCAGTGCATTACAGCAATCTGTTCTGGAGCCCATACTGCTTCTAACAGGATTTCTACTTCAGGTCCATATTTCAAAGCCTTCCCGTGGGCTCCGATTAGACCTCTTTCTTTCCATAGAGCTCCATGTGCATGCAGGGTTAAGAAGGCATATTTTGAATCAGTATAGATGTTTGCCTTACATCCGGCTGCCAATTGCAGAGCTCTAGTTAAACCTATAAGTTCAGCCTTTTGTGCTGAGGTGCCAGCAGGCAAAGCTTCAGCTTCCACAACTTCCTCATTGGTGACCACAGCATATCCTGCTCGTCTGGCACCTTCATGCAGGTAACTGCTACCATCCGTATAATATACAACATCTGGATTTTTCAATGGCTCATCTTTCAGATCAGGTCTACTGGAATAAACTTCATCCATTACTTGGAGACAATCATGTGATTCCTCATCATCTACCTCTGGTAGGGGCAGCAAAGTCGCTGGATTGAGCATATTCACTACTCGTAGATGAATCCTGGGATTTTCACACAATAGGCCTTGGTATCTAGCCATCCTTGGGTTCGTTAGCCAATAACTACCCTTATATTCCATGAGTGTCAGAACAGCATGAGGTACATTCACATACATCGTCTGGCCGAAGGTAAATTTATCAGCTTCTTTGACAAGGCTCGCAGTGGCCGCTACTGCCCTTAGGCATGGAGGCCATCCTTTTGCTACTGAGTCCAATTGTTTAGACAAATAAGCTACTGGACGGTTCCAACTTCCTAATCTCTGGGTCAGGACTGCCGCTGCAATCCCATTCTGTTCATGTACATACAGCTGAAAGGGTTTTTCCGAATTAGGCAATCCAAGGGCTGGTGCCTCCATAAGTCGTTGTTTGATAACTAAAAAGGCTTGTTTCTGCTCAGGTCCCCATACGAATGGGTCCTTTTCTGCACCTCGAGTGCTTTCATGTAAGGGCTTGGCCAGACTACTGAAATCAGGTATCCATAGTCTACAAAACCCTGCTGTTCCCAGGAATCCCCTAAGTTGTTTTCTTGTGGTAGGTTCCTTGATAAGGCAAATAGCTTCTTTCCTCTCTGGTCTCAATGCTCGTTGTTGGTGTGAGATGTCAAAGCCCAAATATTTGACCTTTTCTAAACATAACTGTGCCTTTTTCTGGGAAACTCGGTAGCCAGCTTCCCAGAGCAAGTGGAGCAGTTCCTCTGTCCCTTCTTTACAGGTATCAAAATCCTTTGCAGCTAGTATAAGATCATCCACATATTGCAGAACCACCTTTTCTCCCGGTGTTGAGGGGTAACTTGTTAGATCCCTCGCCAAGGCAGTGCCAAATAAAGTTGGGGAATTTTTAAATCCCTGGGGCAATCTTGTCCAGGTTAGCTGGCCTTTTGTTCCTGTCAAAGGGTCTTCCCACTGGAAGGCAAATATAGGTTGGCTCTGTGGTGCCAGCCGGCAACAGAAGAATGCATCTTTCAAGTCCAATACAGTAAAAAATGTTGCTTCTGGTGGGATCAAACTCAGCAAGGTATATGGGTTTGGTACATTTGGGTGCAAGGTCTCGATAGCCTGGTTTACGAGCCTCAAGTCCTGCACTGGCCTGTATTCATCTGTCCCAGGTTTTCGAACAGGCAAAAGGGGTGTGTTCCATTCTGATTGGCAAGACTTAAGCAGACCATATTTTAATAGGCGGTCCAAATGTTTCTGGATGCCCTCCGCTGCTCACCGGGGTAAGGGATATTGCTTTACAGATACAGGGGTAGCCATAGGTTTTAGGGTTACTACAATTGGAGCTATATTCTTAGCCATTCCTGGTGGGCTATTTTCGGCCCATACTCCTGGTGGCACCTGTAGAGTTCGGAGGAGCTTGTTTAATTCTGTATCCAATGTGGGTTGGACTTGCAAGGCTGACATTAGGCGCCATGATTGTTCCTTAGGTACTGAGAGGGTAATTATTCCTGCTGCTTTTGATGGCAGTTTCATTTCTGGACCTCGAGGAGTGAAAGTGATTTGGGCCTGCAATTTGGACAGCATATCTCTGCCTAAGAGAGGTATTGGACACTCAGGTATATACAAAAACTGATGGGTTAAACGATGTCCCCCAATCTGGCATTCCAAAGGTTGGAGGAAAGACCTCTTAGCTGACTGTCCAGTGGCACTTTTAATGATTACACTTTTGGATGCCTTTTTCTGCAATAGTTCTGGGAGTACTGAGTATTCAGCCCCAGTATCAATCATAAAATCTATTAAATGGCTTCCTAATTGAATCGTGACCGTGGGCTCCTGGAAGCCTAACTTTATGGAGTCCGGTCGTTCCTAGTCTTGAGTAAAATCCTCTTCTGCCAGTCCAATGAAATTGTCTCTACTCCTTCCTTGTCCTGGTCTCTGATATCTTCCATCTCGGATCATTCCCCGTCCCCGTCCCTGGTTTCTTGGGCCGGAGCCTGGGCCTGGGCCTGGGCCTGGGCCTGGGCCTGGGCGTACTTCTTCCAACCTCAAAGGTTCAGGACACTCCCGCTTCCAGTGACCCTCCTTCTTGCAATTTGCACATTGATTCCTTCCCAGTGGTGGATTCCTTCCTCGCCCTCGCCCTCCATTTAAGGGGCGGTGGTCTTGCTTCACTGCTGTGGCTAGCATTACCATCTTTTCCTTCTGCCACTTCTTCTTCTCTTGCTTCTCAGCCTCATCCCTATTCCGATAAACTCGGCGTGCAATGGCCATAATTTGGCTCATCAGCATCCCTTCCCATCCTTCTGATTTCTGAATTTTCTTACGAATGTCAGAAGCGCACTGGGCCACAAATGTAGCAGTAATCATTCTGCTGTTTTCAGGGGCTTCAGGGTCAAAAGGAGTCCATATACGATAGGCTTCCTGCAGCCTCTCTAAAAAGTCTCCCGGACTCTCATTTGGTTTTTGTTCTACTTCTGAGACTTTAGACATATTAGTGGGCTTCTGGCATGCCCTGCGGATACCTTGCACAAGTGTCTGGCGGTAGGTGGTGAGTCTGGCCAGGTGAATTGCATTGTTTGGATCCCAATTAGGATCTTCCAAGGGAAAGTTATCTTGGAGATGACGGTCAATATTATAAATATTTCCCACTCTGGCCTGCTCACGCAAATATATCTGTGCCTTTTCAATTATGTCTCTCCTTTCCTCAGTGGTGAACAGAGTATTTAGGAGCTGGCGACAATCTGTCCAAGTAGGGCTATGAGTATTTACTATTGAAGTCACCAAGTCCATCATAGCCTGAGGTTTTTCTGCAAAAGATGGGGTGTGTGTTTTCCAATTCATCAGATCTGTAGTTGTGAATGGAATATATTGCAGGGTCGAAGTTCGAGGTGGCCGTGGTCCGGGTTGCCCATTAACCAGCGCAGGCTCCTCAAGTGCATCAAATACTCTTCTAAGAGGGGCTACTACGTGACCTTTCTCTTCACTTTGCTCTAGGGGCCTCAAATCATAGGGGATGGTATCTGTCGCAAGGCGTTCTTTTAGCAGCTTTATACGCCTGGCTGTATTGCTTGCTGACCGAGCAAGGTCTCCCTGTAACTTCTGTAACATTTCTCTGGGACTTGGATGTACAGGGGTTTGGGGTGGGCAATCAGTTGTTCCACTAAAGGAGACTGTAGATGGAGGTCTATTAGGAGTCACAGGTGGAATAACCACTTCTGCTTGGGCTTTATTATAGGACTCCAATGCCTCCTGAAGATATTTATCATAATCTATCAAGGAATCAAGCTCTGTGACTCCACTCCCATTATTCATTCCAGTTTCTTGCCTTGGGGTTACAACTGGTGGAGTGTTTGGATTAAGCTCCCTTCGATGTGGAGCATAGGGTGGAGGTGGAAGCACCTCTTCCTCTGGCCCCTCAAAAATGGGTTTGAGTTTATTTGGCAAGATTCCTTTCCTAGCTTCGGCTTTTACAGCCAATAATTTGCATCGTTTGACTTTGCATTCCCTTATCCATGGAGGATTTTTATTTAATGTGCTCAGCCAGGAATCTATATATGGAAATTGTTCTGGGCACCCTCCAGTTTCTTTGGCGATATCAGTCCAAAGTTTGCTTACTAAATTTATATCAAAAGTTCCCTGAGATGGCCATCCAGTAATTTGTTTTGGCCATTCTAGTTCACATAACGTTCTCAAGCGTTCTGGCGTCATTTTGACTCCATATGCCCCTGAGAAGGCTTTCTTAAAATTATTTAACATACACTCAAGAGGTGTATTTCCCCCCTTTGAACCCCCAACTCCCATTGTATGGCCCTGTGAAGTATCCACTCAGTCACTCACAGACGCGCTTTGTGGGTTTCCTTGCCTAGTGAAGTCGCCTTACTAGGAACCGAAGTACTGCCCACTCCACACTCAGGTCAGCTACAGATTGCTCTGTACTTTCTCACACATACAATGCGCTGGATACTTCACCACACTCTACCTCCCAATTTTTCCCTTTTCCTCCACCAGACCACCATCTGATGTACCCAACCACCTAGCGTACTCAGTTTCCCCTTACTGAGACGCAGAAGTTTGATCAAGACTTCTCTTCCTCCTAATTAATTGGAGGGCCAAAAATCCCTTTGTGCACTTACCCTTGGTTGGTTCCCTGTTTCCCCCGGTCCGTCGCCGCCAGTGAGCAGGGTATCAGACAGACGAGTCTTCTGCGTTCCCCCTGGAAAAATTTACCAGTGCGCGCTTTGGGTAAGCAGTTGTCCTCTCTCTTGTACCCTGCCCAGTAGGGCGAAGGGGCTGCGTTCCAGCAGACCACTTATCCGAGTCACAGGGCACCATAAAATGTAGCACCCTGCTTGTGGTTAACGCTTAGCTGGAATGAAATATTCAACGCAGCAATAGAGAAATTAAAATAGTAATTTATTTGTCAGACAAATAAATAAGAGGCACAGTGGTACATGGTTACCAAGCTCTGGCCTGGCCTCCTGCCATTCTGGCCAGCACTTATATTCCCTTAATCCAGCCCCCTTTGCTCCTCCTGTGGCTGCCTCTGTCCAATCAGCCTGGTTGAAATTCCTATTGGCTGTTTGGTAGAACCAATCACAAAAGATACACCCACAAAAGATACACCCACTTCCTTGCCCTTATAAGGGAGACAAAGAGCTATATATATGACATATAAGTAATAATATATCTTACATGGAATCTTAATTACCAGCTCACCTCTTGCCCTCCTTGCCCTATTGCCTTCTAAAACAAATGGTTAATCTTACATTTTTATGTTCAACAGATGTCAAGGATCTTGAGTTTCACATCAACATTGAAAGATTTCCTTCATTTAAGGTTTCTAAACAAATGCCTGACAACTATATATCAAGACTGCTTGGATGGCGTCTTCTGTCTGGCAGGGGGGCTAGGCTCATTTGCCCCTCTGGTCTCCTATTGCAATATGACTCTATGAAATAAGAATCTAGCATTTCTTAAATCCTTTGCATAATTACATTTAAGCCAATATATTTAAGCTAATATATTTCATACATTTATCATAGGTAGCCTCTTAAAAGAATAAAGCTTTTCAAAGTAAAAAGGAAGAAACTCAGTAAAACACAGCTTTTAAAAAGAAACCTCTTCAGTGTACACCTCCCCCTTTTCCCCTCCTTTCCCAGCCAGCTAGATGCTTCTCCCATTAGCTCTTCTCAACATTTATTGCCTTTTTTAACTCTCTCAGTTTAAGAAACAGCTTTAGAAAAGACTTTTCAAAAATGTTCTCTTTTCTTCTAGCTAAATGTTTTTCCCCATTTGCTCCTGGCCTTTGAAAATACAACTCAAGGTTTAAGAGAGGCCCCATGGTATCATGTTACTATTTGCCCATTCCTAATGGTGTTTTCTCAGCCTTTTTTATCTTCTGTATCATGTAGGATCAGTGTCCTCGCTCTCAGCCTTTAATTTCCTCTTTTTATGACTTTGAGAATTGTTTTTCTACTATAAATCAATGGGGCCCCCTTGTCTTAGGAGAATGGCCAAGGTTTTCTCTGCCTGGCATGAAACATTTGAAAATCTAAGCCCATTTAATTTAGGAACCTGATCAAGATATAAGCCAATATAAGTCTTGATTAAAAATGCAGTCTATATTCAGATGCCACAGTGAGGCCCCCTAGATTTAGAGGCTACTTAGCTTATACATAAATCCGGCACTGGACACAAGCAGAGTCTTTGTGTTTGTATCCAACCTATTTTCAGTTTCCTGTGTAAAGTTTGAGATACACAAGGCTAAAAATTCTAGCTACTTTGGTGGATAAGTCTCTCTCTCTCTCTCTCTTACACACACACACCTATGGCAAAATCCCTACTTTGAAGCATGGCTATGCTTCCAAGACAGGTACTTGAATCTTTGTTGAGATTCAAGACAGAACTACATTTGCTTCCGAAGGATATAAAATGGAGGCACCAATCAAAGTCAAGGCACAAAAACCTGGAATCACCCCTGGCTATATTAACTATGCTTCTTTTCCTATCTGGGTGTATGCATGCAACAGATACTTGGGCAAATATGAAATGTGATTCAAGTGCTTACTTGAAATTTAGGTTCACACAGTACCATAACAAATCCACTTAAAGTGGACTTTTTGTGGTTAGGAAGGTGATGTGGAAATGCACTGAAAAGTGTGGAACAAATTAATGGGCAGATGTGTGACACTACACAAGCAGATCAAGATGCATGCAGGATTAATGCTCATTGTCATATCACCTTCCTGCAAAGAAATCGGAATGAATGCTCAGTAAAGATGGACATAGTTTAGCCTTTGCATCAGGATGAACACACAATAAACAGGTCATCTGAATGAGCCCTTGGAGCAGTCTCTGGCTCCATGACAAATTCTCTAAAATCCAAGGAACACACTTCTAAGTCTTCCCTTCCCTAGAGAAGACTAGAGTTCAAGCTCTTTGTGTATCTCTGATGCACATTGTAGAGCAATTTAATACAGATTGGAACATTGGGAGAAGGCAGCTATTTTCTTTTCTTTCAGGCTATTTTAAAACCCCTTTGGTGCCATCTTGGCTTTTTTTCCAGTTTGGTTTCCAATTGTCCTCCTCCTTCACCATCCTCTCCCCCTTTGATGTATTGCTTTCTGCCTTTCATTGATGTGTAACTTAACACCGTTGTTTTCTTCAGGTAGAGGTCAAAATCAAGCCCATAGACCTCATTCCTGAATAAAGAGCTCAGTGATAACAGGAGACTATTGCAAGTCACCACAAATTATGCTGTTCACATTGCACTGCTCTTTGCTGTGTGTGTGTGTGTGTGTGTGTGTGTGTGTGTAAGTGAGGGGAGCGAAATGTTCTTTGAGACAATATTAGTATTAACACATGGGGCATCTGTCACAGCAGTGAGTCCCTAGCTCCTAACAAGAGTCTGGAAACAGAGCCTAGTATGGCTGTTATTACTACTATTATTGATTTGTAGCATTGTTAATGCATCAAGGGGGCGAGGGAAAATGGCAGGTCCCCCCCCCTTTTCTACCAACTGAAACCCACTCCTCACAGTGGTCTATTGTGCTAAAGGACTCAGGTTTGGTGTTAGTTGCTGGGCTGTCATGACCCCTGTGTCCAGCACTGAACTGGACACAGAGTTGGAGGCTGCAGGAACATCAGATGGGGAGCCAGGTCAGGTTAGAGCTTGGAGCTGATGGCTGAACATAGGGAGAGCATTGCCATTGAGGCTGATGGGCAGGAGTCCTCAGAACAACCTCCCAGACCACCAGAGCCTATGGGGCCAGATCCTGGATCCTCACAGGCACCTCCCCCTGAGCCTGAAGAATCAGATGCCTCCCACCACACAGCACCAGTCCAGTGGCACAGGGAGCACACCAGGAAGGAAACTAAGGAGTAGAGAAGGAGGGCCTGGCTTCAGGCAAGAGGGTTGACCCTTTAAAGCTCTGAAGTTCTCTCAAGGGGGCAGATCCTGGAGGAGGTAGCCTGCAGAGGCGCAAAAGGCACCAGTTTGCTCCCAAACTTTGACTTAACTGTCTTCAGGACTCACCCCAGATTATAGGGGGCCTTGATAAGGTGCTGCTAAAGCCACCCTCAAACAACTCCTTAACAACCCCTCAGTGTGGCTGCACTCTCCCCTGCCCTCGCTACTGTAGAAGCAACATACTTACCACCCTCATGATGACATTTTTGCATTTGAGCACTTAAGGTGCCACTTTTGAACGGGAACCAAGCTTGATTCCCATCTGTTGTGGTTGCCCACCATTTTAATTTATCTAAAATGCAATGTCTAAGCTCTAAGACAGCTCTAAGAAAGTTTTGCTTTCTTGTTAAACTAGCATCCTGCTTAAAAATATGCCATTTTGTACGGTGAAGCCTAAGCCACAGCAATGGATATTAATGGCACTTACAGGAAGCATATTACCACCACCAATGTACTGAGGTGCATTCTGCTATTCTGTGGAGAATAATACTTCAAGATCCTCCTTTCATTACAAAAATGTGTACATTGTGCATTCTCCAAATTATCTGCTCTTGGGCAGGTTTGCAAAGCAAAGGTTCTTTGGGTACCAGATTTAAAAAGAGGAAAGATGATTTAATGATGTTGATATGGATTTTGAAGGTACACCGTGGCTATTAACTCAGACAGAGAAGAAGCTCCATCTTTTACAGATTTTGAAAGCGGCAAGAACAGGACCTATTGTTACCACAGATATTGTGTGTGTGGATTACTTATAATTATCAGACTGCTAGAGCTATGATAATGTGTGCTAACCAGCATGTGGCAGGTATTATCCTTAGACCCATAACTTCTTTAACTAAGCTGGGTATTGGAGTGAAGCACCGCTTCCGACAGTTGCACCCATTCTCCGTGTCTTCCATTCTGCAGTGCCCATTGCAGGAAAGGCTAAGACCTTCTAGTAACTGTGTATTCCAGGAATTTAGGTGAGAGCCAGTCATGGATAAATGTTTGACTAACAGGTTGATTGAGCTGGACAACCCAGAGGAGAGTAGAATGGAATAGGTGGAGAAGATCAGCTGGTAGGACCATTCAATGTCAGGAAGAGTTCTTGATGATATTATTCCACCAGCTCCACTGGATTTTGAATCTAGAACTTAAGAGAAATTAGGCAACCATTGGCTTTAAATAATTCTGGGGGATATTCTTCAGATACAGCCCTGGGAGCTCTTTCCAAGGCTGCATCACAAGCCTTGAGGTAGCAGTATTTTGCATTACTTTTGAGGACCTACCCATGGTAAGGTAAAGGTAAAGGGACCCCTGACCATTAGGTCCAGTCATGGCCGACTCTGGGGTTGCGGCGCTCATCTTGCTTTATTGGCCGAGGGAGCCAGGTCATGTGGCCAGCATGACTAAGCCGCTTCTGGCGAACCAGAGCTGCGCACGGAAACGCCGTTTACCTTCCCACCGGAGTGATACCTATTTATCTACTTGCACTTTGACATGCTTTCGAACTGCTAGGTTGGCAGGAGCAGGGACCGAGCAATGGGAGCTCACCCCATTGCGGGGATTCGAACCGCCGACCTTCTGATTTACAAGTCCTAGGCTCTGTGGTTTAACCCACAGCACCACCCACATCCCATGGTACAGTTTATATTTCTTGAGAAGCTGAATACCATCCAGTTAGGCTTTCTGATGAGAAGTAAATGATGAGAGGTTTCTGAGGGACAAACTAGACACTTGCTTCATACATAGCATGCAGCTATATACTTATTCAACATCTTTATCATTATTCAACATCTTTATCAACGACTTGGATGATGGACTCAAGGGCATCCTGATCAAATTTGCAGATGACACCAAACTGGGAGGGGTGGCTAACACCCCAGAGGACAGGATCACACTTCAAAACGACCTTGACAGATTAGAGAACTGGGCCAAAACAAACAAGATGAATTTTAATAGGGAGAAATGTAAAGTATTGCACTTGGGCAAAAAAAATGAGAGGCACAAATACAAGATGGGTGACACCTGGCTTGAGAGCAGTACATGTGAAAAGGATCTAGGAGTCTTGGTTGACCACAAACTTGACATGAGCCAACAGTGTGACGCGGCAGCTAAAAAAGCCAATGCAATTCTGGGCTGCATCAATAGGAGTATTGCATCTAGATCAAGGGAAGTAATAGTGCCACTGTATTCTGCTCTGGTCAGACCTCACCTGGAGTACTGTGTCCAGTTCTGGGCACCACAGTTCAAGAAGGACACTGACAAACTGGAACGTGTCCAGAGGAGGGCAACCAAAATGGTCAAAGGCCTGGAAACGATGCCTTATGAAGAACGGCTAAGGGAGCTGGGCATGTTTAGCCTGGAGAAGAGGAGGTTAAGGGGTGATATGATAGCCATGTTCAAATATATAAAAGGATGTCACATAGAGGAGGGAGAAAGGTTGTTTTCTGCTGCTCCAGAGAAGCGGACACGGAGCAATGGTTCCAAACTACAAGAAAAAAGATTCCGCCTAAACATTAGGAAGAACTTCCTGGCAGTAAGAGCTGTTCGACAGTGGAATTTGCTGCCAAGGAGTGTGGTGGAGTCTCCTTCTTTGGAGGTCTTTAAGCAGAGGCTTGACAACCATATGTCAGGAGTGCTCTGATGGTGTTTCCTGCTTGGCAGGGGGTTGGACTCGATGGTCCTTGTGGTCTCTTCCAACTCTATGATTCTATGATTCTATGATTCTACCGGTATCTTGTTGCAATAGCTAAGCTAAGGAGCCTTAGAAAAATGTCCCTATTGGTGCCTATGGAGACTTTTCCGATCAGGGTGGGGGAGTGAAAAGACAAATCCCCTTTCCCCACACACTTCCAGCAAGAATCAACCCCTGTTTAAAGAAAAACAAGCCTCATGCTACATATGAAGCAAATGCCTCATTTGGCCCTGGTGCATATTTTCTTTTGTAAAATGTGCACACACTGCACAGCATATAACAGCACTTTCTGAAGGCTAAGTATCATGATTCCCTCCAAAGCCCTCTTGAGAACATCTGGCTCCATACGAGAATCACTCATAATTCATTACCAGCAGTGTCTTCAAATCTTCTTCAGGCAATGAATCCCTTTTTACTCAGGAGACCAATTTGGTTGCTCTTTGTTAGCTTCTTCTGCCTGTGAGATCCTTTCCCTTCTGAGGGCCAATAAATTAACCAAAGATTGGTGTCAATGGTCTTCTCCCCAGTTGTGTTGGAAATGCAAAGCTATTCGTTGCACTAAGCCTATAAAACAACCTAATCATATTCACATTGCTGTAGATAGCTGTGCGATAAAAGGGTCAGATTTCCTTTGCTGACTCTCTTGACAAGTGCTTAGCATGCTTCCCTCTTGATGGTGCAGTGTCATAGAGAAGCCTGCCCCTTCTCACTTCTTTGACAATGACTCATTCCCTGCTAGCAGAGTCTGTCATCAGCTGTGCCCCTTGAATTCAGCCGCTTAATAGAATATCACTTATTAAGCCCTTATTCTCCTTTCTGCAAGTTTCCTTTGGTAATGTTTCTTTATGCAGTCCCCTCCCTATTTCCTGTCCTTGTCCCTCTGTTATGCATTCAGCCTCTTAGGCCTTTTGAGCCTGAAAAAATGGACTTTTCAGTAGGAAAACAGGGTATGAGGATGAATATCTTCTCTTTCTTAGCTTGCTTTTGCTCTAATGAATACTGGTCATGCATAGCCTGTGATTGCTTCCTGTAGCTTTTGCTTTTTGTCTTTATAGTTGTACACCCACCCACACCCCATCTTCCTACACTTGAACTTACATTGTAACCCTGTACTGTGATTGCAAGCAGAGTAGTCAGGTGTTGCTTTGCAAAATATTTACTTGGGCATCAGTTTCCTAGGCAGTCATATTGTGGGCTTCTTGGGTCAAGACAGTGGTGCAGCTAGGGCTTGAGTCCAGGGACCCACAGTCCAGGGAACCCTAAATGACACCCAAAAGTACAGTAGATGATGAGGACAGTAGCAAACAAGACTGATGTGAACACCTGGGCTGTCTGGGGCTCATTGGCCCACCATCCTTTCTTTCTTCTGATTAAAAAAAAAGTTAGTCAGCTGGTGGCCAGGTCAGCGTGTATGTACTTACAGACTTTCCTTTTATTATTATTTTCTTTAAATACACATTATGCTTTTCGGAAATAAAATGGTACTTATTCCCAAGTATATGTGCTTAGCATCAGGGCAGCAGAAGGAAATGTCCTTTCATTCCTGTAATCATGATGGTGCCATTATTTAAGTAAGCTTAAAATGCAAAAAATGCACATACTCAGATTTATTTATTTATTTAAAATTAGGGTTGGTAAACTTTTTGTGTGTGATGTAACACATTCAGAATATGGACTCAGTTGTAAAACGTGAAGAAGTGGTGGTACGGAGGGGGGAAATGTTAACTGCATGTTTCACAGCTGAATTAATACATATGACCAGTGGCGTAGCGTGGGGGGTGCAGGGGGGGCCGGCTGCACCGGGCGCAACATCTGGGGGTTAGGGTTAGTGTTAGGGGGCGCAAATCCACGGGTTAGGGGGCGCAAATTAATTGCCTTGCCCCGGGTGCTGACAACCCACGCTACGCCACTGCATATGACTGAATAAAAAGGGTAACTGTATGACCACTAGGTTTGGAGTTTGAAATGACCCAACTGTACCACAGGATGATGAATGAATATTGTTTGCAGCAGCAAATGAAACATTTAGTTGCTTCATTTAGAATCCTTTTTTCAATCAGCCATACTTTTAAAAAACATTGAAGATAAAGAACAAATAGAGGAATAATCAGAATGGTGCGTAGGAGATGTCGTCAAAGGAACCTCTATATTGTTTATATTATCTCTTCATATGCAGTAAAATATGAGATTCAGGCTCTTGTCTTGACTCTCCGCGGGTTTTTGTGCCTTAGAATAGATCAGAATATTCTCATGCCTACCCATTCTTAACAACAAGGATGTTTATGCACCTCCCATAGGCCTAAGTGGACCTCTAGAACCATCAGCACTTTAGCATGCTGGCAAAAAATGTCTGCTCAAGCTTGATAAGCCATCTTGGAGTAATATGCAAACAATATGGGCAGTACCCAAAGCCACTTCCTGTTTTCAGGGCCATTGAAAAACAGACTGAAAAACCTTCTAGATAAATGAAAACAACGCCTTTGCCCAACCAAACTTCACAGTTAATGCCCCAAATTGGTTAGAAAGCAGTACTTTGAAATCCCGGGTGAAATGCATATCCAATTTAGCTACCTCCCTCTGGGATTGGGTCCATGCAATGGTGCATGGGAATGTGTTTTGCTCTTGCATTGGTGCTAAGACTCTCCAACTCAGTTCTCTGACATCCTTTCTGAAATGCTTCTTCCTTGGATGGAGGTGGTTTGATATTAAGCCAAGCTCCAAAAGAAAAATGTTCCTTTGCAGCCATGTGTTGGATCCACGCCATACCTGCAAAGGGATATATATTTTTTCATTTGCTGCCACAGCTTGAATTCAAGCTGTGGAGGAAGAAAGGCGTAATCAAAAGCGCACTTAGACTGATAGTTGCCTTTGAAACTGAGTCACCTGACATCATGGTGACATCAGGTGATGGATTGGTGGGTTGGAGTTTAGGATCCAGCCAGATCTTCTTCCCCATCCCTGCTCTAGAATATGTTGGCCTACAGTTCCCATTGTCCATGCTGACTGGAGGGTGGTAGGAGGGAGTGCAACAAATATGAGAGGGTCCACATTGGTTACCTCTGAGTGACAGGTTCATGAACTTACTTCACTACTTGTGTACAAAACTGGGAGTAAAGAAACTTATAGAAAGATGGGGAGAGGAAGCCTTTTTTGTGGACTCACAGAGCAACTCCTGTGATGCATATTACGTGTTCTGGACAGGTCCCCAAGTTGCTGCCTCTTAAAGAACAAAACTAGTTAGAAAAATCTTCAATTCTTCATTAAGTAGCATAAGCACTGGTGGTCTCATATGTAAAAAAAACAAACGTGCACACTTGTGCTGATTGGTTTAGGTACATGAACAAATAGTTCTTGATTCTTCAAGAGCTAAATTGCTTTTCATTGCGAAAAAAGTACTGAGCTGCATGAGAAAGCCCCCAACACACACTTCTACTTGGGAATTAGTCCCACTGAAATTAATAGGACCTATGAATATACACGCTTAAGGCGGTGCTGTAAATCACTTTAACCAGAGCCTATAATTGATTCTAATAAGACTGAACATGGCTGCTACAGCATGATGGATTAGGTGGTGCTTGATTATAAAAGGAAGTGAAGAACACAATAATATGGCAATATTTAGTGGAGACTAACATGAGTTTGACCAAACCGTGGGCTCTGGCGGAGGAAGGGGGGCGGGGAGAGCGCACTGCCCCCGGCAGCACGATCCGGGTGGGGTGCCATCACGGCTGCCCTCCCCACCCGTTCTGGGCACCGCGCCCCTGCAGGTGGTGCACCACACCCCCAGGACACGCACCACACCCCCGTGGGCAGTGTGCCATGCCCCTGGGACACGCTCCAGCTACACTCCTGCCTGCTCTCCACCCCCTGGTGCTGGAGCATGAAGCTCCGCCACTGACTGTGGGAGGCAGTGGAAGAAAGGAGTGCCTGGTGTGCTCTGGTCCATGGGGTCACGAAGAGTCGGACACGATTAAACGACTAAACAGCAACAACATTTAGTGGAGTGTTTGTTTTCTCTGTGTATGTATTTTCATTCTTCACATTCTTTGTTTAGTCACTGACACCTCCCTTAATCATCTTGTGTCCCGATAGGCAAATGAAGAGGCAGGCACATAAGCTGGGGTTGAAATGGGCCATTTTTATTTAAACCTCAAATTAAAATCAGCAAAGGGGGATGACTATGGGGTGGGAACTAACTTCACTGTATAATTATAGCTATTGGGTGACCTGCTCTTGCCTAAGGAATTAGGGCATGGCTTCCTAGCCTGCCCCAATTCCCAGGCCACACCCTGAAGGTGAGATGGGAGGCCTTACCTTGTCACCACCCCCAGCGACTGCAGAACCCCAGGGTGGCTGAAAGAGTTTGGCCTCATAGGAGGCCCCTATCTCATCCTCTAAACCGTGAAGTCTTAGAAGTGAGCCTTGGGGCCAACCCATCTCCTGAATGGTGCCTAAAGGATGTCACCAGGCTAAACCAAACTATTTCTTTTCCCTCACCTAAACAGCTGCTGCAAATGGAGAGCCTGGGGGAAAGTCAGCTTGTCCCTTAAATAGGGATCAAGTCCTGCCCTCCCCCTTGGACCACCTTAAGACTGCACCAATCAGTGCCAAGGATTTTCCCACTCTACCTCTCTTGCCCAACGGCCTGCAAATGTGCCCAGCCTTCTAGGCATCATCTAGGCCTTTGGGCTGAATGTTCTTGCTTCAAGTCTGCAGTCACCATGCCTCGTCATGAAATGCAGGGTATAGGCATTTTATTTTGCTCCTAATAACTTCCTTAGAAAAACCTGTTTCCCAATCCTATTTGCACAGCGTGTAAGAAATTATCACTTTGCTTTGGGAGATAGCAGTCTGTCAGTTTTCTTATATTCCCAGGAAGCTCTTTAGAGAGCTGAACACCAGGCAAATGTGAGCACTTTAAAATGGCAATCTAAATGGTGTGAAGTGCAATGTATTCCTGGGACTAAGCCAAAGTAGTGCCAGTAGTAAACTTTGCATATTATGACACCTCCCCCCACTCAAATGCCTCTCCTGATGTGCAGGAAAGCAAAACAATTGTGATGTGCAGAGATTGGGACAGGATGATAAATTGCCCAGGACCAAGGCAGGCATGCTATTTCCTCATTGCCTGGGAATGGTAGTATCTCCACTTTAGAGGTCAGTATGGGCTTTTCTTTCTTAGCTTCACTTTTTTTTTTTTTTTTGCACAGCACACACAGCATGGCAGGGAAGAGGCTTTGATCCTATACACAGTGGTTCGGAAGTAGCCCCAAGTCCCAATGTGTAAACATATTCCAAGTTTTGGTTGCATACTCCTCATGTGTAACAGGGATCTACCATGAGGAAGAGTCCATCTCTGGCTCTTTTCCTAAGGGATGTAAATCTTTAAAATGTTGCCAGGTGTTTGTTTACTTTAGTTATTTTTTAGCTGCATTCATAATTTTGTTTTGCTGGGGGATTTTTATTTTTAAAATATACTTTATTGTAGTGTGTTTGAATGTCGTATGATGCCAGTGAGCGAGGATTGGCAGCTTAAGATGTTAGAATATGCAGAACTTGCAGGTTTACCACACAGAATAAGAGAGCAAGAAGAACATATATTTACAGAAGAGTTGAAAATGTTTTGAATACATGGAAAATAACTGTACACAGCTGAAAATGCTGGCAGCATTAAGATAAATTCAACAGTGTAATTAATATTTGTTTGTTGTAAAAGTGGAAAATCAATTTGAATGGTTAAAGTAAAACATGCAGGAATAGGCTGATATGTAAAATGAACCATGGAGGGAGAAGAAAGGAAGTCATCGGATATCCTAAAGCTTGTAAAATGTTTATTTTGAAATGTAAAATCGAAAAACCTAATAGAAATTATTATTATACAAAAAATGCTATATGATGCCATTTAAACATTAAGTGAGTTGCCACACAATCCCAAAGCTCATTGGAAGTACCAATGAGTTCAGTGCAGCTTACTCCCATGTAAGGGGATAGCATTGGTGCAGCACATTAAAATGCAGATGAATTTTCATGTGGACTTTTTTGAAAAAGCAAATTGATGTGGAATTGCAAAGAGCTGAAGACTAGAAAAATGAGAAACTGCAAAACAAACAATGAAGCAAACATTGTCAAGCTTACCCATCCCTACCTGAGACTATATGGCATATCTGTGAGATAAGGTTTTACACATAAATATAGGTTGTGAATATAAGGTGGAAGTTCACAAAGTTAACATCCCCACAGATCCTGTTCCCCCATTAAGTTTTGAGCAAGGCACCAAAGCCATGGCTTCTGATTCTCACAGGGAGCAATCAGGACTCCGTATTTCCTTCCAGCCCACTCTCAAGACTGGTTGGCTATTGTTTCCTCTCAGGCATGCAGTAACCTTGCTGACACTGCCTCCAGCCAGGGAGATGCCGCCTTCAGCTCATCTTCCAGAAACATATTGAGCTAGTAGTTTCTGTGCAGCACTTTGATCTAAGTTTATATAACAAATTAGATAAACAGATCAGGACTTTATTTAACAAAGAATCTGGCTTGACCAGATTTCAACAGCCTCTTTTTTTCCTCTTGGCAGAATCCTGTCTTACAGCTAAGAAAACTCACACAATTGGAAGGGATCTCAAGAATCTATTTAGTCTAACCCTAAACTCCTTGTAGCACTATGTACTCTGACAGGATGGATTTACAGGAATCAGGAATTATCAGGAATCGGATTATATCAAATGTGATCATGTTAAAGGCATGTAGAAATTTGTTTTGGAAAAATAATTTGTTTGTTTGAAGGTCGTTCTATATGGGGTCGCCCAAATTTTAAGGGGTTGTAAGGTAATGCTATCCTTGACTCATCATTCCACCCTCAACTTTTCCACTGATCATGCTCTGTCCTCTGAGGGGTGGAGATGGGAGTGTAAATGCTCTGGCTGGAAGGTATTTGAAGCTGAAACATGGGCACAGTGCTCAGAGCATTCAGCCAGCATGGAAAGAATCTGCTCCTTAAGAGTGGAATGGCTCCCTTTCATTTTTACAGCTGCCCAGTCAGCAGTATGCAGGAGGCAGGGATCTCATTCCTGCTGGGCAGAAGAAGAAGAAAAATCAGCTTTGGCTCTGTTCACCCCACCGTAATTTGTCCATTGCAGCTACTGTAGAGGCAAGGAGGAGAATGACTCTGTTTATGAACCTGCAGGTGCTGGCTCTGATTTCTTTTAACCTATTCATCATCACTGCCATAATCATCATCATCAACAACAACATGTCAACTGAGTTTTTGAGGTGGACATGGAAAGTGGAGAAATATCCCTATGTAGATAAAAGAAAAACCTGTTATGGGATGCTAACATAACATGAGTCCTCGGAAGTAGGCCAAAGGCCAACTTAGTCCAACATCCTGTTCTCACAGTAGCCAACCAGATCCCACAAGCAGAAGCTGATGTGACCCAGATCGGAGACCAATAGGAAAAAACCCACCTCAGAGTCAGACCCAGAATAAGCTGAGCATAATGCCATCAGTCTATGGATCAGCTTTAGCTACAGGCCCGTAAAACAGTGACATAGTTAAGTACAACTGAATCAAAACACCATTTTCCCAATCTCCAGATTCTCTGAACTACAGTTCCCATCATCCCTAACTATTAGCCACACTTGCAGGAGGTGATTGAGCTGTAGTCCAAAACATCCAGAGGGCATCAGGTTGGGGAAGGCTGCTTTGTGTATGGGACACAGGATATTTCCATCTGGTTCCATGCTGCTTTCCAGGGAAACCATCTGGGGGCAGATCCACACCATACATTTAAAGTGCACTTAACACACATTTAAAGCACATTACTTCCACCAAAGAATCCTGGGACCTGCAATTTGTTAGGGGGCAGAACAGGGCTGAGAATTGTAGCTATGTAAGGAGGAAGCCATGCGCTTTAAACATCCATTGGATGTGCTTTAAATGTATGGTGTGAATCTGCCCTCTTTCCATTCACTCGCCTAGGCCAATACATTTTGCTGCCTGAGATGTACAGGAGCTGAGTGGGCTGGCAGATGAATTGTACTTCAACACTGGCAACGGGGCAGTGTTTTCTACCATGCATGAGGGCAGCAGGCTAATTTTAATATGCCATACCTGTGGCACACACAGCTTTTATATCCAACAGAGGGGAATGGCTGGGGGCTCAGGAAGAACAGCTAGGAAGCTGCTGCTGCCAACCCTCCAGCACCTGCTACCTGAAGCAACTGCCTCACTCTGTCTAATTATAGGGCTGGCCCTGTCCATAAAACCATCACAACTGGTTGGCTCAGTTGACTTGTGTGGAGCAAAAAGTTGTAGGAAGTAGTAGGAAACTTTCCCCCATTTCCCTGAACCAGTCCCTGTTCCCCAAACTGGCAAAATAGCCTTTCCCCGTACAGCAGCTGGTAGGAAGTCTCCGGAATGGGAAGTATGTGTGTCATGAGTCATGAAAGTTGTTGAAATAGCCAATTAGCACCTGCACAGACACTCGGAAAGTTCTTTCGAAAACTCTCTTTTCGTGTTGCTCCTGAATTTCAGATTGCAGAGCAGCCTTTTGCTCAATTAATCCATTTAAAAACAACCCACTGACATGAGATGGCAATGAATTTGTAACCGGCTTGGAGAAATGATAATTCCAGCTAGCCTATATCACTCTGTACCTGTGCTTATAAATAGAAAACTCCTTATCTATGACATTCAGTAAGCTTGCTTTGGCAGGTCCTCGCTCATGGTGAGAATGAAAACTTCTGCCGAGACACACTTTCCTATTATGGCTTCAACCTTTGCAGCCCAACCCTATGCTTGCTTACACAGAAGAAAGTCCCACTGACTTAAGTGAGGCTTACTTCCAAATAAGCATGAATAGGATTGCAGCCTTAATTGATGACTTGGTTAGATTAGTTGATGGAGATTTAAAGTTAGCTTAGATTTTAAAATTGCATTAGTTGATGAGGGGATTTAAATGTATTAATTTTTATTTAAGAGATGCTGCCTTTTTAGGTCCATGCCTTCACAAGACCGTGCAATGCATCATTTCCCAAGGCATCAAAATACCACAAGACAAAAGTAGGGTATGGCAGCAATAAAATTATCAATAGCAATAACAGCCCATCATATTAAATTTAATTACAGTTCAAATGATTACCAGCCTGTGTGTAACTAAACCAACAGTGTCATAGCTTCAGACCAGGAAGCCTTTGGAGCACAGACTTCTGGTGGTGATGGTCTTGAGGAGAAGAAGAAAAAGGTGGTCTTAAATGCATGTCTTTCTAAAGTCTCCTTTGTTTCTTTGCACTCCTGAAGACTACAGATGTACCCTTTTGGAAAAACATAGAGAAAACTAAGACCTTGGGAATGTACAAAATAAGACAGGAAGGTCTTTGAAAGAGAATGGAAGGGAGGTACCTGTCTATTAGAAAGCCAAGTCACACAACCCATCTAGATCATCGTGGTGTTAAATAAATTGAGTACAGTACATATTTACATTGAATTCTGATCTGGATGAACAGTCAGACAATCAAATGGGTACCTCATAAGAATGCACCGCCACACTGACTGACTGAAACAAGCCTATAGCTTGGCATAGGTCAAGGGTTGTGTTAATTGGCTCTTAGAACAATGCTTATGGGATCTAGGTCACATAAAGTGTTTGACGACAAATTTGCTCAGGTGCTGATGGAAAGCAAGTGTTTTACTCTCAAGTTCAACTTCTCTCTAGGTGTGAAAAAACACTCATTTTGGCAAATTGCAGCTGAGAAACTTGGCTGTTTCAGTGGACAGCCTTGGCATCAGTGAAGAAAACTGCTGGCATCAGAATGCCTCTGAATACCAGTTGCTGGAAATAAGAATTGGAGAGTGTGCCATTGCCATGTGGGCTTCCTGCAAGCATCTGGTGGACCACTGTGAGAACAGGGTGATGGACCTTTGGCCTGATCCAGCAGGGCTCTCCTTAATTGACTTCAGAATACAGAACAGTTAGAAGCAAGTCTTCACCTTTACACACACAGAGGTGATAACTAGCTCTAAGCAATTGGTGCCTCACAACCTTCTTCTCACCACTGGCTTGTTCTAGCCAAGAGGACGGTGGGGTACGCAGGTTATATGTAAAACAACGATAAGGTGACAGTTGGCTGGCTTTCCTCCGATATATGGGAAGAGAAAAATTGATTATCCTGGGAGAGGAAGTGACAGGATGAAATATGAGTTTCTTTCATTCATGCTTAAGAAAAAGCTCCTTTCCCATTCCGAAAAGCACTCTAAAACTTCCAGCTTCTTTTAAAGCAGGGGATAGGTAGGGAAAACCAAAAGTCCCAAGTTGCAGGTCTAAGGAGCACGCCCGTATGCCGACTGTACACTCTGTACTCAGCTAATCAGGACGTGCTGAATGCAAAGACCTCGACAGGAGCCTTTTGTTGAATAGCCAAAACATTCTGCTTTGAGGTGGAGCTCTGTCAGTGTTGGTGTATTGCAGCAGCATAAGGAGCAGCCGTGGAGTCAGTTGAGGTGAATTCTGTCAGGGACACAGGTATTGCGTTATCAGGGTAGAGCTTTCCTATTTATGAGCAACCTGTTGAAAGGGGACAGAAACCTGTTGACCAATCTAGGCTTGGGAAATAGCCACTTCTTGAAGCGCTGTTCATCCACAGCAGGGGGCAATTTTTTCTCAAGATGGTCCATTCTTTTCACTCCCTGAAAAAGTATGCAAAAGTGACATGATCCCATCTTCCACAGTATTTATAGAAAGGAATAATATGTGATTGTCTTCAGTAGATGCTGTCAAGTAGAGTTAGGAGTGCTTTTGCACATGTGTAGAAGCTATTTGGGTGGGGAGACGGTTTGCTGGCAATTAAATGGGATGCCTAATGCTAATATGAAAGATCACTGTAATCATAGGTGGAAAGAAATGAAGCCCACCACTTCATGGACATAAATTGGATGGCATCTTTTCAAAAAAATTATTTGGGGAGCTACAGCAACTTCTGTTTTGTTAGAACTTATGAATCAGCACATTTGAAAATCTTCTATGAGACCACACACTGTTAGCCAGAAGCAGGGTTGGTCCTACCATTAGGCTAAGTGCAGTGATGGCCTTGGGTGGCAGATGGGGGCAGCCTCTTGGCTGCTTCTCCTAAGGACATAATTGTGCATGCTACATGGCTTGTCCTGGTCACAAGAAGTGGGCTACAAGCAGAGTAAGAGGAGTGTCAGAACTAGGGTATTTGTAGTATGAATGACATTTTGGGCACTGAGAAGCTCTAGGTCTTCTAGCTGTATTGCTATGATGGCACCCAGGTCAGCAGACTTTCTTGGCCTTGGATAGGACTTTGTGGGAGTAAAACCAAGAGTTTTGTAGCTTTCCCTTCCCCTCCATGTCACAAAGCACCTGTGATCACTTCCCAAGAGCCTGGCATCTCATGCAGTAAAATATTGTTGGTTCATATTTTTTAAATCACAAAAATGTTTTTAAATGTGCATATTGTGAGTCCTGTAGCATCACACAAGTCTTATTTTAATCTCTTGTACAAAAATAGCTCACATTTGCTCAGAAACTTGAGAAGACTCATTTACCAGATTCAGGATATTGTGCTTTTTCTGTGGTTGGTTTCTAAGATGGCATCTTTTTTTTTTTTGTCTCTGACCTTAATAGATTCTTGCTTTGGCCATCCGACACTGTGTGACTTCTGAAGATAGAGAGAGAAGTTCCCAATGATGAAACTGATCCTCATTTTACACATAGTATTGGGAAAGTATCTAATGGGTGTGGTGGTGGCCTTGTTGAGGGCTGCATTCTCTTGGTGGTACTCTGTTGGGATACCATCAGTGGGTGGGGCCAGAAGGTGGGGCCTTTCTCTTTCTGCCACCCCTTTCCTCTCTCTTCCTCCTCACCTAGTGGACTGTGTAAGGAGGAACGAGCCACTCTTTCCAGAAGTCTGAAGTTGATCCCTTGCAGGTCAAAACTGCATGAAATGAGGCCAAGGGCACCTGTGTGACCCTTGGTCCACAGGTTGCTCACCTCTCTTTTACATATGGACCTTTTGATGTTGTACAGGTGTGGAACAATGCAGAACAAGGGGGTTTGTTTCTCTAGGAATGTACAGTAATTAAGATTCTGCAAGAAGCCTATTGCTTCCTTACTGTCTGGGTGCACGTGCTCAGATCTAAGAGAATGTACTGCCAAGTCTAGTGAGAACTTCTTCCAGTGCAAACAAAGATGAACCACACACCAGGATGTCTCAACTAGAGACATGCACTGCATGCATACAATGTACTATACATCTGAGAACACTCAGGATTCTGATGGACAAATAATAGCAAAGCTGTTTTCAAAAGGACTGCTGTGGTAAAAGATGCAAGCAAATGTTGTGTACTCTCACTGCTTCTTAAGAGTCAGGTAAACATGGCATGCCACTGTGTATGTAGAACTATTCATTAGTACCAACATCTGACCAAACAGAAAGGGTATGACGAATCAGATGCGAGACCTAGTCCTTATTTCTTTTCTGCAAGATTAGCAAGAGAAAGGTGCATATGCATGCTCAGGGCATATTTTCACAGCGTATATCACTAGAAGTATTTTAGGGAGTGGTAGGGCCACCCCAACATCTACAGCTTGAGGGCACTTCTAGATCCATATCTGTTGCTTGAGGCTCAAGTGGCTTGGGAGGCGCAATGTGCCTTCCATCAGCTTCAACGAGTGGCCCAGCTATGCCCCTATCTGGACAGGGATAGCCTAACTTCTGTTATTACTAGTACATTACTAGATTACTGTAATGTGTTATATGTGAGGCTGCCTTAGAAGATGGTTCAGAAACTGCAGCTGTTGCAGAAATGCAGCTCAGGACCTCAGGACCTCAAGAACCACTTCTCCTCACATGAACCAACTCAGATCTTGCATTCTTCATCTGAGGCCCTTCTCTGTGTTTCTCCTTGTAGGATGGTGGCACGAGAGTGGGCATTTTCAGTAGTTGACCCCCGTTTATGGAATGTTCTCCCTGGGAAGGCATGTCTGGCAACATCATGAGCTCTCCTTAGGCTCCAGGCAAAATGTAGTTGTTCACCCAGGACTTTGGCTCTTAATTTTAGCAGGGGTCAGGGAGTGGGGTACAGCTGGATCTGTTTTAATATATATTGTTTCTGTATTTTAGGCTGTTATAGCCTTGTACTTAATGTTCATTTTTTTTGTAAGTCATGATGAGTTACATTTTTTTTGGGGGGGGACAGATTATTATTATTAATAATAGATCACACTGCACTTGGGGGCCAGGGTGGAAGGTTGCCAGGTCACTGCACCAGCCTGGAGCTGACACAGCAAAGAGGCAAGGATTGGCCCCAATACCATCACGTAATGACAGCACTCAGACCCCCCCCTCACTCTTGGAATACCCCATTTTGCCCAGCCTATACAGGGTGATGCTGGCATCACTCCACAGGCAGTGGCTGATGGGAAGCCAGCAGAGGCCAGCAGCCTCAAGACATCATTTATCGCATAGTTCAGAAAAAGAAATTAACCAGGCTCTTTTCAGCTGCAGTCCCATACACACCTACTTGGGAATAAGCCCCACTGAACTTAGTATAGCTTACATATGAGTAGACACACATAGCCTTGTGTTAAAACATTTCCCATATGTTCTTTAAAACTTCCTTTATTTTGTTTAATAAAAATAAAACTTCCAACTGTTTTTAAAGCTATTATCAGAAGTTCAAACTATTGTTTGTTTGTTTTCTAGTTGTGGGGCACAGATGCAATGAAAGATGCACTGTAGGGGGGCTGCTGCCGTGTTTCTGTGATTCACACATTTCTTCCCGCCACTTCCCAGAAGAATATTCCTCTGGTCTGCTTTGATCTGATGCTGCTTTCCATGCAAATCCCTCTTCTTTACTTAGGGAGGGTGTTAAGGTCCTGATACCATCCAGGATGGGAGCCAACACTTCTCATTGACGTAATATCTGACCCCTGCATGATGCCAAGTGTCAGGTTACAGTTCAGCAGCATTTTGCCTTATAGCTGCTCCACGCTGTGCAGAGAAGCTTTTCAAGCTGAAGGAACTAGTGCTCTGGGAATATGCAGTGGTGGGCCTATCCAACGGGACGAAACCATAGTTTTTAATTAAAGAAAGCCAAGACTTCAGTGGCTGCTAACAAGTACCTACCCTTTGGAAGCATGGAACTTCAATACTGAACTTGGTTCTCTCTGGTTTCATTTTTATCTTAATGAGTTGACTTCAAGTCACAGGTTCAGGAGCTAATCTAGAAAAAAAAACACCAAGAGGCTTCTGAAACACAGCTTCAGACAATACTCAGGCCACATCTAACACTTCCGAGAGCGTTGACCAAGCACATTATATATATTCAGCATATTGCTGGATACCAATTTGAATCTTCCTTTGTTTGCAATCCTGGCATCAAAACCATAAGAACATGGAACCATAAGAACAGCCTGCTGGGTCAGGCCAATAGTCCATCTAGTCTTGCATCCTGTGGCCAACCCACAAGCCCACAAGCAGGATTCGAGCACAAGAGCACTCTCTCCTTCTGTAGTTTCCAGCAACTGGTTTTCAGAAGCATTACTGCCTCCCAACTTGCAGGCAGACTAGTTGCATATTTTTAAAGTGTTCAAAAACTAAAATGAACTTTGCATATGAAATAATATCCAAGTGGAATCAGGGACTCGGACTTTGATGCTAACATGGTTTTTTCAACCCCCTCAGCCACTGGGAGAGTTATCTATCCTAATCACAGTACCTGGGCGGCTGAAATGTGTGAAAGTGGTTACGATAAGGTCAGAAGCATATTATCAGTCCTCCTCCTTTGGTAGTGAGCTCTTATATACAGTGAGAGACAAGCTAGATCCACAGCCAGTAAGTTTCCCAGGGCTTATTTATATATAGATCACGGGCTGAAGTCTCTCTCCAAAACAACCTTCTGCACTAAGTTCCCTAGGTAATACTGGGGGGTGGAGGGGAGAGAGAAATTTGGTGCCTGACTGTTCATCATATGCTGGTTTAATCTTTTACTCTAATCCAGATAGGTTCTCTTCCAATTTATGGTTATGGAACAGCTGCTATTTTGGTGGAGCATTTGATGTCTTTCCATATATGTATCAGCATCCTTTATTGGTTCTTGGGGCAAGTTTATGATAGGAGAGACCTTTATACCCACCAGCTGCCAACTAAGGATGGACAAGTCGGTTAGTTAGTTAAGGGTGCTGAGAGTTGTCTGCCTAGATTGCTACAGTTCCCAAACTGGTTTAACAATCAATCCATGTTCCTAGAGCAGTCTGAGAGTGGTGGCTCTCTGAGGGGGAATAGGGGTCTCCTAACAACTCTCAGTTGGGGGAAGCCATGACAGTTAAAGTGGTATAATGCTGCTTTAAATGTACAGTTCAGATGGGACCCAAAATGCTTAGGAATGAGGTATGATACTCATCACTCATCACTCCACCCCCAGTAGCATCTTGTTTGTGCTTATGTCTCTCTGCTCTGTTGGGGCCAGTGCTGAAAAGGCTCTGGCCCTAGTTGAGACCAATCTAACCTCCTTGAGGCTGTTGTTATCTATGGACCTTAAGGTCCTTCTCAGGGCATACCAAGAGAGGTGGTCCTGTAGGTATGTGGGTCCTGGGCCGCATAGGGCTTTAAAGGTCAAAACCAGCACCTTAAATCTGACCCTGTACTCCACTGGGAGCCAGTGCAGTTGATAAAGCACTGGATGAATGTAATCCCACGGCAAGGACCCCGTAAGGAGCCTTGCTGCGGCATTCTGGACCCGCCGGAGTTTCTGGGTCAGCTTCAAGGGCAGCCCCGCATAGAGTGAGTTACAATAGTCAAGCCTGGAGGTGACCATTGCATGGAACACTGTGGCCAGGTCAGGGCGGGAAAGGTAAGGGACCAACTGCTTAATATGGCAGAGATGGAAAAATGCCACCTTTGCTGTGGCTGCAATCTGCACCTCCATAGAAAGGGAGGCATCGAAGGTCACACCCAAACTCTTGATGGAAGGCGCTGGCACTAACTGAGCCCCTGCAAGAGATGGGAGTTGGCCTCCCAACCCCATGTTGTCCCGACCCAGCCAGAGGACCTCTGTCTTCAAAGGATTTAGCTTCAACCGGCTCCCATGCAGCCATCCAGCCACAGCTGAGTCAGGGCGGCTGTCCATCAACAGATAAAGCTGAGTGTCATCAGCATATTGATGACAACCCAGCCCAAAACTCCGGACAATCTGTGAGACAGCAGAGACAAAGCAGAGTTGGCTGGGATGTGGACTAGAGAGAGAGAGAAAAAGGCAGTTTGTTAAACACAGCAAGTTGAGCAGAGGGACAGAGAGCCATGTTTTGTTTCTTTTTCGATCCAAGGTTGCAGCAATGGGAAAAGCAGGACCCTATTGAAGTGTAATGCTGTGAACCCCAACATCATAGGCTCAGGTTGTATATATGTGTAAAGAAAACCATATCTCATAAAGACACCACAGTCTCTGCTGTGCCTCATTTACAAAGGAAACATGAAACAGGTAAGCACCTGGACCCCAGAATCTCATGCCACTCAGAGACCGGGGTAACATGTAACAATACATAAGGAAAGCCTATCCACTTGCACCCTATAGATTTGGGAAGGTATGTTGTGTTCCCTTGTCTTACAGCTCAATCCAAGCAACATAAGCATCTCATTACTTGCATATTGTTAGACACCCATGGTTCATTTCAGCATCTCTTGTCAATATTTCTGAGAATTGTAGCATGACATTTGCATAACAGTACTGTATTTCTTTGAAACAGTTTCCATCTTTGACTGATTTATGCAGATGTGCAGCTCCTAATGAGAGGAGTTGACAAATGAGATGTCAGTAAGAACTGTAAACTAGGTCCTGGGCTCATTGACAGCAAAAGAGAAAAAAACTGCAAACTAATGTCTGAGCCTCTGGAATGAGTTGACTTTCAGAGAGACAACAAAGTGGCAAAGGTAGAAATTACCCTGTAACAGTGAATGGCTTCATTTAACACAAATGTTTATTGGCTCCAATGTCATCATTTTTCACTGGGATGTTCCAGAAGTGGAAATGGTCATATTCCTCAGAAATAAAGAACATGCAAATATGCCCTGTGACACAGGTAGGCAAGGGGAACTACAGTTTGATGTGACCTGGAACACTGTCCTTTATTGATGGCCAAGCCAGAGACAGCCAGTTTGAGACCTGGTGGCTCCTGCGATTCTGTCATCAGAACAATCATTCTTAATATGCTCTTTATTTATGCCAGTATAGCTGTGACTCGGTCCACATTGTCAGACAAGAAATTCATATTCTAAAAGACTTGCAGTCAAAAGAGCAGCACCGGCAGATGTATTTATTAGCAATATTTATACAGCCCAGTAACAAAATTCTCTTCATGGCTTAGAGTAGCATTAGAAAACATAAATTTAAATGATAAACAATAAAATAAAACCAAGAAATAAACTGAACATATTTTAGATTTAAAAAATAAGAGTTTAAAAAGCCTTGAAAAATAAATGTCAAAAGTCTACTTGATACCGAAAAGGCCATAAAGTAGGTGCTAGATGGTTCTCTCTGGGATCAGTCATGAAACCCCCCCTGAAAAGGCCCTTTCACCTGTAGCATCTTACTTGGCAGGGACATCAGGAGACGGTCATTTCAAGATGACCGCAGGGTCTGGGTAGGAAGATGTGTGTGTGTGCGAATTAAAATAAAATAAGAGAACATTCTTTGGTAGCCTTGTCCTAAGCAGGTCAGGGTTTTGTAAGCTAATGCCTCCACTTTGTACTGGGGCTTCTTAGAAATGGACTGGAAGCCAGTGCCATACTATTATTCAAGTGCCCATTCTCAGTTAGCAGTTTTGCAGCCCTCTTCTATCAGTTCAAGCCATAGTGGGGCAGAAGGATGTGAACTGGGCAGATTGTCCTATTGGCTTGCACTGGCTGGGGACTTCCCTCATTTCAGCATGAATCCTTGTGTGTGTGTGTGTGTGTGTGTGTGTGTGTGTGTGTGGTAATTTCCTACCATTAATTCAAGATTTAACAATATTTTTAAGGTTAAAAGTTATTTTACAAAGTAAATTCCACTAACTTCAATGGTACTTGCTTTCTTGTTAGTGGGTTTAGGATTGCAGTCTTAGAGGGCTTCCACACTAGGCAGTTAGTGTGGAATTGCGATGCTTCATTTCCACACTTTTTAGGGGGCAGCTACATGATGCTGTCATCCAGGTATTGGTATTGGGTATATTTTCTGCAGTTCTTCCATCTTTTCTCAGATTATAAAAGTCGGACCTATTCCATAAGAATGGGAAAGTAGCATAAGCTCCACAGGTGCAGAGGCCTTTAGGCTACCTTTCCACCTTCTTAAAAGGGCAGGGTTTTTGAAATGAGAAGTGATATATCAGGAAAGTGAACCTATCACAACTCAGTCCATGTTCCTTATATAGAGGATGTGCGTACAAGCTAAACAAGCTATAGTTTAGGGCCCCACTTTCTTGGGCCCCCCAAAAAAAATTTAAAGGAAAAAACCCTGGATGTACATTTCCAAAATATAAGATAAAAAACAAATAAAATAAAACCTACATACAGCAACAGTGTTATGTGTTGTGTAGGCTCCTGTGATGTAAGTAATGGGCCCCACCTGCTATATAAAGGGCACCATTACCTTCAGTAGCTTAGGGCCTCATCAAACCTAAATCCCGCCCTGTATAGAGGATGTGCTCTACCACTCAGCCAAGACCTCTCACTTCCATTTTAGCATTCCTTAGTTTCACCAGCTCTTTAGGAAAGACTGAATCTTTATTCAAAGAACCTCTTGATTCTTTCTCATTTGACATACCTTCCTAATATCCTAGTTAAATATAGCTTATTTCAAGCCTACCTACATATTTTGTAAATTACATTTTCCAGTAGCAATGGTGCTAAAATTGCCATGCTCATTTCAGTGGATTTTTATACTTTTCAAAAGTGGTGGTTCAATGAGTTTGCATTTCCCATGTCTGTAATTAGACAGAGGCTAGAAGATAAGTTTGATTTAAAAATATCTCTGCTCGGTTTTGTATAGACACATTTATCATTTTCATATGCGGTGCAGTCTGAAAGTTGTATTGACTGTCATTGCGTGGACAGGCGGAGTCCCCAGATCCCGAGCGTTCCCCCCCGTCATGTGGAATAACGACTCAAGACAACGTGCTATGGGATTAAATTGGCCACAACTTTATTAAATTTCAAATGTGGGTAGACCTTGGCTCAGGCATTGGGCGTTCTTCCTCCCCAGTCCCCAGCCGGGGACCTAGGAAGCTTCAGGGTTATCCAGTGTGTGTGTGGGGGGATGGGCCGGCTCTGGAGAACATATGTTCAAGCAGAGATAGCCGCCCCCGTTATGCCGCCGCCGCAGGGGAGAGCAATGACGACCTTTCGGCGTACGGTCAAAGCCTCCCTTCAGAAACCCCTTTAACGGGGAACCCTGGTATCGCCGCCGCAAAGAGGAAGATGGACTAAAGGATTTCGCCCAAGGTCTGATACCGCCAAAGTTGTGACGTTTTGCTACGGGAAAGGCGAAACCTTCCAATGCAGGGAAATTCATTTCCGGCCCTTTAACAGCGACCTTAACGTAGCAGCGCCCGCATACCTGTGAAGAAAAGTTACCTGTAAAACCTATGAAGAAAAGTTAACCTGCAAAAGAAGACATTAACTGACGGTGGGTAGGGTGGGAGAAGCTCTGGAGCCAAGTGAGGATTCCCAGGTAAGATCCTCCCTCTATTGTGTGGGCAGGTAATCCCTCTCCTACCTGGCCTGGTCTCCTTGGCAACGCTTCCCCCAGGTGGGATTGGACAACTGACTGAGGTAGGCGGAGACCTCCAGGTATCCCACCTGAGGGAAGGCAAAGCCAAGCCTATGCTGATGGGGCCGCTCCAGATCCAGGGCTGCGCGCGTGCATGCAAAGGTCACCCCCTGTTTTAAGCGGGGAGCGGTCATTTATGAAACAGTCTGTATAGTTAGGTTAGAGCTACCTCCCAACTTCCCCCTCTAAAAAGGACTGCAATATTGGTACTATTGCTATTAATCATTTAAATAGCACCCACAGTGGTCTGTGCGAACGCATTGTGTGAAAATTTGGGTCAGGAACTAAAAAAATAATCTCTGCTTTTACCCTTTTGGGTGAAGACTGTGGCTGATGAGGCGAGAAAAGTTCCTCCCTTAAAATGGAGATGCTGTGATTTTAACCCAACATCATCTCCGTTAGTTTTCAGTGACCATTAAGAAAACAATCATTTTCTTTCCAATGCGAAA
Source organism: Podarcis erhardii (assembly GCF_964252035.2). Lineage (NCBI taxonomy): Eukaryota > Metazoa > Chordata > Lepidosauria > Squamata > Lacertidae > Podarcis > Podarcis erhardii. Next base: position 52,086,195 of record NC_138498.1, on the reverse strand, counting down.
TCCTTTAGGATCTGGGTTGCTCACATTGCTGTGTGTGCTGAAAGAGCATGCTATAGGTATTGTGTTTAGCCAATGACAAAAAAGAAGCTGAATAAAGCAGAAAACAAGCTGTTAATCAATTAGTAAAGCCTGAGTCAAACTAACAAAACATGTTTGGCAGGCAAAATGTTTGAAAGAGGAGTAAACAGGTTGTATTGTGTTTATGGCACATCTGGCAGAAGACAGTTTATATGTGAGAATTTAGTAATAGTTGTGTTATTATTCCATAGACTTCTGTCAGCATGCATTTATATGACTGGTGTGTGTGTGAGAGAGTACATGATTGTCTCCAACAAATATTGCCTTGCATGAAATAATTTCTGTGAGGTTAAGTTGATTTAAAAGCATTCCTGCATTTGACAAAATATTTGCTACATTATGAAGCATGTTCATAAATCAGCACAGCTGAGAAAAATTGTTCAGAAGGACTGAACACAGTTCATTTTATGATGCACTGCCTGAGCCCTTTCCTTTCCCTTTTATTTACTTGGTAATTTGCAAATTTGTTCATTCACTGTAAACAGTGTGACTTGCAGGTGTGTGTTCATATATAATCTCCCTGTAGAACATTTAGTCTGCCTGATTTCCCCCCTGAAATGATTAAGGACTGAAGATCTGTTGGCTGAGCACCTATAAGATACAATAAGAGTAGGGACGGACAAATTTGTCAATTTTGTTTTTGATCATTCTCATTTTTCCAATCTTAAGTTCAGTTCTTCACATTTCCATACCAGTTTGTGAATTTTTAAAAAGAAGAGTCCTCATGAAAATTCACCAGCATTTTAGTGTTAATTTCTCCCAATAATCACATTTCTTTGCATGTAGTTCTGCCCAAAATACACATTTGCGTATCGAGGCCCCATGACCACCCTGTTCCTTAAGGTGCAAATAACTAGACACAACACAGGATATTGGTTTGGAATCAAATAAAGCTACAAATTTATTGGTTACAGATGTGAGATTTGGCATTGTGGTAAGCAACTGTGCATGTCACTCCCGCCTGTCCACTGGGAGTATTTCTAAGGGTGAAGTCAGTGTTGGGAGAGGACTGGTGTGGTGAGAGAAAGGCCGAACGGCCCCACTGGCTGGGCATTTAAACTTCCCCTGGGCCAAGGGCCACAGTTAGTTGGTTGGTCTTGTGCCCAGGGGAATGCCCATTAACTCCTGCCCCATTGGTACATTTGGTGGCAGGGATGTGATCCAGCCTCTGATAGGCTGGTTTTCCAGGGAGGCCCGGGGCTCACTCACAAAGCTGCCTGCCCAAAAAGGGGGCGAATTGACTTTTGCAAAGTAATTTCCCCTAATGCATATTTGTATGCCATTTTCAAAAATATATGCATTTTCCTTCACATTATTTGGCTGGAGGACTGTACTGCAAAATTTAGAGAAGTGTGAATTTCAAAGAATCACTGTGTTTCAGTTCATGTACTGTTTTGGAAATAGAAGATTAGCTAAATTTGCCTTTAAATGGAAGCTGAATTTAATTTCTGCCCCATGTCTGTGTGAGGGTAGTTGAAGCTACCAATTTCTACAGCGTTCCCTACTTGGAATATCTTATTGATTCTCCATCTCATGATCACCCTGAACATTTTGGGTAGGGCACTCCCCAAACCATCGTGGCACACCATCTTAGCAGTATGACCTGACAGTAACATGAAAGACTACCCTGAAACACCCTGTTATAAGGGGTATTCATGGCTGATGGATATGCCTGCTAAATGCATTGGGTTCCACTTTCAGAAAAAAGTATTTTCATTTCTCCTTTAAAACCATACTAACCTAATATTACCGTTGATGATTGCTGTGTAATTGTGTATTAAAACCTGAATGGTTTTTTATTGTAAATAAGAAGGCACTATGAATTAGGACTGGGGGTAGAACAAGTGTGGCAACATCATGCTCTTTGGAACAGCATCTATAGGCCTTCTTCCTTAGCGGGAAACAGTTCTGTATTGTCAGTGGCTCTGATAAGATTCGACAAGGTGCTGTGGATCTTAATGCTCCATTGTTACTATAAAGCACTAGCTTGGCTGCTGCCAGAAGCAAATAGCAAGGTAGTTGCACTAGCAGAAAAGGCCACTATCACACGAGATGAAGATGAAGCAGGATTTAAAGTGAACTTGACTCCTGCTCAGTAGGCTGAACTTTTTAATAGCAAGTGGCATGAAGTGGAAAATGGAGTACTACCATTCATCAAAATCCACAGTGTGAGCCAATCTCAAGCCTGAGATATTTGATGATAGGGTGATTTGCTCATTTTACAGATTTGCACCACGGAATGCTATCTTGAGCTTAGCATCAAACTATCTGTTTTCATAATTTGGATCACTGATGTCTGGTGAGAGAGCCCAAAGCTTCCACTACTATCTTTTACATAATTGGGATATATCAAAATTCTTTTGTCAGGCTATGATAACTTGACCAAGATCCAAGAAAGAACAACATCACACACTGGGAGGATAATAATGTGTAAATAAATAATACACATATAATAATACCCGAGGACACCAAATAATAATACCCGAGGACACCAAAACCTGCAAATAATACAAAATGTATACATTTTCCCCTCCACCCATGCTTATTTACAGTATTACATTTAAATCTCACCTCTTCGCCAAGGTGTCATTCATAATCTCCCTGCCCAATTTTATCCTTACAATAAACTTGTGAGGTGGGTTAGAATAAGAAATAGTGACTGGCCCTCAGTCGCCCAGTAAGCATTGTGGCTCAGTGGACATTTGACTTTAAGTGTACTCAGTTTGAGCCCAGTCTTCTAGCTGCTACAGCACACTGGCTGTCAGTAGTGATACCTGATTTTCTATCATGTGTCTCTAATGACATCTATTTTTATGCTATTTCAGACATTTGATTTAAGACCAGGTATTACCAACCATAAAGATATGTCTAGCTCTAGGTACTATTTTTTCTTTTGAAGTATATTGGGCATCAATCAGTGCTTGAGGGAAAATATGTAGCAGCAGTGAGACTATTTCTTACATTTTGAGTCTGGCATAGCAAAAATTACAGTTAATAATAATAATAATAATAATAATAATAATAATAATAATTCATTACTTATATCCCACCCATCTGGCTGGGTTTCCCCAGCCACTCTGGGCGGCTTCCAACAGGAGATTAAAATACATTAAGTTAGGGAGTTCCAATCCCCTGCAGTGCAGTGCAGTGCAGTGCAGTGCAGGAAATCACAGCTACAGGATCCCTGAAAGGTTGCCATCCAAACTATGTTTAAAAACACCTAATGAAGGAGAGCCCAACACTTTCTGAGGTAGTCTGTTCCACTCTTGAGCAGCTCTGTCATAAAGTTCTTCCTAATGTTTGTTGGAATCTCCTTTCTTGTAATTTGAATCTATTGGTTTGGATCCTACTCTCTGGAGCAGCAGAAAGCAAGCTTGCTCCTTCTTCCATGTGACAGCCTTTTAGATATTTGAAGATGGCTTTCAACCTTCTCTTCTCCAGACCAAACATACCCACTTTCTTCAACTTGATTTCCAAATGCTTCACCATCTTGGTCACCCTCCTCGGGATATGTTCCAGCTTGTCAATATCCTTTTTCAACTGTATTTCAGTGTAAATAGTTCTGCCCCAGTCCTTAAATACTCTCTCACTAGAGACCTGTAAGTTCATCATCATCATCTCCATAGCCCAGCACAAACATCTCATTCTGCTTCTTCCCTCAAGAGTGGCCACTTATGGATAACAAAAAAAACAAGGACACTGGTTTGCATGACATTTGCACGTGCTAATTTATATGTATAGATTCAGATTTAGAAACAATTAGTATAATTTAAACAGCAATACAATGTATCTTGCCACAATGGGGACTACTAAGGCCAGCTGACCTGTGTGTCTTCTTGCTCCATTGCCTGGATGCTTTAAGGCATTTGTCCCCTATCTTCCAATTCTTTATATTTAAAGCAGGCTTGGACTGGACAGCCTTCAAATAAGTGAGCGACAGTCCTTTGATAGACAGCTGTCCTTTGTAAAATAGGACACTTGGCCGCCCTGTTCATCTGGCCCAGATAGCATGGTCATATTAGCAGGGCATGGTGTACTCTTAGTTCCTGCTTTGCAAAGCACAATGAGGAGACATTTTTTGCGCTTTCCAGATAGGGTTGATTCTTTTAATGTGATGCTGTGACTTCTTAGCCCCTTCTTCTTTTAGCAACAAGCCTTTCAAGATGTGTCAACAAGCCTTTTATAATTGGGAAGCCCTTGCTCTGGTAAAGACAGTGCCAGAATTCTCAGAATCCACTGTGTTCAGGACTTGCCTGGCATTCTGTACTTTATGCTGTGGCCAAGCACACACTACGTGATGAAACTCACATAGCCGGGTTCATCTGGAAATTGGCATCTGGGCTAAACAGCATGTGGCCTGAGCAAAACCATTGGCAGGTCCGGGAGCAGTTGCAGTGTGAGAGTGTGCCTAATCCTCTAACCATTTGTACCCAAGCTTCCCTTTTTCAGTGGGACCACCCCGGAGTAAGTGGCTTGAGATTTGTAATCAGGACTAGAGTGTGTGTTCCATTGATTAATGGCTTGATTAATCTGCTTCAGCACAAATACAGCAAGGTTTGCCAGTGTTTACAAAGCTGGTGAGATTGATGTTGGCTTTTTATATCTTGCTAATTAGTATTTCAGCTGCTTATTGAATTAAATCAAGATATATTGCTGAGCAAATCCAGAATCCAAATGCCAGGTCAGTCCCGGATACAAAATTGAGAGATTTAAACCTTCCTTATAAACAGAGAACAAGGGAATTTCCCTTCAGTTGTGGAGGATTGGCAGCCCTTCGCTCTGCTATATGAAGGATCGGTACTCTTCCAAAGCCATCTATTAGAGTATTGGCTGGAGGATGAATTTCAGGATTAAGGGCTGAGGAATAGCATTCTTAAACTGCAGACTCAGGCAGCTTCCACTGAAACTTTGAAAACTGCGGTAATGTAAACTCTACTTGTGTCTGCACTAGTCAACCCCACTGGTAGTAGGGTTACCAACATTTTCAACCACCTGCTGCTCCTATTTTTTTAAAAAAGCAATTTGACCTGCAGGCATTAACAAGTAGAAATGAGGGGGAAATGTTATGTGATTTAGAAATAGAGTTAAAATGCAGACAGAACACACACACAAATGCAACAAGATAATGAAAGGAATAAAGAAATGATTGTGTGTGTAACCTGTTTTTTTATATTCCTTACTTAACAAAACTTCTACATCGCTTGATTGTAACAAAACCTCAAAGTGGTTTACGAAAATAATAATGATATTTTATTGTGTTATTTTGCCTTGCCCCCACCCGAAGTGCCATCCAGGTATGCTGAGACAATGTTGGTTTCAGGAAGCTGGCTCCCCAGGTCTTCTGCACCACAATAGCCACTACTGCTGATTTCAGTCAGGGTTCCGCAAACTTGGTATTTACTTTAAATTTACTGTGATTCACATAGTAGCCAATTGCAGGAATAGAATCACCTTGACACTTAAGAGAGGAAGCTCTGAGTCTGATGACATGACAGCACACATTCACTATGGGACTTGGGGAGTGGCGCAGAGGCCCTGTTTTCAACAGCAGTTGTACATCTTCCACAATGTGTAATTCTGCCATTGCACACAGTGATTTACTAAAGTTGCAATGGCCATCCCCAAACCCACTGCTGCTGTAGAGCTGAACTGATGTAGCTGCTGTGTTGGCTTGGAGTTGAGGCGATGCTTCTCTGGAATGCGGAAAGCCAGCCAAAACAAACAAAGTTACAGGCAGCGGTCCTTTGATGGCCAATAACTGGTGTGAGGAGGACTGAGATTACACATCGGATGCACTCTGACGAAATGTTTCCATGTGTTCTAAAGAAAGCATTGGCTCACACGCTCCTGAAGCATTCGGCAAACTTCTGCTTCCAGGGAGAGAAGTTGGAAAAGGCCCTAACGCTCCTCAGATCTTCTCAGTGTCTGGGAGAAAAGGGAGCCTGGATGGCTCATGCATTTGGAATGCAAAACCCCACCTAGAAGAATTCAGCTGTAATTACTAAAGAATGAACCTCAAGGAGAAACTCACAAGTTTTGCCAGGTATAAACAATAGAAGTCTCTGACATGTTTGTATGGCATTTCTCCAGGATTCATACGGCAGTTAGTTTGTTTTGCGGGTCAAAACAACCTGTCAGAATTGAAGCCCACATTGGATCCTGAAGCTGGGATCTGGTTGGTGTCATGTAGCATCCAGATTAATCAGGGTTAATGCTGAATGAAACTAAAGAGAAACTCATAAGCAAAACAGGATACTCTGCATAAAGAAAGACATCTCTTCCAAATCCGGCTCATTCTGGATCTGATTCAGAAAATTCAGTTGGGCAAATACTCTGCAAACTTTGAAGAATTAATATTACTAATATTTTTGTAGCTGGAAGAATCTGAAAGTTCCAATTCTGTTGGTTAGTCTTTTTTCATAGTCAAGTCCCTGTAACATTACACAGTGTTTTTGGTAAACTAGTGAAGTGAGACAATGTAAATCAATGGGACATGAAACAAGGAATATTCAAAGTCTCTGAAAATTAGAATGTTGTTAAACTGAAGGAGGAATTAGATGTTACAAGAGACACAGATACGCCTGCTTTTTAATTTAGGTCTTGTCCATATCTGAGCATTATTTAGTTGTTAATCCACTTTTCCCCTATTTGAATTAGACCAGCATAGTCCACACCCGCATGTACAGATGTACCTTGGAAGTCGAATGGAATCTATTCAGGAAGTCCGTTCGACTTCCAAAACATTTGGAAACCAAAGCACAGCTTCTGATTGGCTGCAGGAAGCTCCTGCAGCCATTTGGAAGCCATGGAAGCCCCATCAGATGTTTGGTTTCCAAAAATAGTTCGCAAACCGGAAAATTCACTTCCGGGTTTGTGGCATTTGGAAGCCAAAACATTCCAGAACTAAGCTGTTTGAAAACCAAGGTACAGCTGTATTTGAATCTGTATATGAGGAGCAATTTTGTCTTTACATTTCATACCATTAGGCACCTGTTTTTGTGTTTGTCTCCACCTTCTAATTTGTTGACTCTATTATACCACTTAAATACTTGACAGGGCATCCTTGCAGGTATCTATGCACACACTTAATACAAAAAATCTCCCCGGCCAATATTTTCCTGGACACATCCAGGATACTGCAGTCAGCAGCAGTGTCTGGGCAGAAATTGGGAAAGTGTCCAGGAAAATCTGGACATATGGCAGCCCATGTTGGCAGTGCCGTTTTTGCCGTTTTCCCATAAAAACAGCCCAACAAATTTGGGCAAAACTGAAAAAAACAACAACTCAACAACTTTTGCCAAAAAAGAGAGAGCGACTTTTCTGGCCGGATTTTCACTGTTTGAAATATGGCAACCAAATAAGCATGCAAAAGCGCACAGGCAATTGTAAATTTGCTCTTATAGTTTTCTGGCCTTGTGTAAATCTAAAGATAAAAAGAAAAGACATATAAAGCCAGTGCCATTTACTTCTGCAGTTTTCTGGTTTTGTGCAAATCTGAGGGATCAAAATGAGAAAAAAAATACTCATTCAGGAGTGCAAATAGTCTTTGCTGTTTGGAACAGACGGAGAATCTGAGAGACTGAGAGACAGAGGGCTGACAGTTTCTTATGAAGGTAGAATTTCTTTCCCCGCTTCCAACTAATGAGAGATTGTGGATCTACCACCTTGTAGGAGGACTGTCTGCTTTTGCCTTCTTATCTTTAATATACTTTTATATTTGTAAATGAAACAATAGTAGAAAGACACCACTAAGTGCTGTGTCATCCAAAGGAAATCAGACTCCGGGCACGCTGTCCCTGGAACTATTTAAGAACTGCTTATACATGGAATACTTACACAACTGAAATTTGAGAGAGTTAGAGTGGGGCAGAGGATGTTATAGGAACTATTTTTCTTTCTTTTGGTTTTTAACACAGTACCTTATAGGTTTGTTTTTTTAAAACTAACCAGCAATGCTGATTTATAGCAGAATAAAAGTTTGTTTCTAAAACAAGGGGAAGGAAGTTTGTGAATATCTATAAGTATTCCCTAGTTCCTAATCTTCAGGTGCCTTGGGCTGCTGTAACATGCCTAAACTGCCTTCAAAATGATTGTTGAAATGCTCCCTTTGGAAAAGAACAGAGAGAGAAAGCAACTACACAAAGCTGTGTAATGGATAGGAGTAATGGATAGGAGTCAAGACATTCACTCTCAGAAGTCATCATGGTGACTTCAGGAAGATGAAGAAAAGCTTGCAGCATCATGCAAGTTTTCTGTCATGTGGATGACAAATATGTTTGTGAACAAAGCAACTGATTAAAAGGCAATCCTAAAAAAACACAGACCATCAAAATGCATATATGAAAGCTGTAGCCCAAGCAGCACATGGAAATGCCTGTAAGTGACACAAATGAAAACAGGGAGACAATGAAAATTTTAGAAAAAGTGAAACTAGTCAATCAGTCTAAGAACAATAATTCCATATGCACTTACAATTCAGGACCAAAAGCCTTTAATGAAGGAGCAGCCCAGCTTGTATGTTCAGGTCCACCATTTGGGTGGCTGTATATCTGTAAAAGATACTTTCTGGACCAATGCAGCTCACCCTTGCCCTTCTTTGGCTTGCTTGTTGAACTTGATGAGGAGCCAGCAGAGTGGAATGGTTTGACAGGATGCCATGTGGCATCAAAGGGACTACCCTGTTCCCTCAGTTTCATTTCTTAGGAAGTCCTCCTCATATAACAAGATAACTTCCAGAGCACAGCAAAGGCATGGGATGCAGCTGTTTCTTGACACACAACATTTATCACATGGTTGGCTAACCTGTGGCCTTGCTGATGTCGTCAGACTCCCATCAGCCCCAGACAGCATGACCAATAATCAGGGATTATGGTAGTTGTAGTACAGCAACTTTTGCAGGGTGACAAGGTTGGCCACTGGGCAGTGACTCTCACTTGAAAATGACTTCCAAGTATGTATAACCCTCATGCTGTTTTCAAACACGACAGTGTGTGCATGGGTGCACTTGTTTCTTTCCTACATAACTATTTGGGTCATATGTGATTCAGACTTAAGTGCCCTAAAATGGTGTGAACATAGGTTAAGCAAGAACAGTTTGAGGTAACACTAATTAGAGAAAAGCAAAGAACCTCCCTTCTGACAAAAGAGTGCTTCACTTTTTACCCCATCTCCCCTTGATGAATATCTCTTTTGGATCAAAAGATGAGCATCAAGAAATGGATACTAGCTCTTCAGTTTCAAATGACACAGGAGTGTCCTTATATACTCATGCCTGTGACAGTTATGAGGAAACAACAAACATTTATGAATATTCCCTTAAGACATGTTTATACTTTCTCTCAGCCATCTCTAACACCATGCAGAATTGTTTTGTGAGGGTGGCCATATTTCACATCCCTATGTCTGTATTTCCCTTCTATTTGTGTATGACACTGAACGTAATATTGAGAGCTCACTGTTTAAAGCTAAGCAGGCTTTGCCTTTATTGCCTTTATTGAAATTGCAACATTCAGGAAAGAAAATGAATGAAATACATAGAACGTCCTGTATTCCTGTAATTTTCCCTCACTGAATCTCCCATTTGAATACCAATGTGTAAGTGCTTGGTAGCAAAGAGGACCCAACTCATGAAAATAATTCTGATAAGATTAAGTCACATTTAGGTAATTAAGAATTGGGCTGCATAGGTCCTATTGCAGGTGTGGGGGAACTTTGACCCTCCAGATGTTGTGGAACTGCAACTCCCATTGGCTATGGTTGCTGGAGCTGATGTCAATTCTAGTTCAGCAGCATCTGGAGGGCCAAATGTTTCCCATATCCTGTCCTATATCATCCCCATCATCATAATCATTTATTGGATTCATGATAACATGGCAGTGGAAAACAAAATGCAAATGGTTAAATAGTATTTTTGTTAAAAAGAAAACTGATTAAAATGACAATGCACGTTTTTATAAAGGAAAAATGAATTACCATTATCTCTATTCCTTCTTTAGACAGGCAGGGGTGAGGGAGTGGAATCAGTTTTCTGCAGTTCCTTGTTCAGTAGAATTTGGCACACTGACTTTGTATACAGGATGCTGTGATGAAGATCCCCTGCTCCGCCCCCCCAGTGCTAAAGTAATAAATAGTGACATCTGAAGTTCTGTTCTGTGTAACCAGAGCCTTATAAAAATCCACCCCAAAATGCCAGATAGAGATTCTTTCCATAGCTTTGCTTATTCATAACCCTCCCATCATTCTAATGGCCAAGGCAAACTCGAGGTGAACAGGAATTATCAGGAGAAGAAATCGGAATGCATGCATTAACTTGCAGTGATCTCTCATCCCTCTTCTTTGACAGGTTTTTTTAAATTTTTAAAAAGTGAGCCTGAACTGCAGAGAGTATTTTAACCCTGAATACGGTGCTTCTGACCAGGCAGTCATCTCAATACCAGTTCTTTTGCTCCTTTGTATATTGCACATAACGATATAGGAGGCAATGCCACAGGAATATGAGGAATGATAGGGCAAATATGCTCTCTCCCTCTTTTTTGTCAACCCACCTGCAGGTGCCAAGAATCCAGGGGTATTTCACTGATTTTGTGCGGGTGGAGAGAAAGCAAAATGCCTAGAAAGCGGGAGGAGCTTGCTTTTGCTGGCATCAGTTCCTTTTGAACCATTTCTGCCACCATCCAGACACCCTTATCACTCCAGTTTTCCTTGTTATTTGCTCATGTACACAAAGCTGATATGCATCCCTAGTATATGGTATGGGTGGCAAACCTGTGACTCCAATTCACACCATAATTCCTGGACGTAGTAAAAGTTAGAAGTAATCAAGGTTTGATTTTTCTGCGCCAAACGCTAAAACTCACTGGATTTAGTTTATGCTAACAACCCAGGCCAACTTGGCATAACCACTAAGATGGGCCATCAGCAGGGGACAAACTCTGGTTTCAGCAAAGAAACCACCAGAGGGCAAGATTGCCAGGCAAGAAGGGGAGGAGCTGCTTCTCCAGGTGTGTGTGCTAGTGGGCAGGGGAAAAAAAGGTTTAGGGTTTCAGTTTGGATGATGTAAAATTGTGGCATTTTACAAGAGGTTTGGAAAGCAAGGAGAAAGCGCGGCTAGCAGAACTCTTAGGGGCTGGCTGGATCAAGCTGTAACAAAGGGACAGGCAGCATGGATGGCTCCTCTGTTTGTAGCCCTTAGCCTACTGCTCCTAAGTGAGGAGCAAAGAATCATCTTGAGATGTGAATGCTGGAAATTCCTCCACTGTAGACTCAGGTTGTATATATGTGTAAATAAACCATATATCATAAAGACACCACAGTCTCCACTGTGCCCAATTTTTGAAGGAATCTTAAACTGTGAGTAAGGACCAAGACCCCTGGAATCTCACACCACTTGGAAAGTGGGGTGGCATGTGAATAAGTAAAGTATATCCCCCCCCCCCGTGCCAAACCAAGATATTCTTTGGGGGAAAACATCCCGTCAAAGCTCTCAAGCCACTGGAGACGGAAGAGTAATGACGAGGAAGTCATCTCACATTCTCCTTCCACATTAGATTCCTTTGGCAAGGACGTTACTGCCTTTAAAGCTGTTTGAGCACCAAACTATGTCTACAGCATCTCTTTCGCCTGACTCACATTATTCTGCACTATACCACAGCATATAAAGGGATGGCCACTCCCTCAACAATCCTGGCTTATTTCTCAACAGCTCATTTTTTTGAGAAAACCCACAGCTGGGACTCAAGATTCCTTCTTCAACTCATGCAAACATGAGTTTCCCTTTCACTCATTAAATCTTTCCCAATCTACTCATTAAATCTTTCCCAATTAAACTGAGAATTTGCCTTATGGCTTCTGAGACAGGCTTTGTAGTCGTGACAGTTCAGTCTGTCTTGGCGTGCTAACCACTGTGGAAGAGTTTAAAGGTCCGCTGTTTTTTAGGAAAAGCCAGAACTTATCCCTGACTCCCTGTGCAAGAGTCTTAAGCTGGTATGTGTGCTTGGGCACTAGATGGGAGAGTGCCTTTTCCACTGATGCAGTTTGTTTACTTGGAAGCTTGTACCTCTGGTATGAAAAACCAATCCTTCTATGCTATAAAAATGTTCAGAATGAACGGTTTCAGATCAGCCCCACATTTGGATGCAAACACTAATCTGGACTAAATAGTCAGCATGTCTTTCTATCTACGAAGCTGGAGTTCATGCCCTGTGTTGATACAACCAAAGCCCTTGGCATCCCCAAGACATTGCAGTGAAAATGGTTGTATAACAGGATGCCAGCCGAAATTGTTGAAGCATCACCACTAATGTGGTCTGGTTCATTCCATGCTGACAAATCACTCTTATTTCATGAAGGATCAGCGGGTCTCTTTTGTTACGGAGTTCCATGTTGCAGCTTTGCACCACTGCATCACTATGCAACCTGTTGTGTAACTAGAATGCATATGTAGGAGCACCTCCATCATGGTCCTCTAAGGGCTAAGCTGAAGTGGTAGAGGTGTCCAGGCAATAGTGCTCTATCATATTCCGTCAAATAGCTGTGCTGAATAATTTTTCAATAATTTGGGGCCTGACTGGATGTGACACTAAACTCACCACATACAATCACATCAGTTTTGAATTTCTTTTTAATGTTTATTATTATTATTTCCATTTGTACACCACTTTCTCACATAGCACCTCACGATACAACAGCAAAATACATATCAATTCAGTATGACATTGCAATAAAGAGTGTAATGCGAATTCTTTTCAAAAGAAAGTGACAATCCAAACCAACCATTAGTGTTCTAAAACTTAACAGCAGTTAGGGTGGATCCCTCCCTTTTTGTTAAATTTTGTACATGTAAGCATGCATTCATAAAATGAAAGAATAGTGAACATCACAGGAAGTCATAACCCAGAACATACCAAGTCCTACAAGGTAGGTTTCATTGGGCCAGCATGACTTCTCTATCACCGCCTGCAACTTCCAGCTGAGCAGGGACTGCTATCTCTGTTTCTTAGATCAAAAATCTTTTTCATTTTACTCTTCACAATTTTCATAATAAAGGAGCTTCTTCAGGAGGCCACAACTCTTCCTTTCATTTCTATTTGCACTGGTGGCATTTTATTACTAAGGGAAAACTTTCATTTAACATTAAAAGCTGCTTAAACTGTGAAGAACAGCCCCTGTTATATATTTGACATAAGCTTTTGGCAAAGAAGCATCAGTGCTTTTGAAGACACAAAGTTCTCATCATATACACTTTTTCAACATTTGTTTTCTCCACTTTATTACCCCTTGGAAATACCCCTCCCCTTTCCCATCTTTAAAAACCCAAGAATTCAATACTGCTGCCAGGGGAAGGGACGGAAGGGATCTGACTGTTATTGAGTCCAGCTCTTGGTAGCTTCTTAATATTCCTGACACCCATCTGATAAACAGGTCCACCAATTATTGTCCATATTATGCCCCCAGTAAAAAGAGTGAACTAACAAAGTAAAATATAACAAATATGTTTAGTTTAACAGAACTGTCAAGCAAAGTTAAAAGCATTCCATGGGAGAGATGGAACCAAGAAACACTCTTCTCCCCAAACAACTAACCCTGTCTAGCATTCCCCACTGATCAGACATATGCCGGCATCACTTTTATGGTATATTTCTGACAGTTACAAAATAGACAGTCTTACAATGCAAAGAAATACTCTGCACCTTCCTCTGCAGTTCCTTCACTTCACACTGGAATGACATGGGAGGGCACCAGGGAGGGAAAAATTCGGTACCAAAGAAACCCCCCTGGACATTTTGGCAAATTCAAGAAATCCACCCGCACAGAAATTTTACTACTGAAAAAGAGGACGCGTCCTAGAAAAAGAGGATGTATGGCAACCCTATGTATTATTCCTGCTCCCCACACATTGGATGAAGGCTAATTGTACTTTAATAGACAGCTTATGTTCAGGAGGTAGGAGGGGTGACATTGTTCTCATCATGCCCATGTTCCCTAGAATGCACAAAAAGACTATCCAGAGTTTAGTGTGTATTTTTCTTAATGTCTGACCTTTCTTTGCTGTTTCCCTAATGCTAACTGCTGCCTTCTTGCCAATAATGCAGCCTGCCAGTGAATAAACTTTCCCCAGCACATTTATAAGCAAGGGATGACATTGTTAATGGTCCTTCCCACTAGGCAGAGATACAATCCATTTTGGACAGGCTTCAAAAGGATGTTGGCCTGATTTTGGCTAATAAAGAGCAAGAGTAAAGTAACAAGATTACAACCAATCTGTTTATGCTTTCTGTTCTGGATAAGATGATGAAAGCAAAGTGGCATTTAGTGGGGCGTTTATACAGCAGATGATTTTCCTGTAGCCCAGAAAGCATGGACAAAGTCCTTTCGGATAAGAGCAGATTAGGGTTGGCGGAGTCAGTCTACAAGGGTGGGGACTTCAAGCCTACCTTCGCAGAGATAGGCTGTGTGACTGAGGTTCCCATGTGGAACTTGTTCACACAGCCAATCCAGTCACATCTTTACCCACCTCAAATTTGATGTCAGGAGTGCGGCAGGTGGGTGTGGTTTGGGTGTGGTGGCTTTCTAGGCCAAATTTGACCCATGAACTGGAGGTCCTCCATTCCAATGTAAGAGAAGATTTGCTGAATGGTGGGAGAGCTGGGAGAGCAAAACATGTGAGAGGTCTTTTTTGCTATACATGAGGCAGAAAAGCAAGAGTACTTAGGATATCGAAAGAATAAGAGCAGTTCTTTGGATATAGACTTGGATGTTACTACTTACATTTGCTGCAGCATCAGCTTTCTGAGTCTATCTTTATTCTCAGTGTTCAGTATTGACTGGAGAAGATAATCTGCGCTCCAGGATTCTCAAGCAGATCAATAAGAGTATTAAGTTCACCCCTATTTCTCCAAACAGTGGATTAGACTGGCTGTCAGCTGGCATGATATGTATCTCCAAAGCTCTCCTCAGGCAGCCTCCTTCCCACCAGCCAATCCATTCTGCTCTTTCAAAGGCATCCTATAGGCCATTGATCCACAGGGGAAAAAAATAACCATGGGGGCATCCTGATTGATTCCCCCCGCCCCCTGGTGAATCACTGAAAAGAAAAACATTTTCCACCTCTGCCTTAAGGAAACCCACAGTGAGATTCCTATTCAGAAAAATATGGTAGAAAACTCATAACAATGGCTTTGTGGAGAAGGAACATGGCATCGCAATGTGCATCTTTCAGGCACAGTGATAATATTCTGTTTAGGAGATTTGATAAAATCTCTGGCCGTGGTGTGGCAGGAAGAGGCTGTAAGTTAAGACTCCTACTATTTATTCATATACACATACATACAGGTGTGTGTGTGTGTATTATTCAGCCACATGTCTGGGACATGTGAAAATTAGGAGTTTGAACTGACCACATGATTCAGTTTGGATCCTGATTAATCACTTAAAAAACCTGCCAAACCTTCCTTCCTTCCTTCCTTCCTTCCTTCCTTCCTTCCTTCCTTCCTTCCTTCCTTTCATTCTTTCGTTCTTTCAAAAACCACTGTCTGATTCAGCTTGGCCTGATGTGTAAACTGCTCAGTTCACCTTACGTCCAAATCCAAATCCTGATTTAGGAAACCAAAGCTTCATGTCTCCATAATCACTGCTATGGGGTTGCAGTTGTTGTTTTAAAGCTACTTTTTTTGGGCAGAATTAGATGAAATTTGCAGACAAGGTAGCTACTCCTTAGTGGCCAAACATGGTAGATTCCAGACAAATAGGTCCAGGGTTTTGTTTTGGACATACTGTTTTTTTTAAAAAATGGAATAGTCTATACCTTCCTTTAGATTTTAGCAAACTGGGTGAAATTTACAGGCATGGTAGCCCATTCAGAGGAGGTGAATGGGTGTTCATGCAAGGACAATATTTTCAGATTTTAGGAGGTAAAAAAATTCACTTAATATTCCCCCTTTTTTTACAGTTGATTTTTTATGAAAATAGAGGTGACCCTCAGTCAGAAAGCTGACAAACTTTAAAATGATAGATACAGGTTATTTTGTGCTAGGTGCTTTTAAGATTGATTTTAAATCTTAAATGGAAGAAAGAAAAGACTTAAATGGAAGAAAGAAAAGATTGTATGATTTATACAATTTCCAATAGTATGAAAATTGTATAAATCATAGAAGTGCACTTAGAAAACTAACCTGCAAAATTTCAGAAGGGTCACTTCAATGGCTAGGAAATTTTGATTATATTTTTTTTTAAAGCGTCAGACCAGTGTTGTGTTCAGTTGGCACCAAAAGTCACAGAAATTACGTGCAAAGCTGATTTGACAGGAGAAGATGTGTGGGCATGTGAATCTGATGTATACCCTCTAGAGGAAAAAATGTAAACCACAAAATGCTGCATTCTTACTGTATTTGCTTTCCCCTTCTGAGCCTTTACTGAGATTTCCATCTGAAATGAAGTTTCTGGCTGCTTGTTTGATGTTAGCTAAAAAGAAAGAGAGAGAGAGGGAGAGAGGGAGAGAGAGAGAGAGAGAGGGAGAGAAAGAAAGAAAGAAAGAAAGAAAGAAAGAAAGAAAGAAAGGGACACCTCTGCCTCATGCTAAACAACAAAGCACTAAGCAATCGTAAAGCATTTTAAGCCCAATAGCAACATACCAATTTGTTATTTTGAATTATAGAACATGCACTAAGACACAGAGCTTTCTGGCACTTGAGAAATCAGAAGGAGAAAGACAGGCATTCTGCTTCAAGGGACAGGAATGTCTTGTCCTAGTTCGTCATTGTGAAGTCATATTTCTCACAGTTTTATGAGATCAGCAGTGAGGTAAGTGTAGCTTCCAAGGAGAAGATGTATCCAGTGGCTCTGTGGGACTCAATGCTGGCTGATGCACTGCCTTAAGGCTGCCTTAAAACCACTGAGAAGTACAAGGGAAAGGAAAGGAGGGAAGGTAGAAAGATGGAATGCAAATGAAGGTCGTCCGTAAGCTTATCAAAAGAGAAAAAGGAGATAGAAAGTATTTTGTTTACTATTATTACCATAATCATAATCATCATTTACAATCATTGATATCCTGCCTCTCAGGATGCAAATCCTTCAAATGCAAAATGAAAACACATTAATAAAATCATAATGTTACAATATAACAGTGAATCAGAATATGTATCAGAGGGCAATTGGTGTTAGGTAGATGGCTTTGGATGTGGAGTTTAGCTGTAACAAGCTCCTCTCTGGCATAAAAACCCTGATTTGTTTTTTTAAAACATTCCTATCATCCAGAGGGCCATAGAAATATTTGAAGTTGTCTGTGAAGACTTTATCAAAAGTGGAAAGTGTTGTGCTGTTGTTAATGAGAAAGGGTTTATGTCTCTTGTGCCTCTTCATCCTTTGGCACCTCATTCCTAATGTAAATTGGTGTGTGAAGTACTTGTTCCCCATGAAGGCACATAGATGCCCAGCATGTGCAATTAATTCCCTGCATGCTTTGTCACAGAGGCTGTGATGCTGTGTCACCTGGCGCTCCCCTTTGAACATATTCTTGGAGATACAACTATCACTGTGTTTATTGGCAAGCCGAGGTACTTAGTGCAACTAAATAATAGGCCAATGTCCTTAAATACATAGTTGCTGTAGGGAGAGCCATTTTTTTTTTGCCCTTGGTGAAGCCTCCAGAGGGACGCTATTGAGGCTCCCAGCCTGTGTGCGTGTGTGTGTGTGTGTGTACACAAATGTGTGTTGGGGGTGCCAAACTGGGTCTTTGACCTATACCCTTGTGCAAATTAATTGAAACAAAGCATGTTTTCTATCTTACTCATAATCCTGTGCTCAAAACAAACACGCAAAGTCAGTTGATCATTATGGTGTCGGATGCCTGCAGCCAATAGAAGGAATGATGCGCTTGCCACAATATACTAGGTTCTACAAAAGAGTTATTCCAGAGCTGTAAAAGAGGTATCCTGACGGTACTGGGATATTGCAGCAGGACCTAGCCCCTGTCACACATCAAAAGTGGTGAAGAAATTCATGACAGAGCAGCAAATACAGGTACTTGATTGGCCAGGGAATTTCCCAGATGTATCCCATTGAGAATTTGTGGGCTATATGCAAAAGTTGCCTCCATGCTGTAGACTGTGTAAGACTATGGAGAAGCTCATTCAGGCGCTGATTCAGGTGTGGTACAGGGACCCGTGTTCGAAACTAATAGACTCTATGCCAAACTGTGTTCAAATGCTGCTTAAAAATAGCGGAGGTCATATCCGTTGCTAATGTAAGTATATGAGTTTTGTACATGTATATGTGAGCTTTGTACAATAAACTACATTGTTTGTTTCAATTAATTTGCACAAGGGTGTACTGTAAGTGAAATAAAGCCTAGTTTTGCCCCTGTGATATGGAAAAGCTGTCTAAAGGAGTCCAAGCTGGCTTTTCACTCTGACTATAGATGTGGTAATAGAATATGCATGGTGTTAACAACTGGGACTCCCCAATCAATGAGTATTTTGATTTCAGGATCTCTATTCCCAATTTCAAAGAGTGCAGAGGGGGCAACTCACTTAGCTTCTGTGAGGGACCTTCAACAGAAGGCTATGGGGTAGGTGGGTATTTGGCTAAAATTGGAGGGAGTTGCGGGATTGGGGATTCAGCCACTGGTTCTGTCTATACCAGGGCTGAGGAAAAAACTTTCAGCCCAAGGTCTGCATTCTCTCATGGGTAACCTTCTGGGAGAATCAGGGCTCAAAGGCAAAACTTCATGAAGCCAGAGGAACAAATGGGTGCACTAACAGATGGGACTCCTACCTTTGCACAGCAGGCTACATTTCAGCCATGTAAATGTTAGTGGTTTTTACATGCATCCACATCTCTCCAGCCACACAAGAAAGAGGCATTATCCGAATTCAAGGATACATTTCAGTCAGGCAAAACACTCAAGGATGTTTTGGAGCCGGGCTGGGGTGGTTGTGGCCTGAGGGGAAGGGGTGACCCAAGGGTAGAGATGTCTGGAGGACCACATTGGCACCTGGGATTGAAGTTTTCCACCCCTGGTTTAAACAAAGAACAAATGCCGGCAAAAGACTTCTGGGAGAAGATTTATAATGAATTGAAAAAAATGTTGAAATATACATTTATTAAGAAACCAGAGGCCTTTCTTCTTGGAATAACAGGACTGGAATTGCCCAAGAAATATGTTAGATTGTTTTTGTATGCCACAACTGCAGCTAGAATTTTGTTAGCTAAGAATTGGAAAACACAAGAAGTGCCAACAGTGGAGGAATGGCAGATGAAGATGATGGGCTTTTCGGAGCTAGCTGACCTGACCGGAAGAATCCGTGACCAGAAGGAGGAGGAGTACCAGGAGGAAAGGATGAAATTCAAAGACTATTTAGTAAATATGTTAAGATAATTTAAATAGAAAAACTTGCAAATACCAGATAGGCTTAGGATTTAAATATGTGATGTTAGAGAATAATATGTTTAAAGTTAAAATGAAAAGAAAGAAAGATCTTAAGTGATTAAGTTAATTTTATGAGAAAATTGGTTTTGGAAAACTGTTACAATGATATACACTGAAACTCAGTCAAGGGCATTCAAGGAAGTCACTTAACAATGTTTCTAAGACTGGATTAAGTACAGTTAAGATTTATGTTTGTTTGTTTAAAATTTTTGGATATAATTTTTTTGAAAAAAAAAGAACAAATCCCACTTCACTGTCTTGTATGGAGAAAGCAGAAGGCCTTGGAATAACAGAACCCCATTAGTAGGAGGGGTATACTCCTCCTTCCCACCCATGGACTCTGCTTCCTCCACATCTGCCTCCATGTTTCAGAAATGCCATGCACGATAACACAGTCACAGTCCCAACATCTATTTGACTGAGACATCCCACCTGGACATTCTGTTGGACTGGACTTCAGCCTCCTTAATTTATTTGACTCTGCTTGACAGAAGATATGTTCAGGCGTGCTTGATAAGAGGTTAACTGGCGTTCTCTAAAACATAACTCTTCTCTGTTCAGAGATATTTGGGTTGCCAGATCTCATGAATATGCATCATTTGGAAAGTTCAGCAATGACACATGCATGCCCAGAATGATACAACACATCAAATGAAAGAGTAAAAGGCCTGTTTCTCCTAACTTATTGCTTTGATTCTGGAATTTGTCCATCTTTGTGTGAAGGGGATATTTTGGAACTTTGGGTTGTATCCAGTGTAGTGGTAAGTTAAAGTCCTTTAATGTTGTATTTGTTTTGCACCAGTGGAACATTGTTGCAAAAGAGAATGCACAAACAGGTTGCACAGTAGATTGCACAATCTCTTGCACAACAAGTTTCTGCTGGTGCCCTGGTTGTGTTGGCTTCCTCTGTTGTGTAGCGCTAAAACTCACCCATCTGCTGGCTCAAAGGCCCTTGGAGAGAATGCTGACTACAGCGCTTTAAATTTTCAACCAATGAATTGAAACTTTGAGGAAGATTTTATGGAAACAAGATGGTTATTTTCTTTAGTGAATTACTGTGGCTGAGAGGAGACAGGTTCTATACATTATAGGAATTACCACAGCAATAAATATTAAGTGCTTGCTATAGTGCTGCCTTTTAACTTCTTGGGCTTTACTCTTGCACCAAGCAACAAGATATACATTCAAAGGGGCTGGCTGAAGACATTTTGCTACCTGAGGCACCTCACTCTGCCTAATGCAAAATGCCCTCGAGATGTTGCTGAACAACAACTTCCACCAGCCCTAGCAAGCACGGCCAGTCATCAGGGATGATGGGACCTGCAGTTCAGCATCACATTGAGGACCAAACCTGGTGCATGGGAGGGCTGGGCCTGAATCACTAGGAATTGGTTGAAATGCCAACACCAAGGTTATCTGAACTTCAACATTCCAGAAGAGAAACAGGCCAAAAGAATGTGCACAAAAGGCCAGTGATATAATAAGGTGTGGCGAATGACATTGTCTGACCTCACCTTACCTGGTCATCTGCTTATGTTTCATTCCATAGTGACACTGGATTTAACAGTGTTAAAGATAGCTCTGTCCCTGCCCAGCTGAGTCATTCTGCCCAGACAGAAAAACAACAGTGACTACTTGTAGGCATCTAGATGTTTGTGAAATATTCATTAAAGAGACACACACCTAGCAGTTGACTTAATATTTCCAGTGTTGGCATGCAGTGTGAAAAACAAAAACACATGGAAAATACAGTTTTGCCCTCTGGTCTAAGAACAGATTCCAAAACTGTGGGAAAATATATTTATAGAGAAGGCTACCTGATAACCAAAAAGACATAAAAATAGTGTTCTTTGTGGGCTAGGATCCGCAAACTACTATTTATCCATTGCAACGAACAAGCTGATTTTGAAGGCTAGTTTATGGAAGTTTGCTTTTGGAAGGTTGTCTGTCCTTTCCCTGCTCTAGTTCAGAGTATTCCTTTTCTCTTCCTCATGCTGCTTTTGAAGGATATATATGTGTGTGTGTGTATCTGTGTTTGTGTATAATTAACGATTTAAAGATGTACAGGATGGTTAGAAATGTGGGCAGAACTCCCAGGATATGAGAAAGAGGAAGGGAGTTGCTGAAAGTAGCTGTATTTCTTGACCATCGCTACGTAGATAGTCGGTGAAAATAGTACTTTAAATCAGGATTGATGCAGTGTGTGTCATGCCTGGTCTGGGTTTGAGTGAGGACAGCTCCTCATCAGATGAACAGCCCAAGGGCATTTGCAAAGGGTTTATAGGGGTTCCTGTCTCCAACCAGAAGCCTCTAGCACCTCGGAAGAAGCAATGCAATATTAATCTGCAGCTGAGATCCCTTGGACGGGGTTTCTGACTGGCCTGTGGAATTGGACAGCGACTGGCTGTGTGTTGCTGCACCAAACTGGGATTAGGGCAGAGGCATTGTTAGAGAGTGGTCTAGGCAGGTCAAGCCCGAGATCTTTTGCATCAAACTCCAGATTGACTATACCTTTCCATCACTATTATTTTTTAAACTCTGCTTATAGGATAGCTGGGCCCACTGCAAAGTGCAATGCTGGTGACATGCCAACCACCTTTCCCACTTAACTTGCCCAGAAGTATGCCAGCTTTACAAATCAATTAGCATATCCAACTTTTTTTTCTCTTGCAGATTTGTGCCAGGGGCCTGTGCTGCGAGTCCTTTAGGTACCTAGCAATGTCCTCAAGTATGGCTGGGCGAACTTCTTGGCTCCTAGAAAGGAAAATGTAGAAGGGAGTGAAGAAAACCCTTGCATTAAGCCTTAATGAAGGCATCCTTTCTCTTATTCTTCAGTACTTTCCCCCAAGAGTTGGCAACCAGTTCCCCTCCTTCTTTGTTGCTGTACATAGCTAAACAAGTTACATAGGCAACCAGCCATTAGCTAATGAGGTGCTGGAGCCTGTCAGCCCAGAAAACCTTCAGTGGTGGAATATTCATGCATCAGTCAACGGAAAGGGAAAGGGGAGGCACCTGGGGGAAGCAGAGGCAGCCACTCATCCAGAGCTATCTACCAGGAGGCAGCTTGGATAAGACGACAAGCTGCAACCAATTTATCTGTTGTGCCTTATGGAGAACTGAGCTGCTTCCCTCCCTAATAGTGAGTGCTTTATAACTTTTGCACGACGTTTATGCAGATCTAGGAATGTGGGAGTAACTAAATTTGCCCATGATTTACCAGCAGATGTTTTTCCATTTTCTCTCTCTCTCTCTCTGCTTCCATCCTCAACCCCATTATTCATCATCTAGTCCGACAAAGAGTTCTGGGGAACTTCAAAGCTTGCATGGTCTTTTGCAATGACCTGATAATGGTATTGCCCTCATATGGATTTTTGGAATTGATTCAGCCTGTAGCTGTATATAAATGATTTCCTTAAAAACAACAACATAAAAATCCCCTACCATAACTAAATACAGTGGTACCTCAGGTTACATACACTTCAGGTTACTTATGCTTCAGGTTACAGACTCCGAGTAACCCAGAAATAGTACCTCCGGTTAAGAACTTTGCTTCAGGATGAGGCCCCATTAGCTAAAGTGGTACCTCAGGTTAAGAATAGTTTCAGGTTAAGTACTTAACCCGAGGTACCACTGTACTGGTTTGCACAAAGCCATGTTATGTATGTTCGCCAGGTGGTAGGGTGCTTGAATTAAACTTGGTTTTCTGGCACCTGTACCTCCACCATGTGGTGGGGCTTGTGCACCTACATTTGTGAGAAGGTTAAGAAGAGCCCTGCTGGATCAGGCTAATAGACCACCTAGCCCAGTATCCTATTCTCACGAGGGCTAAAAGCTGCCCCTACTCCACTCACAAGTATGAAACCGGAGCATTCTAGGATTCAATTTAGATTAAACAGCACTGTGGTGGGATGGGTAAGCCAAGACTTTGTTTCTATGCCACATCATGGGTGCTATTCTTTTAAGTTATTGCACAAACAGCACTGGGGGTTGTCTTATACATGGGTAGTGCATAGGGTGGACGTTTGATTGGCTGATGCTGTGGCTGTCAGCAGCTATTGTGCGTGTTATTGGTTGCTGCATCAATGGGTGGTGTTGATTGGCTGATGCTCCGGCAGTTGGGTGGGTGATTTGCAGCTTCTGCTGGTGATGCGACAGATGAGAGGCAGGTTTTGCAATCCGTGTGGGTGAGCGATAAAAGCTCAACAACTCTGTGCCATCTCCCCCCATCTTCTTAAATTTTAGTCCCCCAAAATAGGGGGCATCTTATACTTTGGGGCATCTTATAGATGGAAAAGTACGGTAGTAGATGACAAAATGGCTAACATAGTATTTGGCAGAAACTGAACTGCGGTAGAATAGATATAACACTGATTGTGATAAAGACAGGTCAGAGCCTTCTTGCCTTCTTCTATCCCTCACTAGAGTCCCTGTGTGAACCAGTCTTAGGCCTCTCTACAAACTTACTTCTCTTGTTTAGAGGAAATTGCATTTTTATTTTATTTTAAAGGAAAATTCAGGTTAAAACAAATCCACATCAGCATTTGTTGAAATTATTCTGTGGAGTTTAGCAGCTTAAAAGAAGATGAAGCTATAAAGGTTGAGTAAAGAGTTTATTTAGGTAGTTTCTGGAAGGGGGCCAAGAAATGGTAAAAAAAGTGTGACACCTGTCACACCTGAAACCCATGGGCCCAGAATTGATTGTAGCTTTCTCTAACAAGGACTATGCACACTTTTCCTTTGTATATAGTTATGAAATGTTCTACAGTGGTGCCCCGCAAGACAAATGCCTCGCAAGACGGAAAACTCGCTAGACGAAAGAGTTTTCCGTTTTGGAGGTGCTTTGCAACACGAATTTCCTATGGGCTTGCTTTGCAAGACGAAAATGTCTTGCGAGTTCCTGCGGGGTTTTTTTCCTCCCCCCCTTTTTCTAAGCCGCTAAGCCGCTTATCCGCTAAGCCGCTAAGCCGCTAATAGCCGCTAAAAGCCGCTAAACCGCTAATAACGCTAATCCGCTAATCCGTCAATGGACTTGCTTCGCAAGACGAAAAAACCGCTAGACGAAGAGACTCGCGGAACGGATTCTTTTCATCTTGCGAGGCACCACTGTACTGTGTTCATTTAGCCCTGTTTCCTATCTCCAGCAATGACTATTTTAATAGATAGTGCAAGTGTGTGAGTGATGTCTTTTGTTTTCCAAAGGTACTTTTCTGTGGGCCTGCCGGTCCCAATTGTGGAACATCCTGATTCCTTACATTTTCCTTTGGTCCTGTGACTCCTAAAGCTGAAATAACTGTTTGTTTGTTTGTTTTTACATGGTTGACATTACATGTTGTTATTACTTTCAAAAATTCTGGCATTCTGTACATATCCAGACAGAGTGCTGAAAAACATTGAGATTTTGAAAAATGGTCTTAAAAGCAAACATCCTCTGAGGATGTGTCTCTTCCCTCTGCGTGAAATGAACTTTTGTTTTCAGAAGCAGACATGAGGATATGCAAAAGGATTACCTCGCCACCGCCACCCGCCCCCCCCAATCAAGAATACGCCTCTGAAAAACAGAAATGTTCAGTTTGGCTGCAGGCAATTTAGACTCCAAGCCCAAGTGAACCATTTTGCTAACTGTAACCAGGGCCAGATTTAGGTTTGACGAGGCCCTAAGCTACTGAAGGTAATGGGGCCCTTTATATGTCCAGCTGTCCTTTGTCAACCACATATTGTCATATGTTGTCAACATATTTTTTGCTATATGGTAATTTATGGACCTAATAGGTATCTAAAGCCATTTGCTGTATGTAGGCTTTATTTTATTTGTTTTTTTATCTTATATTTTGGAAATGTACATCCAGTTTCCCCCCCTTTACAGTGGTACCTTGGGTTAAGAACATAATTCGTTTTGGAGGTCCATTCTTTACCTGAAACTGTTCTTAACCTGAGGTACTGCTTTAGCTAATGGGGCCTCCCACTGCCGCCGCGCCACCACTGCACGATTTCTGTTCTCATCCTGAAGCAAAGTCCTTAACCTGAGGTACTATTTCTGGGTTAGCGGAGTCTGTAACATGAAGCGTCTGTAATCTGAGGCGTCTGTAACCCGAGGTACTACTGTAATTTTTTTGGGGGGCCCCCAAGAGAGGGCCCCCCAAAACTATAACTTGTTTAGCTTATACATAAATCCCACACTTGACTGTGACTGCCCTCCATGGACCAGCCATAGTCACTGAGCATACTTCATTTCCTGGACTGTCACTTTTAAAACTTTGCCCATAATTTGAAAGCTTCTTCCCCTTCCAGTGTTCAGGCATTTGACACTGCATCAAACTGACAAATGAAAGGAAAAGAATTCTGACTTATTTGAGCAGATCCTGTGACTATTCCAGCTGTCTCTACAGTGTCATTCTTCAGATGAGAGCTATGTCATTATTATAACCCTATGCAGAATTTTCAACCCTATGCAGAATTTTTCCTCCACACATATTGACTAAACAGCCTGAATGTCCAGATGGCTGTCACATTAATGCTAGTTGCGATGAAGGAATCTGGATGATGCTGGGATAGTGTATGACTGTGTCATTACACCCAATGTGCAAAAGGATCACAAACAGAAGCCACCGCAATCACTACCAGCCACCTCCCATGTACAATGGGCATCCCAGGAGAGGATGGCTTCAGCTCTGCTAGTGGAAGGAGATACTATGGAATAAGTAGAGGAAGTGAATCAGTTGTTCAAGAACACAAGGATTCAGGAAGGAAAGGGGAAGTGCTTAGGGGCTGTGATTAAAAGGAAGGCGCTGGGCCCTCTCAGAGTTCTTCACATTCTGCTGGCAGGTGAGGGGCACTATGCTGATGCAACTGTGTGGAGTTCATTTGCTATGATGTGTGCATTGATTATATAACTGTAAAACAAAATCCTTCATTGATTTGCAGCACAGTCCTATGTATGGTTATCTCCAAATCCTACACAGTTCAATGAGATCCTCTTACAACTAGGGATGTACAAATCAGTCAGCTTCAGTCTCTCTGTTTCTTACTTTTCCAATCTTCAGCTCCGCTCATTCCATTACCACATCAGTTTGTGAACTGAAAAAAAAGTCTGAATGAAAATTTTCATCCACATTGCTCTTAACATGCACATTTTTTGCATGTAGTTTTGCATAATATACACGTGTTTGCATGTCATTCATGCATTTTAAAAATGTCACTTCCATATATATATTTATGCACACTATCCCCAAAATTTGGAGAAGTGCAAGTTTTGAAGAACAGCCACATTTTGGTTTGTGTATTAGTTCAGAATGTGAAAATGTGAACCAAACAAATTTCTTCTCCATTCCTACTCCCAAGAGGAAGTGTGACTTGACTGCAGTCTTTATGCTCCCAATTGTTCCTTTGAAGTCCTGCCACATACCTGACACCATGTATCATGTCAGGTACAGGTTGTGTGTGTGTGTGTGTGTGTGTGTGTGTGCGCGCGCGCGTGTGTGTGTGTTTTCCTTGAAATGGCCATGCAGGCCAAATGGGGATGCCTGGTGAGGTGAGTCTGGCCCACAAATTAGAAATTTCCCACCCTTGGGCTATTCTATCCATCCTCAGAAAACCATCAAATTTAGAACTATCATAATTCATTCAGCTCAAGTACATGAATATCATTTATCTTTTAGTTTTAGTAAACATACAGTTTTCACTGCAAAATATAAGTTTTCTGGTGAAAAAAGAAAGTTCAGCTTCTTTTAAATATTACTGTCACCATAAGCATGGGATATCATTATCTTCAAGATGCAAAAAAATTCTCATTCCAGTTGAGCAAACAAAAACCTAATATCTAGTGTACAGAACTATAAGCTGACTTGTCTATTCTCAGGTCTATGAAGCTGGGTTATATAAATGATCTCAACAATCTCATCACTGCTAGCCAACATTCCCCCTAGTGTTCATCAGAGAAGAGAATGGACATTCTCCAAGGTGGCTGCTCTATGATATATCACAAGTCCACAGCAATTTTTCTGCAAACTCACATATCACACATTGCCAGGTCCTCCTTTGTAGAATCCCTTATTGCATCCTTTGCTTTCTATTCAAGTCTTATCAGAGAACCTGATGTTCTTTAGCCCAACCATCCAATTATGCGGGTTTGACTCAAGATATTGCTTGAAACTAACTCTCTTTGGCCCATGGAATACTATTGTGTGCAGCATTATTAGTGGGAAACAATATTTGATCCCAGCAAAGAAATCCTGCTTTCAGCTTCTTCCAAAACAAATAGCCCTTGTGATGGATGGGACACGATGATTAATCTTGCAAGTGTCACTGCCTACAGGCAGCAAGAAATGATTATTTTATATCTTAGAGTGAATCAGCTGGGAACACTTCCCCATTCCTCTTCACCTCTCTTGCAATGTTGCATCCATACCAGCACTTCCTTTAAAGTGACAAAAGGAACTTGCTTACTACAAATATTTGGCCTTTGTAGTCACATGGCCGTGCACCTTGTGGAGCTTCTGCAACAGCAGATAATTAAGAATGAGACTCCATTCTCTAAGTATCATCTAAATAAAGGACAACAGAGGCAGGCCTCTTCTTAGTGTGACTCTCCAGCTCCTTGGCTCTGTCTGGCTATGTAAATAATGAGTATACAATTGATGCTAAAACCAACAGACTATGCTCATTATGCCCTTAGCTCTTCAAACATCGCTGAGTTCTTGGAAAAGTGGCATGCAGGGTACATTAAATTGACTCCCATTGCCTCTGTGTTTTCTCTCTCTTTCTCATCCTTTCTTATTGCTGCCAGGATTGACATATTGTAGATACGGTTCAGGCTCTGGAGTGATGGCTTGTATCCTGTAAACATCAAGTAACTGCCTGCAAGCGTTAGAGACCTGTTGAACAAGGAATGAAAGATCCGGCACATCCCCCTTCTTTTTGGCAGTGTGCATTGCATTTTTTTTGTCACACAGTTCTGCTCAAATGGCATGACTTCATTTTGTTAGTGCCAATCCAGCCTTTACAAGCAAGCAGGGTCTCCCCTCCCCCGCCCCAGTTATATACTGGGATTTGCCATGCCAAGCCCCATAAATTGTTTTCTTACGTTCAATTGCTCAGTTTTCATGCTTTATGTTAGCATGACATCTTGTGCCAATGTGTGCAAGTGTGAAGGGAGATGCATGCCTTCAAACTATCTGCGGCACAACATGGATAGACCTCAGACGCCCTAGGATGTCCCCACTACATGTTTCTCCCCATTTGGAGATATTAGTCCTGCTCTTGTACTCTTCAGTAACTGCTCCTGTTAACAGCAATGGGAATGCAGAAACTCAGAGTCCTTTGACACATTACATGTGGTAGGTGCATCTTTGAACTGCTTTTTGTATACACCAACAAGTGTAAAGCATGAACATGTCAAATGCAGTTGCAAATATGCATGCAAATCATGTTTGACTGCAACTCTTTGGGGAGTAGATACTTTCTGGAATATCAGGCTTCTGTGTAATTTGTGAAATAGCCCACACATACCACTCAAAATGGGGAATAAATGATGCTGAATAAATAATGCCACTCCATGGCCTTTGGCCTGCGTGGTGACACAAGGGTCCATTTTGCCCACCATCCTATCAAACTTCTACATGAAACTACTGGAGGTAACTGTCCAGAGTAGAAAACCTTTATCTCCCCTTTCTATTGAATTATTGGGAGGCTAGATTAACTGATAGAGGGTGAACAAATCAGAAATTAATCCAGACCCCAGAAAGAACTTGTGTGGACTGGCAGTTTTTCTGAACCTGAGTCACATTCCCTCTATACAATCAAAGCAGTCTTACACCATTTTATGGCTTTCCCTCAACAAATCCTGGGATCTGTAGTTTGTTAAGGATCTCCTAACAACTCTCAATAAACAATGAACTACAGTTCTCGGTATTCTTTGGAAGAAGCCATGACTGTTTAAGTGGTATAAGAGGGCCTTTACATGTGGCTGTGACCCAGAAATAGCAGTTCAGTCTGTGCTGGACAGGGTCACACTCTCCCTAAGGACTCAGGTCCACAGCTGCAATGCAGTCTCAGAATCTGAGCTGTCATACTTTTTAAGTTCATTTGTTTTAATATATGTTTTTGTTCATTTAGTTTATTGGTTTATTGGCTTTTATTCAGTATATATGTTTATTATTATTTTTTAAATACAGCTGCAAAAAGTCAATAGGATGCACAGATCAATAAAAAGAGAATAAAAAACCCCATAACTGTAACCGTGACTAAGTACAGAGGTTTTTTTTATGGGAGCTTCAATATTAAGAAGTAAATATGGAGTGATAGGTCAGAGCTTACATTAGAGTGAATTCAGACCAGTACTAAGGTTATTTATGTTTCATAATCCAGCTGAGTGGTTAACCATTTGTCAAATCAATTGTTTTATCTCTATCCTTAATGTTTTACGGCCATTGTGGTTGTCACAGGTGAGCAGAAGTGACCATGCCCTTCAATAATCAATTAGCAAGTTTGTTGCTTGCTCACAATCAGAGCTGTGGGTGTGTATTTTGTACTACAGGAATCCAAATTCTTGGGCCAAGGCACTCACATTCTGCGTTGTATCACAAACTACAAACAGTCTTGGTCATAATGTTCTGTCATTATAGCTCATACTATATATATATATATATATATATATGCTTTCGTAGATTTTCACGGGTACAGGAATGCAGGTTTTGGTGTCCTCGGGTGTCTTCCCGTGTAAAAGTTGGGGTGTCTAGGCGACGTTTCGACGAGGTCTCACTCGTCATCTTCAGGCTGGTGCTTTCGGCTTCTTGTTACTGGAACAGAGCAGGATCTCAGTGTTTGAGTTCCTATAAATACTGTAGAGGGGGTGTGGTGTATAGCCTCCAATGTTCTGGGCAGAGAGGAAGTTCCCAGGCTAGTGTGCCTTTTCTTCTTTTGTTCCTTAATTACTTGAGAGATATCTTGAGTGATTTCTTGAGTGATATCCTGAGTACCACTTAGGTGGGTCATTAGGTGTGGATTAGTTGTTAAAGTCTTTGTGTCTTGACCTCTTGAACTTTGTGAAGAGTTTTCCTGAGAAGATGGCTGTACTGTACTTAGTTGTGCTCTGGCTTGGCTTCGTGTATAGGGGCGAGCTGTGGTTTTGTGGCTTGTGTCAGCCAGATCTGTGTAGGGATTGCAGGGGGGTGCAGCATCCGGAGGTGCCACCATGGATTGGCTACTGGATCCAGTAGCCAATCCATGGTGGCACCTCCGGATGCTGCACCCCCCTGCAATCCCTACACAGATCTGGCTGACACAAGCCACAAAACCACAGCTCGCCCCTATACACGAAGCCAAGCCAGAGCACAACTAAGTACAGTACAGCCATCTTCTCAGGAAAACTCTTCACAAAGTTCAAGAGGTCAAGACACAAAGACTTTAACAACTAATCCACACCTAATGACCCACCTAAGTGGTACTCAGGATATCACTCAAGAAATCACTCAAGATATCTCTCAAGTAATTAAGGAACAAAAGAAGAAAAGGCACACTAGCCTGGGAACTTCCTCTCTGCCCAGAACATTGGAGGCTATACACCACACCCCCTCTACAGTATTTATAGGAACTCAAACACTGAGATCCTGCTCTGTTCCAGTAACAAGAAGCCGAAAGCACCAGCCTGAAGATGACGAGTGAGACCTCGTCGAAACGTCGCCTAGACACCCCAACTTTTACACGGGAAGACACCCGAGGACACCAAAACCTGCATATATATATATATATATATATATGCATACACACACACACACACACACACACACTGACATGTTTGTCTGGGGCTGGGCAGAGGAGGAAAAATAAATACACAATGGAGAAAGCAACATAGGAAGATGCACATGGCACTGGGCAAAGGAGCTCTATCCTTTCCCAGCTGTTTTTTGTTGCTCTTCGCTGAATGATTGTTTAGCCACCTTGAATGCCGTTTAGCAGAAGGGCTTCTAATAAATAAGCAAACGTAAATTGAAATGACACAAAACGTAAATTGAAATGACACAAAATATAATCAGGATATCCTGGCAGGTAAATATAGCCCTAGTTATGAAAGCAAATTCCTGTTGCAACGTTCCACCACAGCAAGAGATTACATTATACATAACACAACAATAGATTACATTTCGAAATAGAAAAAAAACAACAACTTCCTACAAAACTTGTGCAACATCTCAAGGATCTGTCTGTTCTAAAGGCACATTTTTCAATATATGCTTTATTTGATCAAGGTGGCTAATGCATTGTAAGCATATTCCTCTCACAGACTTTTGTCTAAAAATCTAGTAATATCTATCTAATCTATCTGTCTGTCTGACTATGGCCTATATTGTATTGCCTGAACTCACTTCTGCTGAAAGTGTGAAAAAGGCAGCCCAGAGCAATCTTTTGGCTGATTAGTTGCCAAAAGTTGTCTTTCTAGTGTAACTTATTTGGCCATGTAGAATAATGATTAATATAAAAAGGAACTGGTGTCAGGGGTGGTGAGGCGACAATGCATATCTCCAGCTAATCCTATCCTCCACAGGAGCCAACTCCTAGGGGCCAAGGTCCCTTTGCCCCCCAATAAAATATTTGAGGTGGCCAAGCCCCCCAATGTTGATGGGCATTGCCATTCAAATGGTGTGTGTGCGTGCCATATCATGTAATCAATTATGCAGGTGAGGCTTCCCTGAGGCCCCCAATATTTTATTCAAGTTGGCACCTCTGCTATCCACCCATTCGGTGATACAGGGCACTTCCAGACTGTCACTATTTTGGGGTGGCGTTCAATCAAATGCTGGCAATTAAAGCTGAAGAAACCTACCCCCCCAAAAAACACACCTCCCAGACTTCTTGAAATGTAGGGGGTTTGATGTGATGTTGTATAACATCTGTAAAAACAAACCAGAGGGAATGCTCAATAAACTGCCAGCATCATCTAACCTCCCCACAAACTTTGTGCAAAAAAAATCAGGCTGAATGCTTAATAACCAGGTCATATGGAAGTGACAATAAGAATCTGCATCATATACTATAGATAACTGGTACTGCACTGATCCTAGAGAATATCTCAGCTCCTTGTATCGTTCTCCCAAGTAGCCAGTCACAGCTTATGCTTAGCATTCTCCTTCTCCTATATAACAGAATTAGATCCAAATAATTGTGTTGCAGCTAACCAACCAGCTCACTGTCATTTTAAAAACAACAATAGTCCAATGTCCCCTCCATGATTATTTTAGTCCAAGTTCCTTATGTTCTAAAGAAGAAAACACCCCCCCCACCTTAAAATAGCAGAATGTTTAATTGGTTTGCTCAGAAGCAGCAACATCTAATTTACTCATGGCACTAAGTGCCCCGCTACTGAGGAATGAATGCTTTTGAACTCCCATTTTATTATAAGTGGAGAGCTTCAAGAGAACATTGTGCCAGTTTCCCTTACAATGAATACTACACCAAACACGTCTTAATTGTGCTTGGTGTTTTGTCAGTCTCTGCGAAGTGACTTCATGCTTCCAGTAGCTGGAAGTGTGGACAGGGAACGTTCGTAGAAATGGGCCAGGCACACAGCTAAAGAGCCATGCCAGAGCCAAATGCCTTAGTCACAGGCTGTGCTCTCTTATCAGAAGAAGGTACTTCATTCCTGCTGCTATAAAGATTCCATGACTCATGACAAGTGCAGTTTTTGTAATGCGAGAAGACGGAAGAAGGAAATGCTTGAGCACAGTATGGAAAGGATGATTTTCCTGTGATTTCAGCATGTACAGTGTTTGGAAAAGGGTACTGACATTTTTAATTTTAAAAATAGACTCAAACCGGTTGACTGTCAGTTAGCAAGATATTTGAAAATTGATAATGATGGGGGGTCATTTTGAGATTTCCAAGCTGAATGTGCTCACTCAGAAGTTAATACCATTGAACTTAAATTGAACCTACTTCCAAGTCAATGGACTAAGGTTTGGGGTGTGAGCTAGCTCACTTCTAGCCAGTACTATTGCTACATCAATTTGTGATATTTTAAAAATAAAAAAGCTCATGAAAATTCATTAGCATTCAGTATGAATTTTCCCCTAATATACACATCTTTTTA
Organism: Podarcis erhardii; assembly: GCF_964252035.2. Taxonomy (NCBI): domain Eukaryota; kingdom Metazoa; phylum Chordata; class Lepidosauria; order Squamata; family Lacertidae; genus Podarcis; species Podarcis erhardii. Next base: position 52,052,614 of record NC_138498.1, on the reverse strand, counting down.
TATTATTTTCATAGCTGTCAACTTTCCACTTTTTTTAAGGAAAATCCTATTTGGAATAAGGGAATTTCCCTTTAAAAAAGGGAAACATTGACAGCTATGATTATTTTGCCTAATACTATGCACTTTTGTATAGCCATATTTTGGCACATTTTACCCCAGTGTATTTTTTGTACACTTTACTTGGCTGGAGAACTACAGTGCAAAATTAAGGGATCTGTGAATTTTGAATGATGCCTGTGTTTCGGATTGTGAATTATTGTGGAAAGTGCAAATCAAGTAAATTCACATTTATGAAGGCCCACAGATTACAAGTGGGGCTAATTTTTATAGATAGAAAAGAGCCTCTTTGAGTCCTCAATGGTAAAGTGGTTGTATAAGTCTTTGCGAATCAATGCTTTGGCTGGTACCAGCATTTAGAGAAGATAATATGGAACCTGTGGTCCTCTGGATGTTGTTGGACTCCAACTCTCATTTGCCCCAGCCAATGTGGCCAATGGCCAAGGATGATGGGAATTGCAATCCAGTATCATCTGGTGGGCCACAGGCTCCCAAAACCTCATTTAGAGCATTTCATTCACATTCCTTGGGCTTTAAATTAGTTGTACTAAGCCCCAACTGGTCTATACTCTGCACCATTTTGTGTGTGTGTGTGTGTGTGTGTGTGTGTGTGTGTACATACATAAACATGATAAATGACTTTAAAAATTGATTTAATGCCTTGGCTCTCCTCTGGTCGTTAATCAGCTCACAGTGGCGATTTACTGTTTCTAATACCAGAGACCAATAAAGATTATCCTGTAATTAATTCACACCTAGCATGTTGGTGGGCACAAGGCCAAGAGCCCCTTGCTATCGAAGTGTGGAAACACTCAGGATTTTTTGCCAGCTAGTGAATCTTTAATAGGCTCATTAAAAACATTGCCTTCTTCTAATAAAATACACTGGATTGAAATGATGAAGTCTGTAAAATGTATATTAAGTCAGATACTAGGAAAGTTGGATCCCATAAGCTGTGTTTTGCATTCTAGGTTGCACTGGACTGTAGGCTGAAAATGTCTAAATAAAGTAAAAAGTAAAAAGGCCACACAAGTTGCAACTGTATACATGGTTATCTACAGAAAGTCCCATTGAACTCAGTGGGGCTTACTTCTGAGTAGACATGTACTGGATGGCACCTACAGTGGCTCATTTGGAAGTGCAATCCTAGGCATATGCAATTCTATGGATTAGTTCTTAGAATCATTGAACTGTAGAGCTGGAAAGAGCCGAAAGAATCATCTATTCCATCCCCCTGGAATGCAGGAATCACTGCTGAAGCATCCCTGACAGCAGTGGCAGACCTTGAGGTCTCAAATTTCGGCACCCACTACCTCTCCACACTCCATTCTAAAACATAGTTGCGGTGTCTCCTGCAGCACAACTGAGGCTCTGTGCCCAGTGCGACTGAACATGTAGTGCTTCCCTAAATCCAACTCTGCTGACAGATGGTTTCAATATATGTGGTTCTAGTCAATTAACCAATTAACCCATGAATCAGTTAAATCTGTATAGACCTGCACACGAGACAGAAATCATTCTAAAGAGGTGGGGGACCACTTCCTCTGCTTGTACACAGAAAAGTCTCATTCCTGGTCAGTCCCGATGTGCATCACATTACAGTTACTTACATGTAAATGGCACTTGTCCATTCTACTGCCCATGCACATCATTTGGAGACATTATTTTGGAGATTCTTGCAATCCTAATTTAACCACCCTAAGCATTTTAGAAACAAACAAACATAGCCACCTCGCCACAACTGACCTGGCACAACCATATACATGTGCCTGGTGGTAAGGTGCACTTTGCTCTCAGTATTCTCCTAAACTGCTGCCAACAAGAAGGTGTCTGTCAATGAGCCTGTGAGACCTCAGTCTCCTCTTTCTCCATGGTCTGCACCCACAGGCACACCCATCACTGGAGGTTCGAGGCAATCAGAACTAGCCCATAAACCATGTCATGTGAATCAGCAAAGAGCTCCAGCTAGAACACTGATGGAAGGCTATGATCTCAGAATATAACACTCCAGGAGATAACATGTAAATCTTAATGCTGTAAACAGGCCTGTGTTCGATTTCCAATCATGTAAGCAGTGTAGCCACATATGGCAATCTTGGGAAGCAGAGAAATGAGATGCAAAGGGCCCTCCCAGGTGTTACTTGTGTCAACACAGCTCAACTGAACCTGAGAACTGTATTCTATCCAAAATTATTTTGTCTGTGCTTCCAATCACCTGTTCCAAAGTGAGCTAAAAATAACTTTCCCCTGAACACCATCACACTAAGAATACCTTTCTTTCCCTGTCTGACAGCCAGAGAACCGACAGCAATTTGCTAAGGCTTTGCCAATTGACTTATCTGTTCCTGTTGTTTAGACAATAGTTTCAAATACTGATCGTTGTTCTCTGTGAAGTGCAGATCATACTCAGTGGGCAGAAGGAAACAAATTAAAATTCAAACTTTTTTTATTGCTGCATTTTGCTTTCCGTTGATGATGCTTTCAGTTGAAAGAAAATGTCAGCATGTCCATATTGCTGGGCTACCTACCAGGGAGTTTTTAAGGTCTCTCCAAATATTAAATTTGTAGTACAACACACACATGCTTTCTAATGGGATCCAGGCATCCTTTTTAAAGGTCTGTTTCAGTGGGGTTGCATTTTCTCAATGCACAATTTACAAGATGTGGACACAGGGGGAATGAAATGCTTTCCCCAGCTAGCCAAGCTGTGGCCATGATGCCTATGTGTGGCTACATCACAGTTGGTGTGTGGTATGACATCCTTTGGATGACACCATATTGGAGAGGCCAAGTACATACAAAATTATACCTAAAATGATTGTGTCCAATACATTCCTAGACCCAAATAAAGAATTACAGATGTAATTTCATATCAACAACAGTCATAACAACATACTGTTTTGGGACACTCCGCCCCCTTCCATTGGGTGGCTGAGCCTATGAGCTTCCCACCATTCAAATGCCCTTGAGAGCCAGTGTGGTGTAGTGGGTAAGAGCAGTAGACTTGTAATCTAGTGAACTGGGTTTGATTCCCCGCTCCTCCACATGCAGCTGCTGGGTGACCTTGGGCTAGTTGCACTTCTCTGAAGTCTCTCAGCCTCACTCACCTCACAGAGTGTTTGTTGTGTGGGAGGAAGGGAAAGGAGAATGTTAGCCGCTTTGAGACTCCTTAAGGGGAGTGAAAGGTGGGATATCAAGTCCAAACTCCTCCTCCTCCTCCTCCTCTTCTTCTAAAATCCTGGTGCCCACCCGCAGTGACATATTATTCTTATTACTCAAAAAGTGAACTCCTATTCAAGTAGAGGAAGCCTAAAACGCCATTAACTGTTAATAACTCATTCTTGAATTGCCCCCCTTAAAAATCTAATTGCCCCCCTGTGGGGTATGTGCTCCACGTTGGGAACCATGACGCTATAGTGCTCATGCAACAGGGGGGCTGCTTCAGATTTCACCTCCCTGATAAATGTTTCTGTATGATAAATGTGTTTTCAAGCATCAATTCATCATATTCACAGGGCTTACATTTTTTAATGTATACTATTTTGGGAGAGGGAATAACTTTAAAATATGTTAGTTTGACATTTACAATCATGTGTGGAAAGATGTCAAATGAAGGGAAGTGTGCAACAGAATGCGGGGAATCCAGATTTGGAGACTGACAGAAATACAACCTCCTAACATTGTTATATGCACCTCAGCCTCCATATGTACTCTTTCAGGTTCTCTTTTTCTTCTTTCATAGACCCAATGCTAAAGTTTAAACAGCATTAAGTATCTAACTTCTGCTAACTCAACGTGATAAAAAATGAATGTCACCCATTAAATGCTTCCCACAGAAGACATCACATTTCAAAGAAAAGCAAAACCTCCAGAACGAATTAAGTTCTTAACCCCAGGTACCACTGTAGCCATGTATCGCAGGCCAATGTATGTGTGTTTTAGCAACTTTGCATGGACTGAATGTGAAGTAAGGACACTAATTTAGCAGGGTGTTCAGGACTTTTTCCATTTCATGAGCCACTGATTATTAACAGTCCAAGCTAATGTCTTGTGAATCAACTTATGCAGTTACACCACCGAAAAAATTCCTACTAAATCCACAGGGATCCTATTTTGAAAGAGCAACCTGATGGGGTGTGTGTGTGTGTGTGTGTGTGTGTGTGTGTGTTTTGACAGTTGACAGTATAATAAACCCACACCAGTGCAAATCAATTGTCAATAATAGAGGATTATACAATACATACAAAGCACAGGAATTAATACTATTCAAAATGTGCTGCCACAAACTGTGCTAAAGCTGAACAAGCAATTGAAACAAAAGGCTTAATTTAATTATATTTCCCTTGAATATTTTGCTGTCACAGTATTAAATTCATTAAACAGCTACTGCCTGGTTTCCTAAGACTGAAATCCTATGCACATTTGCCTTGGAGTGTGGGTTAAACCACAGAGCCTAGGACTTGCCGATCAGAAGGTCGGCGGTTCGAATCCCCCCAAGGGGGTGAGCTCCCGTTGTTCGGTCCCTGCTCCTGCCAACCTAGCAGTTCGAAAGCACATCAAAGTGCAAGTAGATAAATAGGTACCGCTCCAGCAGGAAGGTAAACGGCATTTCCGTGTGCTGCTCTGGTTCGCCAGAAGCGGCTTAGTCATGCTGGCCACATGACCCGGAAGCTGTACGCTGGCTCCCTCAGCCAATAAAGCGATATGAGTTCTGCAACCCCAGAGTCGGCCACGACTGGACCTAATGGTCAGGGGTCCCTTTACCTTTACCTTGAAGTCCTATTGGACACAATTGGCCTTCCATCTATGACAGCTATTAAGGTATAAATTGATTACCTTTTTTCAAATTAATTTTTGTGGACATTTACTGATCAGCAAAGACATAAATACTGAGATTGGCTCGGTTTATGACTGTGTTGGAGATAGAAGTGAAGTCCACTTCTGAAATAACTGAGCACTGAGGCACCCATCAACTGCCCTCCCCCCAAATCAGTTAATCAAATTTCAAGACCTGGCATCAGTGCCTCTTGTGTTTATGTTACTTTTAAAAGTGACAGAAGTTATATTGTCCATACAAAGGATTGACTCAGCTGGGCTTAGTTAGGACCAGGCAGGTCAGCCTTCTATATTTTCAAATCTCTCATGTCTTTGCCTACATCTTTTATATTGCAATAATAATAAAAAATCAAGTTCCTCTGCCTCTGATGTATGTCTTGGCATATTTTCAATGGGACTAACCAAACATTTTAAAAATGGTGGTGTTTTTTCCATTCATTGTTAAGTGGAATATAGTTCTGAGGACATTTCAGAGCATTCCAGGGATCAGCTAACATGAAAAGTGCCATTTGTTTTCTTTTTGTGATTAACAACATGCCGCCTTTCCACTTATCACTCTGATTCATTGACTGGTACCATCCTGCTCTCAGAGTTATTGTTAATTCAGGCAGGCCAGTCTTTTTCTATCCCATAAATATGAATGTTTAAGATTTTCAAAGGAATCATTAAAATAAAACTCTGGGAGTAATAAAACATGAATTAGACAAGGAGATTTGGACTCAGCGTAGGATCTAATGAAAGCCATAAAAGTTGTGGCATGGGCAGTTAACAGAGGTTTGAACAAGTGTGCAGCATAATGGCTAAAAGCCTAAGCTACAAACCAAGATAAAGCTTGCTTTTGCCATGAATGTAGGGCATGCACTACGTCTCAGGGCAGAGGCAGATTTAGAGCAGCGCAACCAGTTTCACTGTACTGGGAGATGAGCTTAGGGGCGCCATAGGGCACCACAACTATGACGCAATGAATTGAGCATAATGGAAGGTGAGTGGAGGGTGGGGTGAATTTTGGGCTCGCACAGGGTGCCGCTGAAAGTTGAAAGACCAAAGTCTACCCTGTCAGGTGCTTCCAGCAAAGCATCTGCACCTGATTGGCTTACCAGCTGGTTGTATCAAGGAGTAGTTCTATGATCTACAGCAGGTGGGTATTGGTCACCCACCATTTTAATTTCTCACAATGCTCCCTACACAACACTGCTCAAGAAGAGTTTGAAGAAGTTTGGATTTGATATCTTGCTTTATCCTTTAAGGAGTCTCAAAGCGGCTAACAATCTCCTTTCCCTTCCTCCCCCACAACAAACACTCTGTGAGGTGAGTGAGGCTGAGAGACTTCAGAGAAGTGTGACTAGCCCAAGCCCAAGGTCACCCAACAGCTGCATGTGGAGGAGCGGGGAAGCAAACCCGGTTCACCAGATTACAAGTCCACCACTCTTAACCAATACACTAGAGATGTTTAGGTGGGGCATGGCCAAAAAAGGTTGGGAACCACTGCTCTCAGGAAAATCCAAGCTTGTTGCTATGTACTGGTCATGCTTGAATGTAACACTAAGCCATAGTTTAGATGTTATGACATTTTTTCTTGCAAAAAAGATGGGTACAACCATTATGTGAAGCAAAAAATTACGAGTTAATGTGTCATTGTTCAGTCTAGCTATCATGGGAAGATGCAAATCTTACTGTAACATGGAACTGGGGAGAGAGGGCATCATTTTGTCCTTGGAGTCAGGCAGCAAAATGTCCTCTTGGGCCAGTCCTGGCTGTGCTCCTCATTCTGTCTCACCAGCAGGGTTGGATAAGCACTTATACACAGCCATTATGTCCTTCAGTTTCTGTCTTCATTTGCAGGCCTTTTTTCTCAACTTAAGGTTCTTTTTAGTACAGCTTACCATAAGAACTTTGTGCAACTCATTCAGTCCTAACACAAAATCCATTGCATGATAATAAGAAGAAGGATTTGTTTGCTGCCAGCCTTTCCTTTGCAACAAGAAGAATGTTACTTATTCACAAATGTCTTCAGGGCAAATGCAAATGGGGGGGGCAGGAGAGAGAAAAGTAAACAATATTTTCAGTGTCTCTGCTGAAAACAAAAGAAAAATTTTTTTTAGGATGAGCTGTGACCTGGGGCCATGAGCGATTGTGATTCACCTCAGGTCTTACTAAATAAATTAGAAGTGTAACTGGATTGGCATCTTCTAAGAATAGCTGGAGTGGAACTATAGATAATTGTATTAAGCTATCTTTCACCCTGGGAGTCAGAAGGCATTTGGAAGCATTTTGAATGTTCAAAGCACCACTTGAGATCTCTTAGCCAACAAGGCGGTTGTCTCTTTTTCCCTCCTAACAAAAAAACCACACCTACACAAACACATATAGGCTGCTTCAAATGATACATATTTCCTATATGAAAACATTTCTGTGTGAGGAAAGGTGTGAAACCAATGTTCAGATTGTCATGTACAATATAGGCTTACTGCTATATTGGTATAGAATAGCAGTCACTGAGTCATATTTTCTTTCATTCCTTCCCTAGTCCTGTAGGAAATTGGTGTAGGTTTAGCTACATCTCCTCACAAAACTTGGCACAAAGATTCCCAAGGTGGGTGTAGCGGATTTTGTTACTGTTTGGACGCTGAATGCCATTTTGAATCAAGAAGATAATACAGTGCTGGATTTACGTATAAGCTAAACAAGCTATAGCTTAGGGCCCCATTCTCTTGGGCCCCCCCAAAAAAATTTAAAGGAAAAAACCTGGATGTACATTTCCAAAATATAAGATGAAAAACAAATAAAACAAAACCTACATACAGCAACAGTGGAAAATGGCTTTAGATACATATTTTTGTTTGTTTGTTTGTTTGTTTAGTCATTTAGTCGTGTCCGACTCTTCATGACCCCATGGACCAGAGCACGCCAGGCTCTTCTGTCCTCCACTGCCTCCTGCAGTTTGATCAAACTCATGCTGGTAGCTTCAAGAACACCATCCAACCATCTCATCCTCTGTCGTCCCTTTCTCCTTGTGCCCTCCATCTTTCCCAACATCAGGGTCTTTTCCAGGGAGTCTTCTCTTCTCATGAGGTGGCCAAAGTACTGGAGCCTCAGCTTCACGATCTGTCCTTCTAGTGAGCACTCAGGGCTGATTTCCTTGATCTTCTTGCAGTCCATGGGACTCTCAAGAGTCTTCTCCAGCACCATAATTCAAAAGCATCAATTCTTCGGCGATCAGCCTTCTTTATGGTCCAGCTCTCACTTCCATACATCACTACTGGGAAAACCATAGCTATTACTATACGGACTTTTGTTGGCAAGGTGATGTCTCTACTTTTTAAGATGCTGTCTAGGTTTGTCATTGCTTTTCTCCCAAGAAGCAGGGGTCTTTTAATTTCGTGACTACTGTCACCATCTGCAGTGATCATGGAGCCCAAGAAAGTAAAATCTCTCACTGCCTCCATTTCTTCCCCTTCTATTTGCCAGGAGGTGATGGGACCAGTGCCATGATCTTTGTTTTTTTGATGTTGAGCTTCAGACCATATTTTGTGCTCTCCTTTTTCACCCTCAATAAAAGGTTCTTTAATTCCTCCTCACTTTCTGCCATCAAGGTTGTGTCATCTGCATATCTGAGGTTGTTGATATTTCTTCCGGCAATCTTAATTACGGCTTAGGATTCATCCAGCCCAGCCTTTCGCATGATGAATTCTGCATATAAGTTAAATAAACAGGGAGACAATATACAGCCTTGTCGTACTCCTTTCCCAATTTTGAACCAATCAGTTGTCCCATATCCAGTTCTAACTGTAGCTTCTTGTCCCACATAGAGATTTCTCAGGAGACAGATGAGGTGAGCAGGCACTCCCATTTCTTTAAGAACTTGCCATAGTTTGCTGTGGTCAACACAGTCAAAGGCTTTTGCATAGTCAATGAAGCAGAAGTAGATGTCTTTCTGGAACTCTCTAGCTTGCTCCATAATCCAGCGCATGTTTGCAATTTGGTCTCTGGTTCCTCTGCCTCTTCGAAATCCAGTTTGCACTTCTGGGAGTTCTCGGTCCACATACTGCTTGAGCCTTCCTTGTAGAATTTTAAGCATAACCTTGCTAGCGTGTGAAATGAGTGCAATTGTGCGGTAGTTGGAGCATTCTTTTTTATATATAGAATATTTATTAAGGTTTTTTAAAAAAATATTACAATAAAAATGAAAAAAGAAAATAACAAAAATACAAAATAAAAATAGTTAAAAACATACAGATTTTCCATTGCTAATTTTCCATTAGCCTATTTCCCGGACCTCCTCATACCTCCCTTTTTTGTATTCCACTTCAAATTGTTATTTCAGCAAATCCTTACCATTACTTTTTAACCTGTTTATAACCCTTTTTTCATATTATCTTAAAGCATTACAGCTGGAAACCACTTAATTTCTATCCAACATCGTTCTAACATTCCTTAATTTTACAATATTTCTGTAAGTAATCTTTAAATTTCTTCCAATCTTCTTCCGCCGACTCTTCTCCCTGGTCACGGATTCTGCCAGTCATTTCTGCCAAGCCCATATAGTCGATCACCTTCGTCTGCCATTCTTCCAAAGTGGGTAGATCTTGCGTCTTCCAATACTTTGCAATAAGTATTCTTGCTGCTATAGTAGCGTACATAAAAAAAGTTCTGTCCTTCTTTGACACCAATTGGCCGGCCATGCCTAGAAGAAAGGCCTCTGGTTTCTTCAGGAAGGTATATTTAAATACCTTTTTCATTTCGTTATAGATCATCTCCCAGAAAGCCTTGATCCTTGGGCACCTCCACCAAAGGTGAAAGAATGTACCTTCAGTTTCCTTACATTTCCAACATTTATTATCGGGCAAATGATAGATTTTTGCAACCTTGACTGGGGTCATGTACCACCTGTATATCATTTTCATAATATTCTCTCTTAAGGCATTGCATGCCGTGAATTTCATACCGGTGGTCCACAACTGTTCCCAGTCAGCAAACATAATGTTATGACCAATATCTTGTGCCCATTTAATCATAGCTGATTTAACCGTTTCATCCTGAGTATTCCATTTTAACAGCAAGTTATACATCTTTGACAAAATCTTAGGTAGTTGGAGCATTCTTTGGCACTGCCCTTCTTTGGGATTGGGGTGTAGACTGATCTTCTCCAATCATCTGGCCACTGCTGAGTTTTCCAAACTTGCTGGCATATTGAGTGTAGCACCTTAACAGCATCATCTTTTAAAATTTTAAATAGTTCAGCTGGAATACCATCAATTCCACTGGCCTTGTTATTTGCAGTGCTTTCTAAGGCCCATTTGACTTCACTCTCCAGGATGTCTGGCTCAAGGTCAGCAACCATACTACCTGGGGTATACGAGACATCCATATCTTTCTGGTATAATTCCTCTGTGTATTCTTGCCACCTCTTCTTGATGTCTTCTGCTTCTGTTAGGTCCTTACCACTTTTGTCCTTTATTATGGTAATCTTTGTACGAAATGTTCCTTTCATATTTCCGATTTTCTTGAACAGATCTCTGGTTCTTCCCATTCTGTTGTTTTCCTCTATTTCTTTGCATTGCTCGTTTAAGAAGGCCTTCTTGTCGCTCCTTGCTATTTTTTGGAAATCTGCATTCAATTTCCTGTATCTTTCACTATCTCCCTCGCATTTTGCTTGCCTTCTCTCCCCTGCTATTTGTAAGGCCTCGTTGGACAGCCACTTTGCTTTCTTGCATTTTTTTTTCATTGGGATGGTTTTAGTTGCTGCCTCCTGTATAATGTTGCGAGCCTCCACCCATAGTTCTTCAGGCACTCTGTCCAGCAAATCTAAATCCTTAAACCTGTTCCTCACTTCCACTGTGTATTCATAAGGGATTTGGTTTAGATTGTATCTTACCGGCCCAGTAGTTTTTCCTACTTTCTTCAGTTTAAGCTTGAATTTTGCTATAAGAAGCTGATGATCTGAGCCACAGTCAGCTCCAGGTCTTGTTTTTGCTGACTGTATAGAGCTTCTTCATCTTTGGCTGCAGAGAATATAATCAATCTGATTTCGATGTTGCCCATCTGGTGATGTCCATGTGTAGAGTCGTCTCTTGTGTTGTTGGAAAAGCGTGTTTGTGATGCCCAGCTTGTTCTCTTGACAGAACTCTATTAGCCTTTGCCCTGCTTCGTTTTGATCTCCAAGGCCAAACTTGCCAGTTGTTTCTTTTATCTCTTGATTCCCTACTTTAGCATTCCCCTATAATGAGAAGAACATCCTTCTTTGGTGTCACTTCTATAAGGTCTTGTAAGTCTTCATAGAAATGGTCAATTTCAGTTTCTTCAGCACCAGTAGTTGGTGCATAAACTTGGATTACTGTGATGTTAAAAGGTCTGCCTTGGATTCGTATCGAGATCATTCTATCATTTTTGAGATTCCATTCCAGTACAGCTTTCGCCACTCTTTTGTTGACTATGAGGGCCACTCCATTTCTTTTACGGGTTTCTTGCCCACAGTAGTAGATATGATAGTCATCCGAACTGAATTCGCCCATTCCCGTCCATTTTAGTTCACTGATGCCCAGGATGTCAATATTTACTCTTGCCATCTCATTTTTGACCACATCCAACTTACCCAGGTTCATGGTTCTTACATTCCAGGTTCCTATGCAATATTTTTCTTTACAGCATTGGACTTTCCTTTCGCTTCCATGCATATCCGCAACTGAGTGTCCTTTCGGCTTTGGCCCAGCTGCCTCATCAGCTCTGGATCTACTTGTACTTGTCCTCCGCTCTTCCTCAGTAGCATGTTGGACACCTTCCGACCTGAGGGGCTCATCTTCCAGTGTCATAACTTTTATATGCTTGTTGTCTTTGTCCATGGAGTTTTCTTGGCAGGGATACTGGAGTGGCTTGCCGGTTCCTCCTCCAGGTGGATCACGTTTGGTCAGAACTCTCCACTATGACCTATTCATCTTGGGTGCCCTGCTCATCATAGTTCATAGCTTCTCTCAGTTATTCAAGCCCCTTCGCCACGGCAAAGCAGTGATCCATGAAGGGGAGATACATATTAGGTCCATAAATTACCATATAGCACATATTCAACACAAAAAACAACAACAATTTGTTGTTGACAAAGGACAGCTGGACATATAAAGGGCCCCATTACCTTCAGTAGCTTAGGGCCTCATCAAACCTAAATCCCGCCCTGAGATAATATATGAGCTGGTCTTGAAATTCAAGTCAGCTTTTTAAATACCTCTGTTTTAAAAACAAAATTAAATTGTTAATTCATTGAGTTACAAAGCCATAACATGCAAATAAATAATGCAACCAACATTAAAAAAAACCGTGTTTGTGTATGAGCAATAGACAAAATACCCCCCAAACTGCTCATTCATCAGGACATATGTTGCCCACTTCACTTACAAGATGAGCACTGTAAGTATAAGCCAAAAATCATACCTCAGTACAATCCAGCATACCTCAGTACAATCCAGTGCCTGTTGCATGCGGGTATGTATATATATAGTCCAATGGCCCTTTTAAAGATGGAAAGCAACTTCTAGAAGCCATTGAAGTTATTCTGATTCCTGCTGCTTCTAGCTTTCAGGGAAGACCCATTGCAAAGTTTCCTCACACAGTGAGTATCCTCCCACAAACCATGGGATACTACCCGGCCAATTTCCATCTCCTTGCTGCAAATTATTCCTCTTAGAGGGTGCACGTTTCAAATGCACATTTGTTTCTGTTTTCTGAGCAGGATCAGAGCAAAGCTTATAAATGAATCTTTATTGCAATTCACACCAAAAATGGATCTCTGTCAACATAGAGAATGTGACAGAGCAGGAAGGAGAATTTATGTGCTAAACTGTGGATTCAGTCCAAGTATTTCCTCACACACTGTATCCCGGCGAATAGCTCCCTTGTTTCATATCATCAGTGAGAGGGAAAATGGTGTCTTTACATTGTTGCCTGGAAAAACAATTATGGCTATTAATTGCACTAAATGGGAAGGTGGGGTAAGAAGTGGAAGTTAAGCACCTTTCTTTTCTCACAAACAGGAAGACTCAACCTTTCCCGCCATTCTCCATGATTTGGAGATGAAAGCACCATGTGGAACTCTAGGTCTTCAAAAACAGAAGCCCCATGGGAAAACAAAGCAAGTTGACAAGCATAAAGGAAAAAGATCACTGATAATCCTAGGACAGTCAGGATCTTAATTCCATAATGTTGCAATTGTGTCATGCAAAACTTCAGTGGTTCCATTCAGCACTTTGGAATTTTCCTTGAACTCTTTATAACCTAGTGGCCTATGTTGAGACATGCATAAATATCCAGCTCCCTATTCTATTAGTAAATCACAAAGATTGCATACGTACAATCCCCCAAGTTCTTATTGGAGCATTCTGTCACACACAATTCCACAGCAACATATTGATGGAGAGCCTGACATAAAAATATGTCAGAGATGTAGCATGGGCTGTTAACATAGACAAGAACCTTGCTGAAATTATACCAAGAAAGGAAGAGGGGAGGGTGTGACTACGAAACGGGACGTTGGTTCATGCTTCTATGTCTTTTTTTAATGCTTCAGGGAAACCAGGAACTGGAGCCAAAGCTCAAACATAAGGTATTTGGGGTTATTACTGCTGCATATTTATTACAGCCAGGGCTTTCCATGAGCAAAGATGTGACGTTAGTTTTGCTCATAAAAATGTGTAGTCTGCATCACCTAGACAAGCCTGTTCCAGAACTTCAATTCACTCTAACATTTTGAGACTTTAGCACCTATGTGTGTAATGGAACTAGCTGTTATAAAATAATTAAGTACCATCCTTAGCAAAATAAAGGTTATATGTGTTTGATCTTTTTCATATTCTTTCATTTTAACTAAATGCAATTATGTTAATTTATAATATTCTAAGAAAAGATGTTGCCCTTTTATTATTAAATGTGATTTAATTTTGCCACTCAGCTTAACCCTTCTGAATCTCAAAATCATTTCTCAAACCGCATACATTTATGCTTTTATAAAAAAATCCAGAATTAACCCCCTTCACAATGACTCAGTTTTTGCCTTTAGAATATCTCAGACTTAAAACACAGCAAGGTTGTTCATTTCTCCATTTAAATCAAAGCTGATTTGGGGTGAAACACATAGAAATGCAGTGTTTCATAAGAAATGACAAGATTTATACAAGATAGATATGGATTAAGTACCTTTGAAACTGATTCAGATGGGACAAAAGGAATAGAAGTCCCACAGCCCAGCATTCTGTTCCAGTTATGGTGTGACAATGGACATGCTTTGGTCAAGAACTCTGGTCTATATAAAGAACCTGAGTGCAATTGGGCCTCCTCACTTTGGATTCCTACTCACTGGTTCTCAGAGGCATATAATGAAGAAAGTGGAGGCACAACATAACCATTGTGAGTTGCAGCTATTGGTGGCCTTGTTTATTCAACAGGATTTACCGTATTTTTCCTTGTATAAGACTAGGTTTCCCCCCTAAAAAATAATGTCCAAAATTTGGGGGCATCTTATACATGGCTAGATCTCCCCCCATTTTCTTAAATTGGAGTCCCCCAAAATAGGGGGCATCTTATATATGGGGGCTACTTTTAGATGGAAAAATACAGTATATAGTATTTGATCATTAAAGCCTCTAAGGCTTCTAAGCAGTTTACATAAAATATTAAAAATACATTTAAAAGCCATCTAAGTTAGTGGTCCTCACTGCATCTTGTGGTAGGGAATTTATATAACTAGGTACTGTGTGAAGAAGTACTGCTCCCTGAGAGTCCTGAATCTCCCAGCATTCAGTTTCCTTGAATAAATAGGTAAATAGGTGTTCTCACATTTGAATTTCTCTGCAGGCAACCATGCCCAACACACAGTTGTTGCAGAAAGAAGATCAGATGCACCTTAGCAACAAAAGGAACTAGGGTGGACTGAGTAAATGAAAAATGGATAAAAAAACTTATGGAATATGCAGAAATGGTGAAACTTACTGGAAGAATAAGAAATCAAGACAACATACTTTTTATAAAACAATGGAAATGGTTTACTGAATATTTACAGATAAATTGTAAACAGATAAAAACATTAGCAGGATTATTGCAATAACCTACAGATTTATAAGAGTATATATTTACAGTAGATAATTAAATGAGCAAGTTAAATGAATTTGGATATGCAGAAGATATTATAAAATGAATTTAAGGAACTGCAGAAAGAGGGTGAAGGAAGTCAAATTTTGAAATGTTAAATTGATTGTAAAACTAATGAAAATGTATAAATTTGAAAAGTATAAATGGACTGAGTTATGTTTTTCTCTCCTGATTTCCAATTTATTATTCTGCTGGCTTGTGGACATTGATGGGCAATGCCTAAGGCAAGATTCTGTTTATGTGTGGGGTTTGCCAAGCCTGAAACTGCTTGTCTTGTCCAGATTCTATATGCCACCATAAGCCTGGCATGCTGCCATATGTGTTTCTTTTACTCAAGCTTCTATTAAACTTTTGCTGAAAGGGATTTCTCTCCCCAATGGAATAGCTGCCAGGCTTCTCCACCCCTTTGCCTTTTGGGCACTGGCACAAAAGCCAGCTGCCAGACAGAAACGGGACAGAAAGAGCACTGGCACCCGGTAAACTGGCTGAATGGATGTTGTTTGTGCTTCCCTGGGAAGAAAAGGAGATCTGTTACTTTCCTGGGAGAGATGCCACTTGAGAGACAAGAGATTTAAAGCAATTAAACTGGGCATATAGCATTTCTCTGCCAGAGTTCATGTATTATTACCCTGAGCAGTTATAACATGGAAACCTGGAATTTCATAGGTATCTAGAAAAACCAACCTGATTTCTTTCTGGAATGATCTAGCAAATCTTTGGATACGGGTTCAATTGAGAGATTGGATCTAACCCTTAGGTTTGAAATGTCTCCTCTGAGCAGGGCAGGAATTTGAAGTGAATTCATCGCTTATGTGCAGAATCACACATTTTTAGTCTAGATTAATAGCTGCTTCTCTCTCTATGCTCTATTAAAACCATTGCTATACAAAACCCCACCCATGAATCCCTAACCATAGAATGGTTAGGTGGACTCTTTAGCTGGGCCCAAAGTTAACATTTCTCCATGTGGTGAATATGTCTATATGAATGACAGATATAGGAAAGCCTGTCTCAAGGATGCTTATGGAAGAAGCCCGGGTAGGAAGATGAATAAGGCCATTCTTGCCTCTGTGCCCAGCAACCATGATAGGAGTAGCCCTCTAGTGCAAACTGGTAATGAAAAGTGCTTGGGGAAGTATGGGGGGTGGAGGGAGAAGTTTCTGCAGGTAGTTTAATCTGCAATGTGAGAAGATTACCTTTCCATCTAATGGTAGCCCAATGGAGTCAATGGACTCTATCCTGGTCCCAGTTAATGACCAGTCCACCCATAAGCTACTGTCATCTTTCTGCTGGCTTGAATAGATGCACTAAACTCACTACCCACTCATTTGGAGATGGTGCAAGAGACTCAGTGTTCAGTTGTTGTTTCTTCTCTCCCCCCCCCCCCTGTTTGAATAAAATATCATCTTGGAAACTGACATATTGTCCCGTTGTGGAGAAACTGGCACAATCACAGTGGTTTTAACCAAGTTTCAGCTGCATACTACTTGGACTATGAAAATAGGACTGTGCTGATGACACTTCAGACACCACTCCTTTGATAAAGCAAGGAGAATGCTACTACGCTGTCTCTGTATCAGGATAGATGAAGATAACTACAGGTGGTTTTTTTTATTCCAGCACATGATCCCTCTATATTCAATTTGAACTGCTACAGTCCAGGAACAGATTGTAAAAGTGAAGAAATGCAATGAATTGTGGGAAAATGACAGAAGTAACTATGGTGCTCTCCTCTCAGAGGCATCCCCAGTTACTGCCTTGTAATTGTGCTGTTACCACACATCCTTCTTTACATTTGCATAGAACTACACACATAAACCCTAAAGTTTTCTCTCATCCAGAGGAGCATCCAGTCCAACCCCCTGAAATGCAGGAATCTCAACACACAGTCCCTCATCCAATGTGAAACCATACCGGGCCCTGCTTTGCAAACGCACTAATAATTTTATTGCTACACCGCTAGGGTGTGAGGAGCGCTGTGGAAGACCTGATACAGAGTTACAACCATCACTAAATAAGGAAAAGGGAGGAAAGATGTAAAGTAGACAGAAGATTAGATAGGTTAAGGAATAGATCCATAACCAGTGATACCTGACCCAATGTGACACAGCTTTTTTGCAAGTTAGGCAGACAAGAAGAGAAACAAGCAAGGAAGAGGGTGAGGAGAACACAGCTATTTCTCACACTCACTTCATTTTGGAAGAGGTATGTTTTCCCTCAAAGGTTCACTGTAAAACAGGCACAGCTAAGCTGCTCGGCCCTTCTGAAGCCTGGTATGGTATGGAACTCTCTGGAATGAAAGGCGTGTGGGGGTATACAGGCAGGCAAAGCCATGGGTTCTCTTGGAGCCCTCATAAAACACGTACTAAAATAGAATAAGATAGGAAAGAAAAAGCCACCAAAGCTAGATGGAAACTCTTCTTAAAGGCTCAATTTCCCAAGGGAGGGGTTTCATGAAAGAAAAAAGGAAAAGGAAAGAAATATATATGGTGCTAGTGGGAATTGTCTACTCAGGCCTGTCCAGCTTCTGGCCTCTCAGTCACTTTATCAATGGCTGCTAGTCATGACTGCTATATGCCCTCTCCAGGATTATTCCCATGCCCTGCCTATGGGCTTCTAGAGGCATCTGGTTGGTCACTGCAAGGACCAGGATGCTGGACTAGATATGCATTTGGTCTAATCTAGCAGTGCATCACAAGAGTGATAATCTATGTTGGAAATGTAAAGAAAAAGAAGGTACCTTTTATCATATGTGGTGGACCTGCCCCAAGGTGAAAGACTTCTGGGAGAAGATTTATAACGAATTGAAAAAAATGTTGAAATATACATTTATTAAGAAACCAGAGGCCTTTCTTCTTGGAATAATAGGTTTGGAATTGCCCAAGAAAGATGTTAGATTGTTTTTGTATGCCACAACTGCTGCTAGGATTTTGTTGGCTAAAAATTGGAAAACACAAGAAGTACCAACAGTGGAGGAATGGCAGATGAAGATGTTGGACTTTTGGGAGCTAGCCGACCTGACCGGAAGAGTCCGCGACCAGAAGGAGGAGGAGTACCAGGAGGAATGGATGAAATTTAAAGACTATTTAGCTAAATATGCTAAGATAACTTAAATAGAAATACTTGCAAGTACCAGATTGGCTTAGGATTTAAATATGTGATGTTATAGAATAATACGTCTAAAGCTAAGAAAAAAAGAAAAGAAAAGATGTTAATTGACTAAGTAAATTTTATGAGAAATTAGTTTTTGAAAACTGTTACAATGATATACATTGAAACTCAGCCAGGGGAATTTGAGGAAGTCACCTAACAATGTTAACAAAAGTGGAACTATTATAGTTAGGATTTATGTTTGTTTGTTTATGTTTGTTATAAATTTGGAAAATCAATATTTTTTTTTTTATGATGATGATGATGATGATGATAATAATAATAATCCAGCAGTGCATTTTTTTTAAGCAGATGCTTGCTTTGACCCAGCTTTTGGAGGCGCATCTCCTAAGATATGATTTCTTCTAATATCAGTAAAATAGCCACTGGCATGCATTAGATCCAGGTCGACTGCATATTGTCCCCCAACATCTGCCTGCCAGCCCCCATGTAGCAAATTGGCAGGGCTTGCATTGTGCAAGAGGGCTTTTGCACGTGTCCCCGCTGCACACACTGGAAATTGGCTCAGGGTGGGGTGGGCAAACCAAGGAGCAGCAGACATGGGAGGGAAGAACAAATGTTCCATCTAGCAAGCCGAAACGCTGATACCAACAGAATGTTGGAAATGGTGTGATGTTGAATTCCATCCTTTGTGTCTGCCTGCCCTATTTCCTAACTGGGGGAGCTTCCATTTGAGGCCAATGTGACCAGCCTTGTCCTCCAGATGTTTGGGTCTACAATCTCATCAGCCCCAGTCATCAACTACCCTCTCCTCTTTTTTTCTTGAGAAGTGCTGGCATGTTGAATTGAAGGATGGTATTTGGTTTTGTTCCCTATATTTGTTCTCTATGTGAGCTGTGCCTGGGAGACACCAACTAACTTCTCTGGAGGAAATGAGATTGGAAACACTGGTTTGAAGTGATCTGAAAACAATTACTTGATTCAGGTTGATGCTTCTTATCTTGTACAACACTGATAAAATCATACAACACCCATTTTTGTGTCTCCCCCTGGAGTACAGTGACTGCCTCTTTGGTTATATAACTTTGCACTTTTTTCCTTGGCTGGGCTAATTTAAGAATCCAAGTCCAGCATAGAAATTGTATACACTTTCTCTGATAGATAAATGTCACGCCTGCAGGAAGCAATTCCAATGCTATTTATAGGTTAAGTCCAGAAAGTGTGGACATCAAGAGGCTTGTAAAAGACAAACAACAAGTCTTTCTGATCTTTGGAGAAAGGACAACACACAAGAGATAGTATGTTAGGATGTTGATTTTAGAGGGTGCAGGTGGGAAACTCTTCCTTGCATAATTTTGTCAACTTCCGTTGCTGTCAGAAGTAAGGAAGTGAAAGAGTTTACAGCTTTCTAAAAACCAAAGAGTGAAAAAAGAGGAAGGGGAAGTCCACGGAATGGCTGGAGCTGGTGTGAGCAAGGTAGTTTTGCTTGTGTTCACAATATTTAAAACCATAATTAGATAAATGATCTCATGCATCTGATACAGAACTTGGACCCTCTGCTTTTAAAGTCAATATCTATTTTTACATGCAGGTGTTGGGGAAAGATTTACACCACTCATAGGCAGAGATGCTGTGAGTGATTTCCAATAGGTTTCCCTACCAATTGTGTAAATGCTTTTCCAAACAGCATTTACAGTTCCAAATGAAGTGCTAGATAGAAAAGAATTGCAATTTTGCAGATGAAAAACACTGCTATTTCAGTGCTGTGGTGGAAATGTAATTTCCCTCCATTATTTATTTTATCTAAAGGAGAGATGTACGGATCCCCTAGAATGGATCTCGGCTAAGCCTCATGTAATTGGAAGATTAAGTCCCAAACAGGCAGGCATCTTTCAAGGGACAGGAAAGACATAATAAATGGCAGCTGTTACAAGCATCTTAAGTCCATAGCAGAAGAATGGATGAGTCTCCAGAGACTTTCAGCCGGGATATAAAGGCAAAAACTCAATATACCTTCAACATCATTTGAAAAGGCCAGTAACATAGTCTAGATGGGCTATAATTTAAGAGGATAGCATACATAGTACAAAAGAGAAAGGAAAGTAGAAAGGAAGAGGGACATAAGTAAAAGTAGGCACTAGCTCTTAAATGCTGCTGCTGCTTTCACCCCCTCCCCGTCCAATATTGATTTGAGTCTTCCTGTGCTCAGGTTTTTGTAGCCAAAGCCACAGCGCCTTGCAGAAGAGGCTGGGCCCCTGGATGGCTGTATTGGTGGTGGTGTCAGCGCTGCTTTTGCACAAGAACCAAGCTTGATTTCCGTCTGTGGCTGCCCCAAAATTTAAGATTGATAGGTCAATCCCCCTTCATGGATCACTGCCTTGCCGTGGCGAAGGGGCTTGAATAACTCAAAGAAGCTATGAGCTATGCTGTGCACGGCCACCCAAGATAGACAGGTCATAGTGGAGAGTTTTGACCAAACTTGATCCACCTGGAGCAGGAACCGGCAAGCTACTCCAGTACCCCTGCCAAGAAAACTCCATGGACAAAGACAACAGGCATATAAAAGTTATGACGCTGGAAGATGAGCCCCTCAGGTCGGAAGGCGTCCAACATGCTACTGAGGAAGAGCGGAGGACAAGTACAAGTAGGTTCAGAGCTGATGAAGCGGCTGGGCCAAAGCCGAAAGGACGCTCAGTTGCGGATATGCCTGGAAGCGAAAGGAAAGTCCAATGCTGTAAAGAAAAATATTGCATAGGAACCTGGAATGTAAGAACAATGAACCTGGTTAAGTTGGATGTGGTCAAAAATGAGATGGCAAGAGTAAATATTCACATTGAGAAGTTATTTTTAAATGTCCTCCAGGGATGGAATTGAGAGCTGCCCATAGAGATTAAGGAAGAAATCAAATATTTAATGTCACGGGGATTGTACACAGTCGGTGCATCTAACCATTTGCAGCCTCCCCCCCCCCCAAAAAAAAAAGATAGGGAAAAGCTAAAATGTGGAGGGGGAAACCCAAACAGACCATTGAGCACTCAGCAGGCTCAGTGGGCATGGAAAGATTTCTGAATGTTGGAGTAAAAACCAGGGGGCAGAATGAAATGGACTGTTGAGAACCCTAATCATTGTTATACACATCACCAGGTAAATTGTCTGAGTGAAAGACAGTTCTTGGAAGGAAGAAACCACATGGCAGCTGGTTCTAGCTGAGCCGACAGAGTAGATCTGCTGTCTGTTGTACATTTCTAACCCTCATGAAAATTCACCAACGTTTTAGTGTCAATTTCTTCTAATATGCACAGTTCTTCTATGCAATTTTGTATAATATATGCTTTCACTTTGCAGAGCAGTTTTCCCCAATAGAATGGACCTTAGCATGTTATTTTCACTAATGTATGCATTCTAATGTACACTTTACCCTAGAATACAGTGGTACCTCTGGTTAAGAACTTAATTCATTCTGGAGGTCCGTTCTTAACCTGAAACTGTTCTTAACCTGAAGCACCACTTTAGCTAATGGGGCCTCCTCCCACTGCTGCACGATTTCTGTTCTCATCCTGAAGCAAAGTTCTTAACCCGAGGTACTATTTCTGGGTGAGCGGAGTCTGTAACCTGGAGTGTCTGTAACTCGAGCTACCACTGTATGCATTTTTGTACACGTTACTTGGCTGGAAAACTGAACTGCCACATTTGGAGAAGTGCGAAAGGATGGCTGTGTTTCCATTTGTGTGTGGATTTGGAAAGTGTGAATTCAGTAGGTTTGCCTTGGAATGCAAACTGAGTCAGATTCCTTCTCCATCCCTGCACACAACTGACTGATCTTGGAGGTTTCCCAGATGACAAAAAGAACCATAGAACTGTAGAGCTGGAAGGGACCACACGGGTCATCTAGTCCAACCTCCTGCAATGCAGGAATCTTTTTGCCCAACATGGCATTTGAGCCCACAACCCTGAGATTAAGAGTCTCAAGCTCTATCAAGCAGGATAAACCATAGAATAAATCATAGGACAGGTTATTAGTAAAACATATATAGAAAGTAGAAAATGTCACAGAACCTGTGCCAAACTGGCCAAGGAGAAGATTTTCAGGAAAACTCTGGACAAGTACTAACATTAGCATTAACGTGGGATGCTGGAGTGATTTTGCTTTTTCACCCTTTGTTCCAGACTGCTGATGGGGATATCTCAGCTACGTGCCAAGATATGTAAGATTTAGATGTGTGAATAACTCACAATTCCCTCTTTCCCTTGAGTCATTCACACATTTTCTTTTGCCTTTACTTTCCAGCATGCAAAGCAATTCTAAATATCCACTTGAACATGGGCTGACATAATCACCAGCCCTTGCACAGAAAAGTCCTTGATTCAGCTCTTATCGCACCATCTAATACGTATTTGTTTTTCCTGATCTGTGGCTTGATATTCTAATTCCCCTTGGCTGCTGGTGCTGCTTTATCATTTAATAAGCAGAAATATTCTCTCTTGTGAGTGGGTGAGAAGAGCCTGAAGTGGTGCTAGCTAGTCATCCATCTCTGGCTTTTATGTCGGGCCAATTCTGCTGATACTGGGAGGAAGCCGAGTACTTCTGACACCACCACAAAGACTTACAAGATGATCTCATCTTATAAGAGGTTCTGTATGTAATAATAAATACATGTTTATTTCCAAAACATGATGTGCCCATAGGCACTCCTTGCTTATAAATCTCCTTGCTGTGAGTAATCTGCTCTCACACTGCTTTTGAGAGGGAAATGTCATAACAGAATCTCCCATCTGGTAAGAGACTCAATTTCCCCACTCCTAGTCAGCCAAAAGGCAAAAGAGATTAGATTGCAAGTTTACGCCAGTCAGGTGCTTCAAATGGTTGGATATTCAAATTGAGTAGCAAATTTGAATTGGAAATTGAGAGAAAGTTTTAATTGTTAAATGAAACCCATTCTTGTAATTTCTCTCCTGCTTCCTCAGTTGTGAATCCCAAGTGTCATGTCTGCCCATCCCCTTTGCATTTGGTTTGTTGCTTCCCCCTGACTCCTCCTCTGAAGCACTGAGGTGCCATCAGGGTGGGACTTATAGGGCAGAAGTCCAGGGTTCCACTCAGTAGTGCTGAAGGGCCATTGCTCAGTAGCAGAACATCTGCTTTGCATGCAGAAGGTTCCAGTTTCCAGCACCAATGGCTAGAGTGGAGGGTTGCAGTCATGTACTGGTTGGTTCTTTTTTCCTTGTGGTGTCCTTGCATAAACTCGGTTCATTTTGATTCACAGCTCATAAAATATGCGTCACTGCAGCCTGCTCTTGCATTTTGAGAAATGATGTCATTGACTTTGATTTGCCCAGCTGCATTGCAAGAACGCCCAGCACAATGGACTTCTGCTACTGGTTCTGCCACTATTAGTCATGGCCCACCAACACCAAGTACCCACTTGCATGCACCGCCTAGGGTTTTGTAGTTTGTCTTGCAGTGTCTTTGTTCTCATCTTTGCACAATACCAACAGAGCAATTTCTGCTCCCGTCCCTTTTAAATTACACATACATTTTTAAATAAGTTTTCTCAATTTGGTGTCCAAATTCAACAATAAAATGGCAGGGAGGATTGGAGAGTAAAGATGGCTGAATTTTTCTGTGATATTTACTTAGTGGAAGTAAAAAAGCAACAAAGCAGCAAGGGTGGAATCCTAACCTGATTTACTTCAGAGTAAGCACCATTGATTCAAATGGGACTTATTGTTGAATAGACATGGTTAGGAATTGATTTCTGCCTAACCTGATAAGGTACATAATTTTGTTATTATTTTTAATACCAGCTGTTAGTGAAAGCAGTGCCACTGTCATAGCAATGGTATCGTGTACTGCATGATGAACTCTGCCTTCATTCTACTCATGATTCTGCCATTTTTTAGAATCCCCAGTTTTTCTCTCTCAGATTCTTTTATTCAAACCTCTGTTTTGTTCAGACTTCTGCTATTGCTTTAAGCCACCATTTAAAAGCCTGACTTTTACATTTTTTGTTTCCTCCCACTGACTTCATGCAAATCCAGGATTGTGATGCTGCACTATGAATCCTTCAGTGGGGGTTGCGCGATGACATCCTTACATTTTTACGTCTATAGGAAGACAAGAGACTCACAGAGAAAAACCCCTCTAGCCAACTAACTGAAAGCACAGTGCCTAAGGCCTGAACTTCCTGCACTATCTGATATGGCAAACAAGGAGGGCCAATATTCTACAGGTAAAACAAATTGCTTTAGTGTGCTGGTGGGAGCTTGATACTCAACATAACAGTCAGCCTCCTATATCATGATATTCCCAATGTGGAAATATAAAAAGAGTTTTGCTTTTTTAATGAAGCAATCTGCATTTCCTTTTTAAAAAGCTGTTTTGGACCTGTACCTCCAAATTCCAGTCATCAAGGAACGACAATAGTTTCTAGCCATTAACCTGGTTTGGTGTTACTATTCCAAATAGAAACAGAGAAAAGCATTGACAATGGAGCCTTCTGGCTTGTCTCTCATGGAAAACCTGGATCGCATACTAAAGGTAAAGGTACCCCTGACCATTAGGTCCAGTCGTGACCAACTCTGGGGTTGCGGCGCTCATCTCGCTCTATGGGCCGAGGGAGCCGGCGTTTGTCCGCAGACAGCTTCTGGGTCATGTGGCCAGCATGACTAAGCCGCTTCTGGTGAACTAGAGCAGCGCACGGAAACGCCGTTTACCTTCCTGCCGGAGCGGTTCCTATTTATCTACTAGCACTTTGACGTGCTTTCAAACTGCTAGGTTGGCAGGAGCTGGGACCGAGAAACGGGAGCTCACCCCATCGCGGGGATTCGAACCGCCGACCTTCTGATCAGCAAGTTCTAGGCTCTGTGGTTTAACCCACAGCACCACCCGCGTCCCTGGGTCGCATACTAGGTGGAATAAATAAACAGATCCGTTGTTTATTCTTGGTGCATAAAATGGAAATGAAGAAATATTTATTGCTACTCCGCCGTAAATCATTTAAGACACTGTGCCTTTGTTTAGGCAGCACAGAAGCCTCATTCAGTGACATTCATTCTTTAAATCTTCATATAGAATTCTTAATCACTGCTGTTTTCTTCATCAGATATGATGACTTAATAATCTGTTTCATGAAATATTTGCATTGAAGTCTCAGTTTACAACTAGCACATCTACAGCAGACCTGCCCAATTTGTGACTGGCCAAGTTGAGCACACCACTTGAAGCATGTATTGTGGTTCACCAAGGACTTGATAAAGTACCTGGTACTCCTGTCTGCCTGGAACTGCAAAAACAAGTGGATCAGCAAGCAGGGGTGTTTTTAGGTACCCAAAAGACATACAAATGTACAATGGCATATGCTTATTTATATGTACAAATGCACATTTAGGTCTCTGAGCAAATTAAGATGGTGGCTGGTTGTGGTTTCTTTTTTGAAAAGTTTAAAAATAGAGGGCAAGTCACAGGAGATCCCAGGGCCCAGCACCAAAGGTCTGCAGTTCATGCCCATGGACCACTCTCATAACATTGCCCCTGTTGTCAAGCACTTGGTTGGTGGACTGTCTTTGGCTTGGTGTGGCAGGTCACTTGTTGAGGAGTCCTGATCCACTAGAAGGGAATTCATTTGCTCAGGGTGCTCTGAACCTTCTGATCAGGTGTGCACACTCTTCATTTAAACTGTAGATAATCACCCAAAGATACAATTCCCTGCACCCTTAATAAACTACATTTCCCAGGATTCCTTGGGGGAAGCCTTGTGTTTAAATGTGCTTAAATGAGCGGTGGTGTGTGTGCATGACCTAAATCTGGTCTTAATTTAATCTTTAAAGCACGCAAATGCACAGCTGCTTGTGCAACTGCAAACTAGAAGTGCAAACAAACTGTTGTTTGTTTTGTACTGCATTCACAGAGCTTCATAGATCACAGCTTCTATCCCTTGTCTTTTATGGGTCTAACTCTCTTTGTTTATCCTGATGTCCACCCTTTCCATGCAAGTGGATTAATTAAGCTTTACATATCTAGTTAAACTTCATGTTTACATTTTTTTATTCTGAAGCAGAGCAACCAGTATTGGGAAACAGGGGACTAAGTACAAATTGAAGGTGATGTGTAGGTGCCGCCAACCAGCATCATACACCTCATGCAAAGCAAGCTTTGATAAAAGAAGTGTGTGATGTGACACATTGTCACATCCACATCTTGACTCCCTGCAGGTGACAGCAAAGGAGTTGGAGGGAGAACATGGAAATGATGAGCAAGATGGCTGACGTCTCTACCAAACATTAATCAGAAGAAATACAGTAGAGGAGGGGCCTGGTCTGGAATGTATCCCCCCCTTACCTTTACTTAGTTGCCAGACTAAACAGGTCTGAGACACTCCTGCATGAGCGTCAAAGGCAAAAAGCAGCAGCTTGCTTTTTCTTAAATATTTGAATATGTCTAAATGAATCTGCAGTTATGTTTCACTAAGTAAATTTGGCGTTTGTGTTTATGTCTGCCTTGGAGCTATGTATGTGATTACCAGCAAATGCCTTACACCCTTCTGTAATAACTGTGATGTGACAGTGACACTCTGTTTTTGTTTGTATAAGTTATCCTTTAGTGTTGTTGGTTGATATTGTTCATTGGCTCACTTTATCTAGAGCAGAGCTTTCCAGACTTTTCATGTTGGTGACACACTTTTTAGATAGGCGTCATTTTGTGACACAGTAATTCAGTTTTATTAGCAAACTAGAGGTTAAACTAACCACTTTCCAGCCCCAGGAGGAGTGCAGGGAGTGTTTGCGCAACACATGTACACACCGCAGCCAACATATTAATATATCACAACACACACTTTGGAAAGCTCTGATCTAGAGGATGAAGGTTTTCCATGTTATATAACAGAAGTAGAGACTAATGAAATAAGCATGGTCCCCCCAATCCCATAATGAACTGTGAGTGGGCTTGTCAGCTACAGAACAGGCAGAAGGCTCACCTGTTGGTTTTCCATCTGTGAGGCAGCTGTTAAAGGCAAAAGAGCTGTTCCTGAAAAGAAAGGCGGGCAGAGGGAAAGAAGAAACAAACTCTAATAATGAGTCAGGGCAAAACACGGAAATTCTTTTGTAGACTTATATTTAAAAGGTTAACGGTTAACTTTAAAAGTCTTCAGACACCATCTGGCAAGAGCTTAGTTTGCTAGCTATGTGTCTTGATGGTGTTTACATTCAGCAGCATTGTGAACCCTCTTGAATTAGGGAAGGAAGCCACAGAGAGAAAATTATGACATTTCCCAGGAGCAGTAACCTGAGTATTCAAAACCTGAGAAATTGCCTTGAGCCAGTCAAATGTTGTGTTATGTGACCTACCCTTTTGAACTCTCTCCCATGACATATCAGCCACATGCCACTTCTAGTTTGGTTTCATCACCAACTGAAGACCTTCTTTCTTCAACAATGCTGAACAGATGCCGGTTTGACAACAGCCACATTCACAGCTGCTCACAGAGGTGCTAAATACTATAGCAAGCTGTCTCCCTAGCTCAGGCATGACCAAACTTGGCCCTCCAGCTGTTTGGGGACTACAACTCCCACCATCCCTAGCTAACAGGACCAGTGGTCAGGGATGATGGGAATTATAGTCCGAAAACAGCTGGAGGGCCAAGTTTGGCCATGCCTGCCCTAGCTGGTTTGGGGGTTGCCCCTGGTTCTGATCCAGGTCAAATCAATGTGCCCCTGCCTCCCTTGTTCTCTTAGATTCAGGCAGGTGGCTAGGGCAGCTCTGAAGCGCCATTGTGTAAACGTGTGTGTGTGCAACAGTAGAGACCTGGCTTGAAAGCTTAAAGCCCACCACTGCTACACAGGAAGGATTGAAGAAAAGGAAATACAAATTGCCCCCACCCTGTAGCATGACCAATCGTGGCTAGGAGCGGCTAAGAGCTAGGTCTAAAAAACAGTGTAGACTCACACATGCTGGCCAGCTTCCATTTTGACTTGAAATATTCATTTTGGGCTTCTCAGAAGTATGTAAAGACAAGCAGAAGCTGTTGGGGTGGGCGGGGGAGAGGAGCACCAGCCTGCAATGACACCCACCAGAGAGCGCTCCAGCTAAAGAAAAGCTCTATCTCTGACTTGGGAATTATGGAGAATTAGCCCAACATTCAAATAGCATAGATTTCCCATGTGCACCAGGCTCCCTCTCTTAGCGCGTTGCTTTATCCCATGACTAAAGTCCGTGTTTTCCATTGTAAAGCAGAAGAGGGCTGCAGAAGAGTTTGCCAAAGTGCAAAGGCCTCCATAAATGTCAGACTGCTGTGCTTGCTGGTCCTTGAACTATTGCACTGTTGGAAATCTCTGAACTGTCCCATCTTGATAGCTAAAGTCAAAGCACTTGGAAATGCAAAGAATACAGTGAATTAGCAAGAAAATGGGGTGGGGTAGGGTAGGTTGTTGTTGTTGTTGTTGTCGTAGGGTAGGGTAGTCAAATGACCTTTTCAACCAGTTGGCTTTTTTGACATCATAATCTGTCTCAAAAGGAAAGGAAATAGAAAGACGACAGGTAAGAAAAGTTATGCAGTATGCACATGCTTTTGCCAACCTTGTGCCTTCCATGTGTTTTAGACTACAACTCCTATCAGTCCCAGGGCAGCAGTGCTGACTGGGGCTAATAGGAGTTGTAGTTCAAAACATTTGGAAGGCACCAGGTTTGCAATGGCTGGAAAAGATATGCTTTTGTAATATACTGAGCCCGGGATCGTAACGGAATTTCCATTGAAAACCTGTCTATTTGCAGATCTTGTTTTACTCAGTGATAAATGGGCACCAATCACAATTTTATCCATTTGCAAACTTGTTCTTCTAAATTGGATATCTCCCAAAGTTTGTATCTTTTATTTGGAAAACAAAGACATTGGGGCATCAATCTCCCACAGAAGCACTTAAGATGGTTTAACAGTTGCTAACTGTTTCAATGGGAGATATTTCAGCATGTGCTTCTCTCTCTCTCTCTCTCTCTCTCTCTCTGTGTGTGTGTGTGTGTGTGTGTGTGTGTACTTTGCCTCCGCAGCTCTGTTCTTCTCTGTTATACTTCTGGGTAGATAAATTGTCAAATTCATTTATGAAATGATTTGACTTGGACCCACCTTCACAAAATACCAGATGAGTAGCAGTTGGCTCTTGGTCATGTTTTAGACTTGTGTGGACATTCTCCTCCGTGACACAACAT
The DNA here is from genome assembly GCF_964252035.2 of Podarcis erhardii. Taxonomy (NCBI): domain Eukaryota; kingdom Metazoa; phylum Chordata; class Lepidosauria; order Squamata; family Lacertidae; genus Podarcis; species Podarcis erhardii. Next base: position 52,023,282 of record NC_138498.1, on the reverse strand, counting down.
TCCATGTCAAGTTAACAAGAAACAATGCTGTGAACCATATGAGGCTTGCTATATAAGGTTTGTCCAGCTGTTCCACAGCAGTTATTTTGTTTGAGTTGAGTGAGCAGCAAAGTCTAACATCTAGCCTGCCCTTGATTTGTGTTTCCTTTCCACCCAAAACTTCTTCCGTGTTCAGTTACACTTTCTATGCTATGTGGTGTGAAGCCCAGCACTTTACAAGCATTCTCTAATTGAAAATGAGAATCTCAGCAATGCAGTCTATATATGTTTACTTGGAAGTAAGTTACACTGTGTTCAGTGGGGTGAGTTGATCCCAGGTGAGTGTGTTTAAGATTCCCAGAGGCTCTACCAGGCTTTTTTGGGGTGGGGTGGGGGGTCACAGTGGACCAGGTGCCTTTCAGCATGCACACACCCAACCATTCTGCATTTTTCTTTTCTTTTTTTAAAAAACAACTTTAAAATAGAAAGGAGCTCACATCCCTCACAGTGGCGTGAGCCTCTCTGGGCTCTACCCACTCCCTCTACTGGTGCCTACACATCCTAGGTCTTCAGAGTGATGCAACACAATACATGGTTATGTTGCTCCAGAGCCGCTCCAAAAAGCGTGGCAAGAAAGCCTCAACCACCTCATACACAGGGCCAGATTTAGATGAAGAGATGCCCTAGGCTATTCCACTTGTGAGGCGCCTCCCCATCCCCCACCCTCACGAATAGAAGAACATGGAAGAGTGTTATAAACAAAATTGAGGGAAGCCAAGGATGATGACGGGAATTTAAAAATCTGCAGTTCACAATTTCTCCTCTAAAGGACATAAGATGTTAAATACATTGTGATTTTAAAAAAATGCATAAAATTAACACTCAAAAACTTTTGCAATAACTGAAATTGGAAACATTTTGTAGAATAAGCATTATTTCTTAGGAAAATGAAGCTGTAACACTGGGCAGGCTGGTCTTCCTCTTATATACCTGCTGGGATTGACAAGGCATATGACCCTCACCTGAACCTCATAGCTCTCCTGACAGGTGATTTGGTCTGTAGCCACAGTGTGGAAATAAAGGAGGAGATTGCCCACCAGATACCAGGCACTCTATTATTCAAATTAGGCCCCGGTGTTTTTCTTACAATCTCCTTTTAGAAGGGTTACTGTTAATAAAGCCTAACGTATTTTACTGTCCCCTCAGAAAAAGAGGCTACATGAGTCCCCTCCTCCCCCATGCTACATTGTATTTGCGGTGGTCTCAACTGCTGGCTGAAGTGAAGCAGTGTGTAAGAGGAACAACTGGTGTTTCCTTGCAGTGCCTGGAATGCACCTTAGTTGACAGAAGCCCCACAGCTCATTAAACATCTTTGAAAGCCGTAGCCATTTCCTCTTCATCACTGTGATCCAACAGCTGATAAGACTGGCTCAAGAATCATTACAGTGTTAGTCACTTGTCAGCTCACAGTCCAGTGAGGGCTGCCTGGAATGAATACACTCTCTGTTTTATGTTTGGCTTACTGCATAGATAGTGTGATTTCCATTGTATTTCATCTCTGGAACTTGGAAACACTTTGACATTGTGGCTGACATCAATAGAAGCTTGTAGACAGGGAATGAGCTGGGAAAATGTACATGGCTACCTCAGCCAATTAAGCCAATTAGCACAAGGAACAGGATGGTTCTGTTGGTAAGAATTTCAATGATCCTCGTGGTCCCTTCCAACTCTGCAATTCTATGACCAGAATTTTATAGATAGATAGAGAACTTGGAGAAGTGGAGGGGAAACTAACAATGCTAGTTCTCAGATGTGAGCAGGATACTTTTTTAAAAATGACCACAACAACCACAACAACATTGGGTAGATAATGTAGAGAAACTTCAATGTGGGCAAGACTGTCCTTGGGTAGCTCCTTATGTGTTTGTTAAAAAAAAGATATGCATGGGGGGGGGGAGAGAGACAAAAGAAGACACAGATCAGCATAAAAATTGCTTATGCATAGAAATACTGCTCACCATAGCAGAGATTGGGTAGAGATTGGGTAAAAAGTAGAGACATCACCTTGCCAACAAAGGTCCGTATAGTAAAAGCTATGGTTTTCCCAGTAGTGATGTATGGAAGTGAGAGCTGGACCATAAAGAAGGCTGATCACCGAAGAATTGATGCTTTTGAATTATGGTGCTGGAGGAGACTCTTGAGAGTCTCATGGACTGCAAGAAGATCAAACATATCCATTCTGAAGGAAATCAGCCCTGAGTGCTCACTGGAAGGACAGATCTTGAAGCTGAGGCTCCAATACTTTGGCCACCTCATGAGAAGAGAAGACTCCCTGGAAAAGGCCCTGATGTGGGGAAAGATGTGCACAAGGAGAAGGGGACGACAGAGGACGAGATGGTTGGACAGTGTTCTCGAAGCTACAAACATGAGTCTGACCAAACTGCGGGAGGCAGTGGAAGACATGAGTGCCTGGCGTGCTCTGGTCCATGGGGTCACGAAGAGTCGGACACGACTAAACGACTAAACAACAACAACAACAAATAGCAGGGATGGTGTGACTGTTGATGGGCTACTTCATGGCCCCTGCTCTCTCCTGTGTAAGATAGGGTTGTGTTCACACTCCTATTTGCTGTGCACTCCCTGCATTTCCAGCACTGGGTTTTTAATGAGTTTTCGTACAACATTATCCAAAATGCATATGTATCCTTATATTATGTATTCTTATAAAATACTTCTGTTTGGTGTGCTGTTTCTCAAAGCTGCTTCACATTGATCAGGATCCTTAAGTCGTTCCTAATTCATCCCTAGCCAAGGAGCGCATCTCCTGGTGTGTACACAAACAAACAAATCTGACACTAATGAAGTTTTCCTGATGTTGACATGGGGGGGGGGGAGGAAAGAGCTGTGAAATGTGCCAAAAATATGCACAGCTTCACTGCACTCTAAATGCACAGCTCACTGTGAACATGGCCTAGGACACATGGCCACTCTAGACCACACAGGCTAAAGTATCGGACTGCTCTTTCTATGATGAGGGACAAAATCTTTTCCCAGGTACCATGACCACAGTCAATGCCTGCTGCCTGGTAAATGCTGTATTTGCATGTACAGCCCAGTTAACAATATGGAGATTTATCCATGTAATTCAGGACTGAAATGGTTGGCTTGCCTGTGTGAACACAACAAGGGAGCTAGAGCATTCATGACTCCTCAAGGTTCTGCAACCACTGTGGTTCATGATGTTGACAAAATTTGAAATTCCTTCAATCCAGGGAATCTTGAGTGAGGAGCTGGGGAGCAGGGATACTCTAGACCATAAAGCTGCCTTGTCCAACCCACTCAGAGTCTCATTCTGAGGCCAGCTGAAGCCAAATCTTACTAGGTTGCCAGAAAGTTTTCCCTATTTCCCACCCCCTAGAAGCAAAGAAAACGCATGAGTGGCAAAATCATAGCCTTCACTGGAACAGCATCCAGGATAGTACTGATCGTGAATGTGAAACGCATGTTGTCTTTGCTTGTCTCCACCTTGTATCCAGCTCTTACTGAGGCTCCCTCGTGTCCATAGTAAGATATTGGCTGCTCAGGGCAACAGAGGATTGCTCAGGGAGTACACTGGTAGATGGATGGGCTCCTAGCCACTCTGAACTAGAGTGGAGAGGCATGATCTTTCAGCCCCTTGACCTGCATACTTGGTGGAGGCCAACCTGACCAACCCCTAGGTATGTCCCTGGTCTCTAGTTCCTTTCAACAAAGCAGTCAGTTGATTAAGCTTTCAGTCCTCAGCCTAATTTTTCTCATCAAAATCCAGAGTGAAGTGCTTAAATTTGGCAGGGTCATTTATTTATTTGAAGATGTGTGTGTGTGTGTGTGTGAGAGAGAGAGAGAGAGAGAGAGAGAGAGAAATATATACTGTCTTTCATAAACATTTATTTCAGGGAAGTTTACAGTGCAGTATGAAATCCAAAGTGAACACTAAATCATGTAATAAAACTATTAAAAATCAATAAAAGGTTGAAACAACAGAGCAGAAAACAGAAGCTTAGTAGAATTCTTGAGAGGATAAAAACGTGTTAACCTGGCACCCAATATACCTACATTTATTTATTTATCTATTTATATTTCACTTCACTTATTTATCATGTGTTGGGAGGACAGAGATTTCTGAAAGTGGTTTCCAACAATATTGGACAATATATAAAACATAATGAATTTTAAAGGCTTTAAAAGTGGGCACCAGAGATGCTGTTTGTGACTAGGAATGGACAAACCTTTCAATTTCAGTTTCTTTCAGCTTTTCATTTTTCCAGTCTTCAGTTTTCCCCATTTCCACATCTGTTTGAAATTTGCTTTACTTTTTAAAAGATGACCGCATGCAAATTCAAGCACCTTTTTGTGCAATTTCATCTAATGCACATTTTTTTTTGCATATTATTTTGTGTGATGTATGCATTTTTGCAAACAGTTTTTTTGTAAGGTAATGCATTTTTTTGCATTAATTTCACTGGTACAAGTGTTTTTGAGTACACCTTCCCCTTACTTCCTTTTAAAAATGTATTTTGGTTGGAGGACTGTATCACAACACTGAAGATAGCTGTGTTTCGATCACTATTTGTGTAAATTAAGTGGGTTCACATATGAATGAAACAAATTTCTCTCCCATCCCTTATAACAGAACCCTCCTGACCTCTGACGGCTGGGATACTCTTGGAGATCAATGCAGCTGCATAAAATATCCCCGAAAGAAACTTCAGTGAAGCAGAGCCACAATAAAAAAACAAACCATGATATGGCTGAGAAGTCAGCTGGAGAGTATATAGTTATCTATACAGAATAACTCTGTTTATTCTGCATAGTGTTTTAGGTTGAGCCAGAAAGTCTTTTTGCCTTTTATCTTTATTGCCGAGGGGATTCTGTTTACATCATTAGACAAGCAAATTTAACAGGGCTTGGTCTCTACATATCAGGCTGAAAGACAGTCAGGGACATTCTAATGTTTGCTGTATGCAGTGTGGTCAGGGTTCAGCCCTGTCCAGACTTTGAACCTGAGACCTCTTGAGAAGAGGATTGAGGAGAACTGAACCCTCTGGCAGATCTCCACGTCACCACTGCCTTTAATGAGCTAATGGATCCAGATATCTTTGCTTCAAGACTCGAGGTCCTCAAATCAGCTGCCTAAGTTCCTGGCTGGCTCTCAGACACCCTCTTCTTCTCCCAAAGCACCACAACAACAGAGGAGACAGCAAGCCAGACAGAAGTTTGAGAGAGCCACTTCCAAACTAGAGAGGAGGTGGGGTTGCGGGCTTCATGCCCCCTCCACGTGCGCGGGGGCTGGCTTTCAGCAGCACGATCGAGGGAAACCCTGACCGCGTCATCCCCTGGCCAGCCAATTGGCTGGCCTAGGGGGTGTGGCCTGGGCTATTCAACACTGGCGTGGCTGGGGATCTCCCTCTTTTGCCGCCTCAGCTTCTCCGGTTTCCCACCCTCCCACCCTTTAAGGTTTTCTTTTGACCTTGCTATGGACTTTGGTTGGTCGCCATTAAGGGGCCTGGTAGGAATTTTTTCCACTTGGCAAATTAGCACCAGCCACTTGGTTTTTCGCCTACCTCGTAGCAAATCGCCACAACTTCCTCGGCATTGGCGGTTAGGCATTGGTATGGGTATTGTTATGTAGATGGAAGGGAGGGAGGAAGCGCCATCACCTCCCCCAAATATTGAAGGGTAGTCCGATAAAGGATTCTGGGGGGTGTGGCCCTGTCCGAAGCCTATGGAGGTGAGGGCCTAAGGCACGCCCCTGAGCGGTGACCCCGGGGGAGTTCCTAGTTGATGTGCATCAGCAGGACTCCCCCTACTGGTGGTTAACCCTTCCCAGACTTCAAGCAAACAGGCTGACCTGGATAGTTGGTTAGGACCAATGCCTAAGCCAATACCGCTCATCACCTGTAACCAATAAAGTTGTGGCCAATTTTTGCCCATTAACCTAAATAATTGTGTCATGTGTCTTTATTTCCACCGGGGGGAGGCAGGAACTTGCCATGCAACTGCTGCCAAAGTGCCCAGCTGCCTACTCAGGAGGAGGGAGAATGCACAGAAGAACCTGTCTGGATTAATGCCTAGCTGAGAACCAAGAGGGATTGGTGCTTCCAGCTCCCATATAAGTTCTCAAACTCAGCTGCTTCCTTGCTGAAGCAACAATGAGCTCCAGCCTTCCTGATCTGGGAAAATTGACAAATCCACCTCCCACCCAACATTAAACTGTAGGCTTTTCCTTATGAATGCCACTAGTCTCAAGAGTGGACTTTGGTAATATGGCACCCTGAGTGAGGCAAAGTTTGGTTCTTATTTTCACAATAATTCATTTTAGTAGAGTTGTTTTTTTATGGATCTTCTCAGTAGGTGCCTGTATGTTGATGATGTTTTGTGACTCCTTGGATTTAAGATCTCCATCTCTGCCAGATTCATGAGTAATCTATGCAGTTCCTTGTCTTGCAACATTTCTCCAGTCAGCCAAGAACATGGGGAGTCTAATGTAGACGGACATTTTGTGGGCTACAGTACTTTCACTGTACCTCTCCTCCTCATCGCATCTCTTCCTGAGTCACCTCTTCCCAAATGTAAAACTTTATTAAAAAGTTATTTGTGTTATTTTAAAATAGCTCCAAAATGGTCTAGGAGCAGAATATCTTGACAAGCACCTACTCCATAGAGGCCTTCCCAGCAATTTCATCCTATTTTATGACTCGCCCTAGGAGAGTGATGTGGCCACCTTAGAAGAGCTGTTTGTGCCATGCGACCTGTCCTTCAGCTGTGCTATCCTATTACCGGTGTTGAATATTCAACTGCCAGACCATTTGGCTTCTGTACAGTGGTACCTCAGATTAAGTACTTAATTCATTCCGGAGGTCCGTTCTTAACCTGAAACTGTTCTTAACCTGAAGCACCACTTTAGCTAATGGGGCCTCCTGCTGCTTCCGCACCACCGGAGCCTGATTTCTGTTCTTATCCTGAAGCAAAGTTCTTAACCTGAAGCACTATTTCTGGGTTAGCGGAGTGTGTAACCTGAAGCGTATGTAACCTGAGATACCACTGTATATGGAAAGGTTGGGCACTATCTTGTCTTTTGCCTCAGGCAGCAAACATATGAGGCAGGACATATGGTAGAGCATATGCCTTACATGCAGAAGCTATATGCCAGGTTCAGTCCCCAGCATATGGTAGAGCATATGCCTTACATGCAGAAGCTATATGCCAGGTTCAGTCCCCAGCATCTCCAGGTAAAGTTGGGAATGAATCGGGTTTAAAACCCTGGAGAGCCACCGATAGTCAATGTAGACAATATGGAGCTAGATGGGCCAATGGTCTGGCACAGTATACAGCATCCTCCATATTCCTTCCCATGTCTCAGGCACATCCTGAGTCTTATTCTGGTGGTCCTGCTTTGGGTCTGTCCATTCTCCTGTCAGAAATATAGTGGGTGCATATAGAAGATGGGACCTTTTCAGCTGTAGTCCCCAAGTCTCCCAAGGTCTACCTGGATCTATCACAATTTACTTTTAGGCAGGCATCAAATATATGTTTCTTTGCCTTGGAGTCTTGGTTTTTTTTTAAGAAAGGAGGGATAAAAATATGGATACTGAATTATTATTTTTTAATAAATTAAAAGCCCCCTTTTGGAAAAGTCACTCAGATATTTTACTCCATGGGCGCAAGATAAATGAGCAGCTATCATCTCAATTTCAGCCAATGAAGAAATGAAGACTTTGTATTATAATATGCTTAATCCCTAGAAATAAACTTTGCCTAGATATTGGTTTTTAATTATGCATCAGCATGCAACTATCTACATTTTGCCTTTACATGGAAAAATAATTTCTTCTTGGCTACACACAAGCTTCCTTATCTTAACACTCATATTGAGAATCTTTCTCTGGTTTATGTCCAATGTTGAGAGTATCATTCTTGCATAAACACACACTCTAAAGAATTAGAAATAGTGTTTTGGGGATTTAGAAAAAAAATTATTTCTTTTTCCTTTGAATGTATGCTCTCTACAGCGTGACTTACCATTTTAGTGTACATTTGATCTTCCCCAGCACTGGTTTGAAAATATATGTCATGTTTAAAGAAGTTGGCAGTGTACTTGTGTGACAGAACTTCCAGGACTGTGAATTCTCATAGGATATCCTACTTATCAATATTGTTCTTCCCTAATAGCTGGTATCAGAGTTCTCTTGCTGATAAAATGTTCTGCATTTGGGAACAAGCTTAAAAGTGGTTGCATAAATGCAGTCACTTGGAAATTTTACTTTTCTCTGCTGGAGGAAGAGGGGAATTTTGGAAGGAATGGGCATATTTTAAAGGTCTAACAGCCTGTATTTCCATGCTTTACTTTGATGCCTAATTTGTGATTCTAAACCTCTGCTGGGGCTTTCTCCCCAAAGAGTACTTGCCTCAAACCTGGATCTTGACATCCAGGAAATTCTTCATTTTTATTTATATATATTTTCCTTTCTACAAACAAGATGAACATGCAAACTGTGGGAATTTCACTTCCTTATGACATTTTGCTGAATGAAGAATACTTTTCTCACTAGAAGGGCATTTGGCTGATGGTAGGGATAGGGAACCTGTAGCCCTCTAAAGATTTATGGACTCCAACTCCCATCATGCCCAACTACTGACTGTGCTGGTTGGGACTGATGGGAGTAGAAGTCCAACAACATCTGGAGGGGCCCAGGTTAACCCTGCTTAACAGGCTTCTGATATTGCTTTATTCTTCTGGGATGAGGTGTTAATTGATGCTACTGTGAGTGTTTTTCTACAGCTATTTTTACAGGTTATGTTTTATCTCACTTTTTAATGCTATTTAGCACTGTAATAAAATGTTTAATGTTTTTATTGTTTTAATAATGGGTTGGAAGGTGACACTCCTTAGTTTGCTCAGGCAACATTAGACAAGTGTATTTGAGGGGATCCTGACTGACAGTTTGCCATAAGAAACACTTGATTTACAGTTGACAAACAGGAGCAAACTAGCTCACACAGATATGGCTATACAGTGGTACCTCGGGTTACATATGCTTCAGGTTACATATGCTTCAGATTACAGACTCCGCTAACCCAGAAATAGTACCTCCGGTTAAGAACTTTTCTTCAGGATGAGAACAGTAATTGTGCTCTGGCTGCACGGTGGCAGCGGGAGACCCCATTAGCTAAAGTGGTGCTTCAGGTTAAGAACAGTTTCAGGTTAAGAACAGACCTCCAGAACAAATTAAGTACTTAACCCGAGGTACCACTGTATTATATTCACATGCACATATATGCATATAAGGAGGACTTCTGAGCACATATCCCCTCTAGTCATTGGTTTCCTTAATGGAAAGTGAATACATGCTAGACAACCATAGACATAGGGTTGAACATGTTGTTCATAAATGGCAGGTGTGGACTCGGGATAGGTTATCTTCAAGCCCTGCATGTTCTAGTTTGGGTTGAGAGAAAACAATCCACAGGTTTACTATTTTTTCCCCAGCTGGTTATTTTCCTTCTCCCCACTCTGCATCACTGTCTGCCAGAATTTCACAATGTATTGTAGGCCTATCACAGGGTAAGTGATCCTAAATATTATGGGGAAGAGCTGATAGACCTGTCACATAGATGTCATTTTGAATGGCATGCATACTTTGTCACTTTGGTCTTTCCTCAGCAGGCTCACAGTTCTTTAAACCCTGCCTGCCTCACTGATATTTACCAAAGGAAAGTCACTTCTCAACCAATCTGGTTTCCACAAAAATTTCATTGTCAGATAATTGAGCAATATGTGTTTTTAGCAAGGTGGAGGTCAAGGAGTTTTGAAAACAGAATTGTTGGACTAGAGGGGACACTCATTCAGCTCAATTTTTCCAGGCTCACTTTGGACCAGCTGCAGAAAACCAAAACAGAGAGTAAGGGGATGAGAGCAAAGGCAGGGGGAGGGGGAAGCAGGGTTGTTTTTGTCTTATTCTAGAATAAGACACTTAGCATTCTGAGCCCCGTTCTTCTAATTTCAGCCTAAGTGTATTAATAGCTAATTCAGAGCCATTGGTGTTACTCACAACCCCCCTCTCTCTCTGCAAATAATTATTGCCTTCTTTGTATTGTTACTCCTTTTGATACATTTGTAGAGCCTAACTAGAAAAGGGTGTGATTGTGTGATAGATTGTTGCCTCTTCCTTCCTCTGTGGGATATCAGTAGTCTAATCTTGTACAAGGAGCAGAGGGTGATGTTCAGGAACCAACTTTATTATGAAAGTCACAAAGAATATTTTTAGTATTGAGTTCTCTTATAAGAGAGACCTATGAAAAAGCTGTTAAAGGATACTATAAATAAAGATCCAGCGGAAGTGCAGCAAGACAATCAACATGGCAGACTGGCTTGAGCATTGAGCTCGGACTTAAAAAAACCAGATTCAAACCCTTCCTAGGCTGTGAAGGTCAGGTGTAAACTTCAGAAAGTTAGTGAAACTCTCCCAGCATAACTACTTCCTAACATTCTTGTGAGGCTAAGTCTCTGCTCCAAATGCCTTCAGAGAACTGATAGGGTTCCGTTCTAGGTCAAAAAAGCTACTCCCCAAGGTCCCAACACACTGCAGCAGTTATGCTGAGAGATAGTGATGTGCTGAAATTCGAGCTTCATAGCTGAGCAAGGATTTGAATCTGGGTACTTTAAGTTCTAGCTCAACAGTCTGGCCCAGGGACAGGGAACAATTTGCAGACCAAGGACTACATTGCTTTCTGGGCAACCTTCCTAAGGTCATGTGCCAGTGGTAGGCGGGGCCAGATGCAAACGTGGGTAGAGCAATGGATGCAAATGTTTGTCACTGTACACTAGGCTAGTTTCTACACTCACTCAGTTCTAACTTCCACCTAAGCAAACAAGAGACATTATCAGAGTTCAAAGACACATTCCAGCTAGGCAAAAGCTCTGAGAGGTTAGCAGCCAAGCCTAACAAATGCATATTCTTGCTAGTTAGCATGACAAGGGGCTAATTCCATGGAGCAAGGTTTCCTGAACTTGGGTGTCCAGCTGTTTTTGAGCTACAACTCCCATCATCCTTGGCCATGGGTCCTGCTAGCTAGGAATGATGGGAGTTGTAGTCCAAAAAAGCATTTGGACACCCAAATTTGGGCAACCCTGCCATAAAGCTGTTTTGCAGATAGGCAGATACTCAGACCATAGAAATAGAATTGACAGAGAGAGCTCTGTGTGATGTCATTTCCCCTCCTCTTCTGGAGAGGAAGGAGCAAATAGTATTTCCCTTCGCACCCCTCTCTCTCATCCTTTGGCAATTGTTGGATGCAGACATATCTCTGCATGCTCCAGTTTTAGGCACCTGCCTGAAGCTGGTTATACTGCATAGTTTTTACTGCTGCCACCAATGCATGATTATATAAGTAAATCTTATTTTTACTTACTTTACAATTTCTTGCCTGATTCTTTGTTAAACAGGGTAAGAAGGGGCAAGGTAGCTTACTTCAAAGCTGGACTTACTCAAAACTACGTTTCACAGCCTAATTACTATGCTTTAAAGTTTGCTGCCAAGGATGGGATTTTGAAATGCTGTTCAACCCATAGATGTGGGCACCTAGAGGAATAAATGACAATTTATATATCCTCTCCTACCCATTAAAACCCATCCCACAAAAACAACTGGGATACAAAGCAGGAGCATTGGGGTGTGTGCCCTGGGGGAGTGGGGTGTGGGGCCTGGAGAGATTTTTAAGGGTCAAAGAGAAAGACCTGGAAGGATGCATTTGGCAACTGGGCCTGAAGTTCCCCACCCCAACTTTAGCTAGTACACAACATTCATTATCTTGCTGCCTTTCCAACAGATAGTTATTTGCATTTATAGTATAGTATTGTGACCAAGATGTAGAAGACTAGGCAGACAGGAGCCACCATATTGTTCTCAGTAAATACCAAAATATACACATAGGCCTTCTCTTCCCAGCATTCGTGGGTGCACACACCACAGTAAATGTGGGTATTTTGCTGACACCAATGCTTCAGGAAATACACAGCTGACGACAAGGAAGGTGCCTGAGGTACCACAAGATCAGGGCCATGCATTTTTATGCGACACAAAATAGAAACACAGTTAATGATAAGTCATCCATGAAATGATTGCTAGAGTCATTTAAATTAAAGAGGAGGATAGGATGAGTATACGCCAGGTGAATTCATTTGTTGGTTCAGCTCTCTCACTAAGGCTGGTCAAGGCAAAGTTTGCAAATTGCTCAGCATTTTTGCAAAGTACAGCAGAGTTCAGCTGCCAACAGGGCTTAAGGATCTGAGAAGGAAGAAGGCCCAAACTTTATGTGAGTTTTATCTTCACAGCAGCGTCATGTGAGAGTGATCTTCAAAGCAGTCCATTCCCAGAGAAGCATCAGTGACTGTTTCTTATTAAAAGTCTGCATCAGAGTCAATCTGCAACTGAGTAGATAAGGAGAGAAGGAAGACCAAGAGCAAGCTGCATATATATTATTACCTATACTATTAGGAGCAGGATATATTAATTCTAACAGTACTGCACTGTTAAAAAATGTACTAGGTTTTCAGCTTTCCATTTGTTTGTTCCTCTGTCTCAGTGAATAAATCTGTGAAAGACAGGTGTAGAGGCATCTTTGATCATAAACCTCATCTCAGACTTAAAACACTAGTGGAGGCAAGCATCAGCAGGTGTGATTTTATTCTAAATTCAACATGTAAATTTAATTTTACTTTCACAGATTTGATGCAAATGGATACCTGGCTTGTTTTCTTTTGATTGGGCCTGAGTTTGTGCAATGTTAACAGTAGGGTATTTGGCTTATCTTGATATAAATGGTGCAAATACATTTTGTATTGATTCAGCCCTCTAATTTCTTTCCCATAGTTTGTGGTTAATAGATAATTAGCTGGAGGCAGCAAGAATCCAAAAGGCTTGGGTTATTTCCCTGCTTCTTGTTGACATGGCTCCCATTGAGCTTCACCTGATATTTGTAACTTTATTGATATATTAAAGACAACAAAACTGTAAGCAGAGCCATCTCATCATGATTTACAAAACTTTAGGCTCTGTGCCACTGATGTCAAACAAGGACTGAGGGCTCTATTATATATACACACCAAGATAAAGCAGGAGAACTCTTAATGGGATTACGGCGATGTAAATACAATAAGACTCCGGTTATGTAATGCATGTAGCCACCCACCCATTCCTTCCACCATTAGTTTTGTAAACACAGTCAACATTCCTAAGATCTAGAAATAAGTCCTCATCTGAATCTCAACAAATACACCTTATATTGTATTGCCTGAGAGAAGCCAGGTTCTGACCCTGGCAAGCTTCCAAGGGAAGTGAGAGGGAGCCAAGGGTGGAGGCCCTTTGCTCAGCTAGCCTTGTTGCCAGCCCTGCACAGTTCACAGAAGTAGTGCAAGGGAAATGCTATGAGACATGACAACATCAATAGCATTCTCCAGAGAGAAGTACACAGCAGCGTATGCATTATGGGTGGCTGGGAGTTGCTCTTAGCATGCCCCATTGCATATGACAGTGGCAGACTCATGAGCTTAAAATCCAAAACATGTGCAAAGTAGGGCATGTGTGTGTGCAAAGGAGTGTGTGAGCAGGGGGTGCTGGTTCCTGACACCGCCCCTCTGCCCCACAACTACTTCTCTTTTTGCTATAAATTCATTTCTGATATTGGGGCCAATATGTTATCGAAGCTGACTATTCCAGTTGGTCTGGACAACTGGCGATGACTAGAATAAGAGATTTATCTTGTCCCTCCTTGCTGCTTTCTGCACGCAACCACATGTGCACACTCATGATCCTAGCTTCAGAAGCCCCAATCTTTATCATTCTCTACTAGGCTATTTGTCAGATCTGTCCAGTCACTATCTCAGCCGCTTTTCAAGTTTTGAAAGATCAGCCTTGTTCAGACAACAAAAGGAATAATGCAAAGGCATGGAAGGATAACAATGACATGGTGGTGGCAGGCCCCACCTCTGACCTCAGCACATTCTGCTAGAGATAATAATAGAGCCTACACATGAACATTATCTACGTGAAGCATCACCCATCAATTGCTTCAGATGTCTTGTAAAAACATTTTTTTGCCCAGGCTTTCACTGACCTGTAAGACTTGTCCCTGTTATTGCTAAAGTTCTGTTTTTATAATACTGTTTGTGAAGGGTAGCTTCTGATCTCATAAGAGGAAGGGTCTCATCAGGAGTCTTTGAAAGCTGGGACACTGAAGGCACTTGGCATCCAAAAGATAGAGGGGGGAAAGTCACTGTTTTATCGCTGTATCTCTATTTTTATGATACTGTTTCATTATTTTTATTTTATATACCAGAAATGTTTTACAATAAATGCACAGACTGTATTCCAACCTCCTGCTGAATGCATGACGACTGGGAGTAGGGCTGTATGCACATTGCACAATCACATCCCCACCCCACAGGCACTGAATGTGTGAAGAGGACTAGAAGAAGTGTAGCCAAGCTCATTTGGAAAGGTCAAAATCCCTATTCAAATTCTGGGTTGTCTTCAAATAACTTTTGCCCAGAACAGAGCCATTGAAATGAATAGACCTAAGTTAGTAATGGCCATTAATTTCAATGGGTTTATTCTAAGTAAAAATCTGTTGACTACCACTCCTTCTAAACAACAACATCAAGAACATGAATGCATCTCCCTGGTATGCACTAGGTATGCCAGAGACCCTGTGAAAAGAAAGGAGAATAAGGGTAAACAGCCCAAAGCGGAGCCAGCTCCAGCTTATTGCCAGCAGTAGAAAGATGGCTTTTAAAGCGAGAGCTGAGGGTGAAATGTGGTGAAAATGACTAATCCTTCTGCAAATTCTAATTTAAAGACATCCATATGCAGAGCGTCTCTTAGGGCACACTTGAATCTGTACAGGTTGAGCGTCTAACCTCTGAGACAGGGTGACCCTTGCTCTGCAAAGGACAGAACATTGCAGCACAATTCCATGCATGCTTACTTGGGCGGCCAGCGGAACTAAGTCCCCCTGTGTTCAGTGGGGCTCATTCACTCTTTAGTAAGGGTGTTTAGGACTGCAGTATTGGACTCAGGTTCCGATCTCTGCTCCCTGGGTGATCTTGGGCCAGTTACTATCTCTCAGCTGAACTGACCTCACAGAGTTGTTGTGAGAATAAATAAGGGAGGGATGTGCACGCCATCCCAAGATCTTTTCCTTAGAGAATTAATATATAAATTACAGACCTCAACATGTAGCTCAGCGGTAGAGCTGGTAGATTTTGGAGTTCAATCCTCAGCATCTTTAGGTAGGATTGGGAAAGGATTATCTGAAATCCTGAAGAACTGCTACCAGTTGGTGTACCAAGCAGGTGATATTCACCTAGATGGAGCAGTGGTCTGCTTTGCTATTGGGCAGCTTTCTAGACTCCTAATAAAGAAACAACTTCACAATCAAGCTCATCTTGAAAATATAGACTGGTCTGTCCCTTGACACCTTATTTCATTCCAGATCTGATTTCATAAGAGGCTGTTGCTGTTTTATCATGTCCTCTCCCACCACTGCTGAGATGTTTTTTTCCTTTTCTCCCTGTCGCTGGGAACTCTTGTAAATCTCTAGGGTGGGTCCCATGCGGACATCTGGTGCAATCAGAAACACAAGGGAGTGGCCCAGATGATTTGCTGCAACAGATCAAAGTGGCATGGATCTTGATCAAGCATCATGCTTCTAGTGGTGTTTTGTAGCTGCTGCCTCAGGGCAAGGTTGAGCCCTTCTCAGTGTCAGGAACACGCCCTGTATAATTAAGGGAAAGCCTCTGGCAATCGACACTGGCATACTCAAGGTAGGAGATCTCGTGGTGCCCATGCTGTCGAGATGGATCAGAGCTTGGGTTAGCCAGCATATGAAGAAGAAAACGTTTTGTGGGAATCTTTACTGTTGGATTCCTGATGTGTACCTTAATTCTGATTCTGAGTTGCTGGTCAGAAAATGCTGAAAGGACCTACTTGTATGATTCTACCATCTTCTAGTTATACAATGTATTTTGTTCTCAGGTGATTGAATGTTCTGGTTGTTCTGGTTGCACACAAAAGCTCATACCAATAATAAACTTAGCTGGTCTCTAAGGTGCTACTGGAAGGAATTTTTTTATTTTGCTTCAACTGGTTGTCATCTGTCTGTCTCAGGAGACAATGGAAGAGTGCACCTTCAGGTGTGAAGTCAAAGCATTGAAGAGTTGTGGTGCCTGCTGTGGCTGTAGAGAATGATATGGGAGAGATATGTTTTGTTGCAGCCAGATATATTTATTTTACTAGAAACCTGTGGTAAATATTTGGTTGGTTATTTCCAATTAATATCTGAAATTCAACCTTCTGCTGGTCTGTTTCCCTAACCAATTGACAAACAACCTTGCCCATTCCTTGGTCCTATGTGGCATTTCCTCTCATCTCCTTGTTTATAGTTCTCCAGGACTTGGTCCATACCCTCCAACATTTTTCTGATGAAAATAGAGATGTTTGATTCCATAATGAAAATTTCACTAGTTATACCCTATGCATCTTACTGGGTTGCCCCAGCCACTCTGGGCAGCTTCCAATATATATAAAAACATAAGAAAATATTAAACATTTTTTAAAAATCCCTATCAGGATTGCCTTCAGACTGCTCGGGGGTCAGATAACGCCATACTCTCCAACATTTTTCCAATGAAAATAGGGACATCCTAAGGAAAAGAGGGACATCCTGGGATCAAATCAGAAACCAGGACAGCTTCTCTAAATCAGGGACATCCCTGGAAAATAGGAACACTTGGAGGGTGTGTTGGCCTATCTGCCTCCCAAGCTTCCAGTCTCATTGGCCCTCTTAAAGCATACAAATTTTCTTGTGGGAAGAGTGCTGTTGTGTTGATATCTTGCTTGTAGGTTCCCATATGTATCTGGTTGGCCACTGCAAGAACAGGAAGCTGGACTAACTATATGTGCCTTTGGTTTATCTACCAAGACTCTGCTAATGTTTTAACCTATCCCCTCCTTCTCTGGTCTCTTGGCTCCTCAGTCCTCCACTGTAATCCACAATTCCCCAGTCCTCCACTGTAATCCACAATTCCTCTGCCACATGTAGCTCCATCTAGGCCATGTGAGTTGTTTCTTTGTAACGCCTCTACCTAGAGGCTGTATTGGTCATGGAATATAGAGGGATTTGTAGCAGGACTTGAAGGAAAGAGGCATGGAATGTTGGGAAGAAACAGCTAATAGTGGCTGGAGAAATTGAAAAGCAACAGTGATGATGATGATGTTGCATGCCACTCCCATCTCCAAGTGGCACAAGGTTCCAGATGCTTATCCAGGGTTCAATTTCCTTGGAATGAGGGACAGTGGAGACTGTGGTGTCTTTATAACATATGGTTTATTTACACATACATACAACCTGAGCCTACGGGAGGGGCCCACAGGATTAACACTCCAGAAGGTTTGGCTTCTACCATAGTCACAGCCTTGGATTCAAGCAAAAACCAAGTGTAGCTCTTACTGTCTGGCTTCTAGCCCAGCTGATACACATTCCACTGCCCCAGCCTTTGTTTTTCTCACAACCAGCCAGGTGAGGAAGCAGGCACACCCATTTGCCCTCTGGAACAGAGCAACCACCTTTGTTATATTAATAACCATACTTGGGAGGTAAACTACAACCCTTGCCAACTCTTACTGGATACAGGGCCCCAGGAACTGGAAGGGTCTCGAACATCATGCAGACTAACCCAACCCCCTGCAGCTCACAACACTAGTAATATTACTACTGCTACTACTACTAATAATAATGCAGAAGTTGGCAAATGAGGTGATGGAATGCTGAAGTGGAAGTAGACTCACTGTACCACTTCAGTTTGTGGGGTAAACCAAATTTTTAATGCTCTGACATGGAAAATTCTTTGCACATGGAAGAGCAACACAACCAGCAAAAGGCTTGGTTACAACATTTCCCCTAAAGATCAGCTTTCTGTTTGCAGGGATTTTTATCCCCCCCCCCAGGCACGGGGCTGGGGCGGGGGAAGCCCAAGCTTCCCCCGACCCCAACCCCCAGAACAGGCTGCTATCCGCAAGCCTAGGGAGCCCAGCGGGAACTCCCGCTGGTCTCCCCAGGCTTGCGGATATCTGCCCGAAGCCCAGGGTG
Organism: Podarcis erhardii; assembly: GCF_964252035.2. Classification (NCBI taxonomy): domain Eukaryota; kingdom Metazoa; phylum Chordata; class Lepidosauria; order Squamata; family Lacertidae; genus Podarcis; species Podarcis erhardii. The sequence continues at coordinate 52,005,117 of NC_138498.1, read as the reverse complement.
CGCTCCGCTGTGCTCCCCGGGTTTCGGGCTGCAGGCTGCTGTCCGCAAGCCTTGGGAGCCCGGCGGGAACTCCCACGGGCTCCCAAGGCTTGCGGAGAGCTGCCCGAAGCCTGGGGTGTGCTCCACTGCGCTCCCCAGGTTTCGGGCTGCAGGCTGCTGTCCGCAAGCCTTGGGAGCCCGGCGGGAACTCCCGCGGGCTCCCAAGGCTTGCGGATAGCTTCCTGAAGCCTGGAGAGTGAGAGGGGTCGGTGCGCACCTGCATTCGCCCCATAGGACACACACACATTTCCCCTTCATTTTTGGAGGGGAAAAAAGTGCGTCCTATAGGGCGAAAAATACGGTACTTATTTTTACATGGAGGAAGATTCAAGTGTGGGTTTTTCCACCTGCAACCTACAATCTATTGTAGGTTCGTTCTGTTGCAGGTGTAAATCACTTTGTAAAAGAAAACAGAGTACAGAATGAACTGAAACACTTTTATCTGTCCATTACAAATAGTTGATGGGTCATTTAGAATACCCCCCCCCCCTTTGGTAAAGATTTGCTGTTTGATCCTGGCACCAACTTCATAGTTCTCAGGGAACAGTAGAGGAAGCGCCACACTTCCATTGAAAGATGTGATGGGCCAGATTAATTGGATTGGCAGTAGATACACATAAACTATTTAAACTGGGATTAGCTGATAGCAAATTGTTTGTTTAATTACATATTTAACCTGAATGATTTTTCACGGCTTTCGTTTGAGATTGGATATAGTTAGTGTTTAAACCTTCCCCACAGCAAGGGGTGTGATTCATCTCCATCTCCTCCTCCTCCTCCTCCTCCTCCTCCTCCTTATATTTAATTTAACCTAGAAATTTATACAGTCAACTTTTGCCACTTGGCAAAAGAATCACAGAGTTGGAAGGAACCCTGAGGGTCATCTAGTCCAACTCCCTGCAATGCAGGAAATCCTGCCCACAGCCATTCTTGCTTGGGTGGACTCGAACCACCAACCTTCTGGTTAACAGCCAGACGCACTCACCCATTGTGCCACTACAGCTCCTTCAACCAACCAGGACAACCTCCATCCATGACAGCAGCTCTACAGTTTGTCAGCATTCCATCACTTATCCTTAGATCATTCATGAATATTCTGTGATAATTGGTGTGAGGATTCTGTTAGTGACCTTTTGAACTATTTCATATGCAAGGTTTTCAATAGATGTGTCTGTTTTGCTGCTGGTAAAATCCCAAGGCACCCACACATCACATCTGTCACTTTTGTGTTCAGTCCATGACTATGCAGATGCCTCTGTCCTACTTATCTTCTCGACTATCCTATATCCCCTTAAAAAATGTAGCAATTCCAGACTCACTCCTGGGCATGGTGAATTTTGTCTGCACAAATGTGACTTTGAAAAGAAGAACAATACATAGTGAGAGTCTTTTGGTGGGACTTCTAAAATGTACAGTGCAGCTACCGAGGCCATAATTTGAAAAGAAGAAACTGAGTACAGGGGAAAGAGGAGCTCCTTATCTCTTATTCCTCACGCTGCTTTTTGCTGCTGAAAATTGCCCACACGTACTGCTTTTCTCCCCGTTTGGATAAAGGCAGGAGTAATCATTTCATTCTCTTCGTGGAGGTAACCATAAAAGCAGCTGTTTGGGTGCACTTTTCAATGGAAAAATAGCCCATGCGGAAAGGGATAAGTAGCCCCTTTCTCCCCAGACTGGTCTTCCACCTCAAGGTCTCCCCTCGAAAAGAACTGCAGAGCTATATATGTGTTGTTCCTCCTTTGTAAGAAATGCATGTTACCAATAAACAGTGACAAGATTCAAACCTTCAAGACAATAAAATTGCACATTATCACAAAAGAACACATGTAATTTCTTACATTCTGTCAGACTTCTTTTCCTCTTAGTTTTCATTTGGAAACAGATGTTTAAATGGAATTCCTAGGAAACCCTGGACACTCAGGAAACCTCATTCCTGGAAATCAGATTTGGAGAATTATTGGCATGTTCCTTGCTACCTTGCTGATTACCACCATGGCTTTCTATTTCTGTCTTAATTGCTGCCCCTGCTCCCTTTCCATTTGCCTGCTTTGGGTGTGAAAACAAGAGTTGATTTCTAATTTGATGTCATCTCTGAATGCTGCAGCAGCAGGAAATGTGAGCTACAACAGATGATCAGCGGTCAATCAAACCGGGTATCACATGCAGTCAAAAGTATAACGTTGATAACTAGACTTTTTCTGGAGAAGAGTTGAGTTTTATGATTTGACTGCACAGTAGGTTGGTATAGAAAGTGGAGACAGTGCTTCTAAAAAAACATGGGTGGTGGGCTCAGGCATATGTAACAGTCATCATGCCATATGCCATATAAAGGTTAGACTTCCATACTTAATTATAAGAGTTAATGTGTGTGTGTGTGTGTGTGTGTGTGGACATCTAAGCAGTCATGAGGAAAATAAGTTCTCTAAAATTGCAGAGGCACTTCTCCTCATGTATTCCAGGACTCAGTGCTGGTTTTTGAAAAACGTATTCTATGGTATTATCCCTTGTGACATTGAAGTTCTGGACAGGAGACCATTTTCTCTGTGGTTTGGGCTGGAATGCTTACATTTTTTTAAAAAACAAACAAACAAGTCTCTCTCCAAGGCCTTTGCTTCCTGAGAAACAGAGGCCTTAGGGGAGCATGTGGCTTGAAGGACAGAGGGCTACAGTAGGCAATAAGTCAATGGCCTACTGAGTCTTCAAGCCTTTCTCCTCAGCTAAGACATAGCAAGAGCGCTGAAGGAGCAGAAGCCTGGATTGGAGCTTGGTACTCCAACTTTGCTGGATAGCCTCCAGATGGGTGAGTGAAAGGGCCTTGGGCACTTGGAAATGTAATGGATGTGTAAATATGGGTTCTTTGAGGAGTCTAACCACCTGACTCAGGGTACAGTCAGATATTCCTCTGGGTGGCTTGCAAAGTGAATGGCCCTCTAGCTGGCTTGGGGTCTGTGGGAACCTGTGACAGTCCTGCTTACCCACAGCAGAGCTCTCCTTTGCTTCAGGAACACTGCCCAAGTTATCTGGTTTCTGGGGCAACACAGATTCACAAACTGTTGACATTTCCATAATCCATCCTTCCTTGAGGAGAGCCATACCCTACTGAATACTTTGCAGAAAGTGAACAGTTCCTTTTACTGCTGTCTCGTCGGAGTCTGCCTGCCTGTCCACCTGCCTGATGCATTACTCTAGAGCCTTCTTCCATGTTCTTCCCACATGAAATTGTGTTGGGTGTGTCAAAATTACATAATGGAAGGAAAAGCTGTAGGAGGTGGATCATCTTGCAAAGCTCTTACATCCCCTCCCTTTCCCACCACATCTCTAATCATGATCTGTCATCAGCATTATACTTTTGTCCAGACTAGACAGAGTGAGGAATGCAGCCAAGCTCCTTTAATTCAAGGGAAGCCCTGGGGTTGACCAATCTCCTGCTGAGTGCCAATAGTAATCAGCAGATTAGTTGGCAAGGGAGATGCCTTCTTGCAGCAGGTACAGCCAACCCTCCTTTTATCAAGTTGTGTTGATGTAGGTGAGCCCAACTATTCTTTCTACCATATAATTTACTTTTTATTTAAGTATTTACATAATGCATAGCTAAGCAGTCAACCTCTGAAACCTTCATTTGTTAAGACTGAAGCCAGATCTAAACACTAGCTGCATTGTTGGTGTATAAATATTTCAATAAAAGTAGGTCAAGAAAAGGGGAAGTGAATGTTTTATAAAATGTGCAGAGCGTGCCTGCTCTGCTCTGGGAGATAATTCTCTCAAGTCACCCTGCAACAAATTATACTACTTAACCAGGCAGCCTACCTAAGGATATTGAAGGAGAAAGCACAATTTAAAACAATGTAGATAAGTAAACTTTGATCAGAGGGAGGGTGACCGTTTAAGGAGCACATGCAAAAGTGTTAAAGAGTTACAAACTTTCTGGTGAAGACTGTGACGAGGCACAAACTATCTATGAAGACTCATATATTTGTCCCTTCCTCTACAGTCATACCTTGGATCCTGAATGCCTTACAAGTCGAACATTTTGGCTCTCAAACATCACAAACCCAGAAGTGAGTGTTCCGGTTTGCAAATGTTCTTTGGAACCTGAACATCCAATCTGGCCTCCGATTGGCTGCAGGAGCTTCCTGCAGCCAATCAGAAGCCACACTGTTCGACTTCCAAGGTACAACTTCCAAGGCACAACTGTACTCCCACCACGGTATTTATCAGTGTTTTTCACTTAAAATTAGTGACAACTAATAGACCGCATCTCACCTGGAGTGGATTAATGACCCTTTTGGCCCTGTCTTCTTTTTAGGACAAAAGTTTGCATTGTGTATTAAATATTGTTGAGGAAATGCAAGGGGTTTGAGCTAGGAGAGAAAATATTATTTGGGACAGTAATGTGCAGGAAGCAGCAGCTCTGGACCTGAACAGTGGGGAGAAACACATAGCCAATGTTAGGCTTGCCTTGCAAGATTGATATCGGGCAAATCAAAATGATTGTGGGAGAAGGACAGGAAAAGAAGTTTCAACTTCCTTTTCATCTGCCCACTTCACTCATCCTACCTGGCCTTTATTAGTTGCTTTGGAAAGTAGATTTCAGAACTGCTGTATTCCAATGTTTCGCATCCACCACAATGCATTGTAAAAAATTGGATGAAGGAAGAGTTTCATATGATTTTGCCTTATGGAAGAGGAGCCCTGGCTATTTTGAGATTGAACAGCTCAGCCAGAAATGCATCCAAATAGCCATGGTAACTGTCATAGGAACTGACATGTAAACAAAGAGAGATTCTGGCATTTAACCTATATTTATAGAATAATAATAATAATAATAATAATTTATTATTTGTACCCCGCCCATCTGGCTGGGTTTCCCCAGCCACTCTGGGCGGCTTCCATAAAAACCAGAAATACACTAAAATATCACAGATTAAAAACTTCCCTGAACAGGGCTGCCTTAAGATGTCTTCTGAATGTCAGGTAGTTATTTATCGCTTTGACATCTGATGGGAGGGCGTTCCACAAGGCGGGTGCCACTACCGAGAAGGCCCTCTGCCTGGTTCCCTGTAGCTTTGCTTCTCGTAATGAGGGAACCGCCAGAAGGCCCTCGGCGCTGGACCTCAGCGTCCGGGCAGAACGATGGGGGTGGAGACGCTCCTTCAGGTATACTGGGCCAAGGCCGTTTAGGGCTTTAAAGGTCAACACCAGCACTTTGAATTGTGCTCGGAAACGTACTGGGAGCCAATGTAGGTCTTTCAAGACCGGTGTTATGTGGTCTCGGCGGCTGCCCCCAGTCACCAGTCTAGCTGCCGCATTCTGGATTAGTTGTAGTTTCCGAGTCACCTTCAAAGGTAGCCCCACGTAGAGCGCATTGCAGTAGTCCAAGCGGGAGATAACTAGAGCATGCACCACTCTGGCGAGACAGTCCGCGGGCAGGTAGGGTCTCAGCCTGCGTACCAGGTGGAGTTGGTAGACAGCTGCCCTGGATACAGAATTGACCTGCGCCTCCATGGACAGCTGTGAGTCCAAAATGACTCCCAGGCTGCGCACCTGGTCCTTCAGGGGCACAGTTACCCCATTCAGGACCAGGGAGTCCTCCACACCAGCCCGCCCCCTGTCCCCCAAAAACAGTACTTCTGTCTTGTCAGGATTCAACCTCAATCCATTAGCCGCCATCCATCCTCCAACCGCCTCCAGGCACTCACACAGGACCTTCACCGCCTTCACTGGTTCTGATTTGAAAGAGAGGTAGAGCTGGGTATCATCTGCATATTGATGGACACCCAGTCCAAACCCGCTGATGATCTCTCCCAGCGGCTTCATATAGATGTTAAAAAGCATGGGGGAGAGGACGGAACCCTGAGGCACCCCACAAGTGAGGGCCCAGGGGTCTGAACACTCATCCCCCACCACCACTTTCTGAACACGGCCCAGGAGGAAGGAGCGAAACCACTGTATAACAGTGCCCCCAGCTCCCAGCCCCTCTAGACGGTCCAGAAGGATGTTATGGTTGATTGTATCAAAGGCCGCTGAGAGATCCAGCAGAACTAGGAAACAGCTCTCACCTTTGTCCCTAGCTCGCCGGAGATCATCAACCAGCGCGACCAAGGCAGTTTCAGTCCCATGATGAGGCCTGAATCCCGATTGGAAGGGATCCAAATGGTCCGCATCCTCCAGGCGTGCCTGGAGTTGTTCAGCAACCACGCGCTCAATCACCTTGCCCAAGAATGGAAGATTTGAGACTGGGCGATAGTTGGCCATACTGGCCGGGTCTAAAGATGGTTTTTTAAGAAGCGGTTTGATGACCGCCTCTTTCAGCAGATCTGGGAATGCTCCCTCACAGAGGGAAGCATTCACCACCCCGCAGAGCCCATCGCCCAGCCCTTCCCGGCTTGCTTTTATTAGCCAGGATGGGCAAGGATCCAGGAGACAGGTGGTTGGTTTCACGCGTCCAAGCAGCCTGTCCACATCCTCGGGGGTAATGGATTGAAATCGATTCCATGCAACTTGACCAGACAGAGCTCTAGCACTCTCCCGCCCCAGCCCTGCTCCCACGGTGGTGTCTAGCTCCTTCCGAATATGAGTGATTTTATCTGCAAAAAACTTTGCAAAATCGTTGCAGGAGATCTTGGGGTCTTTACAAAGCCCCGGTGGTAAAGGTGGTTCCGTTAAATTACGAACCACCTGAAAAAGTCTCCTGCTACTATTTTCTGCAGATGCAATAGAGGCGGTGAAGAAAGTCTTCTTCGCCGTCGCTATCGCCACTTGGTAGGCTCGACGTTGAGCTCTAACCTGTGTCCAGTCAGATTCGGAGTGAGTTTTTTGCCACCGACGCTCTAGCCGTCTCAGCGATTGTTTCATCGCCCTCAGCTCCGAAGAAAACCACGGAGCTGTCCGGGCTCCATGCAGTCGGAGAGGGCGCTTCGGAGCCAGACAGTCGATAGCCCTGGTTAACTCCGCATTCCAGCGGGCCACCAGGGAATCAGCTGAAGAACTGTAGGTATATCAAGAGCAATCAAGCCCAAGGTGCTGGAATCCACTTGGTGGTGATTTATTCACAGAAGAGGTGTGCATATAGGGTCTGTGAAAAATCATAACTCATGTTGATGTTGCTGTAGATTAGTGGATGTCTGAGTTACAAGCAAAATTGGGTTTGACATTTAATTACCAGAGGTAAGTGTTTTTGAGCTCTAATCATTCATTTGCGCAAGCCACTGACTCTTTAAAAGAATTTTTATCAGCTCATATCCTTAAGACTCCTGAATGTAATTTGGTACAAATTTAGTATTCACAAATTTAGGAAACCAGGCAGACAGTTTTGTATACTAGGTGGGCAGGAGCTATAAAATATTTTCATCCTACATACTTCTATACTTTAATCCAGACCCACAGTCTTCCTTGTTTTTCCAGTTTAGGGCCTTGGCACAGAACTGACAACATACTTCATGCTTATAAGCACCAACCTCTGGCATTCCACTCTTGGGAACCCCACCCACATGTGCACTCACACAGACACTCAGGCAAAGACCTGCCATGCTCAACTCTGTTTTAAATCATCAGCATTTCTTGCAAATGCCAACCTCTTGTCTTGCTTGGGTTGAGCTTGTCAGTTACAACAAATATATGCAAAGCAGGTGAATATTATCCCATGTGTACAAATTATAATCAGGTTGCTATTTGGTATATTGCAAAACAGATGAAGTAATATGGGATGAGTAAGTCCTAAGTAAGTATCAGTCCTGAGTAACTCCTAAGTAAGTATCAGTACAATAGAGTATTGGCAGAACTCATGCTCAGACTAAGAAACTGCACAACCTTCTTCCAAAATGCCTCTTCTTCAAAGTCCCTTGTACAGGATCACTGTCATGTTTCTAAGGATGCAATTTTATACCCACTTTCCTTGTTATTGAGTAGACACTTCTAGAACTGAACTGTAACCTTGTTCTGCTGCCATTAAATCCCATTAAAATAAATCACAATACACCTGCCTGCAGTTTCCAGTCCAGAATTTATATCCAGGATGGGGAACTTGTGACTCCTATCAGTTTCAGCCAGAAAGGCCAGTGGTCAGGGATAGGAGAAGTTGTAGTCCAACAATAGCAGCAGCAACAAAAATGTGAGCTGCAATCAGTGGATTTGCCAAAGATTCCTTTGCATCAACGTCATCATCAGCCTATCAATGTACATTGCACTAGAGTTTTGTAGATAAGAGAGAAGCTCCTGCCCCTAAGGAGTGTATAATCTAAATAAGACAGCAAGGAAGGTGACAGAAGGAGAGGAAGACAAGGGTAGCGAGGGATGTACAAGGGTAGCGAAGGTGTACAACTGCAGTCTCACTTATTTAAACTAGGCTACAGATGGGGATTAAGAGATGAAACCCCAAATCTTGCCAAATGGGTTTTGACAAGGGATTTGAAGGAAGAGAGATGGTGCCAGGTCCAGGGAGGAAGTTCTTGGCATAGGAGGCAGTTGGCAGAAAGGATGAATGGTTAAGGAACATGAGCCTTTCAGACAGCTGAGAGTTGTAGAAGTGGAGAAGTTCAAAGTTGGCAGGGATACTAGTCATATATTGGGAAATAGTAGCAGACTGGGTTAAATTGTGCTTGTCATGGAAGGGGACAGAAAACCAGGGTCCAGATTTGACCAGGGGTGCTACAAAATATCATACGAAGAGCCCTGATGGATTAGGCCAAGGATGTATCTAAGTCAGCATCCCATTTCCCAGAGCGGTCAACCAGAGAGAAGCCCCCAAGCAGGATATGAATGCAATAGCCATCTCTCATCATGGTTGTTTCCCAGTAACTGGAATGGTGCCTCTGATCTTGCAGGTAGCATATACATATAATGACAAGTAAACACTGATGACTCCACGTTTCATTGGTATCTAGGTAATAGCCAAACATACACATGAGGAGAATTTGGATCTACAGTAGCATTGCTATTGGTGTGTGGTTAGTTCCACAATCAGAAATTAAGCCACCCACCCTCAATATTTCACTTCACCTCTGAGCTCCAGAGACGTCTTGTGATTTTGAAAATACGTAATCAAATGGATCTACAGTTTCTAACAAGGTGTTGCTTTCCACCAAAGGGTTTCATGAAATATTGTATGAAAACAGTTTGTTTCCCCCCTGAAAGCCAGAACCTGGGAAAGAACCAATTCACAGAATACATATTTATGAGCACATGATATCTATCACATGTTCTTATTTTAATACTAGGCATGAGCCAGGAAGCCAGAACACACTGAACATTATTATTGCTATTGTTTTTATAGGGAATACTTTGCCTTTTGTTCTCTACATATCAGCTTCTACCTGGCTTGGAGGTTTCAGTGAAGCAATAAGGGAAGTGGCTCATCTATAAGGTAGTCTTCCCCACCCTGTTGCCTTCAAGATGTCCATAGAATCAGAGAATTGTAGAGTTTAGAAGGGACCCTGAGGGTAATCTAGTCTAGCCCCCTGCCATGCAGAAATCTCAACTACATCATATTTGACATATTACCATGCAACCTTTGCTTAAAAACCTCTAAGGAAGAAGAGTCTACCACCTCTAGAGGGAGATTGTTCCACTGTCGAACAGCTCTTACTGTCACAAAGATCTTCCTGATGTTTATTCAGAATTTCCTCCTCCCTCCAGAGCAGGAGAAAACAAGCTTGCTCCATCTTCTATGTGACAGCCCTTTAGATATTTGAAGATGGCTCTCATATCTCCTCTCTGTCTCCTCTTTTCCAGGCTAAACATACCCAACTCCCTCAACCATTCCTCAGCCCTATCAGCTTGGTCGTCCTCCTCTGCACATGTTCCAGCTTGTTAATATCCTTCTTAAATTCATCCACAGCCAGTATGGTCAATGATCAGAGTATGGTGGGAGTTATAGTATGACAACTGGAGGACAATTGTCATACTCTAACCAATATGACAATTGGTTGGGGAAGACTACCATAAGTACTTAAAATTGAAGAATGGAAACCATGTGGAGAGTGGGGACCAATGATGAGGTGAAATTATAAACTGAAGCATTCCAACAGGCATTCCAGATTGAATAAGAGCACCCAAGTGTTCCACAGTATAGTGCAGCTGAGAGAGTGTTAGACTTGTGCCAGAAACACCTGGGTTCAAACTTCCATTGGATGCTCTGCCATGGATGTGCTGCTGATCCTGGCCAAGCCACTGTTGCTCAACCTAACCTCTCTTAGTGGGCTTTTGTAAAGGGTAAAAAAGAGAGAGCAAACCATGTACACTTTCTGGAACTCCTTGGAAAAATAGGAGAATATTAAAGTGTCTGAAAGTGAAATGTGTGGCTCTCATTATAGGGCACTCACCTGGATTCCAAGTAGTGAAGAAACACAACAGGGACTCGGTGCAGTGATTGCTGAAGACTGCAAAGCAGGATCCAAAGAAAAGAAGGAACAGAACTTCCAAAAATAGCAAGCAGGATTACTGGGTTTTGAAAGGTTTTGAACTAGTTCACTGGGAGGGAACGTTTTAGCAAGAATAACATCAACTCATAAACATATCAGATGGCTTTTAAAAACACACACACCAGTTCCTGATATAATCTGGCGCGGGCTATTGCCACCACAATTATAGGACGACACAGTACTTAAGACATATTCTAATGTTGATGGTTGCCACATTGAACAGGAAATCCCAGGCCGGTTGTCATTGTTTAAGGAGTTGTGCACAACCAGTTGTTTTGATGTGATACAATAGGTTTGGGCAGATAAGGGCACTGGGTCCAGTGGCATGGGGCCTTTCGCTCTCAGCAGTCAGCTGTTATATAAAGCAGGTTGCTAAAGGAAATGTCTGGTTTGATTCTTCTTGGGCTCTTTATCTCTTAACAAAACAGTGTTTTGCTAGAGCAGGGGTGGTTAACCACCATTTTGAGGTAGGAGTGGGGGGCTGACCTGCAGCCCTAAGCAATTTTTCTGCCTTTGCAAGATCCCAGCAATTTTGTTTGTGGGGCAAAAATAACAGAAAAAATGAAGTAGACACTGAAGGGGCAGAGCAGAGTTCAGTAGTCAGCAATCAGATTGATCTTAGGGTAAGTGGTGAGGGAGTGATAACCCCCCCCCATCTCAGCTGATTTACATGGATCAGCTGACAGGGGTGGGCACTGTGTGCCTGTCTGTCTCCATGCAAGAATGTGCATGCAAGAGTGTGGAGTGGACACACCCACTGCTGTCAGCCCCCAGAGAGTTATCCAAAGATGAATATAACCCTCAGGCTAAGCATGGTTAGCTATTCCTGTGCTAGAAAATGCTATAGGCTACGTTGGAGTCATTCTGACCAGAGTGAAAGTGGAGCATTGGTTTTCCACTGGTAGACTGTGATGGTAACTTCCGCTAGTGAAACCATTATCGGTTTTTGTTACAGTATTTTTAAGAGACTCAGAAGGGAGAGAAGGAAAAAACAGGAGGCAAGTGGACATACAGGGTAAAAAAAAAGGTCCTCAAATCTGGGCTGAAGAGGACTATCAGTTGGTACAAAGTCTGAAACAGTTGAAGAGCACATAGTAGGGTGGTCCTTGGCATCATACTTTCACAGTGGCAGTAGCAACATCCTCAGGGTGAACAATGGCCCACTACAGAGGCAGTCTTGCTCCATATGGTTGCAGTAGCTATACTGAAACATGCTTGCAAGTTTGGGCCATGTTCTCAACCACCCCTCTGCTATGACATGAATGTGAGTTGGAGTGTTAATCCGTGCCCCTTTATTTCCCCATTCTCAAGGCAATCCTGAAGATGTGGCCAGGCAGGCAAAAATAAATAAATGTGTGCTTGGTTTTATTTTCTTCTATGTGTTATATTTTATGCATTTGGGAGATGTTTTCTGCACAGGCATGAATGTTGGCAGCCATCCACCATTATTAGGTAAGCTACCCTGAGCTCCTGCATAACCTGAACTCGCTCAAAGTGCTGCAGTGCCCTGCCTCAGTAGCCAGGTGGGCACTCTCCCTTTCCCTAGTCCCATTTTTTAAAGGGTGGAGGTTGTTATTGGGATCACTGGGTACCAGGAAAGATAATGGCTGCCCCCACTGCAATTTAGGTGGTGGTGGTAGTGAGAAATGGATATAAAGGAAAGGGAAGAGTTACAGCTGATTTTTAGAGAGGAGATACAGCCCAAAGAGAAAGAAATGGTTAGAGATATTTATCTAGGGCACAACTGGTCAGGGTAATTATTGAATGGCTCTCTGACAGGCCATCTAAACCTAGGGAAATGTTATCACTCTTCTATGGTATTTTTTAAAAAAATGATGGATTTTCTGTACTCTTAGGGTAGGGCGGGGCACAGGGACAGATGCTGAACATGGGGGAAGATGTTTTGATCACAATATTGCACCTCATAGAAAGCTAGTGAACAAAGGGTGGCTATATCGCAATATATAACCAGTGTGGGAATTGCACTTTCAGGGAAAATATATCCATTAAAAATAACAGCTGATTGGGATAATGGTGGATGAGTTAAAAAATGTTACCATGAGGTGATTTTCCCCTTTAGTTTTACATACCGTATTAACATGGTTTTGTGAAAAGATCCCCCATGTAGTAAAACTGAAAAGTTTCCAAAAATGTTAGCAGTCTAGTAATTTATAGGACAAGAAAACTGGGGATCTGGGAATATTTTTGGAAGACAACTGTACCTTGTAAAAATGAAGGGGGAAAGATCATTTGAGACAACGTTTTCAAAAATAATTGTGCAAATTGGCCATACATGGAAAACAATCGGAGGCTGTTTTAAGAATCTCCAGTTTCCGGTCATTAGCAATGGAAAAATGCAAAATAAGACCAGATCACACCCAGTAGCTTGATCTCGCAATCAAAGAAAACAATATATCGTATTCCCATTCTACATGTCACAAATTTCTCTGTCTCCATTTCATCTACCCTCAGTGCTTTGGAGCAACCTCACAGAACAGAAAAAACTCTATCTGACTAATAGCGACCGCATAAGCTATTTTTGGTTTGATAGGAGATTTAATAAGAAAGCTCTCTGAGAATTAATTTTCTTTCAAAGAAGAATAGAGCACATAACGTTCCTTTTCCTATAACTCAATTAAACAAGTTGCTTTCCTAATATTAGGAAGGCCTCTTTCCCCACAGCTGTTTGACATCAGTGATTTGGCTTAGCACATTCTCAGGGCCAATCAATATCCAGCCATTTTGTCACCAGGGGCAAAATAAATTCACTTCCACTATAGGGAAATGGGAGAGGAAAGGAATGTAGGCAACAGGCTGTGTAGGCAAACTGCAGGAATGGGCAGTGTTCTGTTCTGTTCTAGGCTTCTTTGTTTCTTAAAATTATACATGATAGTGTAGCACCCTGCTTGTGGTTAACGCTTAGCTGGAATGAAATATTCAACGCAGCAATAGAGAAATTAAAATAGTAATTTATTTGTCTGACAAATAAATAAGAGGCTCAGTGGTACGTGGTTACCAAGCTCTGGCCTGGCCTCCTGCCATTCTGGCCAGCACTTATATTCCCTTAATCCAGCCCCCTTTGCTCCTCCTGTGGCTGCCTCTGTCCAATCAGCCTGGTTGAAATTCCTATTGGCTGTTTGCTAGAGCCAATCACAAAAGATACACCCACAAAAGATACACCCATTTCCTTGCCCTTATAAGGGAGACAAAGAGCTATATATATGACATATAAGTAATAATATATCTTACATGGAATCTTAATTACCAGCTCACCTCTTGCCCTTCTTGCCCTATTGCCTTATAAAACAAATGTTTAATCTTACATTTTTATGTTCAACAGATGTCAAGGATCTTGAGTTTCACATCAACATTGAAAGATTTCCTTCATTTAATGTTTCTAAACAAAATGCCTGACAACTATATATCAAGACTGCTTAGATGGCGTCTTCTGTCTGGCAGGGTGGGGGGCTGGTGGCTGACTTAATTTCAGGATAAATACAACTCTTACAACCATATGAAATAAGAATCTAGCATTCCTTAAATCCTTTGCATAATTACATTTAAGCCAATATATTTAAGCTAATATATTTCATACATTTATCATAGGTAGCCTCTTAAAAGAATAAAGCTTTTCAAAGTGAAAAGGAAGGAACTCAATAAAACACAGCTTTTAAAAGAAGCCTCTTCAGTTTGCACCTCCCCCTTTCCCCCTCCTCTCCAGCCTCAAAATAAAATAGGAAGAAGCTGCTTCTTCTGCCAAGCCAGTTGCCTTTCCAACATTTAACACATTTTAACCTTTTTTAACTCTCTCAGTTTAAGAAACAGCTTTAGAAGAGACTTCCCCAAAAATGCTCTCTTTCTTTCTAGCTAAATGTTTTTCCTTCCATTTGCTCCTGGCCTTTCAACCTTAGAAAGAAGATCTGGCTCATTTTACTGGGAGGCACATTAGTATTATCTTTCCCCATTCCTAATGGTGTTTTCTCAGCCTTGGGGCAGCATATGTAATTCTCCCTTTTTATGACTTTGAGAATTGTTTTTCTACTATAAATCAATGGGGCCCTTCTTGTCTTAGGAGGAAAAACATCTTGCCAAGGTTCTTTTAGGCAGCTGGTCTTTTGCCTGGCATGAAACATTTGAAAATCCTTTTTTTTAAGCTCATTTTTAAATACAAGCCTTGATTGAAATATATAGAAGCTTTGATAAAAATGCAGGCTTATGATTAGATGCCTCATTCCCCCCTTTCAAGCTCAAGGACCTTCATCCCAAGTGTCCTTGATAGCTTGACCTTCATCATATTCCTGAGGTAAAGCTCTGTATAGGGCCATGATATGAGGTAGAGTTTCATTTGAAACCATCTTGCTAATTGTACTTCTAAAACATGAAATGATACATGGCATCATACATAAAACCAATACTACTACTGTCAAGAAAAACAAGCAAGACAATAGTATCCCTTTGAGTCCTGTGACATTAGGTAACCAATTGGTGAGCCATCCCATATCCCATCCTTCCCATGTTTGTACTGGGACATGTGCTATATTCTCCATCTTTGTGGCCAACACACGGATTGCCTCACCATTATCAGAAATGTTAAAGCAACAGGCATTCCCTGTCAAGTTCAAGACTCCACATAGGCCTCCCTGCCTGGCAAGTACATAATCCATTCCCATTTTCAGCTGCAAAATGGCGGCTCTACTTTCATCCAACTGTTGTGCAATAAGTCTCAAACTCTGGGCCGTTGCATTGGTTACAAGTTCCACTACTGCTTGCAATCGAATTATTCTGTTTAGATTATAAATAGGATCCCGTGCCCCTTGTATGAGCTCACCAGGATTCCAGGAGGCAGGATCATAATAGGCTATAATGCGCTCTGGTGGCCAATCATCAGTACCGCTCCAACTTTGGGTACTTCCTCCTGCTATATGAGAAATATCAGCATTCCTTCGTGTTCGCCTGGCCGAACTAGTGGGCATAATCCACATTGGTGGTAATACCCAACCCAAGAAACAAGTCCCACTCCATTTGGAAGGGAGTTTCTTGTATGCCCATTCTCCACATATCCACCACAACCATCGGGTCTGAGGTTTTTGGTACGGGGAATACAGAAGGCGAAATACCAAAAGGGGTAGAGAGTTCACAGTGCAGTATGTTAGATTGCCTTCTTCTGTCACAGTTATGTTCCACACCACTTTCCATGCATGAATAAAAGGAGGTGCACAGGGCAAGGCATTCCGAGTTCGATAGGTAGTACCGTGTGCCCAGGTATGACTATTCTTCTTATAATCCCAAGTATAGTGACAATGAGAAGAGCCTATCATGGGAGAATCAGCTGCATCTGATGATTTATGTACACAGAATTCCCCTTGTACAGGTATAACTCGTAATGGTTTAGTTGAGTTCCATCCGGGGAAATTCTGTATTTCAGTTTGGTGTGGCATTTCGCTTACCATACCAATAGCATCTAATGGTATCGGTAATAACGGCATACCTCCCTCTGAATCATCTGGCCCAAGAGAGCAAACAAGGCAATTGGTCCTATTTGCAACATTAGCTACCATTTCAGCTAAACCTACCCACATATTGTGGTCATGGCTGAATCCATATTTAGCCAATTTGGTCAGATTCAAGGACCCTTCCCCTTCCCAAGGGATCAGGATTAATAATAAAATCATGTTGATGTCTAGTATATGCATTCCTTCCACAAAAGATTACCTTATTATGATAGCAAATAATTATTAGCCCCAATATAATTCCCCCAGTGACAGAAATGGGGAACCACCAAGACCAAAACATATATCCCGAGGATCCCCAATGAGTAATATCTCTGATAATTGTTCCACAAGGGGGGCAGTCAATCAATTGTATTAGAGAATCTTTCCGTTCACAGTCGCTGGTTCAGACGCTCCTCAAGCTTCAGGCGTGCGCAGGTCAGCCAGCTTCCAGGTTGTGGCTGCAGCAGGCCGGTCGTCAAATGTTGCCCGTGACCTAGCCCGTTCCCGGTAGGGCTAGATACAGGGGTTTTTGGAGAGAGTTAGTTTTAAAGGATTAGAGGGGTCACCTTTGCACGTCCAACTGCCTTCAGACTTCTTCAAACGAGAGTGATGAATCCAGGGGGTCACCTCAGCTACCTTCACCGCTGTTGGAGTAGAGAGCAAGACGGTGTAAGGTCCACGCCACTTAGGTGCAAGTGGATCGCGTTTCCACTCTTTCACCCATACGCTATCGCCAGCCTGGAACTGATGAATCGGCTCGGCAATGCTGCACGGCGTGCGCTCGAGGGCCCACCTGTTAAGAGAAACAAAAACACGGGAGAGAGATTGCACTTGTTCCTGTGTCACATGGTCTCCTATTTGTTTAAGGTCAGCTGGAATATCCTGAACAAAGGAGGGCGGTCTCCCATACAGGAGCTCAAAAGGTGACAACTTAAGTCTTTTTGTGGGTGCACACCGAACACGAAACAGTGTTATGGGTAACACATCTACCCATCCCAATCCCGTTTCCTGGGTTAATTTTGCCAATTGGGTTTTCAGAGTCCGATTCATTCTTTCAGTTTTCCCTGAACTCTGAGGCCTATATGCTGTATGCAGTCTCCATTTTACTTGTAGGACTCGACATACATCTTGTACTACTTGATCAATGAACGCTGGCCCATTATCACTTCCAATGCATCTAGGTAATCCAAACCTTGGGATCAATTCAGTGAGGAGTCTTTTAGTTACCTCTCGTGCCTTTTCAGTTCGGGTGGGAAAAGCTTCAACCCATCCGGTAAGAGTATCTACAAACACAAGGAGATACTTGAATCCCTTAGAAGGGACCAGCTCTGTGAAGTCCACAATTAGGCTTTCCATGGGGACGTATCCCACATGCTGAATTCCAGGAGGTTGTACCGGTCCCTGCCTGGGATTGTTTTTAGCACAAAGAACACATTTCTGTGAAATGCAAGTTGCTAATTGTGATAGATTAATAATATACAACTTCCGACTGAGACTCTCTCTAGTTGCAGTACCGCCAAGGTGAGTAGATTCATGATAATTTCTTACAATTGTGCCTGCTAGATGATGAGGTACATAAATCCTATTGTCCGGCAGGATCATCCAACCGTCCCTCACAACTGCTCCTTCCTGTTCAGCCCACTTCCTCTCTTCTGGGGTATAGTGAGGTTTAACATCTTCTGGAACTACCTCTGGTATGAGGGCTGCTATAAATCCTCCCACAGGCTTTTGGGCTGCCTCTCGGGCTGCTTTGTCAGCAGCATGATTTCCTCTGGTTATTGGATCCCTTCCTCGTCCATGACCTTTGCAGTGCATTACAGCAATCTGTTCTGGAGCCCATACTGCTTCTAACAGGATTTCTACTTCAGGTCCATATTTCAAGGCCTTCCCGTGGGCTCCGATTAGACCTCTTTCTTTCCATAGAGCTCCATGTGCATGCAGGGTTAAGAAGGCATATTTTGAATCAGTATAGATGTTTGCCTTACATCCGGCTGCCAATTGCAGAGCTCTAGTTAAACCTATAAGTTCAGCCTTTTGTGCTGAGGTGCCAGCAGGCAAAGCTTCAGCTTCCACAACTTCCTCATTGGTAACCACAGCATATCCTGCCCGTCTGGCACCTTCATGCAGGTAACTGCTACCATCAGTATAATATACAACATCTGGATTTTTTAATGGCTCATCTTTCAGATCAGGTCTACTGGAATAAACTTCATCCATTATTTGGAGACAATCATGTGATTCCTCATCATCTACCTCTGGTAGGGGCAGCAAAGTCGCTGGATTGAGCATATTCACTACTCGTAGATGAATCCTGGGATTTTCACACAATAGGCCTTGGTATCTAGCCATCCTTGGGTTCGTTAGCCAATAACTACCCTTATATTCCATGAGTGTCAGAACAGCATGAGGTACATTCACATACATCGTCTGGCCAAAGGTAAATTTATCAGCTTCTTTGACAAGGCTCGCAGTGGCCGCTACTGCCCTTAGGCATGGAGGCCATCCTTTTGCTACTGAGTCCAATTGTTTAGACAAATAAGCTACTGGACGGTTCCAACTTCCTAATCTCTGGGTCAGGACTGCCGCTGCAATCCCATTCTGTTCATGTACATACAGCTGAAAGGGTTTTTCCGAATTAGGCAATCCAAGGGCTGGTGCCTCCATAAGTCGCTGTTTGATAACTAAAAAGGCTTGTTTCTGCTCAGGTCCCCATACGAATGGGTCCTTTTCTGCACCTCGAGTGCTTTCATGTAAGGGCTTGGCCAGACTGCTGAAATCAGGTATCCATAGTCTACAAAACCCTGCTGTTCCCAGGAATCCCCTAAGTTGTTTTCTTGTGGTAGGTTCCTTGATAAGGCAAATAGCTTCTTTCCTCTCTGGTCTCAATGCTCGTTGTTGGTGTGAGATGTCAAAGCCCAAATATTTGACCTTTTCTAAACATAACTGTGCCTTTTTCTGGGAAACTCGGTAGCCAGCTTCCCAGAGCAAGTGGAGCAGTTCCTCTGTCCCTTCTTTACAGGTATCAAAATCCTTTGCAGCTAGTATAAGATCATCCACATATTGCAGAACCACCTTTTCTCCCGGTATTGAGGGGTAACTTGTTAGATCCCTCGCCAAGGCAGTGCCAAATAAAGTTGGGGAATTTTTGAATCCTTGGGGCAATCTTGTCCAGGTTAGCTGGCCTTTTGTTCCTGTCAAAGGGTCTTCCCACTGGAAGGCAAATATAGGTTGGCTCTGTGGTGCCAGCCGGCAACAGAAGAATGCATCTTTCAAGTCCAATACAGTAAAAAATGTTGCTTCTGGTGGGATCAAACTCAGCAAGGTATATGGGTTTGGTACATTTGGGTGCAAGGTCTCGATAGCCTGGTTTACGAGCCTCAAGTCCTGCACTGGCCTGTATTCATCTGTCCCAGGTTTTCGAACAGGCAAAAGGGGTGTGTTCCATTCTGATTGGCAAGGCTTAAGCAGACCATATTTTAATAGGCGGTCCAAATGTTTCTGGATGCCCTCCGCTGCTCGCCGGGGTAAGGGATATTGCTTTACAGATACAGGGGTAGCCATAGGTTTTAGGGTTACTACAATTGGAGCTATATTCTTAGCCATTCCTGGTGGGCTATTTTCAGCCCATACTCCTGGTGGCACCTGTAGAGTTCGGAGGAGCTTGTTTAATTCTGTATCCAATGTGGGTTGGACTTGCAAGGCTGACATTAGGCGCCATGATTGTTCCTTAGGTACTGAGAGGGTAATTATTCCTGCTGCTTTTGATGGCAGTTTCATTTCTGGACCTCGAGGAGTGAAAGTGATTTGGGCCTGCAATTTGGACAGCATATCTCTACCTAAGAGAGGTATTGGACACTCAGGTATATACAAAAACTGATGGGTTAAACGATGTCCCCCAATCTGGCATTCCAAAGGTTGGAGGAAAGACCTCTTGGCTGACTGTCCAGTGGCACTTTTAATGACTACACTTTTAGATGCCTTTTTCTGCAATAGTTCTGGGAGTACCGAGTATTCAGCCCCAGTATCAATCATAAAATCTATTAAATGGCTCCCTAATTGAATCGTGACCGTGGGCTCCTGGAAGCCTAACTTTATGGAGTCCGGTCGTTCCTAGTCTTGGGTAAAATCCTCTTCTGCCAGTCCAATGAAATTGTCTCTACTCCGTCCCTGTCCTGGTCTCTGATATCTTCCATCTCGGATCATTCCCCGTCCCCGTCCCTGGTTTCTTGGGCCGGAGCCTGGGCCTGGGCCTGGGCCTGGGCGCACTTCTTCCAACCTCAGGAGTTCAGGACACTCCCGCTTCCAATGACCCTCCTTCTTGCAATTTGCACATTGATTCCTTCCCAGTGGTGGATTCCTTCCTCGCCCTCGCCCTCCATTTAAGGGGCGGTGGTCTTGCTTCACTGCTGTGGCTAGCATTACCATCTTTTCCTTCTGCCACTTCTTCTTCTCTTGTTTCTCAGCCTCATCCCTATTCCGATAAACTCGGCGTGCAATGGCCATAATTTGGCTCATCAGCATCCCTTCCCATCCTTCTGATTTCTGAATTTTCTTACGAATGTCAGAAGCGCACTGGGCCACAAATGTAGCAGTAATCATTCTACTGTTTTCAGGGGCTTCAGGGTCAAAAGGAGTCCATATACGATAGGCTTCTTGCAGCCTCTCTAAAAAGTCTCCCGGACTCTCATTTGGTTTCTGTTCTACTTCTGAGACTTTAGACATATTAGTGGGCTTCTGGCATGCCCTGCGGATACCTTGCACAAGTGTCTGGCGGTAGGTGGTAAGTCTGGCCAGGTGAATTGCATTGTTTGGATCCCAATTAGGATCTTCCAAGGGAAAGTTATCTTGGAGATGACGGTCAATATTATAAATATTTCCCGCTCTGGCCTGCTCACGCAAATATATCTGTGCCTTTTCAATTATGTCTCTCCTTTCCTCAGTGGTGAACAGAGTATTTAGGAGCTGGCGACAATCTGTCCAAGTAGGGCTATGAGTATTTACTATTGAAGTCACCAAGTCCATCATAGCCTGAGGTTTTTCTGCAAAAGATGGGGTGTGTGTTTTCCAATTCATCAGATCTGTAGTTGTGAATGGAATATATTGCAGGGTCGAAGTTCGAGGTGGCCGTGGTCCGGGTTGCCCATTAACCAGCGCAGGCTCCTCAAGTGCATCAAATACTCTTCTAAGAGGGGCTACTACGTGATCTTTCTCTTCACTTTGCTCTAGGGGCCTCAAATCATAGGGGATGGTATCTGTCGCAAGGCGTTCTTTTAGCAGCTTTATACGCCTGGCTGTATTGCTTGCTGACCGAGCAAGGTCTCCCTGTAACTTCTGTAACATTTCTCTGGGACTTGGATGTACAGGGGTTTGGGGTGGGCAATCAGTTGTTCCACTAAAGGAGACTGTAGATGGAGGTCTATTAGGAGTCACAGGTGGAATAACCACTTCTGCTTGGGCTTTATTATAGAACTCCAATGCCTCCTGAAGATATTTATCATAATCTATCAAGGAATCAAGCTCTGTGACTCCACTCCCATTATTCATTCCAGTTTCTTGCCTTGGGGTTACAACTGGTGGAGTGTTTGGATTAAGCTCCCTTCGATGTGGAGCATAGGGTGGAGGTGGAAGCACCTCTTCCTCTGGCCCCTCAAAAATGGGTTTGAGTTTATTTGGCAAGATTCCTTTCCTAGCTTCGGCTTTTACAGCCAATAATTTGCATCGTTTGACTTTGCATTCCCTTATCCATGGAGGATTTTTATTTAATGTGCTCAGCCAGGAATCTATATATGGAAATTGTTCTGG
Organism: Podarcis erhardii; assembly: GCF_964252035.2. NCBI lineage: Eukaryota > Metazoa > Chordata > Lepidosauria > Squamata > Lacertidae > Podarcis > Podarcis erhardii. The sequence goes on along the minus strand of NC_138498.1, from coordinate 51,983,366 downwards.
GCACCCTCCAGTTTCTTTGGCGATATCAGTCCAAAGTTTGCTTACTAAATTTATATCAAAGGTTCCCTGGGATGGCCATCCAGTAATTTGTTTTGGCCATTCTAGTTCACATAACGTTCTCAAGCGCTCTGGCGTCATTTTGACTCCATATGCCCCTGAGAAGGCTTTCTTAAAATTATTTAACATACACTCAAGAGGTGTATTTTCCCCCTTTGAACCCCCAACTCCCATTGTATGGCCCTGTGAAGTATCCACTCAGTCACTCACAGACGCGCTTCGTGGGTTTCCTTGCCTAGATGGAGTCGCCTCACTAGGAATCGAAGTACTGCCCACTCCACACTCAGGTCAGCTACAGATTGCTCTGTACTTTCTCACACATACAATGCGCTGGATACTTCACCACACTCTACCTCCCAATCCTTCCCTTTCCCTACACCAGATCACCATCTGATGTACCCAACCACCTAGCGTACTCAGTTTCCCCTTACTGAGACGCAGAAGTTTGATCAAGACTTCTCTTCCTCCTAATTAATTGGAGGGCCAAAAATCCCTTTGTGCACTTACCCTTGGTTGGTTCCCTGTTTCCCCCGGTCCGTCGCCGCCAGTGAGCAGGGTATCAGACAGACGAGTCTTCTGCGTTCCCCCTGGAAAAAATTACCAGTGCGCGCTTTGGGTAAGCAGTTGTCCTCTCTCTTGTACCCTGCCCAGTAGGGCGAAGGGGCTGCGTTCCAGCAGACCACTTATCCGAGTCACAGGGCACCATAAAATGTAGCACCCTGCTTGTGGTTAACGCTTAGCTGGAATGAAATATTCAACGCAGCAATAGAGAAATTAAAATAGTAATTTATTTGTCTGACAAATAAATAAGAGGCTCAGTGGTACGTGGTTACCAAGCTCTGGCCTGGCCTCCTGCCATTCTGGCCAGCACTTATATTCCCTTAATCCAGCCCCCTTTGCTCCTCCTGTGGCTGCCTCTGTCCAATCAGCCTGGTTGAAATTCCTATTGGCTGTTTGCTAGAGCCAATCACAAAAGATACACCCACAAAAGATACACCCATTTCCTTGCCCTTATAAGGGAGACAAAGAGCTATATATATGACATATAAGTAATAATATATCTTACATGGAATCTTAATTACCAGCTCACCTCTTGCCCTTCTTGCCCTATTGCCTTATAAAACAAATGTTTAATCTTACATTTTTATGTTCAACAGATGTCAAGGATCTTGAGTTTCACATCAACATTGAAAGATTTCCTTCATTTAATGTTTCTAAACAAAATGCCTGACAACTATATATCAAGACTGCTTAGATGGCGTCTTCTGTCTGGCAGGGTGGGGGGCTGGTGGCTGACTTAATTTCAGGATAAATACAACTCTTACAACCATATGAAATAAGAATCTAGCATTCCTTAAATCCTTTGCATAATTACATTTAAGCCAATATATTTAAGCTAATATATTTCATACATTTATCATAGGTAGCCTCTTAAAAGAATAAAGCTTTTCAAAGTGAAAAGGAAGGAACTCAATAAAACACAGCTTTTAAAAGAAGCCTCTTCAGTTTGCACCTCCCCCTTTCCCCCTCCTCTCCAGCCTCAAAATAAAATAGGAAGAAGCTGCTTCTTCTGCCAAGCCAGTTGCCTTTCCAACATTTAACACATTTTAACCTTTTTTAACTCTCTCAGTTTAAGAAACAGCTTTAGAAGAGACTTCCCCAAAAATGCTCTCTTTCTTTCTAGCTAAATGTTTTTCCTTCCATTTGCTCCTGGCCTTTCAACCTTAGAAAGAAGATCTGGCTCATTTTACTGGGAGGCACATTAGTATTATCTTACCCCATTCCTAATGGTGTTTTCTCAGCCTTGGGGCAGCATATGTAATTCTCCCTTTTTATGACTTTGAGAATTGTTTTTCTACTATAAATCAATGGGGCCCTTCTTGTCTTAGGAGGAAAAACATCTTGCCAAGGTTCTTTTAGGCAGCTGGTCTTTTGCCTGGCATGAAACATTTGAAAATCCTTTTTTTTAAGCTCATTTTTAAATACAAGCCTTGATTGAAATATATAGAAGCTTTGATAAAAATGCAGGCTTATGATTAGATGCCTCATTAGGACATATCTGGGTTTAAACAAAAGGATGTGCTGGCATCAGACATACGTGTAGTTTGAGCCTAGGAATGTGTTGGTTTATGCCTCCTTCAAATGAGGATCTCAGAGTGGTTTGTGAAGTGGATGAAACTGTATCAGGATTTTACAGATGGGCAGTAGCAGACAGCGAGGTGGGGTAGCTGTGCTTACCTGACCTCCCAAGCAATGGCGTCACCACTGAGTACTGGGATGGAGAGTGGGAGAGGTAAGGCAATGGGAAGGTCAGTGTTATTGTAGATGCATTGGCAGAAGGACCATTTTGGCTCTACCATCTTGTTACACCATGCCAATCCCCTTGCCCCTCCCATTCTCTCTCCTGGTAATTAGCAGCAACCCCATGGCTGCGAGGTCAGACAAATACTGCTGCCCCATCTCTCCATTTGCTACTAAAGATGGCGTCCATGATGCATGCAGAAAAATTACTCTATTGATGGTGACAAACTTACCGGATATTTCCATTGCTCTCTTTGCTTCTTAGCCCCAAAGGCAGTAGACCTCAAGTCATTCCCATGCTTGGTGTTGATTTTTCTTGTGATGCAGGAATCAGAGGTGTTGCTTTCAGGGTGTGAAATTATGCTATGAGCTCTTATTCAGAAACCTTTCCAAAGATCTGAAATACGTGGAAAAAAGACCCATTATACAAGCCTTTGCTCAAGAAAAACAGAGGACATGTTGCGTTAAAAATCATTGAGTGCTTCCAGGATAGCATCCTATTGAAATGTTGCTTTTTTATGATGAGCCAGAAGTGGCATTGTTACTGGAGGGTCACACTGCATGTAGACAAGAGCTTTATCTTCATTGTAGTCTCACAATGTTCTGTCCCTAAGATAAAGGTTAAAGTGGGCACAAAGCTTTATGCTTGGACTAGCCCCCCATACAACAAAATCTTAAGAATGTTTACCCAGAATTAAAGAAAGTCTGCTTAGAGCTGCAGTCTTCCATCATAAAAGTGTTCTCCTTTGAATTGATTTAAAGTGGCTCCTGGTTTGCCACAACTTTGTCAATCATTTAGTTAATCATTTCCCAGCATTAGATAGGCGGAAGTATGCTAAGAGGAGGAGGAGGAGCTGGTGGCTTTCTTTCTTTAAATTGGAAGGACTTCAGTGTAGTTATTCCAGTTCAAGCACATTTGCAAATTGCCATAAGTAATTGCCTTTCTTATTAAAATTGCTGCTGTATTTGAGCAATAGGTCTTAATCCCCATTGCCCCCCGTACTTCTGATTTCGCCTTCTTCAGTAAAGTAGCTAATTACACTTATTGGGCTGGCTATTAACCAGGAGGGACATTTAATCATGCACCATCTTGCATTTGCTCCCCTGAGTCCAGCCTTCCTATTTGCTCCTGTTTCCAGGGATTGAACTATCAGGATACCAGAACATTTACTGAATGCTGGGAGTGAATGGAGAAGGGACAGGGTGGGGGGTGGGGGTATTTTGCAAATGGTGACCAGCTAGCAAGAGTGGGGAGAGGGAGAGAGAGTTGGTAAGGTGGAGAGCAGAAAAAGGCTGTAGTATCTTTCACCTGGAAGTTACCTTTTTCTTTCTTTCTTGGGAAAAATAAGGCTTAGTGGGAGCTTTTTAGGTAAAGGTAAAGGGACCCCTGACCATTAGGTCCAGTCGCAGACGACTCTGGGGTTGTGGTGCTCATCTCACTTTATTGGCTGAGGGAGCCGGCGTACAGCTTCCAGGTCATGTGGCCAGTGTGACTAAGCCACTTCTGGCGAACAAGAGCAACGCCGTTTACCTTCCCGCCAGAGCGGTACCTATTTATCTACTTGCACTTTGACGTGGTTTCAAACTGCTAGGTTGGCAGGAGCAGGGACCGAGCAACAGGAGCTCACCCCATCGCGGTGATTTGAACTGCCAACCTTCTGATCGGCAAGCCCTCGGCTCTGTGGTTTAGACCACAGCGCACCCGCTTTTTAGAATACACTTAATTCAATCCTAATTAGAAGCAGGTCTGCTCTCTCCAGTGCATAATGGAACCAATGTCTGATTGCTTCCACGGTAGAAGTTCCTTGAGTGAAACTTCCTAGCAGGGAAGTTTCATGCTAGGCATTTACTCTGGAATTGCCTTTCTTCATTCGCTCACATTTATAGGGCTTCATCAGATTGCAAGCATCCTTTCCCACCCACTTGTAATTTATCTTTTTCAGTCCACAAAAATAAAAATAAAAATCCAGCTCTCATGAAAACAGCAGACCCCTCCCCCCACAATCCCACAGGTTTAAAGCACTGTGTAGCACTACATTTATTTGCAGAAATCTGCAGATAGCATAATGTGTTGCCAACATCTGGAAAACCATAGGAGCAATCTCCAGAAGAGATTTACAGTGCAGCACTACACATGTCTACTTTGACTGCAATTCTAGAGACACTTACCTGGAAGTAAACCCCACTGAACTCAGTTGGGATCATTTCTGAACAGACATTTATTGTCTTGCACTGTAAACCTTTAATATATAGATATATGTACATCTGCCCTTGATAACATCTGACATTGCTCTTGTTGGTTTCAGGGCTGGCCAGCCTATGATTCAGCACCATTCTGATTACATTATGAGCAAGTCTGAGATATAATCATATTGCAAATATAACATATATTTGACTTGGAACAAGATAATGACCTGGCAAAAATATCCCAGGGTTTCTCCATGATTGTGCATGTTCCCATTCATGAGCAATTTGCCTCCAGAGGACTGGAGGGCAAGTGTTTGAGCAAATATATGTTTGGCAAACAGAAGTTTGGCAGTTTAGAATTTGGAAAGCCCTTAGGCCTGTTTGGGCATTCAGAAAAAGCATGATGGCATAAAAGGTGGAGGCATCACAGGAACACACATTCCCAGGTCCAACCCAAACGGTCCCTGTCTGTTCCACCCTTGACTTTGCTGTGTTGAGCAGGAAAGCATGTAGGAGCATGATTGTACAGGGTTGTATTACAAGGTTCCTGATCATGGAGAGGCTTCTAACCAACATTCAGTTAAACAAACTTACAAGCCCCCTTTACACCTTTCTCCTCAATGAGAGTGATGGAGCAGGTAGTCAGTCGGGGGCCCAGCCCTATCATTAGGTAGAGTGAAGCAGCCACTTTACTTCAGTAGATACTGAAAGGTAGCAGCGAGGTGTTGGAGGACAGAGGTGTTTGTTTCATGTGGCCTGGCCTTCTCTGAAACTCTTAAGTTAGCCTGCTTCCTTCAGAAGCAAAAGGAAATGCTCTCCTGTCACAAGGATGGAAGTAAGAGTCAATTGCCAATCCAACCAGCTTCTGGCACTAGTTTGCTTTATGTCTTGGCTCAGCTGTGCAGGTGGGGACATTGGATGGTGGGGTTGCATATGCCCCATGTCCCCTTCATATTTCATTGCCTCCAGTGGCGTAGCGTGGGTTGTCAGCACCCGGGGCAAGGCAAGTAATTTGCGCCCCCTAACCCGTGGATTTGCGCCCCCTAACCCGTGGATTTGCCCTAACCCCAGATGTTGCGCCCGGTGCGGCCGGCCCCCCCTGCACCCCCCACGCTACGCCACTGATTGCCTCACACATTCTTTGAATGCCTGAACAGGGAGAGGGAGAGGGAGGGAGGGAGGGAGGGTGAACTGGGAATTGGCTGGAAGTGAAGCACCTTGAGGTGTTGGGTGTCTCTTCCCATCTCTCTCTGGATCTATGTGGGGCAACAGAGCTTCTGCCTTTCAGGAAAGTTGGTTTGCTCCTTTTAAAAATGTAAATGGACCTCTGACCATTAGGTCCAGTTGTGGCCGACTCTGGGGTTGCGGCACTCATCTCGCTTTATTGGCCGAGGGAGCTGGCGTACAGCTTCTGCGTCATGTGGCCAGCATGACTAAGCCACTTCTGGCGAACCAGAGCAGTGCACGGAAATGCTCCTTTTACATATTTGTAAAGGGTTAAACCACAGAGCCTAGGACTTGCCGATCAGAAGGTTGGCAGTTCAAATCCCTGCGACGGTGTGAGCTCCCGTTGCTCGGTCCCTGCTCCTGTCAACCTAGCAGCTCGAAAGCATGTCAAAGTGCAAGTAGATAAACAGGTACCACTCTGGCGGGAAGGTAAACGGCATTTTCATGCACTGCTCTGATTCGCCAGAAGCGGCTTAGTCATGCTGGCCACATGACCCAGAAGCTGTACACCGGCTCCCTCGGCCAGTAAAGCGAGATGAGCGCTGCAACCCCAGAGTAGTCCGCGACTAGACCTAATGGTCAGGGACCCCTTTGCCTTTACCTTTACCATTAAAGAATATAAATAGTACAAAGACAGCACCAGTACTGCCTCATCTATAAATGGGATTTCCTGAAAATCTTAGCATTGAGCTTACCTGCACATTTATTTTCCTAATTCCTATCTCACTCTGTGATCTCAATGAGATGTGAACTTTTTTACCAGTTTCAATAAAAAATATGAACAAACAACACTTATTCCTCAATTGGAGGGGTTGGACAAGATGATCTACAATTCTATGATTCATTGTTCTTTCACACACATGTACATTCTGGTTTCCTAAAGTAATCAGCACATAAGCAGATGCAATAAATTGCATGTAACTCTCTTTCTGTGTGTGTATTTACATGTGCTTGGGTGCACACTGTTAAAACTGTGCTGCAGAAATATAACACTGCATGGGTCTTGGAGGGTACTACATTGACTTCCTCTAATGCAAAGGGAAGTTACCACCCTGAACTCATTCCTTCAAGATTTCTGTGGAACTCTGCAGCTTAATTCTGAAGTTAGTAGGTTCGTGGTTGTAGCCTAAGAAGCAAAGCCAGCAAGCAAACAAACAATCCCTCAAATATAAAATAATAATAGAAAGTTATCTTAAATCAAATAACCCCCTAATCTTTTAAATCTGTAAATAATATTTTGAGCTGCCTTTATTTTATCTGTTTGGCTCCTGTTTCTCCCATCATTTTCTAGCCTCTGTTAATCACATGCATAGATTTATGCAGGGAAATGCAACATTTGGCTAAATGATAAGTTTCTAATATGTAGCAGTTATATTCAGTACTAGAGGTTATATAAGGAGAATCAGCTACTGTGGGATGATTTATTTTATATTTTCTGTACTTGATTACATTTTTACATTGTCCTGGAAAATAATGAATATCAGAGATTCCTAAGTCCCCAAGCCAACTGATACTATATCATATAGACAGTTAAGTGGCGGGGCAGGGGACCATTGGGCAGGGAGTCAGTATATAAAATACTGCTTGCAGGGTTGCCTATCCACTGGAGGCGAGAATCCAGAAATTGCATGCTGGATTCTCCCAGGATTCTTTGGGGGAGGTTATGTGCTTAAAATGTTAAAAAAATTGCTTCAGGGTTTGTTATCATAAGAGGCGCTAGAGTTACTCAGAGATAAACTGCACTTTAGAGATGTTTACTGATTGGTGGTGTAGCATGGGGGCTGCCACAGGGGCATTTGCCCTGGGTGCAAAGTTGTTAGGAGCACAACATTTCAACATTAGGCGCTGCCCTAATACGGCTGTGTGCTTCTGTTGCTGGGCTCTATTGAAAGCGGCTTCTCCATGTGAAACAGGAAGTGACCTCTGCATCATCTCTGTGGTTGTGGTACACATGCATACTCCATCCATTTCCCTTCCTCCCACCCCACTTCTGTGCAGCCCCGGGCACTGGCAGCCCATGCTACGCCACTGTTACTGAGGACTAGTATGACACAGAAAAGCTATTTGGAGATGTGTGAGATTTTATCCACCCCCCCCCCAAAGTCACAGTTGTGTCTCTAGTGAGTCAGACCCAATAACATTTAATAATGTAGATCTCATCTCGCTACTGTTACAATTTCACCTGCCCAATAACCGTTGTTGCTGGAAAAAACAGTTTGGTGTGCTTTGACTGAATTCATTGTCAACTGAATCCATTACCTTTCATTACCTAGTTCATTTGCAATTTTTGGCACCCTATTCATTAGAAGGCTTCCATTCAAAGCTTCCAAGTAAACAGATGTTCTTTGCTATAATGTAGGGCTAAGATGATTTCTCATGTTCCATTTCTTTATTGTTCCCCTTCTTCATTCTCTCCTGAGTTCTACTCCTCCTGAACTTTGGTTTAACTAGAAGAATTTCAAAGCTTTCAGTTCCATCAGCTCATTTACATCTTCCTCTGAATTAGAGGTGGAAAACTTCTGAAACACTTGATGTTGGTGGACTACAACTCCCATCATCCCTGACTACTAGCCCTGGTGGCTGAGGCTCTTGAGAGCTGGCATACAACAACATCCACGAAACCACAGGTTCCCCCATCCCTGTTCTACATTGATAGTTGTTGTTGGCATCTGTCTGTCTTGGGAGGCAATGGAGGAGTGCACCTTTACGGGGGAGGTCAAACTCTTGGAAGGTTGCAGCACCTGCTGTGGCTGTAGAGACCAATGTAGGAGAGATATGTTTTGTTGCAGCTGGGGCAGATAAAGGTGTCCAGTCGTGCTGCTGCAGAAACACCATGGCGTTTCTTCTCTCTGCACACCTCTCAGCAGTCATTCTTCCTCCGATCAAGCACAGCAAAAAAACTAAAGATTGATATCACAAATTATTACAGCAGTGGTGTATGTGTGTGCGTGGATCCACACCTGCCTCTCAAGCAACCACACTCAATCTTGTGAGTGGCAGGATCTAGAATACATCTAGATCAGGTGTGGCGAGCCAGAGGTTGCTGAACTGAAACTCCCAATAGTCCCAGCAAGCATGGGCCAATGGCCAGGGATTATGGGAGTTGTAGTTTGGCCACAGCTGGATGGCCAAAGGCTCCCCACACCTGATCTAGATGCAAAGTATCATATCAATGGCTATGAACAATTCTGCATTCAGATAAGCTACTTCTTTGCATTCTTAATGGTTGCGTGCACAGCCTTGGTAACTCAGAACCACAAACCTGAGGACTTCTTCCTAATTCTTCCTAGTTTCTTCCTGATTTGGGTCAAGTTTAACTCAACAATCTAGCACTCCTGTGCTTTGCTGAAGTCAATATCTAGGACAAGATGCAAAGCAACTCTGTAAATAAAATGGCATGTTTGGAAACTTCCAGAAGTCTGTTTTCTCCAGTGATGGCTGTGCTTTTGTGGCTAACCAGCATGCTGACAGGCTGGATACCCACTAGCCATCAACTAGGATGACCCCCATGATCCCATCTGTTCAAATACATCAGTGATGCAAGACTAGCAACAGTAGCTACAGACAGGTATGTATTCTAAATTACATTCTCTTTTATTTCTAGCTTTTCAAGAGATGATAACTGAAGAAGCCTGCATCTGTTTACAGAGTTTAGGAACTCCCATTACCCTTCCCTTGGCCTGTGCATTCACACTCTCTAGTAATTAGCACAGAAACTTGTTGCATCATGTGAGCAGGCTGTATGCTTCTTAACCGAGAAGTTCTATTTTAGCATATCCTGTTTCCTACCAATGACCAACAATTTGCTGCGAGGGTATGCGTCGTATTCAGTGCACTGTCCCAGAATTGATTTTTTGCTCTTTCCCATGCATATTTTCTTTCTTCTTCCAGACGTATTTTCAGTAAAGACTTCTGGAAATAAATAAGTTTACAGATTGGCTTGAACACACCTATATGTTCCCAGTGAATCTGCTGCAATATGCCCTTAAAAAAATGTTCCAGATTGGCTGTACAGTGGAGCCTCGACTTACGTACGGCTCTACTTACATACGATTCCAGTTATGACCTTCAGTAGGTGCTTCGACTTACGAACTTTCCTCTAGATATGAACAGAGGCCTTGCCGGCAGCCTGGAGCTCACCTCGCTGGCTGCGGAGCAGCACTGAGGACTCTGCTGCCGGAGAGAGGCCCCCCATCCCACCCCTGAATCTGTGGAAGAGGTGCCGCCTGCAAGAAGCACAGCAGGGCGCACTGCAGCCCCAAACCCCGCCTGGCAAGAAAAAAAAGTGACCCTGGCGGAAGTGAATCAGCTCTTTACTGACCCTTGCCCCACCCCCAGCTTGTAGCCAGGTAAGCCCACCCACCCTCAGTGCACGTAAGAAGAAGAAATGTTAATTTTTTCATCTACAATACTGTCTTATTTATTTTATAGTACAGTACATTGATTATTGTCTTCATTTCATGGATTTATGGTATCGTTAGACAGTAAAATCTGTGTTAAATTGCTGTTTTAGGGGGTGTTTTTCATTGTCTAGAACAGATCAATTCAATTTTCCATTACTTTCTATGGAAAAGTGCGCCCCTACTTATGTTTCTAGTTATGACCAGATCTCTGGAAATGATTATGGTTGTAAATAGAGGTTCCACTGTATCCACTGCCTCATGCCATGGGATTTCTGCTTCCTTTCCGCTGCCCATGTCTTCCAACCCTCTGCAGTGGGCTGCAGGAATAAGAGAGGAAGGGGATTTCTGCTGTGCAAGTGGAGTGGCACTGTTGGATACAATCCATTATATTTGCTGCAATGGGCTAAAACAAAATATCATAAATGTGCAGGGGAGAGGGAGAACTTAAAACAGAACTGTGGGGTTAGTGGGCCCCGAGATCATATAGCAGCTTTTTGGTAATAGAAGTTAATAGGTGGCATTAGCAAGGTATGGAGGTGAGTGCAGTGTGCCATGTCTTTGTATGATTTGATTTTGGGGGGGGGGGGAATGGGTAGCAAATCACATTAAAAAATAGACTTGGACACTCATTTGACATTTCTGCTAACCACGCAAGTGATAAAAAGAAATATTACAGTCTCTAATTGTAGGTGATATTTTAGAAAGGTCACTGTCTCTGTTGGTTGAATCAAAGATTAATATGTCCAGATCTATCTCAAATACAAGCCAGTGAAGTAATAAATGTGTGCAAAAGCAATTGCATGTCTGTATTTGTTCTGCCTTTGCACTTCAGCAGGCTTCTTGCATGACACTGCAAACTGGTATTTCATTCACAGAGAGTGTAGTATAGATGGACCTGGATTGTTACCATTCTGCCACATTAATTATGCACCAAGATTAGGCCCTAAAATAAGGAACCAGTTCAGTTCAACATGTTCAAAAAGCAACTGATTCCCGTTCATGTTCATGCATTTACAAGATGAACTAGTTCAGTTCACAGTTCAATTCAACTTAATGTAATTTAATTTAATTTAATTTAATTTAATTTAATTATCCCTGGCATTTATTTTTATTTTTATTTTTGCAGCATTCAGAGTGTTGCAATATGTGATGATGCTGAACAGACCAGACATATCCAGAATACTGCAGTTGGCAGTAGTGTCCGGGTGAAAATCGGCCAAATGTCCAGGGAAATCCAGATGCATGGCAACCCATGTCGGCAGTGCCATTTTTGCCATTTCCCCATAAAAATAGCTCAAAAACAACTGTGAGTCTTGCAAGACCTGCTCATTGCCCTGCAGACCTTTTCCCACCTGGCCTGACTGACTCCAACTACAAAAGCTGAGTCTGCTCAACAGACTTGGGCTGGGGTATTATTTAGTGTGTTTTGTGGTGGCCATGCTGTTGCTGTTATAAATTTTTTTGGTATCTTTTTGTATCTTATTACTGTATGCGGAAATGGTTCAATTTGGTTGTGTATTTTTGACGTTTTATTTATTATTTATGACTACATTTGTTATGTGGTAATTATGTGTTTTTTTCATATCGTAAGCCAGCTTGAACATGGTTTGAACTATGGAAAGGCAGCATAAAAATAAAAGTGTGTGTGTGTGTGTGTGTGTGTGTGTGTGTATGTATATATGTATAAAATATACTTAAGACTAAGAAAACATCAAGACACATACACAGTGGAATGTGAATGGTTTAATTTATTTCCCCCCATGATGATGATCTTTATGGTTATAGGCCCAAAGAGTCTTAAAAGTTTTTTTAAAACAAGCAAGCAAGCAAGCAAGCAAGCAAGCAAGCAAGCAAGCAAACAAACAAACAAACAAACAAACAAACAAGTAAGAGAATGAATTTGAGGATGAACTAGAAATGGTCTAAAATTCTACCCCAAAGCAAATTTAATTCATGTTCAGTTCACCTGGCAATTATGGGGACTACTTTCAGGTACTGTTCAGGGATTTCTGAACTAATTCAGTGAACTTTGTTCATCTGAACTAGTTCATTAGAAGCACTGACAAAGACCAACATAACTGAAAAAGTTGTGGTGTAACTGAAAACTTAAGTAAAATGAAAACTGAAGAAAATCTGCGGCAAGATGAGCTCCAAGTGAATGACTCAGCAGAAGTTGCTGTCAAAGACCACTCTTGCTGTCAAAGACCACTGTCAAAGACCACTTTATATTTCAGACATGAAACTTTTCAAGCAATGCCACTTCAGGGGAACTTGCAAAAATTTAATCAAGATTTGCATATGCAGTTCTGCACAATGGAGACATGTAACTCACCTTCCGGGGAGAAGCTACCATTATCTTTTTGTGCGGAAATGTGCCTGAGATAAGTGCTTTGAGACATGATGTGCCACACAGAGCTGTGGTCAAGATATAGATAAAGATATATTTATAGTCAGTGTGGAGCGGTATCTTTACATCTCATTCTGTTGAGAATGTCATGATATTTTATATGCCAACTGCTCATTCATACTATCAGTTGCAAAGAGCTAATTCAACAGAGCTCCTGTAATGCTTCTGGAGCTCTGCAATCAGGATGACGAAGGGCAGACTGCAATCATGCTGGATAATGGAATATCTTGGAAAGAATATTAAAATACTTATTTGTCTCATAAATCTAAAAACATGACCATTAAGCAACCAGTTTATAATGTCTGATGTACAATTAAAACATCTCCAAAATGACCCAATCCCAAACCACGGCATGCGAGCTGATAACAGTGAATTGCTTGAATAAATGAATCAACAGTGTTTATTAGCTGTTTAGGGAGCAGTTTCAGACTTGGGGCTTTCAATGATCAGTGAACACTTTTCTTTTAGGGTTGCCTCCAGACTGTCTTGGTCTCTGCTCCTGCCAACCTAGCAGTTTGAAAGCACGTCAAAGTGCAAGTAAATAAATAGGTACTGCTCCGGCGGGAAGGTAAACGGCGTTTCTGTGTGCTGCTCTTGTTCACCAGAAGTGGCTTAGTCATGCTGGCCACATGACCCGGAAGCTGTACGCCGGCTCCCTTGGCCAATAAAGCGAGATGAGCACCACAACCCCAGAGTCGGCCACGACTGGACCTAATGGTCAGGGGTCCCTTTACCTTTACCAGACTGTCTCACAATTTGTGCCCCTCACATTGACTCAGCTTGTGTTCCAAGGTCTATAGGAGCACGAGCATAAGAACTCTGGCTAAGAGATCATGCATATTTACTTACAGGCTTCTTGATGATGATCTGTGTCTGTATGTCTCTTTTCATGGAGGATGAGCCCTAGGAGGTTTGGATTAAGAGTGTAGAATTAGTGTTTGCCTAATTCTTAATTAGACTGATACACACTATACCTTTAAAGCACATTTGAGGTAGGTTTTCCTCCTCAAAGAAGTGCTGTAGTTTATCCCTCACAGAGTTACAATTCCCGGCAATCCTTGACAAACTACAGTGCTCAGAATTCTTTGAGGAGGAAAAGGTGCTTTGAATGCCCTCTAAAGGTATAGTGTGTAGTCAGCATTAGACTCTAGGAAACAGTTGAAAACAAATAGAAATAGTGTTCCTTCTTCAGTGATTCACAGCTTCGGGTAATCTCAAGTGGCCCCACCTAATATTTATGAAAAGGAGAAATGAGAGGACAAAAGAGGTACACTTGGCAAGATTGTTATGTTACCGCAACAACCAGTCACAAGAAGGTACAGTTTCCTTGCCCGGCTCTTTTGTTTGGAGGTGAGACAAACTCACAATCAGCAGTCAAGTCACCCATCCATTTAGAAGAAAACCATTTGTTTATGCTACACAGGGCTTATGGGTATCTTCATTATGACTTTAATCCCTTCTCAGAATCTGGTGTGGGTTCCATAGCAGGTTGCACACAACAGAAATCTGAGCTTCCAGGAAATACAGAAAATGTCCCTTCTGGAAAAAGAGACTCCGATTCTGCTCTTGCTTACTCCAATCATTATCTCATATTACATTATCTGGAGAACATGTCTTTATTTTGGGAACACAAAACTAGTCCATTTACAGAATATAACAACAACAACAACAACAACAACAACAACAACAACTTATTAATTATACCCCGCCCATCTGGCTGGGTTTCCCCAGCCACTCTGGGCGGCTTCCAACAAAATATTAAAATACAATAGTCTATTAAACATTAAAAGCTTCCCTAAAGAGGGCTGCCTTCAGATGTCTTCTAAAAGTCTGGTAGTTGTTTTTCTCTTTCACATCTGGTGGGAGGGTGTTCCAAAGGGTGGGTGCCACTACCGAGAAGGCCCTCTGCCTGGTTCCCTGTAACTTGGCTTCTCGCAGTGAGGGAACCGCCAGAAGGCCCTCAGTGCTGGACCTCAGTGTCCGGGTAGAACAATGGGTAATGGGCTTCGCAATGAACACTACAGAACAGTACTTCTGTCTTGTCAGGATTCAGTCTCAATCTGTTAGCCGCCATCCATCCTCCAACTGCCTCCAGACACTCACACAGGACCTTCACCGCCTTCACTGGTTCTGATTTGAAAGTGAGGTAGAGTTGGGTATCATCCGCATATTGATGAACACCCAGCCCAAACCCCCTGATAATCACTCCCAGCGGCTGCATGTAGATGTTGAAAAGCATAGGGGAGAGGACAGAACTCTGAGGCACCCCACAAGTGAGAGCCCAGGAGTCTGAACACTCATCCCCCCCACTTTCTGAACATGGCCTAAGAGGAAGGAGCGGAACCACTGTATAACAGTGCCCCCAGCTCCCAGCCCCTCTAGACAGTCCAGAAAGATGTTATGGTCGATGATGTCAAAAGCCGCTGAGAGATCCAGCAGAACTAGGAAACAGCTCTCACCTTTGTCCCTAGCCCGCCAGAGATCATCAACCAGTGCGACCAAGGCAGTTTCAGTCCCATGATGAGGCCTGAATCCCGACTGGAAGGGATCCAAATGGTCTGCTTCTTCCAGGCATGCCTGGAGTTGTTTAGCAACTACTTGCTCAATCACCTTGACCAAGAATGGAATATTTGAGACTGGGCGATAGTTGGCCATATTGGCTGCATCTAAAGATGGTTTTTTAAGAAGCGGTTTAATAACCACCTCTTTTAGCAGGTCTAGAAAGGCTCCCTCACAGAGAGAAGCATTCACCACCCCGAGAAGCCCATTGCCCAGCCCTTCCTAGCTAGCTTTTATAAGCCAAGATGGGCAAGGATCAAGGAGACAGGTGGTTGGTTTCACTTGTCCAAGCAGCCTGTCCATATCCTCAGAGGTAACAGATTGGAATTGATCCCATGCAACTTGACTAGACAGGACTCTAGCACTCTCCCACCCCAGCCCTGCTCCCATGGTGGAGTCTACCTCTTCCCGAATCTAAGTGACTTTATCTGCAAAAAACTTTGCAAAATCATTGCAGGAGATCATGTGGCCCGTACTGGGCCCTGATGGAGCAGGTGGTTCCGCTAAATTGCAAAACACCTGAAAGAGTCTCCTGCTGCTGCTTTCTGTAGATGCAATAGAGGTGGTAAAGAAAGTCTTCTTCACCATCGCTACCACCACCTGGATTTTACCTCAAGATTTTATGACATCCAAAAATTTCTTGAAATTTCTTGAAATTTTTGGACTTAGGAACTGAATGTTTCCACAAGCCCCTTAAATGCTGCATGCTACAGTTGTGGGAAGAAGGACAGCAGAGGTGGGGGGTATCTCCTGGCCTTTATATCTCAGTGGAGGCTACCAATTCCCAGCAGGGAAAGCAGTGCAAGTGGAAATCTCCAGCCATTTCATTTGTCTGACCCCACTCCCTTCCATGTCAAGCAGGAGCTGGACTTGATGTTCAAGTCTTGTGTTGCTGCCAAGAACTGAACATTCCAGGGATAGTTTCATGGCATCAGTTACTTTATAGCCACACATCAAGGCATGTGAAAAACCAGTTCTTGAAAATAAGGAAGTCTGAGGGATATGGGGTAGGTAGGTTTCAGCATCTAGAACAGGCATAGGCAAACTCTGGCTCTCCAGATGTTTGGGACTACAATTCCCATCATCACTGACCACTGGTCCTGTTAGCTAGGGATGATGGGAATTGTAGTCCCAAACATCTGGAGGGCTGGAGTTTGCCTATGCCTGATCTAGAAAGATCAGAAGGTTCATTAATCCAAGACCTGTGCAACAACCCCACCCACCCTGGTCTATGCCAATCCATAACTTCATGAGACATGCAAGAAAGGAAAACTTCTTTTTTTTGGTAGACTTATAAATCTGTCAGAATGATTGTATCCTGTTAAATCTACCAAACCTTATTGTCAAACATATTGCATTCTAAACCTCTTAGTATAAGTCTCCCTCATTCTCCCATTTTAAAAGTTTCTGATTTGTTCATATATGCCTTTATAATGTGACTTGTGAAAGCAGATATGATACTATGGCCTACCCAGTGCATACACTGATACTGCAACTTCCTATATTGCTTTGAGATCATTCATCTGGTCTTACAAACTGGTCATGTTGCTAAGGAACTTCAGTGGTGAGGGGCCTTAAAAACAACAACACACAAACTCATTGCACTTGAAAACAGTTGGCCCATTTCAATTCAGCTGCAGATTCCTTCAGGTCCAAGGTGGTGGGAGAGATGTTTGACTCAGTTCACATTTAAAGGTAAACCTACCAAATTTGCAAACTGAAACAGAGCCATCCTTCACAATATGTACTTTTCCAAAGTTTGGGATGGAGTTCTCTAGCCACATAATGTGTTCATAAGTGAGAATAAAAATATTACTGAAAATAGCATAAAAAAATGCATTACCTTAGGGGAAATTGCTTGCAAAAATATGTATATTAGGCAAAAATGCATTTAAAAATGCATATAGGAAAAATTTGCATTAAAATGCTGACCAACTCTCATGAGGACTTCTTTTTTAAACTGGTGTAGAAACATGAACCGTTGTGCTTGATTGGAAATATGAGAAACAAGAGAAACCAAAACTGACCTCTTCGCCCATCCCTGTCCTGTACTAGGCCTTAGCTGAGAGAAACTGAAATGAGCAGATTTGTCCATCCCTATCACTGCACTTTATCTGCTTCTACCAGCCCCTCAACAAACCAAACCAAACCAAACCAAACCAAACCAAACCAAACCAAACCAAACCAAACCAAACCAAACCCAGACCTCTGTAAACTGGAATCAGGTGGGTTGGTAACTAGCACTGGAACACAAAGACAGGCATATTTCTGAGTAAAAGCTGGTGATCATGCTGTGATACTTGCTCGCCTGCTCAAGAGCATCATTTTTAGCATTGAGTTGTATGCACTCTTATCATAGTTAGCGTGAGTGAACAAGTGTGAGAGTGTGTGTGTGTGTGTGGGGGAACTATGCAACATCCAGATCCCTTTCCCAATCGTCCTTTCAAATCCTTAACAACACCCAAAAGCATTTGACTCTTTTTCAGCCATTACACAGGAATGCTCAAAAAGCTCGACTGGCTCTCGTCAAGCTGTTGTGTATTGTTTGTGTGTGTCACATGTACGACTACTTAAAATAGCACCCCCTTTTGCAGCACTTTCAGTGAAGTCAATGAGGAAGCTAATTGAAGTCCTGAGGACAGCAGGACCAGGATCTTCGGTCAGCTGTGCCCAACCCACCATGAGTTTGGGAATGTCCAAAGTAGTTGATGTGTGCAATGTGGAGCCCTAAGCAGCTTTGTTACTGAGAACGTTCTTTCAAAAGAATAAACACAGTGAACTTTAAGAGATTTACAGGTAACACTAAAGAACTACCAAAGCCAGTGTGGCAGAGTGACAGGCAGGTTGGACCATAGGTGTCAACTTTTCCCTTTTCTTGCGAGGAATCCTATTCGGAATAAGGGAATTTCCCTTAAAAAAGGGGAAACGTTGACAGCTATGGGTTGGACTAACCTGCATTCTAACTTCCACTCAACCATGAAGCTTACTGGGTGACCTCGAGCCACTCACTGTCTCTCAACCTAACCTGTCTTACAGGGTTGTTGAGAGAATAAAATGGAAAGAGGGAGAACTATGAGCTCCTCAGAGGAATGGTGGGATACAAATGTAATACATGCATATATACATACATACAACAGGTGATGTCAGAGCCAGACCTTTTGCATGCAGAGGGTTCACTGTGAGGGGACCACTGACTTGATCACCAACAGAATGATCCCCCCACAAGGTTATTCTGTGGGACCAGGCTTAAAAACTTGAACTTAACCAGGCACCAAGATGCAGAATATGGGACATGGGTGGCGCTGTGGTCTAAACTGATCGGAAGGTCGGTGATTTGAATCCCCACAATGGGGTGAGCTCCCATTGCTCAGTCCCTGCTCCTGCCAACCTAGCAGTTTGAAAGCATGCCAAAAAGTGCAAGTAGAAAAATAGGTACTGCTCTGGCACGAAGGTAAATGGCATTTCTGTGCGCTGCTCTGGTTTTGCCAGAAGTGGCTTAGTCAGGCTGGCCACATGACCTGGAAAACCTGTCTGCAGACAAACGTCAGCTCCCTCAGCCAGTAAAGTGAGATGAGCGTCACAACCCCAGAGTCGTTCGTGACTGGACTTAACTGTCAGGGGTCCTTTACCTTTTAAGATCCAGAATATTATTCATCAAGTCACCCTGGCTCCTGAAGGGAGCAAATTTGCATTTTCAGATGAGTGGCCAAGGCAATGAAGCCCAACAAACAGCAGGCAAAGGACACAAAGTACCATCTCAGCACAATCTCCAAAAACCACAAGATAACTTCCTGAAACATGTGACTACTGTACTGTATGAATGTCCTGGCTTGTTCCAATTCTTTAGGCTGTTGTAAACCAGTAGGCACTATGATTATGAGCAAAGTAGTTGCTTGATAAAGGCAAGCAAAGAGCTACCTCCCTGTGTTTTATTGAGAGTGTTCAATCTAACATTAATTAGCAAAGAGACACAATCAACCCTAAAGTTAAATTACACAGCACTGCTTCAGTCTCTCTCTTCAAATGACAGCAGGCCTGGATTCCTGAAATCCATCTTATGTGAAGACTAGTATTGCTCCATTTTGTTCTCTTGTGACTGAGTGTAAACAAAGTCATGCCAGAAGTTGCACCTTTGGACTTGCAAAACCTTGTGCAATACCTGTTTTATAGGACCTGGTTTTTAAAAATTGAAGTATTACATTGAGTGGTGGCTAGGGGAGTGTGCCTTTCGCAAAAACAAAAAAGTTGCCAGTATATTTAGTTTCTCTTCAATGTATAAGTAAAGGTATCTAGTGAAATTGTGGTCATGTTTGAATTTCCTGCATTTGTCATATCTTACTAACTCATTTTTGCTTGAAGTGAGAAAACTTCTATGTATAGCACAGGGATGGATGCACTGGTGACATTTCCAGGTTTATGATTTTATTATTTCATTTATTTCTTGGTTTTATATACCATCTTTTCATCCAATGAATTTAAGGCAGTGTGCATAGTTCTCACTATATTTTATCCTCACAACAGCCCTGTGAGGTATGTTCAGCTGAGAGACAGTGACTGGCCCAAGGTAACTCAATGAGCTTCATGGTTGAGTGGGGATTTGAACCCTGGTCTCCCAGGTCCAACACTCTAACCACTGTAGAAGATTATCATGAGGGTCTTGCTACCTGCTTCAGAGACATCTACTGTGTTACACCTGCACCAGGGGCTATTGCATGTATTCTACATATTCCTACAGTGGTATCAGATAAGGCACTGCAGAGGCAGGCAAAATACAAGGGAGAGAGTTCCCCTTGGTGGGCTACTTCAGACCAAAGTTGTGGCTTGGAGAATTAACATGGCAGTGGTGGTTGGTGCACATTGCAGAGTGGAAGGCAAAGAGGTCAACAGTATGTGGAGCCAGAGCTAAGGACAGGAGGAGTCCACAAATTCTAGGCTTGTCACCATCCTCTCTGCTGAGTTCTACAAGAGCAACCCTGAGCTAAGGACTGGTTGTAATAAGGCAGGTGGATGGGGGCTGGGCTGAGGTTGGTGGAGCAATGTCCCATTCGCCCTAATAGACCATCCTCCACTGGAATAGGGATATGGCTGGATTTTGCTCCAGCAAAATCTGTGATAATAATGTAAGAAAAGGCTGATGGAACAGGCCAATATCCTGTTCTCTGAGGCCAACCAGATGCCTATGGGAAGTCCACAAGCAGGATCTGAGCACAACAGCACTCCCCACTCCTGCAGTTTCTAGCAGCTGGTATCCAGAAACAAGACTGTCCCCAACTGTAGATGCAGAGCATGTAAAGAACCCAAGGTAAATGCTGGAGCAAACAGCATGTTTGGAGTGGAATCACAATGGCCACATGAAGCGGCAGATCTAAGACCTTTCAGAAACAACCTGCCCAATTGGCAAGGTGAGTAGTTGGTGAAAACACACCACCTCCTTGCCGTGCTGGATGATGAAGATGCAGCTTTCTGAAGTAGACCTGTGGTACTCTGGACTTCTCCCTTTACATGCCATGGTTACATTTGTGATCCATTCTGCAATTTTAGGGAGTAGAACAGATTCATTTTGCTCTCTTATCACAACTTGCTGCCGCAAAACCACTTGCATGTGGTCACTGCTGCTGCTTAAGCAGCTGAGGAGAGGAAGTTAAGGGAACTGTGGCAAGACATGTTCCCGGCTGTCCCTTGTGATGACATACAACAGACTCCAGCTATTAGACAGCAGTGACAACAAAGTACATGATTGTTCAACATGGGGCATTTGGTGGTTTTGGATGTCACCATTCTGACAATCAATGATACCAACTGGGTTGAGAAATGGAATAGCATCTAGTAGATTTTCCCAGAAGAATGTGCCACCTCACCAGGACAGGATATATTTCCTTTTATGTTTAATTATTTGCTGCAAATAGCTGTGATAACTTCAGTCTTAATTATGCTTCAAGAAGCTTAAGATCCTTAACTAGATATGGTGTTAAGCCCCAAACTGATACAAGAGGATTAAAAAAAAAGCCTGCTCTTTCTCTCTCTCTGCTATTGGCTACATAGTTGACATTCTATAATACTCACATTGTAGCAGCTGGGAAGGACGACTGTTGCCCTCTCTGGGCATTGTAACAAAACCCACAACTCCTACTCATGCAAGTAGCAGGGATGAACTGCTAAGCTTTGCTCCCTCTGTTGCTGCCCGCATTGCCCTCCATGAGTTGGAGGGTGAACTTCTGAGGTAGGGAGCCTTTTGTATTTGTGGAAGCTCCACACATGATTTAAAACTCTGGGTTCTAAATAGCCAACATATATGAAACTGGAGGTCCACACCCCAAATTCCACACCCAGCCTCCTTTCTGAGTGGGTATATCACCGAGTCTGGCTCTGTGTCTAACTAGAGCACAAGGCGCTGTCCATGCCACTAACAGCCAATATGTATATATATATATTATAATATGCTTGAGGTTTGACTAAATGGGGTTTTTTGGGAGGGAGGTGGAGGCTCCTACATACCTGTGATTTTATAGTTTTTAGGGTGGGATTTCTGCAGTGATGAGAAGTTCCAGTGGTGCAGCACTTACCCAGGTTTCATTTCCTTTGGAAGGTCGCTGGAAGCCTATTGGTCTGCATTTATTTGCAAATATGCCGGTTGAGCACAGGTGGAGATTTGCAGCTGAAGCACTCCAGCAGGCAGCTGCAATCCACAGCTCCCACATCAGATCTCTTTTAGGGACAGCCAGTATCGTAAGATGCTTGCAGAACCCAAACTCGACTGTCTCTGGGCTAATGGACACAACCTCTTTTTCATGGGTATGTAAAATGAGAGTCATAATAGTGATCTATAGTTAGAAGTCAGCAGGTGTGTGGGGGTGTGTGTGATTGGGTTGTTGTTTTTATTTTGATTATATATAGTGTGAACCGTCCTGAGACCTCCAGGTATAGGGTAGTATATAAATTCTAATAATAATAATAATAATAATAATAATAATAATAATAATAATATGGCAACCCTATTTTCAGCTGCAGTTTCTCTTCTCACACAGATTATTATGAACCTTAGCTTAAGGAGTGGAAGGACAAGTATGCTCTTTTGCCAAAACAGCTTAGCGTTTCAGAGTAGTCTCCAACTATTTCCTAATCACTGTGGGCCAACTATTGAGAGAAATCAGCCACTCTCTCTAATGAAGGGAAGGTATTAGACAGTCCATGTTAAATGAATCACCTCCTGCCCAACCTTACAATCTCTTTACAATTGGATAAAAAGGTTATTTGGGCCCTTAGCTGCATAACTGGTCTGTTAGAAAGCAGGCAAAAAAGTTCAAGTAATGTACCTTCACTTTAGGACATTTCTTCCTTCATGGTTCTTAATAACGCCACTTCCTTTGCATATTTCAGTCCAAGCTCAAATGTCACTTCCTTCTGAGAATTTTGTTTTTGTTTTTTAAAAATATGAGTCTTGTATTTACTTTATATCACCACCAAAATACAGCAGTGACAACAAAGAGGGGCATACAGTCTAGCAGAGGGAGAAGAGGAGAGGGTGGTACTCAGAGTAGGCCCACTGAAATGGAAGAACATGACAAAGTTAGGTCCATTAATTTCAGCGGGTCTACTCTGAGTTAAATTTAGTTAAATACCACACTATTCATTTACTTTTTGATATGATTATTTATCTTTCTCCTTAATGTGGAGGCAGCCAAACAGGTTCTACTTGTATTACTTAATTTAGCTCTAGAACACAATGGAACAACAACATCCTTAAAATGTATCACATAACTTACAAAACTTGATTCCTTGCTCATTATTCTCTCAATAATTTTTAAAACGAAAATCCTTCCTTCTATATACCCTAAAAAATGTGAAAGACAGCATTATCCAAATGATGATAATGTCCATATGTTACTGTTAATGGCCTTGGGATACGCTTAACATATGGCAGAAAGGTTCTCTAGGGCCACAGCAGTATCACTGAAAGTAAGCAGAAGTTTGAGGAATGTGTCATCATTTTAGGAGAGTTCCTCCTTCCTGCTTCTAAATATTGTCCCTTCCTCTGCATGTTTCAGTCCAAGTTGCAATGGCGCCTGACCTTTCACCCCAGGTTAATTCTATGAATAATCACGTGTTGCAGGTGAGAACCTTACTTGGCACTGGAATGGGGGTGAGGGGGAATATTTCCCAGCTGGACTATGTCTGTTTGCTGTGGGGAATTGCAGCTCCATATTATGAAGCCCCCCCGCCCCCTAGATTCTTTCTGGTGCTATGTTACTCCACATGTCTACAGCTAAGACATTATCCCACTTCAATTTGTTATGCAACAGCAATGCAAAGGTCTGCAAAGTGGCATGCAGAGCAGGTGACTTTTTGTTCCACGCCATTAATGTTAGACGTGCCTTGTTGAACCAGATCAAAGTCCATTTACTCCACCATTCTGCTTCCAATGGCAGGCAGGCATGCAGGCAACTGCTGCTGGGCATGGGGAACGACCATTCCAATGTAGCAACAATGATTGCAGCGTTCACAAAAACCACCAGCGAACAAACTACAAACAGTGGCATCAGGTCTATTGATCATGGATTGTTAGTGAGCAACAAACCATGACATAAGAGAAAGTCAAGGCTTTCTGGCTTATTTATCCTGCTCACGCCAAGGAAGGAGTAAAGTGGGAGTGATCAGGCAGCATCCTCCAGCCTGCTACTCATTCATAATGCACCATTCTCACCCAGAAAGCCTGGCTTATTAATGTGTGAATGCAGCCATTGTGTGGCCTTCTGCCCCCTGTAGTGTTTTCTCTACAGTTTCATTCACACACACACACACAACCAAGGAAAACAGAGATTGGGGAGGAGCCATAACACAGGGGCAGAGAACATGCTTTGCAGGATCTCCATTAGTATGAATGTGGAAGATTTTTTCCACATGAGAGATCTTGGGAGAGCTGCTGCCAGTCAAAATAGCAGATGATAGTGGACTAGATAGACCAGTGTATGACACTGCCATACCCTCCTAGGCTGGAAAATGTTCCCTCTTTAAGAGCACACAGAAGTAATTCCCACTGTGTTCAGTAAAGTTTACTCTCGGCAAAGCATGCATAGCAGCACTGCTGCGGCTGCCTAAATCAGTAGTTTTGTATGAAGTAACTGTGAGAACTATAGCAGCACCTCTCTCTGCCTAAAACAGAGTGGATATTATTTGGGGCTTTGTGAGGTGATTGTACATTACAAGTACCTTTACAGCAGTTTGAATAGTCCTATTTCGCTGTTCTTTCCTAGCAATTGGTATTCAGAAGCATGCTGCCTCCGATCTTGGAAATGGCACAGAGCCATTGTGACTCTTCTGTTAGCAAAAGGTAAAGGTAAAGTGACCATTAAGTCCAGTTGCAGAAAACTCTGGGGTTGCAGCGCTCATCTTGCTTTACTGGCCAAGGGAGCCAGCGTATAGCCAGCATGACTAAGCCGCTTTTGGCGAGCATGACTAAGCTGCTTTTGGCAAACTAGAGCAACACACGGATATGCGGTTTACCTTCCCGCCAGAGCGATACCTATTTATCTACTTGCACTTTGACATGCTTTCGAACTGCTAGGTGGGCAGGAGCAGGGACCGAGCAATGGGAGCGCACCCCGTCGCGGGGATTCGAACCACCGACCTTCCAATTGGCAAGCCCTAGGCTCTGTGGTTTAGACCACAGCGCCACCCACGTTAGCAACTGACCTTAACTGTTTAACCATTAGCAAACTGACCTTAATTGTTTCCTCTCCTCTCCCCCCTTTTAAAAATGGTTTAAACTCACAGTGGATCTGCTTGTACTTCTTATTCCTTAGCAGCAACTGGAACACGTTCAGTAATGTTTACTATCTGGGTAGTCCCACCCCATTCAAAGGGAAGGACTGGAATCTCAAACAATGCTTGGCTTTGGTAAACCACCAGAATGTGTAGTAGAGTAACATTTTAAGCCCCGCCTCAGCTCATAGGAAAATTGCCTGTTAATGAGTCAGATCAGTGGTCCACCCAGCTCAGTATTTTATTTTATTACTATGCTGACTAGCAGTAGCTCGCTAGTATCCCAGACAAAGGTCCTAGAATCATAGAATCATAGAATCATAGAATCATAGAGTTGGAAGAGACCACAAGGGCCATCGAGTCCAACCCCCTGCCAAGCAGGAAACACCACCAGAGCACGCCTGACATATGGTTGTCAAGCCTCTGCTTAAAGACCTCCAAAGAAGGAGACTCCACCACACTCCTTGGCAGCAAATTCCACTGTCAAACAGCTCTTACTGTCAGGAATTTCTTCCTAATGTTTAGGTGGAATCTTCTTTCTTGTAGTTTGGAGCCATTGCTCTGTGTCCGCTTCTCTGGAGCAGCAGAAAACAACCTTTCTCCCTTCTCTATGTGACATCCTTTTATATATTTGAACATGGCTATCATATCACCCCTTAACCTCCTCTTCTCCAGGCTAAACATGCCCAGCTCCCTTAGCCGTTCCTCATAAGGCATCGTTTCCAGGCCTTTGACCATTTTGGTTGCCCTCCTCTGGACACGTTCCAGTTTGTCCGTGTCCTTCTTGAACTGTGGTGCCCAGAACTGGACACAGTACTCCAGGTGAGGTCTGACTAGAGCAGAATACAGTGGCACTATTACTTCCCTTGATCTAGATACTATACTCTCCAAGCCCTACTTGGAGATGCTGCAGAATGAACTTGGGACTCCCTGCGTGCAAAGCAACGCTCTAACACATAACTCTCCCGAAGTCAAAATAGGGCCATTATTTCAGTAGAGGCGAACACAAGAAAAAGGGATGTGTTGGAAGAACTAGGGACAAGCCGACCATCGGGTTTAGAAGGGATGGCAAAAGGGTATTGTTGCGGAGTGCAAACATTATGGAATAGGGGTGTGTTCCCCAAGCAGGGGTATGTATGGGGTCTGAATTCGGGTAGCGGTTGGCAGCGTTGCTGTAAAGCAGAGTGGCTGAGGACAGTGCGCGCTGCAGAGAAAGAGATCGGGGTGTGTCTCTCTAGTCTCCCTTCCGCCGCCACCCAAGAGTAGGCTCGTCGGCTCGTCCGGATCTTCTCTCTCCTTCCCGCCAAGAGGCTCACTTCCCACCAGGCGTGCAGCACAATTCCGCACCTGGGCCCTTCTCCTGTTGCTCTTCCCAAAGCTCTCCGCTCTCGGGAGCCGACGCTGCTTTGGGAGCCAGGCGCCCCAAACGAGGGGCAGCCACAGCAGCGAGCGGCGTCAGCTGGGAGATCGCGGGACCGGGGAGTTTGCAGGCGGCGGCGGACCAAAGCGGAGCCTTCACTGCGTGCACCTGCAAGCGGCGGCCGCGGGGCAGCTCGTCGGAAGGCGCCGCGATCCGCTGCCGCCCGTCGGTGTCCGCGCCGCGATTGTGCCGCTCCGTCTCTGTGTGTGGCTCCCTCCCTCCCGCCTATTGGCTGGGAGGTGCGCGACGTCACAATTGGGAGTTCCTATAACTCCCCCCCACTCTCAACATAACGGGCTCCGGGCAAGTTCTAGGCAGTCGGGAGGTGACGAAAGGGAGGAGGGTCCGAGCAGACAAATGCCTCCGCGGCGGCAGGTTGCATGCGGCTCCCGGTCCCGCCAAGTCCCGCGTGCGCTCGCCAAGCCTGGATCTTCTCCAGCGCGCCCGTAGCCGCCACAGAGAGCAGAGAGCCTGCAAAGGGCTCAGCGGCCGGGCGCTTCGGAGCCTTGGTCACACCCGGCTGGACGGACAGACACTCGGCGCGCGGACCTGCCGAGAGGCGCTCCAAGTAAGAGCGGCGCGCAAGAAGGGCTCGGACGCAGCTGCTTTCCCGGAGGGGCCGAGCGCGATGGAAGCGGTGAGCGCCGCCAGCGCCCTGCAAGCCACGCTGGGCGCCAACAGCAGCAGCGGCAGCGGCAGCAGCGGGCAGAGCGCGGGCAACTCGACCGGCTCGGAAGAGAGCTGGGTGGTGGGCATGGGCATCCTCATGTCCCTGATAGTGCTGGCCATCGTCTTCGGCAACGTGCTGGTGATCACCGCCATCGCCCGCTTCCAGAGGCTGCAGACGGTCACCAACTATTTCATCACGTCGCTGGCTTGCGCGGACCTGCTGATGGGGCTGGCGGTGGTCCCTTTCGGGGCCAGCCACATCATCCAGCTCACGTGGAAGTTCGGGAACTTCTGGTGCGAGTTCTGGACCGCCATCGACGTGCTGTGCGTGACGGCCAGCATCGAGACTCTGTGCGTCATTGCCGTGGACAGGTACTTCGCCATCACCTCCCCCTTCAAGTACCAAAGCCTCCTGACCAAGAATAAAGCCAGGATGGTCATCCTGTTGGTTTGGGTCATTTCTATCCTAACCTCCTTCTTGCCCATCCAGATGCACTGGTACAGAGCCACGGACTCCAAGGCCAAAGAGTGCTATGCCGATGAGACTTGCTGCGACTTCTTCACCAACAAAGAGTATGCCATCACTTCTTCCATCATCTCCTTCTACTTGCCCTTGGTAGTCATGGTCTTTGTCTACGCCAGGGTCTTCCAGGTGGCCCAGAAGCAGCTGAAGAAGATAGGCAAATGCGAAGGGAGGTTCCACCAGCAAAGTTCACAGCAGGAGCAGCAGGCTGGAAGGGGAATCCACAGGAGGGCATCCAAGTTTTGCTTGAGGGAACACAAAGCGCTCAAAACCCTGGGCATTATCATGGGCACCTTCACGCTGTGCTGGCTCCCGTTCTTCATCGTCAACATTGTGCATGTCGTCTCGGAGGACGTCATCCCCAAATTTGTGTACATCTTTTTGAACTGGGTGGGATATGTCAATTCGGCCTTCAACCCTTTGATTTACTGCCGAAGCCCAGACTTCAGGTATGCTTTCCAGGAGATCCTTTGCTTCCGGAGGTCTGCCCTGAAAATGTACGTCAATGGATATTCCAACAGCAATGGGAAAAACGATTTCAATGGGGGTCACAATGGCTATCATATGGGACAAGAGAAGGCTAGCGAACTGCTGTGCGAAGAAGGAAACCCCCATGCTGGGGAAGAGTTTTTGCACTGTAAAGGTACTGTCTTGCATGGTAGCATTAACTCCCAGGAGACCGAGCCTAGCACAGGGGACTCCCTCTTGTTGTGATTGTTGTCATTGCAAAGTGCAGAGAATAGAATGTAGTGGCTGTCTGGCAGCCGCACTCAAGACAAGGTTTACCCAGAATGTGGGAGCTGCCCCGTAGTTTAGCAGTGGATGGAAATGTTTAAGGATGGGCATATGTGGATTTGTATATGTGCATATTAGAGCCCCCTTCTTCCACCAAGGGTTAAGACACTGCAGGGGTTAGCCTACAAAGGAGTTTATTCTTGTGATGTAGTGTTACCAAACTCATCTACCTCACAGGTGTAGGAATAATATTGAACTGAGCTGCTGTTCCTAAAACTGAAATCCCTACACGCAAGAAGGAATTTGGTGCTACTGATGGCTCACCCTTTCATCGGAAAACAATAGCTTTAAAGACTGTTTTAAGGCAAGAAGTTAGGGTTGGCTGTAGAGTGCTTAGGAATCTGTAAAGTCAAGTGTTTACTTTTGTTTTCAGAATATTGTCCGTAGTAGTGACCAAGTTTCCTGAACATGTTCTTCGCTGCAGCAAACATTACCTTTGAAATCCTCACTAATGTCAGCTGTTTGTTGATATTAGCACAAAAAACCCTTACAATTCCCCTTCAATTTAGATTTGTATTTATTTTCTACCCACACAACCCTGATCTTATCTCATTTTCATTAGCCGGCACTATTCAAATGCCAGATACTTATGTAGTTGTGAAAGCAGTACCTGGTGTTGCTTTCCAGCGAAACCAGTCCTCCCTCGCTGTTCAGTTATGATCATTTCTCCAAGGCAATAATATGCTGGTGTCCTGCATTGGGGCTCACTGTTCCCTATTAGAGTCTTGGCAAATGGACTGGGCATCAGCTTAGATGACAAGGAACCTGTGTGCATTAAACCTTGTAAAATCATTAACCCAAACTTTTTGCTGCCGTTGCCATAACCCAGAAAGTGACAGCAAGAGACCTAGAAGAAGTGAAATACGTTTAAGCCTAGTTTGCATTAGGGTATAAAGCATTTCATTTCTAAGGGCAGAGGAGCTGAATCACCTGCTGTGCCAATGATTTCATTTGCCCTTCTCTGACTTCTAGCCCAGCAATGACAGGAAGGTAAAGGTATTTATTACTCAGAGCAGTGCTTTGCTGGTTTTGGATCAACAAGTAGCTAGCAAGCTGTTCTCATTTAGGAACCCTCCCACACTAACTAGTTAAGTTTATGGAATGATTTTAAAGGCATTAACCTATTAAAACTATAATTAGGGTAGTAATCACTCACTTTCCACTAATTCTACTCTTTCTGTTTGACTAAAACACAGCCCACAAGAACCCACAGGCAATGAATTCTGGGATAGATCTGGGATTGACCTGGCCTATTATATTCCTCCTTCATTTGTTAAATTAGTACCCAGTGTGCTTGATGCTCTACCTCATCCCTGCCCTGGAGGTGTTTAGGTGAAGTAAAGGGTTTATGTGGCCATTTGTATTTTAGGTTCACTGAGCTGTATAGCCACTTCCCCTTGCACCACCAGACATCTTGCCCCTTTTGGTTCTCTGTAAAGACTGCCTTCCTTTTCTGTTCTGGGCCTGCAAATCATCCTGTGCTCTTCTGCAAAACTAATCAGTGCTGCTGCTTTTGAACAAAAGCTGAAAGCGTGTCGTGACAAAGCTTGTTGCTGTGTCAATCAAACCCTGTTTCCTGATCTGAGTAGGGTGTACAACTCTTGTCACTTTTTGATTCGAAAAAAATAAAAGCATCTCAAACAACGACAACAAATGCCAAACTGTTAGGATTCTAGAAGCAGGAGATAATTCTTGAAATATTATTCTGAATGTTTTTGCTTTCACATCTGAACTGAGCTTTACTAATAAGGCTGAGACTGTTGCTGGGGATGCACAATCATCTCCCTGAGGCTGTCCGACTCAGTTTAGTGGGTATCTCTCTCTCTCTCTCTCTCTCTCTCTCTCTCTCTGTGGTGCATTATGAGTGGGCCAGCAAACATTGGCCACCTTCCATGTGAACTGCTGGATGTGTGCCTCTTTCGGTTGTAGTATATGACACAGTGACCTGTCGTGCATAACCCATAGATGTAGTGAAATACAGAATAACGAAATGAAATAATGGAGAAAGGCAGCATCTGCAGAAGGTCCCAGCATTTCCAGGTAGGGCTGGTGAGGAATCCTGTCTGAAACCATGGAGTGCCTTTGCCAGAGCTGAGCTCGATGGACCAATCTGACTCAATATAAGGCAGCTTCCTAAAAATCCATTTGTGTTTCTTCCATTGGCACAGAGCTCCCTCACCTGGCAACCAAAGCCTAACTCCCATTAATTTCTAATGTACTTGGGAGAGGAGAAGACTCATAGAATCATGGAGTTGGAAGGGACCAGACAGAAGGAAGTATGCATTGTTTTTTCCCAGATTAATTTGACTCATGGCAACGAAGATTGTGATTAATTGTATTTCAAAGGAGTCAGTATTTTTAGACACACTTTTGAAACAGCCTATAGAAATTCCTTAATTGATAGTTCTCTATAAAATGCTGGACGCTCCACAGGAGACTTTCTAAGGCTGCCAGTCCTATGCCCAGTTTCCTAGGAGCTGGAGCATAGGATCCCTTTTTATGGAGAAACGCTGAGTCAGCTCGGTCCAGTTTTGATTTGCCTGCTTTCTGGTTTGCTAGATTTTCTGACATGTTGCTTTCCTTTTCTTCTGAGTTTCCTTTATGTCAGCTCCAGGGCTGTCAGATGGGAACCTGATATGATGCATGAGTCAACAGGTGCAAGAAAGAGGGGGGTAGGAAGTCTGAAGTGGGTGGAGGACAAGTGCCAAGCTATGTCGTCAGGGTCTTTGGTCCTGTCAGGACACAGAACAAACTTGCAGATGATCCAACTATTGATGTTTTACATAAGTACAACCCTCCCCCATTCCATGCACAACTTTACTTTCAGGGCATGATTGACAAGGGGATGTGAAAGTGCCCGAGACTGACACAGCAGAGGATATAATGCAATCTGCTGCCTCTCTACAAGGCAGTGGCACATTTTCATTTCCTGTTTGTCTGCCTATCTGCTCATTATTATTCTAATTCCTCTACTTAGCATCTGGGTAGCTGAACTGAAGGCCTTCCCAATCTTTTGGGAACAGAGTGCTATTTTAAGCTCCCCAGAACAACCAGAGATTCCCTCCCCCAGCCCTACCCCCCGCTGTAAACATCAGAGAAATTGCAACGAGTAAAACATAATACTATATACATATTTCTTATGTTTGCAATATTGAAAACCACCCCCAGCACTTTTAAGGACATTAGTTCACCATAGGTAAATTTATAAAACACAGTAAACCATGGTTTATGATGATGGGAATGAGCTGCCTTCGGTTTGTGCACCTCTCCTCCTCTGGCACATCCCTGAGAAGGAGATCAGAAGATTTCACTTCCGTTTCTAGTTACTGCAGTTTAGCATTATGCCCCAATTCTAAACTCTGATTAATCTTAGCTATGGTTTGTTGAAACAAGCCAACTTCATAACTCAGGCAGCAGTGGTTTAGAAATCCCAGGCATCAGAGAATGCCTTGTCTTCCTTCAACGAGTTCTTGTCCCCTTTCTGCATTAACAACCTTGTGTGGTGTCAGGGCAGACCTCTTTGCGTCTTCCCTCTTCCTGCAGGCATATCTAAGGGGCCAAGATACTGGTAGTTGCCTGGGTTTGATTCATGTCAAGTGACATTCAAAGCGAAAGTTCTTCCATCTCTCTGAAATGATGCTTTGAGTGATAGGTCAACTTCTTGGAAGTTGAAGTCATTTTCCTTGGCTCTCTTAATATCAGAGACTTCCTGTTAGCACAGAACTGTTGTTGTTTCAATATCTTTGAATGTGTTTGTCCATTATTATTATTTTAATTGCTTGAAATAGCTACTGGCCAATCATGGTGTCTTTCATGCTGCTGGCAGCCAATAAATACATTTGGATCAGACCCTGAGAATTCTAATAGGAAGTTTCCTAGAATAGTGTCTTGATGGGAAAAACATTGGGGAAGGGGGGAAAACTTGTTTTGTTCTTTTAGGCCTAGCCTCATTTTTTAAAAAAAGTGTGTTGGGGACGCACTCAAAGCACTTTATATAAATATGTATGGACTTATATTTTGTTTATTGTCTGACACAATGTAATTTCAAGCAAGGGGCTGCTAAAAGAATTGTAAAGTAATGAGAAGCATGTATGATGTATGGGGGGAGGGAACAATCTTTGCATTGTGATATGAAACTGGCATTTGCAATCTTTTTGTGGTAAGGTAGTGTTCACGGTGTTGTCTGCAGGCCGGACATCGATCACCGTGACAAACAAACAAACAAACAAACAAACAAACAAACAAATAAAGGCTGAAAGCCTTTCTCAAAACAAGAACAAAAGTCTGCAAACAACTCTTAATGAAAGTGAGAGCAAGTGGTATGAACTGTATAGTGTTGACCGGAATGTATGGAGAGTTGTTTGTGCTCAAAACGCCTTTGGGATTGCCTCTCTTTGTTTTGTACATATTAAAGCACTGATGGACTTTCTGCTGTTTTACACTCCCTTTTCTTTTGCTTAGCAAACACTACAGTGGGCATCACTCATTCATTAACGGCATGTCCTGGCTGGTGTGTCTTTATTCAACACATGCTTGATAGGGAAGTTCCTTTCTCTGGAAACACAGAAGAAGACTCCTGCCTGCCTGTCTCCTTTCTGGCTGAACCAGTGAAAGATTTGCTGAGTCCCATGAGAAATGCTGTTTGCAGAATGTGCAACATTTATTTTTTCACAAAACTCTTCCATCTACCTCTGCTTTCTGAGCACAGCCAAACCCCTTAGCTCTGCAGTTCACAACGCAGAGTACTAACCACTATACGATCAAGGCTCGCTTCATTTTTTTAAAAGGCCATGCAGTTCAAAAGCATTTTTTGCCACATTCATATTTCCCGTCCCATAGTGCACCTTCATAAACCTTTCAACTTGTGCCTCTGTCAGGCTTGAGGCTTGTTTTTACTCAGGTCAAGTTATTACGGGACTCAAAAGCCCGGCCCTTCCTGAACTTGGATGCAAGAGGAAGGACGTGTTGCTGCAAGCTTTGGAGGGGAAATCCTACTGGCGGAACTCTGACAATTCTCCCTCCTGCTTGTCAAGTACACTTAAGGGATAGGCTCAGAGCAGCTCTCTTTCCAAACAGGATAGGAAAGCAATCATGGATTGTCTCCTGTATCTCTTCATTTACCCATAGGTTACAATCCTAAATGGATTTACAATGGAGTAAACACCAATGAACACAGTGGGACTTACTGCTGAGTAAACGTGTTGTAATTATGAAACATGCTTCCTGTTCCTGTATACAGAAAGGTGTCTTTCCATCAAGATTCCATCAATCAGACCACTGGTCCATTGAGCTCAGACTAGGGTTTCTGGCCCAAGAATGAACAGAGCACTATGAAACAGAATGTAAGGAGAGGAACCTTCTAGGAGAACAAATCTGGGATACTGTAAAACTCAATGCTCTACGCTGTTCCCAACCTTTGAAGCACATCTTTTGCTGGGGGGCTTATTTAACACTGAGGTCCCCATGAAGGAGGGAAATTGGTGGAGAATCAAGAGCACAGGTAATTTGGACAATCTGAAGGGTGAGGTACTTAGAACTTTCCAAACTGAATAAGTGTGGAAGGAGAAGTAAAGGTAAAGGGACCCCTGACCATTAGGTCCAGTTGGGACCCACTCTGGGGTTGTGTCGCTCATCTCGCTTTATTGGCTGAGGGAGCCGGCCTACAGCTTCTGGGTCATGTGGCCAGCATGTCTAAGCTGCTTCTGGCGAACCAGAGCAGCACACGGAAACGCTGTTTACCTTCCTGCTGGAGCGGTACCTATTTATCTACTTGCACTTTGTGCTTTCGAACTGCTAGGTTGGCAACACTACTATTACAGCCTTCTTGCAATGAAGTGCATCTTGGGTCTTGAAGTATGTTTTAAAGTAGATTCAAACTCAGTAGATGTTTCAGTGTTTAGAAAAAATGAAGTTTAGATTGAGGGAGCTTCTCCTAGTAGTACTCCACATGACATGTTCTTGGGTGCCTTATGCTTGCTGGATACCAATCATCGTACTCAAACAGCAGGCAGATCATTGCGGGTTTTGTTTTGTTTTTTAGTGTTATTGATTGGTTCCTCCCCTCTTCTTGCTTATTATGAGGTCCTAAGCAGGCCCAGTGTGTTGCTTCATCTTGGTAAGAAGCCTGACCACATCTCAGGGCTGTACTGTATGTGGAATAATGGCACTAGAAGGGTACACAATTGAGAAAAGTCAACAAGTCAACAAAAACATTTTCTCTTCAGATAAACATTAACAGACTGTCCTAGCACTGTGAAACCTGACACAGGGGACTTGGCAAAATCAGATGATGTTTGCTAATGAAGCCTGTTTCACACAGCATATGGCTTTTAGGTCGGTGTGGGGCAGAAAATATTCCAAAATGAAAAACGCTTTGGGAAAATTTCCAGGCGTTTTATTTTTCCACAGAAAATATTCCGTTTCATAAGCTCATTAATATCAATGAACGGATGACCACTTCAGATGCAATATTAAGCAGGTCTAACAGTTTCAACTTTTTTAGATTTGCTTATTAAAAACATTGCAAATTACTCTATGGCACATACCTCTGATTTGAATAGGGAATTTTCCTGCAATTCCCCCCCCCCCCCAATTCAAAATTTTCCAGAGAGACCAAATCACTGGCTTAGGTACAGGAGACTAGCATGCAGTACAGCACATTCACTGGAACGCAAACATGTTTACTCTGCCAACAGTATTTCAGGATTCCCTAAAGAAGACTCAGAATACAAAACTATACATGTCTACTCAGAGTAAGCCCTGCTGAGTTCAGTGGGACATACTTCCAGTTAAGTAAGTTTAGGACTGCAGCCTAATACACACCTGCAGACAAAGGTGTCAGAACCAGTCTTTATTATAGATAGAATTGTTTATTACATTTGTATCCTCTCTTAACTCCAAGTTGCTCAAGGCAACACCCATATTTCTCCACCGTGTTGCCTTTTATCTACACAACTTCATGAGCTGCAATTAGACTGAGGGAGAGCGACGGGCCTCAGCTCACCCAGTGACCTTCATGGCTGAGTGGGAATTTGATCTCAGGTCTTCCCAGGTTCAGTTTCACACACTAACCACTATGCCACATATTTTTTTTTATTTGTTTAACAAGATTAACATACCACTTAATAAAAAACAATATTCTAAGTAGTTTACAGAAATTATATATTCATTAGAGACGGCAATAAAAACAGACTTCCGGGCTCCACCCACACACTATGCATTTAAAGCAGTATCATACCTCTTAAAGCAGTCATGACTTTCCCGAAAGAATCCTGGATTTGTTAAGTGTGCTGAGAGTTGTTATGAGACCCCTATTCCCTGGGAAGTAAGGGCAGCAGCTTCAGTACTCTTCCCTCATGTATATTTCTACTCTGATTGACCATCACCTAGAGCTGTAATTGGGTATGATTGCTTGGCTCTTTTGGGTTGAGGTTGCACCAAGGCTATGCTTGACTCTGGCTACATTTGCACATTGTAAGCTGGACTTTCTGTCTTATAGTGATTTATCTAGAGTGAGCAGCATGCTGGTGCACTCACTTCATCTCCTCTGGTGTGAGCAGGATAAATAACCGAGGAAGCCTTAGCTTTGTGTTACGTCTGAATCAGAGCTTGTGGTTTATTTCTCTCTAACAAGACACGATCACCGGCCAACCTGTAGCCATGGCTTGTTGGGGAGCAACAAACCATGATTTCTGGTTCAAACATAACAGGAAGCTGAAGCTTTCTGATTTGATTATCATGCTCCTGCTGGGGAGGAGTGAAGCAGGAGCAAATTGGGCAGCGAGTACCAGCATGATGCTCTTACACAATAAACAATGACATGTCAAAAAGTCTGGCCTATTGTTATGTACAAACACGGCCATTGGTTGCCGATCTGTGGTTGTTGCATGACTGGGTCTGTAAACTATGTGAAAATATTTCACATGACTTAATCTTTTTTATTGCTGAGCGAATTGCTGGTAAACGAAAATATTACATTAATATTGGTGGCGGCCTAGTATGCAGAATTAAAAACTTCCTGAAACATGTTTTGCTGCAGTTTACTGAAGTTATCACTCCAGGAGCGCCCCATTTTGATGACACAGGATACTGAGCTGTTGCGCTCTGTGAGTTTTCTGCCCTCATAACAGTGCTTGCAAACATTCCAGAAGATATGGGAAACTGTAGAAATCTGTCCAGCTGACTCAGTAGCAAGAGGCAAGTTGGTGCTGTCAGCATATTACATGCTTACGCCCAATTTTCGCTTTGGATCAGCTTGCACATGGAGCCTTTGTGCTATCTCAGCTACCTTAAATTCTGAGATTCAGTCCACAACTTCTGTCGCTTGAATCCTACATGAACCTTGTATAATCTTGTGCTTGTAGTCCATACCAAATTGATGGGGACCTCAGGCTGGGGCGGGAGAGGAAATGCAGCCCTGCAGGCTTATCTGGTCCTTGGGTCTCATGCCATGTCACACTTGCTCTCCAGCCACACCCTCTCTCCCCAGGCCACACTCCTCACCTGCCCTGCTTTGCACACTCCTTGAGTGCTTACGCTTGGTTGCAATGTGTCTTTGAACTCTGCTAGTGCATCTTGC
Source organism: Podarcis erhardii (assembly GCF_964252035.2). NCBI lineage: Eukaryota > Metazoa > Chordata > Lepidosauria > Squamata > Lacertidae > Podarcis > Podarcis erhardii. The sequence continues at coordinate 51,946,481 of NC_138498.1, read as the reverse complement.
TTGTTTGAATGGAGCCTAGTGAAGGGTGTGTGAAGAAATTAGCCTGCTGTTCAAAGGTGAAATTTACATGTGTTGCTTTTCCTCCTTTTGCTCCTGACCCAGCCCACCACTGGCATGCAGCCCCTTGCCCAAAAGGGAGTGTGGCCCTCAGACTGAAAAGGTTTCTCTGCCCTCCTATAGAACTTCTTTCCTGGGTTTATGGAGTTTAATTCAGGCACATAGGAACCACCTGCTTTATGATCAATGTCAGGGTCCTGCTCTCTTTCCCATGTGGGAACAGGTAGGCAGGTATAAGAGATGTGGTCTACTGTGTGGTTCTGGCACCAGAGCCATGTCATGCCCTCCAAATGAAGACTTGTCAAGCTTCTTCCTTCTGCCTCTTTTAAGATCTCTGTTGAAGACATCTGCATGTCAGTGTTTTAAATACTTTTAATGTTTAGTTATTGCTATTCTTTAATGTTTAGTTTTATCTTTGACCGGCATTTGGGTGACTGCTGCTCTTATAACAGTTGCCTTTAATTTAGTTTTCCCTTACTATTATTATTTTTACTATTTTGTGCATTGTGTTTGTTTTGAATTGTGTATTTCATTATTTCTAAATTCCAGAACAGTAGGACAGGAAAAGAAAGGTGTTTCTCTTCTCCTGCCACAACTGCCAGTCTGGGTTGGCCAGCTCTGCAAGGGGACACTTAGGAAGACTGCCACCATATTTCCCTTATGCTGTCTTCTAAGCTTGGGCAGAAGTGAGACCCAAGTGCTTATGAAAGGAGGCAGGGAGAACACTTTCAGCCATCTCTCATCAGCGCCCAAGATAGCTCATGGTTCTCTGTCAAATCCCACTGAGGCACACACATGTAGTGTGAGGTCAAATGGTCTAGGTATGTGACGGGCAAAACTGTCCTACTGAGTCTGACACAAGGGTCTCAACAACCAATTTATGAAATTGATTTAGGAGAGGACTGTGTATGCTGCCTTGAGCATACATTAAATAAACAAATAATACTCACTCAAGTTTGCTAACAACTGCTGACAACTAAAGCTGCTAACAGAAGTTAAATGTAGCATAGTATGGATAGGCCTCCTACCAAAGTGTAGTGATGTGAGCTTCATCTTCTCTGGGAGCAGCATCCCTGCTGTTAGATAAGCCTCGCCTAAAGTCCACAGGTGTATCAGAAGCAGCCTGAATGCTGAATGAAGAATTGCTGACAAAATTGGTACCCCAAAATACTTGATGCCAGGATTATTATTATTTTAAAAAATAATTAAAACAAAATACGAAAATGCCAGGATGACGACGACAATTAATAATAATAATAATAATAATAATAATAATAATAATAATACTCTACTCTTATCCAACACCTGATCTGTGTATTTATTTATGGGCTTCAATAATGAATAGACTTCTGCCATTGCATGAGAAGCAATGCTAATCTCATGCTTCCAGCCTCTAACTCCTGGTTTTGAAGATTACATAAGCGATTCGGAAATGTGGTGTAATGGGGGGGTTGGGGTTGCTTGTGCGTAACCCGCAAACTGCTGCAAGCTGGGTTGTTTGGTTAAAACTTTCCCCCCAGCTGGACAGCCTCCAGTCTGTGGCTGTCTCAATCACTGGCAGAATCCGTCAGTGGGCATTTCCTGAACTTTTTCCAACATAAAAGTTCTTTGACACCAAGTCTCCGCCTAGCCTCCCTGCACGGAAGCTTTCTGTGCAGAGTGGGCATCCCAAGCGGAGGTTCTGTGCTCTCCCCGCTGGTCTCGCTAGAACAGTCTCGGAGCCCTCCCTCCGAAGCTCCCTCAGCCTCCCCTTTCTTCCTAGTGTCACGCCTATCTCCTTCCCCAGCGGAAGCTCCCCCTCTCTCCTTGCTGGTTCCCTCTCCAGCCTCATTGGGGAGCCTTACCTCCACCCTTGGCTCTGATGGCAGTTCCCTGACATGTGGCATCAAGGAAAATCTTTTCTGAACTCTCCATTCCGCCGTTGTCCTTCCCTATCCGGGCTCCAGTCTTCTGTATCACATTCCCTTCACCATATCTTATTTCCTTCATCATATGTGCTATGTGATTCTATTTAACTTGTGTGTTTTATCCAGCCCTTATGACGAAAGTTAATTTGGGACAGATTGTTCATTGCCCCAAATTAGACTCACTCCTTTCCTGCCCCCAACAAAAAATTGTACACTGTACCTTTGCTAGGTTGCCAAGACACCATCACTTGCACTTTTCTCAAAATGAACAAAGTGTCCTAAGCAAACTTTCATGGGCTAACACATCTCCCTTGCAGAGTCTACTGAGCATGTAAGAAATGCAATGCTGGAGAAGCCCTGGTGTCTTGATGTCAGGGATAGTCAAAGTGGTGCCCTCCAGAGGTTTTTGAGCACCACTCCCATCCTCACTGACCATTGTCCATACTGTGCGGGGCTGATGGGAGTTGCTGCTCTAAACATCTGAAGGGCACCACATTGCTTACCCTCATAAGTTCCTTAGAGCTGCTCTTACCTGACCAACCTCTCTTTAAAAAAGTATTTGAAAACTATTTTGTATTGAATCTGTGGCACTCAACTGATTTGGAGAGCCTATTTTAAAAAACGGAAACGGTATTAACATGCCCTCAGATGTCCCTCAGTAGAAATCTTGGCCACTTGGATTTTGCCTTCTCCATCAAAGTCAACTTGAAGTGTTTCCATTCATGCCAGCATCAGATTTCCAGCCCACTGAGAATCCAAAATGGTAGGTGTCCTGTTCCCAGAGAGGAATGCTGACTGCTATTATGATTTTGCCTCCCAAACAGGTAGATGCTAGAGTTATGCCCTTGCAACTAAGGATGAGGAAGAAATTCAATTCCGTTCACATTTAAAGGCGAACCTACCTAATTCTCCCTTTCCAACAACAATGTGCAAACCAAAACACAGCCATCTTAATGTAACTTTTAAATGTTTGCTGATAACTTTTTTATGCCACCAGGCTTATGCATACAAGTAAAATAACTGCTTTAACAGTCAGCTAGTGATTTTAATTGTTGTATGGCTTTTAGCGTATGGGTATGTTGATAACTGTTGCAAACCATGTTAGTTTTTAAAATAAAACTGCAGTATATAAATATTTTTATAAATAAAATGAATACATTATGCATTTCTGATGCTATTCTCCAGTCAAAAATGCACATATTGAAATGTGCATACAAATGTACATATTATTGAAAATAGCATACAGAAGTGCAGTATATTAGGAAACATTGGTTTGCAAAAATGTCTATATTAGACAAATATATATATTAGACAAATATATACATATATATATTAGACAAATATATACTTATATATTAGGATAATTTTGAGCTGAAATGCTGAATTTTCATAAAGGCTTTTAGAAACAAATAAATCACAAACAGGTGTTGGAATGTGGAGAACCGAACTTAAGAGTGGGAAAATAAGAAACTGGGGGAAACTGAAATTGACAGATTAGCCCATCCCTGCTTGAGGCCCAGACACCTTTAAGCCTCCCAATTCAGTGGGAGACAAGATAGCAGTGGCTCCTCCTGCCATATTGCTTTCCAGTAATCTGGTTTGTGGCTACCTCCTTTCCCCCCTGCTCTGTGATGCATCTTGGAGCCCTTCTCACTACTATAGATGATGATGCTGATGCTGATGCTGATGGGGCAGTGTACAACAGTGTCAGGACAGGACAATCAGCCATTGCACTGAAATATTTAAAGCTCTGCTGATGAGATGGCAATCATAGTAGATGGTTGAAAGCTAGCAAGACAGAAAACAAGATGCCGGACAGTCTGCTGGGCATATCGGATTGAGGTTTCATTGTTGCAAAGAAGGGAAACTGAATCCATGGATTTTAAGTGCCGCTTACCCTAGAATAGCTTTGGAGATAATGAGCACCAGTTGTTAGAGTAGAAAGCACAACTCGATTAGAGTCACAAGGGAAGGGGAACAGTGATTGACCATCCATTTTCTCAGTGTATGAGGTCTTTTTTTAAAACCCTATTAATAACTCAGCTGAATGAAAAGCCTTATTGTGGAATGGGAAGCTTACTTAAATTATACCCTCTCAATAGAAGAGAATTATAATTGAAAGGGTGTATAATATTGCTGGAAATCAGCAAGACTACACAGAAGAAACTCATCTTATTTACTCTTGTGTCTTTTGTACAATCATACATACTGCTGAGGGGAGGGGAATGCTAAGAAATTTAAATTCTGGCAGGTAATTGCTTATTATGTATGGTTGGGCCCAATTTGCTTCACACGTGTTCAAATAATGACTATTACTGGTATTTCTAGTGCTTGAATTGTATTCTTAAAGAGAATGTTTCTATTATTGTGTTAGGTTGCCTTCCCATGCATTTTTTCTGTCTCTTCAAGGGCTGGCCCTGTTATTGGACAGAGGGAGACAGCTGCCTGAGGCAGCAGATGCTGGGAAGTGGGTGGAAGTGTTGAACAAGCATAGGCAAACTTGGCCCTCCAGATGTTTTGGGACTACAACTCCCATCATCCCTAGCTAACAGGACCAGTGGTCAGGGATGATGGGAGTTGTAGTCCCAAAACATCTGGAGGGCCGAGTTTGCCTATGCCTCTTGTTGAAGGATAGATCTGTGAGTACTACTCAGCCTGCCCAGCATTTCCTCTTTCCCTCTGGTGCAGTGGAGGGTGCTGTCCGGTTCACCAGTGTTGACAGGCCTGATAAACGTCTGGGTTTTCCTGGATACGTCCAGGAATTGGAGGGTCAAAATGGCATCTGGGCAGATTTTCGCCCAATCAGCAAAATGTCTTGGAAAACCTGGATATATGGGAACTAGAGCAGTTTTTTTTAAAAAAAGACAAATGCTGTGAAAAACACTTTTTTTGGTGGGGGGGAGATGTTCCCCAAAATGCTCAACAACTTTGTCTGAAATTTCACTTTGGGGAATATGGCAACTCTAGTCAGATTCAACTGCTAGTCCAGGTCGGCTTCTATAAAATCGAAGGGACACTATATTGTCCTTTTTCTGAAGCAGCAAAATGCTTTGGGCTCTTTTGACTATAAAGTGTCTGTACTGTAAACAGTAAATGTGCCAATTGCTGAAGTGTCCTAGAGTCTACAGAGGAGGCTGCAGTTCAGTGGAGGGGGATCTGTTCTGCATGCAGAAGCTCCCAGGTTCAATTCCTGGCACCTCCAAGTAGGGCTGGAAAAATCTCCCTGTCTGAAAACTTGGTGAGCCGCTGACAGTCAGTGCAGGCCATGCTGAGTTAGATAGACTAAGGCTCCGACTCAGGCAGCTTCTTATATCCACAGTTTCTAGTGCTTCACAACAAGCAGATAGCAGTTCTTCCTTTGTTGTAGGGGATTCCAGACAACCTTCCTTCTTGATGGCCAATAAACTTTATGTATCCTTTGGAAAGCACCAATTGTTTTGCCCATGTAAAAGCAAAGCTGCTGAGCAGTGTGTGTGTGTGCATGCATCTGTTTGCTCTAAGCATTAGTTACTCACCAGAAACCCAGCCCTGAGTGTCACCGTGGAGCCATTTCACATTCTTCATGCCACTTGAAAGCAGTTTGAGGAGTGCAGCTGCAAAAGGCATGCCTTTGTCCTAGACACTCCTTGCAGACTTCAACTCTTACCCTTATAAAGACACACACACAAACCCACAAGGGTTTTAATTAGGTGGTATGAAACCCACACAATTGGCAACTTTCTAATTACATCTCTCTTTTGGAAAGCACTTAGCTTTCTTTCCCATGACCAGTCCGTAAACATGAATCCAGCCTTAAAATCTTTAAACATAGCTCTAGGTAAATCATTCTAGAGTAATATAGAAAGTAGAGGTTTGGAGTTGGTTGTGAGAGAGCGGAATTCTATTCAGTACTCAGCCATAGGTTCTTGGGGACGGAGGTGGGGGAGGGAGGTTGGCCGAGCCGGACTCAGATGCCCAAAGGTGTTGTTGTTTTCTTTTTTAAAAATAACTGCCTGCATAGGGCTATTTAAGGATTAAAGTGAGATTAATGTTATCGTAAACTATTTTGCATGCTAAAAGCATTATTGAAACCCCACTGTTACCCCCTTATATTTCTAAACATGTCATTGAAAAGGTGGCAATGCAATTTGATTTTGGCATTATTTCTGTACTGCTTTTGGGCTTCTTAAAACACAACAGTGCTGGCATTTTGTTATGTATTCCTCTTATGAGCAGCGCTTTCTCCTTCCCCAGCATAATGAATCCTTTAGCCCAACATTCTGGTAGTATGAAGTCCTTCCCACTGAATCTTACCTGCACTTAAACCCACACTTTCTTGTCTGGGTGTTATTAACAATGAATATATTGCAGTCAAGTTTAGGATTAGGGAATTATATCAAAGCACATGGTTAGGGCTGCCAGATTGTAATTTGCCAATTCGCTCTGTCATTTTAAAACTAACAGTTTAGCAGCAGATGCTGCAATAACCTGCCTACTTAGCCTTTGTCTCCACCCACCCTACAGCTGTCACCTGGTTTCTGTGTCATGTTCTTGGAATTCAACTTGCCCCTGTAGGCAGCAGAGTATGGCAACAGAGGTGATGTGGGGTGGGGAGTCAAAACCCATTACTATTTCTGCAGCAGGGTCTCTGACTCCAGTCAATGGCACACCTTGGCAATTCAAATTTCAGTGATGCTCTGCGCAACACCAAACCCCAATGACCTAGAGCCACACAATCAGCATGAAAGGGGAGCATTTTAGCACCTGAGAAGTAGTCTTCTCATGCTGACTGGAGCCAAGCAGAGTGAAAGGAGATGAATCAGCCACTGAGGATTGACTCCTAGGGTCACTCTGGAGAAGGCATGCAGGAAGAACACGGAGGAGGTTTTTGTATGTTCCAAAGCTCAGCAATTAGGAACAATGAAGACACAAGGGTCTTCACTTTCAAGAGAATGGTGTGCAAGTTCTGATACATACAAAGGAACTTCAAGGAAATCACAACGTAAGCCACTCCAGCAGAAGATATTGGAGCACTCCAAGTCATTTGCCCATGTACGTGCATAGAAAATAGTTGATCTAGCTGAAAGGCAACAAGCAGAGAGCTGCATTGATCATTGCAATACATCCCTAAAGATTTTTAATGTATAACTATACTATAATTGTATAATCTTAGATGGTTGTCTTATCTTAGAAGGGTATGTGGCTGTGAGGGGGCATGGATATGACTATAACGAAGGGTCTCGGCACTTCTGAATGTGCCTCCGCCACTGTATGGCAGGCAGAAGGACTGGGAAAGGAATGGGGTGAAGTGGGAGAAGCTGCAATGTGACTGCTTAAATGGTATTTTTAATGCTACATCATGAATCTCCAGGTTACAGTCTGGTAACACTGAGTCTTGATGAACTCAGTGGATTTACTTTGCTCCATAAATGGGTTCTTCAGGAGGTGAGAGTGTCATGATTCCAATTGGTCCCTGCTGCTGTCCATCCTAAATATTTTGAGCAGGTTGCTAACTGGGAAGGAAACTTTTCTCAGGCCTTGCCCCCAGCTGAAATCTCTCTACTCCCCCCCCCCCCCCGCGCTAATGCAGCTCTCCCTTCAGAAACAGTCTGAGAACCAGCAAAGAATCTCATTTTTTTGAAAGGCCACTTAGAGAGCAAAATAGCTTCGGCTCTGCCTCACTGATACTGAAATATGTCTTCACACCAATGTTTTAGGTTGATAGGTTCTGGAATTATTCTCTTTCCCCAGTATGGTTTTCATTTCAAGAGTTATCTTTTGTTGTGCTGTGTAAATCAAGAATTAGTTTGTACTGAAGAAAATGCAACAAATGAGCCTCATTAGATTGTGGACTTCAGAAAGTATGGGCTGTGTAGCACAACTGATAGCATGATCAATAGCTATTTATAACCATTTATTTGATGGGCTTTTTATATAACTGAGCTGGGCAGGCAAACAATACTTCTTGGTAATTTATTTTTCTAGGACTTATGAGATCTTCTCAAAGAGTATGAGGCTGAAATGCTGAAACCATTTGTCTGGGGCAGACCGATTTAAAGTCTTGTGTTTCTATAACAGATTCTCAAAATGAGTGGCTGCTGTGGGAAGAGGAGCAGCTCCCCATTTCACTTCCCTGTTTAAAGAATTGCTGTTCTCACCTTGCAGACACCCAGCTGCACAATGCCCATATTTCTGTTCTCCATGCCGTAAAATTCGTGCCACTACTATGCACCCAGAGTAAGGATGTGTGAGAAAGATACTTTGTCAGCTTTTCACGGTGGACTGACCTTGTCCAAGTGTCCCCAACCTGTATGCGGATCAGAATGCAGTTCCCCTTTGGATCACACACTTCTGTGGATTTTGTGATGTATTTTCAGTGCACAAAAAGTGCACACACACACACACACACACACACACCATTTTATGCAAAAGATACATGCAAAATGCATTTTTATGGGTGAACAAAAGCATTGAAAAGTGTGCATTTTACATTAAAAACTTCATTTTATCTAAAAAAAGTGCACACAAAATGCATGTAGTGGCTGGAATAGGTCCTGGGAGACCAGGGTTCAAATCCCCACTCAGCTGTGAGTCTCACTGGGTGACCTTGGGGCAGCCACCGCCTCTCAGCCTAATCTACCTCACAGGGTTATTGTGGGGATGAATGGAGGTGAGGCAGCCATGTACGCACCTTGAACTCCTTGGAGAAACAGGTAGGACATAAATGTAATTAATAAGTAAAATTAAATAATAAAAAGAACAAAAGGGAATGGAACTTGCACACAGCAGGATGGAACAGGCAAAGGGATGAGTGCCACGATGAGACCCAAAACAGGACAGAATTAGCTGCTCTCTCCATCCTTTTCTGGAAATGATTGGGGCAAAAGCCTTGGAGCTCAACAATACGTTGGTTCTGGGTGGGAAGATAAAGGAATGGATGCCCATGGTTGCTCACTGTCAAGAATCCTGGATAAGGAAACATTGCTTTAGGTCAGGGGTTGGCAAGGCTTACCTTGCCTGGGCCAGTTCACTGCCACGGAGCCCCCTCTGTGGGCCGGATTGCGGGCATGCGTGAGCGTGCGTGCCTGCGATTTCCGGCATCTGCATCTGCGCAGACGCAATTTCTGGTTCCACGGAATCGAGTCCCTGTGCCGTGCTGTGCCAGTTTAGCACAGTGCGTGGGGACTCGCCAAGTGGGCAGCTCGGTTTGGGGGCGGCTCGGGAGTCAGTAAAACAACTCCTGTAGGCCGCTTGTGGCCCATGGGCCTTAGGTTGCCAACCCCTGCTTTAGGTTTTATTGGTTGGTTTTGAGAGTAGCAGAAGTAGGTCTCTAGTACTAGAAATGCAACTGGGTGCTAAAAGAAGACTGACAGGTGACTGCAGCCAGTGTCGAGGACTAGCAGCTTAAGCCTTAGCATCACGTCATAGGAAAAGTTAGAACTCATTCGCATGATGCTGGAATCATGGGTTACATCTAGATCAGATGTAACAGGGTTGTGTATCCAGAACCAGACTTTTCAACATCAGGACCCCCAACTGTCTCATAGAAAGCTGCCTTATTGGGCCAGCTCATTAGCTTATCTAGATCGTCTCAGTATTGTCTTCACTTACTGGCTCCTCAGGATATCAGATGGAATTATTCCCCAGGACATGCCAAGGATTGCACCTGGGGTCTTTTGCAAGCAAAACCTCTGCCCTATCACTGTGCCATAACGCATGTTGCTGTCAACTCTTTGTTGGAAGCCTTTGCAGTGGTAAAATGTATATCTGTGCCTAAAAATCTCAGTGTCTTGTCATGCACAACAGGACTGCATATGACGGAACTTCAATGGTTTGCAAACAGTTTGTACTTTCAGAATGGAAGCCCCATATAAATGTGCTTCTGTGCCATCGAATACAATTAACTTATTTTAGATTGCCATTGGGAGAATAACATGTGAGCTGTTCCTCTTGGGCCCCTTCTCCCTTATGAGTCTGCAAGCTGACGTGTTAGCAGGTGTTAAGTGGCAGCTGTGGTCAGATCTCACTCGCAACGCTAGGTGATGACAAACTGTACAGTACCGTGCTGCGACCGTGAAGGGCAGGGGAGGGGTGTGTGATTCCGCTGGGTTGAACAACAGAAAAAACGGCATAATTAAGGTCAGGAACTTTGCTCACGAGCTGACGCTCGACAGCCACAAACTTGAGAGCAGTAGCGGGTATCTCAGGAAGTGACACAGTTTCTCAGCACAGCTAAGTTTGCTTTGGCTTGGAGAGCCAAAAACGAAGAAAAGACAACATACACCCACCACGAGAAAATCCTGGCTTTTGTCACTGTCAACTTCATAAACATCCAGCCTTGCAAACATCCCCCAGTTTGATATCACAGCCTAGCGTTGCCTCTGGAATCCTCAGGGAATGTGCCTTGATCCAAACAAGGGGTTTTTTTGTGTGATATGTGCACTGTTTTCTGCACTGAGATCATCCACCAGAGGCATATGAAACTGCTGCAAAATTCTAGAGCAGGGATCTGCACACACAGCAGCAGGCTACAACCAGCTGGTGTCCTTGGGGAATCCCTAAGCCCACCTGATCTACTGCTGGGGAAGGAGGCCAAATTTTGTGCAGCAGCTATTAAAATACGACATATAATGATTAGCACCCAGGATTAGTAGAACATATTGACCAATGGACACTCCTAGGTCAGAAGGGTTTCCTTTTTGACAGATAAATGACCACACAAAACTGCACTTTCATGTATACATGATTTTATATTATTTTACCTTGCCTTGAGCTTTTAAATTTTGTAATTGGTGGTTTTTTGTTTTGATACTGGTGATTGACCACAATGAAAGGACTTGACTACTACTGAGGAACAAGAATCCAGCCTGGTCATTCCTTCTAGTCATTATTTAATATCTGAGCTGCACGTACTTCTAGGAAAAGTTATTTGGCAGAGGAGAGGTGTGTGGAGCAAGATGACAGAATCTTTTGGCATATTTCTAAATTCCATTTTTTTCTGAACACCAAAAAGACTTGCATAGATCACACCCACACCATACGTTTAAAGCACTCTTTCTCTCCCAAAGAATCATGGGAACTATAGTTTACCCCTCACAGAGCTACACTTCCCAGCACCCTAAAGAAACTGCAGTTTCCAGAATTCTTTGAAGGAAGCCATGACTATCAAAGTGGATTCTGGAATTTGAACTTGGCAATCTATGCAGATGGCTTTGTATCACTCTCTCCCACGTAAACCCGAAATTGAGGTATGCGGAGCTGCTAGAGGACACCTAGAGATGGGAAGGTAAAAATTGGTGTTTGATTTCTGCGTAGCCCATTAGGCTCTTTCTCAAGGGACCAGGGTTATCATACCATATGCAATGATCTCTGGCAGGCAAGCAAGCCCCAGTAAGAAGTAATGACTCTCCAGCAGTTTTATGTACATTTATTTACAAAAAGACACATCCAGAGCCCAGCATCTCACCTGCTCACATTTATGCTTGTTGCTCAGTCTGACGTTTCTCCCCTCCCACAGCAGGAAGGACGTCAGACTCCCGCCTTTCCCCTCTTGCCCTTCCGTTGCCATCTGATTTCATCCAGACGCCTGGATCAGGGACTGAGAGGCTGACCTTCCCACCTCGGAGCTAAACAATATAAGCTAAGAGCATTTGCAGATGACCTAGTTTTGACTTTGCAGCAGCCAGAAGCCAGCACAAAAAGAGTTTTAGAACTAATTGAAATATTTGGTCAAGTGGCTGGTTTTAAATTAAATAAACAGAAGACAAAGGTGCTGGGAAAAAATCTAACGATGGGGAAAAAAGATAGTTTTCAAAGGGAAACTGGTTTGGAAATAACAAAAAAAGTGAAATATCTGGGGGTGAATTTAACATCTAAAAATGTGAATTTGTTCAAAGACAATTATGAGAAATGTTGGCTGGAAGTTAAGAAAGATTTTGACATATGGTCTAGGTTGAGACTATCCTTGTTAGGCCGAATTGCTGTTATTAAGATGAATGTATTGCCGAGATTGTTGTTTTTGTTCCAGACATTGCAAGTTCTAGATAGGATGGACTGTTTCAAGAAGTGGCAGAAAGATATATCCAAATTTGTCTGGCAGGGCAAAAAGCCCAGAATAAAATTCAAGATATTAACTGATGCAAAAGATAGGGGGGGTTTTGCTCTGCCGGACTTAAGACTTTACTATGAAGCAGCAGCTTTCTGCTGGTTGAAGCAATGGCTACTTCTTGAAGACACAGACATTTTAGACTTGGAAGGGTATGATAATTAATTTGGCTGGCATGCATATTTATGGTATGACAAGGCAAAGGTTTATAAGGGCTTTAAAAATCATATTGTCAGGAAAGCTTTGTATAATGTTTGGAATCGATATAAGGATTTGTTGGAAAATAAAACACCCAGATGGTTGTCACCAATGGAAGCTAGAGCGGTGAAAAAACTTAATATGGACTCTAATTGGCCAAAATATTGTGAAATTATAGAATATGACGGTGAAGAAGTTAAATTACAGAGTTTTGAGAAACTAAAATCCAAAGTTCGAGACTGGTTACACTATTATCAGATAAATGAGACTTTTAAGCAGGACAGGAAACTAGGATTTCAGAAGGAGAGGTCAAAATTGGAAACAGAATTGTTAGAGACCAATACTAAGAATTTGTCTAAAATGTATAATTTGTTGCTGAAATGGAACACACAGGATGAAACGGTTAAATCAGCTATGATCAAATGGGCACAAGACTTAGGTCATGATATTATGTTCGCTGACTGGGAACAGTTATGGACCACAGGCCTTAAATTTACGGCATGTAGTGCCTTGAAAGAAAACATAATGAAAATGATCTATAGGTGGTACATGACTCCAGTCAAGCTTGCAAAGATATACCATTTGCCCAATAATAAATGCTGGAAATGTAACGAATGTGAAGGAACTTTCTATCATCTTTGGTGGACCTGCCCAAGGGTTAAAGCCTACTGGGAAATGATCTATAATGAAATTAAGAAAATCCTTAAGTGGACATTTGTAAAGAAACTGGAGGCTTTTCTCTTGGGCATGGTCGGCCAATTGGTACCAAAGAAAGATAGGACCTTTTTCATGTATGCAACTACAGCAGCAAGAATTCTCCTGGCAAAGTATTGGAAGATGCAAGAATTACCTATTCTGGAAGAATGGCAGACGAAGGTGACTGAATTTATGGGACTGGCAGAGATGACCGGCAGAATCCGTGATCAGAGGAGAGAGACAGTGGAAGAGGACTGGAAAAAATTTAAAATATATCTTAAGAACTGTTGCAAAATCTCAGACTGATAAAATGTCAAGGGGTAAGAAACAGAGAATTATAGCTGTAAATATTTAAGTCAAGAGAATTTTGAGGGAAATTAAATATAGAAATGGAATGAAGGATTGCTAAAAAAAATTTGAAACAAGGGTGCAGTGAAGGGGAGGCATGGGGAAGTCATGTGTTGTTTATGAATGTTTTTATTTGTGTGTTTTTTGTTTATGAAAATTAATAAAAATTATTTTTTTAAAAAAGAGAGAGGCTGACCTTCCCCCTCCTCCCCCCCTCAACACAGACTCAGACCTCTGCTTATCTGCTGATTGCCTAGCAACACTCTGGCTGCCTTTCAACTCTTCCTCTCCTTGAGAGCTAACAGAGTCTTCCCCGGGAAGGGGAGGGTCAAACTGCCCTTTCTCGACTGTCAGCCAGCTCTCATCTGCAGAATCAATCCCTCGTTCACTTAGCTCAATTTCTGAGTCTGACTCTTCCCCTGCACTCGGGTGTGTGTGTGTGTGTGTGTCACGTTCCTGCCAACATACTTAGGTACATACATACATACATAGCTGTCATCCTTAGTGTCCTCCTGGACTCAGATGTGCTCCTAGAGGTACAGGTGGCAGCTCTAGGTAGGAGCACTTGCTAGCCATTGCATCTGGTTCACCAACTGCACCCGCTTCCTAGAAAACAGGGATCTTGCCATAATTATTCACAGATTGGTAATCTCGTGGATAGACTGCGGTGATGTTCTTTCCATGGGGTTCCATGAGCAAGATAACTGAATCCCCAGGTGGTGCAGATTGCTTAAGTCAGATACCAGTGGACTGGTGGATGTTTGTTCTAGGTGTACACAAAGAGTATTTTTAAAACTAATCCAGAGAACCTACTGCAGGTGTAGCCAACGTGATGCCTTCCAGATGTTGCTGAACTACACCTACCATCATCCCTGACTCTTGGCACATTGACTAGAGCTGATGGCACCACATACCTATTGAAAACCAATAAATATAAAATGTGTTACATAGGGAATGCTGCTTCACACTGAATGCTAATGACATTATTACTCCTGGAAGAGAAGTCTCCTTATTCTCTGTCTCCCAGCATCTACGTATTATAAGTCTTTTCTGTAGAATTTGTACCAGACTGAATAATGTTCAGCAGTTTGCAATGAAAAGCATTTGCCCTGTTAGCAAAAGCTTATTAAACTGTCTTTAAGTTTTGTTTTAAGAAGGCATTATTATAGTGAAAAGTATAAGTGTTCCTACCTACTGAAGGGAGGGGGTAGCATTGGGCTCAAGGATGCAAGGGTTAAAATGACAAGATGAACAAAGCAATTGTATCATACCTGCCTCCAATATTATTCCTGAATGAGACAAATCATTAAGTAGCATGGTCCATCAATATAAAAATAAATTCCATCTCCATTTTGATAGCAATGTACTTACTCCTTGATTTCTAAATTGTCTTATTCCTCAGTAACTACCATAGACATCTCTTGAGAGTTCCAGTGTGGTTAAACCTGTAGTAAAGGTAAAGGTAAAGGTACCCCTGCCCGTAGGGGCCAGTCGTGTCCAACTCTAGGGTTGTGCGCTCATCTCACTTAAGAGGCCAGGAGCCAGCGCTGTCCGAAGACACTTCTGGGTCACGTGGCCAGCGTGATGAAGCTGCTCTGGCGAGCCAGCACCAGCGCAGCACACGGAAACGCCGTTTACCTTCCCGCTATAAAGCGGTTCCTATTTATCTACTTGCACTTAGGGGTGCTTTCGAACTGCTAGGTGGGCAGGAGCTGGGACCAAAAGATGGTAGCTCACCCCGCTGCGGGGATTCGAACCGCCGACCATACGATCGGCAAGTCCTAGGCACTGAGGTTTTACCCACAGCACCACCCATGTCCCAAAAAACCTGTAGTACATATGGCTATTATCCAACTTCATGGAATCCTCTGGGGTCAACTGTGATTTTGGCATGATGTTTTGACTACAAAAGTTTCATTAATCTGTGCTTAAGAGATGGTTGAACACAAAGTCCATAGGACAATATAGGCTGGTCCAGAGAATTCTAATAATGCCATATCATATGCCTGTTTTGAGTTGGACCTTGAAATCAATAAGAAAACGCTGAAGGAAATTACTGACAAAGAGTTGGAGATATTCGGGGAGGCTACCTGCATCTTTGTTAGGATCTTACTTAGCCATGTAATCATAAAATTTGGGTGGTGGCAGGGGTTATTTAGGTCTGCCACGATGGGCCTTCCTCATCTCCGCCAAGCTAAGCAGTTGGCTCCTTACCTCTCTCGCCCTGACCTAGCCACTGTGATCCATGCGACGGTCACCTCCAGACTGGATTATTGTAACTCGCTCTACGTGGGGCTGCCCTTGAGACTGACCCAGAAACTCCAACGGGTGCAGAATGCCGCAGCGAGACTCCTTACGGGGTCTTCGCTTAGAGATCACATTCATCCGGTGCTATACAAGCTGCACTGGCTCCCGGTGGAGTACAGGATCAGGTTTAAGGTGCTGGTTTTAACCTTCAAAGCCCTATACGGCCTAGGGCCCTCGTACCTACGGGACCGCCTCTCCTGGTATGCCCCACAGAGGAACTTACGGTCTTCAAATAAAAACACCTTGAAGGTCCCAAGCCACAGAGAGGTTAGGCTGGCCTCAACCAGAGCCAGGGCTTTTTCGGCTGCGGCTCCAACCTGGTGGAACGCTCTGTCACAAGAGACAAGGGCCCTGCAGGACTTGACATCTTTCCGCAGGGCCTGCAAGACAGAGCTGTTCCACCTGGCCTTTTGTTAGGGCGCAGCCTGACTCCCTCCTTTGGCAATCTTTTCAAGACTTTAGCTTATGGTTGCCATTAATTTTGTTTTTAACTCATTTTTATAATGTTTTATAATGTTGTATTGTTTTAGTGTTGTTAGCCGCCCTGAGCCCGGCTTCGGCTGGGGAGGGCGGGATATAAATAAAATTTATTATTATTATTATTATTAGGAAGTTTCTTTCAAACTTTGGTCATGTGCCCATCTTTTCAGCTATCTGCCACATACTCTGGATCATTCTAAGATTCCAGACTGATTAGTCTTTGCTGTTTCTGCCACTGAATCTTTTCAATACCTTCTTTCCTTACACTCTGTAAGGCTGTGACATGCCTCAATGATAAGTTAATCTTCCAAGAGCCACCACTGGCTGGGAGCAGAGTCAAGCTGGACCTTGTCTTGACTTCATTCCGGGAATGGTCATAAACAGCAGCCTTGTTCATAATTGACTCTCCTCCAGGTAGGCCTTTTCGAGCTTGTCAGCCTCAGGCTTCATTTCACACTCATTCAAGTGATAAACATTGAAGTTTGCATTTTTTTCCTGGAGAATTTTACAGAACGTTTTTGCCTGGCACTTGTTGGTCATAATAACAGTGATCTCACAGAGACAAACTTGGCAACAGTTCTGCCTTATTTTGCCAATGTGTTGTGTGCATGGGCACCTATGCGACAGAGTTACAAGTAAGCATTATCCCCATTACTCATTAGGACGTCCCAGTTTGACCTGGCTGTGGTTGCTCCATGCAGAAATGAAAGAGAGCACAGACCATTATTAATTATGGCAAATTAATGGTGTTTCCCTCCACCCACCCGCCCCTGGAGTCTCCTGGCCATTTTCTCTTAGAACAGCCAATCCTTTGCTGCTTTTAATGGGGTGTTTCCACTGTTGTTAATAACTGCAAGCCATGCAAATGAAGATCTTTTACTGGCCTTCGTATTCTGCCCTAGCTTTGCAAAGCCAGAAAGGTGGAAGAGCAGAATAGGGGACCCGTTTTCTGTGACTAGCAAATGCAGTTTATGGAAGCGGGAGGCATGAGAAATAAAAGGCAGAAGGAAGTAACTAGGTTTTGAAATCAGGAAAGCAAAAGGTTTCACAAGGGTGCCATTTTATTAGTAATATGTCCTCAGGCAAAGGAGGTGCTTGGGCGGTTTCCTTGCTGCCTTGTTTCTTCTTTATCTAAACTCAAGGGTGGATGGATCTGTCGATTCTGATCTCTCTCGTTTTCTCATTCTCCCAGTCTTAATTTCTGCAATGTGGAATTTAAAAGGGATTTCAAGAAATCCTCGTGAAAATGCACCAGCAATTTGGTTTCTCTTAATATGCACCTTTCTGTGTGCAATTTTGCCTAGTATGGTTTTATGCAAGCAATTTCCTGTAACAGAATGCATTCCCCCCCCCACTACTATATGCATTTGTAGGCATGCTTTCTCCAGTGTAGTCATTCTTCTGCACATGTTTTAGTTGGAGAATTGCTTTGCAAAATTCAGAGAAGTGCGAAATTTGAAGGATAGGTGCATTTCTGTTCACAAATCGGTTTGGGAAGTTCAAATGAGGGAGCTTCACATTGAAATGTGGACCAAACTGAACTGATCTCCGACCCCACTACTAGCCAATTCACAATATTGTCTGTTAATTTGTTTCGGTGATATAAAGACAACAGTATCATAAATGCATAGAAAACAAGCAACCAGGATGTTGAGGCATCATTAGCAGTGAGAGAACTTTCCACTGGACACAAACTCTAAGGCCATTGGGAAGACCTTTTCCAGAGAAACAGGTCTCTCCAGAATGACACTTGATTATATGGAGGTCTGTGCACATGTGTTTTCCTGTTTGAATACAACAAAAAAAGGAAACCACGTCTGTATCAAATTATCTTGTGATGTTGAGCCTGGAAGGTTGCAGTGGCTCATTTGTGCTGGTTGCACTATTTGCTATAGCTTGTCGAACCAGCACTGTATGGTGTGGCTTGCTCTCGATCTTCAGCATCTGGCTACCTCCATATGGACTGCTGCCAGCATTAGGTTCCCCCTCAAATACCATCACATTTATATTCAGCCTTTTCTCCAAGGTGGCATACAAGGTCTCCCAGATTATTTTTTAAAACCCAAGTTTTTCAGGGGCTTGTTGGGACAATTGATTCTGCTTGACTTACCTCCAAAGCAGCAGCAAAGAGATGCTTTGCTAGTATTGCAGGAGAGTATTCCAGTAACTGGATGTGAATGTTTTCGTTCAAAATTACAGCTGCTGAAGCGCTCTGTGGTTTTCTCATTACATGGAACTAAGTACATATCCTGTTTCTAGGATCTCTCTCTCTCTCTCTCTCTCTCTCTCTCTCTCTCTCTCTCTCACACACACACACACACACACACTGCTTCAACTGCCTCTTATTTTTCTTATGAATATTTCTGCCTCACTATTTGCTTTGGGCTAGGAAATTTTTATTTTCCTGTGAACATAAACAGTGAACTGTACAAACTCTGCTCCTTGGAAAAGTGGGCCGCTGTTTGTTTAGAGGACATCTGGGATCCCAAATGTAGAACATATTTTGTGCAGCTACAATCTGCTCTTCAGGAGGACCAGCCAGGAGCAACCAGCTACTGGCTGAAACAGTCCATAGAAACTCGCACAACATATACAGTATCTGAGGTAATGCAGTTGTTCTGAATGTCTCTACTGTTGTATGCAGTTTAGCTGCAAGGCAAACATTTAGCCCAGGAGGGAGCCAAGAGGGTGCCTCCAGATGTTGTTGGACTCCAACTCCCACCAGCTCCAGCTAACATGGCCAGTGCTGAGGGATGATGGGGATTGTAGTCCACTAACATTTAAAGGGGACCCAATTGGATACCACTGGTTTAATCTATTTAGTTCTTCATACAGTTGTGAGCAGCGGCTTTTTCATAGACTAACCATGAGCCTGGATGTTCTTCATGCACACAGAAGGCTATGGCCATCTTTCAATGAACAGTAAATTTGTCTTTATTTGTACTTTTTCCTTGGACCTCTATGCATCAACAGATAGTGGAGCCAATTTTCCTATAGCAGCATCACTGCCATTTATCTGGAGGCTGTAAGGGGGGAGTCGTCTGGCTCTGAGGTTGGGTCTGCGGGGGCACACCAGCAGCATCCACAGCGCTGCCAGTTTGCCCTCCCAGCCGCAGCCTCACCACCACCTAGCCCCACCCCATCCAGGTAAATGGCTCCTGAATTATGCCTACACCACTGTGGTTGTGTGTCCTAAGTGCTGGCCATCCTAGCCCTCTGTCTATTGCTTCGTTTGAGGTTGGGAGCTTTTCCTGTACTCAGAAGGACTTATATTTAAATGCTTTCCAGGAATATAGTTGTTTTAGGTTTAAGGTTATTATCTTCACTGCTCAGTTCTTATATCTACCTGGATATTTAGGTCTGCCCCCCTCCCCACATTGCTTCAGTCTGCAAGTTATTACAAAGGCATTATTTCCTTCATTTTGCTTCTGCGGGTCATGCATTTCTGTGGGGATACCTGCTGTCACTAGGACTGTGCTGAACTGCTTCCCTGCCTTCTTGAAAATGCCCGCTGCTTGCAAAACAAGCACTCTTTCTTCCTGCCTCTTTGTAGTAGCTGCGTATGGAACATTTCAATGGGCTGCGATTGCCTGTGCTTCCTTTTGAATGCAATAAGGTGACTGAGGGATTCTTTCCCTTTAAAACAGGTTTATAATGCTCCGTTTGAACTTGCAGTGGCATGAGGCTTTTAATTTTTTTTTTTTTTTTAAAAACCCAGTATTCTTTGATTCCAAGCTTTGGTTTGTGATTTGATTACTCATTTCCCCTGGTGCAAAAGAAAGTTTCCCTATGGCACTGTGATTCTGAGCTAAAGGCATGTGTATGTCCCCGCTTCACATGCAAACACAGGTATACCAGCATGTGTAGACGTAAGCACATGATGACAACAGGTGAGGCATCGCACTGCATGACCGTCTTAGCAAACCACCCAGTGTAGGCAAGATGACTAGCACCCAGGTTGTTGCTGACTGCCCAATTCTCTGCTCAAAAGATGATCCTGTAGGAGGAGTGGCTGGGGTGGGGGAGAAAAGCCTGTTGTGTTTGCTGTGGCCATAGCGTCCCCTTGATTCTACCTGGTCATCGTCCGCACCCTCTTTGCTACCTCCAGTTTTAAGAAATTGCCATGGCCCTAGAGCACAACTGACCTACTGTCATCATTTCAGATGTGCTCATACAGTGGTACCTCAGGTTTCAGATGCTTCATGTTACAGACGCTTCAGGTTACAGACTCCGCTAACCCAGAAATAGTACCTCGGGTTAAGAAATTTGCTTCAGGATGAGAACAGAAATCATGCAACGGAGGTGCGGCGGCAGCGGGAGGCCCCATTAGCTAAAGTGGTACCTCAGGTTAAGAACAGTTTCAGGTTAAGAACGGACCTCCAGAACGAATTAAGTTCTTAACCTGAGGTACCACTGTACTTGCTGCAATGGCTGCCACAGCTACCCACCCCCATCTTCCAAAAGGAGTGATCTGCAGAATCATCCTGGGCCAGCCCTGATCCCATCCACCTTCCCCCTAAAGATCTGCATAAACTGGAACTGTGTCAGAGACAGCTTGTTCCCATGAATAAACAGTGGGCACTGCAGATGGTGCTGGATGGATAGGGAGTCCCACAAGGCTGCCAGCAGGTATAGCTGCCAGCAGGTATAGCTGCCAGCCGAGTCACCTCCACCTCCCTTTCCCCATTGGTCCATGAAGCGTACCAAAACTAACAGTTCCCTTAGTTTGATACCACAGCCACTGAGCGTTCACTGTCTCAGACTGAACTACAGTGCTGTATGGTCTAGGAGTTGACTCCTCTGTAAGGGTCGCTAAATGTACAGTTTGTTGCTAAGTGCCTTGGGCATATGCATCATTTCTCTGTTGTCTCTGCAGCTTGCCAGTTTGCTTGCTTAAACTGAGGCTCAGGCTATGAGCTGCACTCAACAGAATGAATGCTTCCCCTTATTTTGCCCCCTGTGATGGAAAGCAGCTGCAGAAAGGTTGGGGTGGGGGATATAGCCACTGAAGAGTTAAGCACCCCTCTCCCAGTGTATTGTTAGGATCTACATTGCAAATTTCAGTGATTGCTTTGGAGTGTGTGTGTATGAATGTGAAACAGATGCAGGACTCAACGTCACATGTATTTTGCCTTGGCATAATTCAAAGTCACTGCTTGTTTTAGGGTAAACTAATTGATGAACCATTTTAGGGCTTTTTGAAAACCATATTTCACTCCTGTGTCTGGGGTTTGTGTCAAATACACCATAGCCTTCTTCTCCTTCTTAACATAAAAACAAAGTTCTGATGCTACCAGTAACAGAATGGCCAGAAATATGTTACTCAGTTTGAGTCCTTCCCCTCCTCCTTCCTTTTGCTGACTGAACCATCTGAAGGTACTTCGATCTCTGGCAACAAGGGGCAGTTATTTTAACTCCATTTTGCTGGAGGGTAAAAGGTTTAGCACTCCTGATCTACAGCTTGTATTTCTTGACTTCTGGTATATGAACCAAAGCAGTCCTTTTACTTTTATAGGCTTGTTTGTTTGCTTTTCTTGTCTGTCCCTGGGTGTCTGTTTTTCATCACAGTGACAGATAGGCTGTTTCTCATGAATACATACGAAGACACCTTTCATTACTTCACATTGCACAGTTATGTATCCCAGCATGCAGCTCTCTGTCCCCTCCCCACTTCTCCTAGTCCTGACTCCTTGCATGTGAAAGCTGCAGACTGTCATCTTCCTATACCACTTACCCAGGAATAAATCCCTGTGCATTCAATGGGTGTTCACTTCTGAGCAGACAAGTAAATGACAGCACAATCCTATACATAAGTCACAAGTTTCTCAAAGTCTTGGAACTATCGAACAGAATGGTGGCATGTACAGATTGCAACAAATAAAGAATACGATGGTGATGGTGATGGTGATATATCTCTTCCTAGGACACTGTAATAATCAAATAGTTTGGTGTGAATCAAATAGGAGGGATAGGCAAATCTGTCAGTTTTCATTTCTCTCCCTTTTCACTTCTCCACATTTCTGCATTAGTTTGTGATACACACACACACATTCCTCTTGAAAATCACTAGCATTTTTTTTAAAAAAATAAACTTTTATTTTGCTTTAAACAAGTACATATAAATATAGACAACCAAAATTACAAAGGGAAGTTCCTTAATAGTAATAGTGAATTACTATTAATTCACTAGCATTTAAGTGTCAATTTCGCCTAATATACACGTTTGCAAAGCAAATTCATCCAAGTGCAAATTTTGATGGATGGCTGTGTTTCAATTCATGTATTGTTTCAGAAAATGCAGATTGGGTAAATTTGCCTTTAAATGGGAACTGAATAGAATCCCCCCCCCCATCCCTACTGGTCACAAAGTGATTATGTACCTATGTGCAAGCATACCAGTGTGCAAAGGCTCTGAATATTCTGTATCCTTCCTGTTAGCTGGGTGTAGAGTATATATTAAGAGCCTATGCACATTGTTTGATACTTGCATAGCCCCATGAATAAGTTCCAGTTAGCCCAAGGAAGCCAAAGTGGAACCAACAGTCATGATACTATTCCACATTTGTACCCACTTGGATTGTCTGCACAGTTCTTTATGGAGCTGCTTTCTCATATTTCAGAACATTAATGCCTCAAAGCTGTGTTGCGCTTTGCTATTTTAATCAACAAAGAAGGTTGTTTTCTAAACTTTTTCTTCCTCTCCCTGCTTTTTTTCTGAAGGAGTGGTGGTGAGTGTAAAGGCAGACTCTGTGTCTCTGGAAAGCAATTTTTAAGCCAGTTCCTCTATCAGGGTCAGTTATCTGCAGTAATACACAACTGTTCCATTGTTTCCCCAGTTCCCTAGCTGCATCCAGTCCTTTTTGTTGTTGTTGTACATGGTTTTGTCCCTTTAAGACGAATAGCAAGTCACTTTCTTCCACCCAGGCTTCTCCTTGTTCTCTGCAAGTCCATGCTCACCATGGGTGTGGAGCAGACATGTCAGTGTCTGTCAGTATTACAGTCAGTGTTCAGTGGTGAAAAGAAAATTATTCTGACTCTCATAATGAAAAAAGGGCAAATGACCACCTCACTGACAAACAGCAATGTACCTAACATGTTTCTGCGGAAACCACTTGTTGATAAAGAATAAATAGGAGCCATGTTGCTGGTGGCATGGGTGGAGGAGCCAGAGGGAGGGTGGTGCACCAGTAAAGTAATTTAGATCTGCCTTGGGAGGAGATGCCTAAGTGTGCCAAGTTTTACAGATAATTTTTATTGCTACTATTTCCCACATGGCTTTTCCACACTCCACAACAAAGCAACCTTGGCCAAGAGCCAGTGGCTGGCCTAAGGTCACCCAGTGAGCTTCATGGCTGAGTGGGGAATTGAACCCTGTTCCAGCTGCCTACCTTTCACTGTTCAACCTAGACATCTATGAAGTTGATTTTAAATTATGTAGTCGCTACACCTTCCACACAGGCATCAACTTCAGGTGAAGAATGATCTTCTTTCAAATGGAAACACTTCTTGGTGAATTCACGTTCTCAGATTATGGGAAAGCAAATCCTTGATGGATTTATCACCTCCAGATTGAATGTCAGGTAGCTGCCTGAGGCACCAAGAAGTAATCATGTAGGAAAACTGACTATGAGATAATTGATGAAAGTGACTGCAGACATTCAGTTTTGTGTGGCATGGTTGCAGCTATCATGTGAACTTCATTGTTGCCTGTGATTTTGTGCTAGACCATTTGAACTGGTCCTGTCATCCAGAAATCTTCCAGAAGCTATGTCAATACTTAACCAATCTCAATCTCAAAAGCTGTAACTTTTCTTCCCCACCAGCTGCTCATTTGCCTTTTCTCTAGCCCCTTCCATTGGTTGATTGCCAAGAGCTTTCTGTGTTTATGTGACTTCTCCCTTCACACCCATCTTTCCGATAGTTCTTTTAATGAAGCAATGGCATGTTCTTTGTTATGTGAAAGCCTGGCCTCAAGGAAAGCAGTGTTATGTGAGCGAAAGTGGAAATAGGAAAAAAAAATTGGCTAGACTATGCATGAGAAACACAGCATACAAAACCCAAAGGGCTGCACCCTAGCTGCCCAACCCTAGGGGTTTTACATGACAAATGATGAGCAATAGAAATGAGGTGTGGAACAGACTACTTGTGATACTTTAACTATTCCCCCCAAATCCTCTGTTTGATTCACTGTGGATCAGCACATGCCCAAAGAATCAGTAAGCTGTTCAGCACTGCTACTGCAAGTTGTAACAATGGAAAATATCCCTTGCACATTCCTAGGCATTCATTTCTGCCATGTGCCGGTATGCTGTGTATTTGCCTCAGTAATTCAATTTAAATAGTTTAAACCTGCGTAATTCTAATGCATTAGCAAAAGCTGATTCATAAATGCTAACCCACTGCCATGCCTTAAACTCTGCCCTTTCTCACCTGAGAGGTATATTTTTAGAACCTACCCTCTCTTTGTGATTCTAAGTTGTTTTTAATTGTTTTTAATGTATTTTAAATGGTTTCAACCCATCTTGGAACCTTAGGAAGAAGGGTGTATAATAAATTAAAACACCACCCTCATTTAAGCAGTGGTGCTGAGAGTTGTTAAGGGACCCCTATTCCCTTCAGAAAGCTACAGTTCCCAGAGTTTCCTGTGAAGAAGGATTGGTTGTTTGAACGCTCTGGGTATTGTAGTTTTGTGAGCTGAATAACAACTCTCAGCACCCTTAACAAGCCACAGTTCCCAGAAGCCATGACTGATGTGTGATATTGCTTTAAATGCATATGTGGCCATTGTGGCATGCCCCAAGGAACAACAATATTTTATGGAACAGTGTGATCTCTCTTTTTTTTACTGAAAACTCTCAGTGGTGTGTTTTTTCTTGCACTGGAAGCTGAACTGGAAGACAATGCAAAACTGGCTCTTCCACTTTCTGAACTCCTAAACCTTTATCTATAATTACGTTTTGCAATGTTTTAGCTAAGATAAACCAACTCTTCAAAAGCAGGAAAGCTGCATTAGAAAATTAAGAGTCTTATGTCTATATAAGATTTGGGGAAATGGTAGCTTCATAGGAGAGTAGAGCAGTCAAGGGATGAGAACACAGAAGGTGCTAGAATGGGTATGTTCCAAGCAAATACCCAGTTGCCATGGATGCAATGTTGCATTATGATGCCCTGCTGAAGTATTCCAAGTATTCCTTTGCCCCTGGGGAAGGTGTGCAATGCATCATGTGTTTCATACTTTCCATTAAAGTTTTCCTCTTATCCCAGCGCTGCTCTGAGGCTTCGCCTTCTTATATCTCTCACTGGAAACCATTGTGTCATCAGCGAGCCAAGCTGCCTCCCAAGCTCCATTTGTTTTATATCAACAGACTAAAAGATGACCTGGATCAAACTGGTGATTATTAAATAGTCCTGGGATGAATATTTGCCTATTTCAGTTTTATTCTGGAGGGTAAATATTTCTTTTTTAAAACAGCAACAGCAACTAGAACCCTTAATCACGAAGTATTCTGCCCTTTCCCAGTCAGGTACTGTAATGGTTCTAGGGGTTGCTCGTGTGTAAACCGGCGCCACACCTGGCTGGGTTGCCTGAGTGAACCTTTTCTGTCCGGACAGCCACTCACCCGTGGCTGTCTCAATCGCTGGCAGAATCCGTCAGTGGGCGTTTCTTGAACTTCTTCCAGCAAAGAAGCTCTTTGACGCCTAGTCTCCTCCTACTCTCCCTGCACGGAAGCCTTCTGCGCAAGGAGGGTGTAGGCAGCGGAGGACCCTTACTCTACCCGCTGGTCCCCGGCGAGGAGTCATGGGACCGCCTGGCCGATTCCCCCATCTGCCCCCCTTCTCCACTGGTGCTACTCTGATTTCCTTCCCCAGAAGATGGGCTGCCTCTCCCCATCCCGGGATGCTCTCCGTAATCCCTCTGGAGCCCGCTCTCTTCCTCCGGCCCTGATGGCAGTTCCCTGACAGGTACAGTGCCATTTCTGTCTTTCAACATCATTTTTCATTTCCCTCTCAAAGTGATTCCAATAAGGGAATCATGTAATAAACATGACACCATACAACAGACAAAGGATATTCACCCCCTTTTAGAATGAACCCCCACAACACACCAAAACAATCTGGCGATTTTTGAATCTGTAAAAAAAAGGGGCGGAGTTCTGCTATTGGTTCAGCCCTATTATTCCATGTCTCTGCCAAAAAACCAGCGACCTAGAAATAATGTGGTGCAATTATAGCCCCAAAGAAGCCTAAATCTGGGTGTTACACATGCTCCACCCAGGAATTTCAGGTCATTACTTGCCTTGTGTTTATATTTAAGACTCTGAGCAGGCTCTGTTATGTCAGGCTGCTTTCAGTTTGTTATATAACAGGTGCTGCCTGCCACTTGAAAGTCAGCTCAGTAACTTGGCTTACTGGGATGACAGCAGAATGGATGGAGAGGCAAGCTTAGCGTACTGTAGCCAAGTTCCTTGTGAGCATGACCTTCTCATGCAGCCTTGGCAAAACCCTCATGGAGGATCGAAACCCTATTTGTCCCACAATTGACAGAGCTGAAACTATTTTTAAGATTGAACAACACCCTCTCCTTCCCACAAACACTAACAGTGCATTTGAAAAATATTTATTGTAGCTACTTTCTTAATACTTCTGCCAGTCCAGAGGTGGAGAAATGATTTCAGCCTAGGATCGACATTATCTTCTTGACAACCTTCCAGGGACCACATAGTGGACATAGTGAGGTCATAGAAGAGCACTGGATGTAAATTTCTCCTTCGTCCAATAAGCTAGTTTCCTCCACCCAGGCAAGGCAGAGGAATTATTGCAGTTTAAGGACACATTTCAGCCAGGCAAAAACACCCAAGGTTCAAAGTAGGTACAATGGGGGGTATCACTGAGACTGTAGCGAGGGGGTCTGTGACCTGTGACTTCCAGGAGTTAGGAGGAGCCCAATGACCAACCCAAGTTCTGGAAATGATAAGAACAGTTTTGGTTTCTTACTCCCAAAGCCCAGTGGATGCAGATCTTAACAAAACCTTGTGAAATAATCTTAGAACGGAAGGGTCGTAGGTTAATCATGCAGCCTTAACCACATGGGGAAGATTCTAGTGAGAAATTCCAGAAAATTGCCTGTTAAAACCAAGGAAGCCAAATGTCAAGATATAAAGAATTTTATTAGAGAAGGGAAAGAAAAGGGAAGTCAACAACCACACACACACTCATGGGGGGGGGTCAGTTTGGCTTCCAAATAAAATCAATACAGTCCATTTAACTGAACTAGCTACTTGTGAGCTACTTGAGCAGTCGGGTTTCGGAGTTCTTTGCAGAAGAGCGGTTCTGGACTTCTGGTTAGATGTTTCCAGGAGGACCAACTCTCACATATTTTTAGGAATCTGAGACCTGTTTAAGCCAACCCCTTTATGGAGACCGATTGTTCTTTTCTCCATTTGTGTGCTATGCTCCATTTCTAATGCCATGAATAATGGAGGCATTGAGAAATTTATTTAGAAAGTAGTTCCACCTTCTTAATCACGCTATGTGTGTCAGTCAACAGAGCTGGCTAGTTCTAAGTGGATGCAGCATTATAAAAAAAGAGCTTAACTCCAAATGTTTATTCAGAGATGAAGCTCAGATACTCGCTTATTCATACTTGATGTTCAGGATCCAAAATCCCAAACACCCACAAGACAAGATGGCAGCATTGAGCTACGTTGGAATATAGGGGTTCCAGAGAGGCAGGTACAGTCAAACCTTGGTTCCCTATTGGATAGGTTTTGGAATGTTTTGGCTCCCAAATGCCAAAAACCTGGAAGCAAATGCTCCATTTTAAAAACGTTTTTCGGAAGCCAAACATCTGACGCAGCTTCCGCTGGAGTGCAAGAAGCTCTTGCAACCAGTCGGAAGCTGGACCTCGGTTGTAGAACGTTTTGGAAGCCAAACAGGTTTCTGGAATGGATTACATTCGACAACCGAGTTTGTCTGTATTTGGATTTGGGAAGATGATCACATGAGGGTCAAGGACAAAAATAAGTTTCCCTTACTGAATAGTAAGATGGTTTGGCATTTTGATATTGAAGAGGTGATGTAGCCAGGACCTCAAGACACAAATTAGTGGAGAAGGGTGAGTGTATTCAGGAGTATTTCCTGCTATATCTTGGCTGCGGTCCATCCATGCCATTGCTCAGATCATTTTTCTTCTTGTCCTCGTTACACATAAAACTATGAATCTTTTTTTTTTTAATCTGCAAAAAAGGACATTTATGTATTTCTAAACAGATTGTCAAAAGAAGGACTTAAACATATATTTCGGAGAATTTTTTGAGCAAACGGCTGTGTCAGAATATTCAGTAAGTGTGAAAGTGGAAGCAGAATGATCTTCATAGTAGGCTACAAGGTGTGGATCAGGCCAGTCCACATCAGAGTTTTCAAAGATTGGATTCCTCTGATATCCCTAGTAACAGCATCTTCAAAGCCCTTCAAAATGCATTCTTACTCATAAGGCAGCAAGCATCTTTCCCGCCATCAATTTGCAGGAGTCAATCATTTGCTTGACGTCTGGAAAAAAATGTTTCTGGTCTTACTTGTTGACCCTAATGACAGATTTAACTGCAGCTGAAATGTAAACATTATGATAGGGATTCTTTCTGCACCCAAATAGAAGGGAAATATAAATCTGCCTTAAACTGGAGTTTGAGTGCATTCAAATATCAATGCTTAACAAACTGTGTTCCCTCCTCCCACCACCAGTAGGATCTCACCCCTGATGGTATATAGAGGCAGGCAAAAGATCCTTCCAGCCTAGGACTTTCCCTCATCTAAGAAAGCTACTGCAACCACCAGATTTTTCTTTGGTCAGCCAAGATTTGGAAAAAGGGGCAGGGAGAGAGGCTGTTTGCCAGCAAGTAGAAAAAGCAAATTAAATTAGAGGAGCAGGTCAGGGGGGCAGCTACTCCAGCGCAGTCACACAACAGCAGTTGCTCTTTTTTAACTCTGATAAGGAGAACATATTTAGAAACAGGAGGTCACAGGCCATGGTTTGCTTTCTGAATTTGTTGGTGCAGTGGTCATAGAGCATGGGCGTTGAGAAGGCAGATTCGTACACAGAAGGGAAACCCTGTGATCTTAGCAGCAAGCAGAATTGTTTCACAAGTCAGCCGACAGCGGCAGAGACCAATGCTGAAAGCTCAGACTTTTGAATCCTTGAGAAGAGTAGAACTAAACTGAGCATGCAAAGAAATTTGAGGCTCCCCGGGACCTCTGTTGTTGTTTGTTGTTGTTGTTGTTGTTGTTGTTGTTGTTGTTGTTGTTGTTGTTGTTGTTGTCAGATGTAATATTAGCCAAGAGCAACAATTCCACCTAAAGTACTGCTATTCACACTACAACGCACAGTGTGAGCGGGAGAGGCTGGCCTTGTGCATCCCACAGAAAATTTAACTGGAGGAGGTGTGATTGTAAGTAAGATTGTGGTTGTTTGTTTGTTTCTCACCCATAATCAGTGCATGGGTGTGTAAGAGAAGGAATGTTTAGGTGGAACAGACTGCTGCAAAGCCAAATAAATAAGTGCTTAATAATAGCTACCAGTTGGCTTTAACAGTCACTGGAGACTGGGGAGTCGTATTTCATCCTCAGTTAAAAATCATTTATGTATAATTCCTAGTGTATAAAATTCTTCATAATTATGTTGACAACAGGTCCCTGAGGTTGGATTCCTGGCATTCTGCAGCTATGAGTGTAGAGTTCTGAGATATTATTTTGGGAAACAGGTGGCCCTCACCCTGCATTTGCAAATATAATGGGATTAAGGGTATTTAACACCCCCGCCCTCTTATGCCCACTGATTTGTTTGGTTTTTTGACCCCCAAATGTCCAACTTTCTTCTGGGGACCCACATTTCTACTATTTATTTTGGCATTTGCAGGGGCAAATGGGCAGGTATGGTAAGGAGTTAAGCACCCCATCCTGTCAGCTGGTTCTTCCCTCAAGTCCCACATCAGTCTTTAAATACAGTGTGTATAAAAATGATGCAAAAGAATAAGAGGTTGTAACAACAACAACATCATCAACAACAATCAAACTCCTTTAAACTAAAGCTACGGTAAGGTTCCCCTAAGATTAAAATGAACTCTGAACTTAATGCGCACATCGTCTCTTAAAAATAAGAAATGGAATTATGAAAGGACGCTTTTCTTTTTAAAGAACCAAAGGAGGCCATCTTTGTTAGCCCAACACAATAGTTCATGTATTACTATTGTGGCTTGAGATTGGACACAGTGTGCTAGTATGTCATCACAGATACGGGAGTTTAGGTCAGCCTTTGCCAACCCATAATCCTCCAGGTGTTTTGGACGACAGTTCCAATCAGCAGGTGTGTGAGTGTTAGATGAAAACATATGGGGGACACCAGGTTGGTGAAGTCTAGTCTTGTTTAGGTGGTGCCACTCTGTATCTCACCAGGATTATCCGCTCAGCCTATGTTGTTGATCTTGCCTGCTGGTCTTGTGCAAAACGAGCTCTGTAATATGTTCAGTTTTCAAATTATTGCTTATGACTCTACTGAGCATTTATTTCCATCTTATGAAAAAACTCTATTTAGGCTAGAAACAGGCACCCCTTGCTTCTGGGAAGTTCTGGATGTCTGCTATAGCCCAATTTATGCATGTTCACTTTGAAATAAGTTACACTGGGACTTTACATCTAAGGACTTTACATCCTTTACGTTGCGTACGGTAGTTGGGTTCTGAACAATGTAATCCATCGTAGATCTACTGAGCAGTCTGTCCCGCTGCGTCCAATGGGTCCTGCTCCCTAGTGTGTTTAGGGTGGCAACCTTAGCTTTCCGTAAGTGAGTGTGCTCAGTATCCTTGCATGTGGAAGCAGAGCTGAGCCACTGGGAGCAGTGCAGGGCTTTTCATAAACTTAAGAAAACCAGGGAAAAATTGAAATCTCTTGGTCACCTCATAAAGTCAGTGGCAATCCTCTAACAAAATTTGAGAAGGAATCCCACCCCTCTCTCAGGGATTTCTCAAGAAAGGTTCGTTTCGCTCCCCACCCATTTTTTCCAAAATGTTTGGCATAGCTCTGCTTCCTGATGCATCTGTAGGGTATGATTCTGCAAGCACTCCAGTGTACTTCATGCACGTCAAGGAACTTAAGTACATGCACATGACTGCAAGATTGCAGCCACTGAATTTGTGTTTTGCTCCTCTATCCTGCAAATGACTGGCTCGACTTTTCTAGAGTGCCAGTTCCCTGGAAGTGTCGGTTCTAGCATAGGAAATCTCCCTTTGTTCTCCTTGGAGCCTTTTGAGATTCCCTTTCCAACATACTGATAGGAAATTACTTCTTTTGAATCTATTGTGAGAAGGCAAGTCTTGATTAATTCAGAGTCAGTGATTTCCTTTTCCCCAATTGTCCTTAAAATGGCCTTTTATGTGGCATAGATCCCTATTGATAGCCCCCAAGCAAGTTACAAGAAGGATTTATATGTGTACGTTCTACGCACATCCTGTTTGCAGAGATGCTGGAGAGAGTTTTCAGGTCTGCAAACAGTTCTTCGTAACGTTTGCAAACACAAGCAACAGTGACAGTAGATGTGAGAGACTGCATCTCACTGTACTCATTCAGGCTAAACAGTGATGTTTCTGAGTTTGATTCCATTGAAGAGAGATGACAAGAGATGTGAAGGGTTCATTAAGCTGGCCTCTCCAGAGACCTACCCTTGTGGATGAGTGCTACCCCTCAAGACATGCCCCCCACCTCGCAGAGCTTTGTTCCTGTCTTCCTTTGCATATGGGAACCTGCAAATGATAAGGAAGATCTGCCCTTTAAGGGATTAGGGGTTTAGTACAAATGTGTGATGTTACATTATGGTTTGTTTATATTCCACTTCCTGATCAAAGGCCCCCCCCCTGAGGTATACAGCATATTAACACAAATATATATATATATATATATATATATATATATATACAAATGGATCAAAACAACAAAAAATGCCACAATCACAAAATGCCAATCAATCACACTTGATATGTGTTTTGAACTCGGCCTAGTATACCAGAAAGAGTGTCCCCACCCCCATCATTCAGCCCGGACACTGAGATCCAGCTCCAAGGGTCTTCTGGCGGTTCCCTCCCTGCGAGAAGTCAGGTTGCAGGGAACCAGGCAGAGGGCCTTCTCAGTAGTGGTGCCCACCCTGTGGAATGCCCTCCCATCAGATGTCAAGGAAATAAATAACTAACTTTTAGAAGACATCTGAAGGCAGCCCTGTTTAGGGAGGTTTTTAATGTTTGATGTTTTATTGTGCTTTTAATTCTGTTGAGCGGCTGGGGAAACCCAACCAGATGGGTGGGGTATAAATAAATTATTATTATTATTATTATTATTATTATTATTATTATTATTAACCCTGTGGCAAACAGGAAGGGGGGATCAAACAAACCACCGCTATCTTTCACCTAGGATGCACAAACTCCTATCTTTCCCTCATAGCCATGGTTTCATCTCTCACCCAGGGGGAATGGGGAAGGGGAGCAAGGGAGACCACAAACACTGGCTTTCTTTTGGGACCACTGATGTAACATTCAAATACAACATTGTAACAAGGGTGTTACTAAAGAATGATGCTTTCCTCCCACAATTTTCCTGCAGTCCAGATCCTGGGGATCTGTTTGTAAAAGGGAAGGAAGCAATAATATACTAATAGAGATTAGCATGAGCGAGACTTTAGAACCTCTTTTGTGGTGGAATGGTTGTTCAGCTCGGCAATGTTTAACTTATGTATCCTTTCATCGGCAAGAAAAGAAGATTTCTGGGATGCAAATTGTATAAAACCACCAACTGTGGCTCTGCGGAGAGCAAGCTGACT
Organism: Podarcis erhardii; assembly: GCF_964252035.2. Taxonomy (NCBI): domain Eukaryota; kingdom Metazoa; phylum Chordata; class Lepidosauria; order Squamata; family Lacertidae; genus Podarcis; species Podarcis erhardii. The sequence continues at coordinate 51,913,543 of NC_138498.1, read as the reverse complement.
GGATGAAGAGAGGGCAAATGTGTCTGGTTTCATTGCTTTCAAGAAGTGGCAGGACGGGGGAATGTGAGCTTTGTTAGCTGAGTGTTTTTATCCCATGACACAATATAAAATAATCCCCACCAAATCCCAGGTCACTGTAATCTTATGTGTCCCTTTCTTCCAGATGTCTCTATTCCATTAGCATAACACTGTTCTTTTTTTTAAAAAGCGCTTCAAACAGTTAGATTTAGGGCTCAAATGTTTTCCCAGCAGGAGTCCACATCACCCATGCAGCTGCCATTTTCCAAACAGCAATCCCTCTGGACTTGATCTTGGATGGATCGTGCAAGGGTACCCATTTCAGGCTGCAATCCTATATGCACTCACCTGGAAGTAAGCACCACAACCTACGAGTAGACATATGTAGGATTGTGCTGTTGAGCAGTGAAAGCTCCAGCTAGATCAGTGTTTCCGAAACTTGGGTCTCCAGCTGTTTTTGGACAACAACTCCCATCATCCCTAGCTAGCAAGTCCAGTGGTCAGGGATGATGGGAACTGTAGTCCAAAAACAGCTGGAAACCCAAGTTTCAGAAACACTGAGCTAGATCAATTGCAGGTGGGGTCTCCAACAAAATGCTTCCAATAACTCCAGAGTTGATCTATAGTGAATGCTTTAATAATCCCAATATATCTGGTTACCCAAATCCATTCAAATCAATGAGTTGCTAACATTCAGGATGATGGGTAAAGGAAAGGACTCAGCCATTCAAATGTGGGCAAATGGGTTCCAGCTGGCAAATGTTAGATTCATGTGGTTCAAGTTTCCTGCATCCTAGGTTGGCTTTGGCAACAGTATATTATTTGGTGACTGTAAAAGAGAAGTTGTCTTATGTAAATGCACATGCCTGTTCATAGATATCAAGGTTTAGAAAAGGCTTAAGCATTCCGGTTGCTTGTTTTCATGGTGCATCTGCATTTTTGCATGATACGCAAATGATATTTATGCAGAGGAGAGGGACATGCCACATCGCATGTCAAGAGCTCTCCACTATTTATGCTCTGCATGTCATTATATTTTCCATGCAAAACCCCGTTCCTCATTAAAGAGTAACAAGCTTCTCTGGGAAGGTTCTGGACACAAGTCTCTCACTGGCCAGTATCTTGCCCTCTTGGCCAAGATCTGTCATCTATTTATGCTCTGCCTCCTGTGGAATCTTGTTCCTTCTTCAAGAGAAATTAGCTTCTCTGGGGAGGTCCTGGGCACAAGTCTCTCTTTGGGCAGGAACCTCGCCCCTTCTGCCCACTATAATAATGTAGCTTCTTGTTTCACACCTTGTAAATGTCACTTGGGAGAGGGGAGCAGCAGCTGAAATTTGCAATGTACGTGACCAGCCTCCTTTTCAATCTCATCTCAAGATCCCCACATCCCTTGCTTGACTAACCTGCTCAGATTTATCAAGGTGTATATATGGGTGAAATTGCACAAATCCAGTTTTATTATGAGCAGTCAAACTTTGGAGTCTAAAATGCTGAGAGGAAGATGCACCATCATAGAACTGAAAACACTGTAAGGGTTCAAAGATTTCAGGGTTATCTTCTTCCTCCTTAATGCTATTGAGTCAAGCCCTCCTTCCCACTCCCAGGAAAACTGGAACCCAGTACATTTGCCAGGGCAAATGCTTGCTACTCACATGCCTGAGATATTTTTTGAAAACCCAAACTCCAAATCCTTATATTCTTATCTTTAAAAAAACCAACAAGGGGAAAATGTCTATTCATGTGATGTTTATTTTATCTATATGTGTCGGTTGTTTCTATCCCATCTACTAACTGAATTTCTGAAAGCAGCATGCAGTTTATTTCAAGTACAATGAACTAGAAGGGCAATGTCATAGAGCCAAGCTCCTGACTGGGGCATTACTACTGCTTCCTGGACAGGGCAGGGCAGGGCAGGGCTGCCTTAAGAGCCAATCCACAACCCTGACCTGGCTCCTGCCCCGTCCCAGTAAGCAGCAGCAAATGCTGATGTTGCAAAGGGAGCTCAGCACTCTCATCTCATCCCCCTGACTGCTGACCATTGAGATTAGAGTGAGTACAGTAGGCAGTTTCTTCCACTGATAGCTGACATGCAACCGAAAGTGTCACAGACTTCTATCAGCTTACTTTGCTTTACGAAAGCTGAATTTTTGCAACTAATTATACAAATAAGTCCCACCCAGTTATGCCTATTAAATGCAATGGTGGCATCTGTTTGGCACACGGGTTTTGTTTTCCAGTAGTAGTAGACTATAATTCTGTGCCTTACTGTTTCCTGAAGGTTTTATATGTGTTTGTTCAAAGTCAGAGCAGGCCAACCCTGAAACAAAGTGTAATGTGCTGAATCCTGGTGTGTACACATTTTCAGACAGAAGGCATCTGTCAGCTGAGCAGATGAAGGAGGCAGCACTCAGCAAATTCCCTTCTACCTGCTGTCGTCCTCCAAATCAGCTCTGGAGGGGGACCAAAAATCTGCCTCCTATCAGCACAGCAACACCAACTGGATTCCACCCTGTGTGTGTTGCTCTAAATGCTCTTTTGATATTATAATGGCCTTTGTTTATCATGGCAGTGTTGTCACTCAAAATGCAACAATCTGCTTTAATAATACAGTATCCTTGCTGGGACACATATTTGCTTTAAAACGAAGTTCCACTTTAAAAGCACCAGTTTTAAAAGTGTAATTTTGTTGCATGTTCTTTGCCCCCAGGCTCTTCTGAAAATACATTGGTGCATAAAGAGGAGGGTATGCTATGTCTCATGTCATCCCTGTAACAACAGACTTGAGATTCAAAATTGTTGGCAGTAGATTGTCACCCTTTCACAGCTTTAAACACACACAAACCACTTCATTCCTCCCCTTAGTGCCTCCATGTAGAGGATCCATGATTTCCCAAGTGGTAGAAAGAGAGTTAGTAAAATGGGCTATAAGTAGATGGTGCACTGACCTTGTGTGTCGACAGATCTGTCAATCAATACTGAAATTTCATAAAGTAAGCCTCACTGCTGGCTCCATCATGCTGTTTCCATCCTACCTAATAAGCACTGAGCATTGCTTCTCATTTTCAAGCAATGGGCTCTGAGACCCCTCAGGTGAGACCTTCAAGTGGTCATTGGAAAGCCTGTGGCACCCTGCCAAAGAAGGGGAGTGGGTTTCCAAAGCATGCGCCCCCAGCACTCAGCTGTGTGGGCCATCTGTAACATCAGAGCAGATAAGTAAACGACCACCAAAAGGGTCAGGACAGAATTAAATGTTGCACTAAGGCAATATCCACAAAATCATTTCTGCTTGCCAGACAGAACCATTTCCCCAATCCACGCCTTGTTCTGGGGGTTTTTCTGATTTGGGGGAAGGCACAGGAGTTGTGTGGTGAGGGAGAAGAAGGGGGAGAGTCCTGTCATGATAGTGGGACCTGTTGCACTGGAACAGGAGTAGGCAACCTAAGGCCCATGGGCCACAAGCAACACATGGGGGTCGTTTAACCAGCCCACAAGCCACCCCCAAACCAAGCTGCCCGCTCGGCGAGTCTCCGCATGCTGTGGCGTGGGGACTTGCTTCTGTGGCACTGGAAATGGTGTCTGCGCAGACACCAGAAATCATGGGTGCGTGCGCTTACGCATGCGTGCAATCCAGCCCATGGCAGGATCTCCACTGGAGTGAACTGGCCCAGGCCAGGTAAACCTTGCTGACCCCTACACTGGAATCTGCTAGTGCAACAACTTACTTGGATCCAGCTCATAGTTCCCCTGCCAACAATGGTTCATTGTGACATTAAATCAGCCAATAGCATTAAAAATGTGAGCCTATTGAGAGGCAGAGAAGGTGAAAGTGAAAGTAAGATGGGAGAAAGGGATTGGAGGGCCTCATCCATAGCCTCACTTAATGAGGGCATTGTTTGCTAATTGTAACATAGTGGGGTAAGCACTCAAATAGTAGTTTATGGCAATGCAGAGGTAAATTGCCTTGTAATACTCCCGTGATGCTTTCTGCTTATTTGCAGTTGTCAAAATACCCTTTCACTATGCTCTTGGTGGCTTATACCTGCATGCATATGCCTGAGAGATGATGCCTTAGAATTCACTCTCCCTTCTTCTGGAGAAAAGTTCAGAAACTGGGTATGCATCTCGGCAAGTCTATAAATATTTCTAGTAGAGCAACCTGGGGAACTGGAAAAGGAGGGGTCCTGGTACAAGACCATGCAAACAGGTATGCACAAATGGTTATCAAGAGCCTGGAATGCATACCATAGTGCTATCAGAACAGTATTGTGTTGCCAGCATTTCATAAACATGTCATCTGAAAGAAACCAAGGGGTTTGATCACGAGGAAGTAACATTTCCCAGAACGGGTTAGAGGAGCTAGTCAGCCGGTGGGAATCACAGCTCTTTCAGATTCCACAAACAATTGCCTTACATCTGGAGAAACATTTCCATCACATGGAGCCAAGTGTCTACAAAGGTTTCCTCACTAAGAGTCTGAATCCATTTTAATCTGAAGGATTTGAAAGCAATTTATTGCAAGCATTTAAATTGTCATATGCCAGGCAAGGAAGGATACCCTGTTTCATATCCTTTAATCTCTTGTCTCATCCCTCTTCATTACCACTACTCTTTGGATCATGTCCAAAATGATCTGGTCTAGATACTCAAAAAGGAGTATTGATTGTAGCAGTGTGAATTTCTTATTTTAAATTAAGCAAAGCTATTCATTCAAAATGTCCCCCTTCAATGTGCTTCCAAATTTGCCATGCACCAAATAGACACTCAAGGTCTAGTACTTATTATTTTATTTATTACCTATTATACACTGCCTTTCAGAGCTATGCAGCTTACGCCAGGCAGTTGCTATGAAGCAAATTAAATACAAAATTCACCAGGGTATAATAAATCTAAAAAACCAGCAGTAATATAGTAAATAGATGCTGTAGTAAATAAATAAAGCTGTGTACAGGCTCCCATTTATTCTGCATACAGTGCTCTCCCATCGTTGGTTTGGGAAGCAGTGTACACACTTTAGCCAAATCCATATCTATCCTGTTATGTATGAAATACTGTGCTTTGAGAAAAAGTCTTAGCTGTGTTTTTAAGCTGGTAACATGAACACAGCTCAAGTGTTAAGAGTTTAATCAAAGGATGGTAATTATGTAATATTGCATAGGTGATCACACTCCATTCTGAGTGGCACTAGCTAAGGGTTTGTGCTGATACAGTTTGCAAAAAACAGCAGGAGCCCACGGCTGAAATTGCAATTCAGGTGTTTCTCTGGGTTCTGCTCCAGAATGATCATTCCCAGCCAGCTTCAAAAGCATTGTGATGTTTTATTAGCATGGAGGTGGAGGTAAATGCTTGCCTGGAGGTGAGATGGCAAAGGGTTGCAAGCAGTAATCAAAGAGGAGGCTTTTTGCAAGAATATTAAATGTGACAATTGGCACTTAATGACTCGCTGTGTAACCATGGCAGGAGGAGATGAAAGCAATTAGCCTCTCATATATGAGCCACAACAATATTCCGAGCTAATAATCAGCTATTGAAAGTACTGTATTTAATCCCCTGACATTCCTGGTTCAATCAACTGCTTTTCAGCCCCCTCATCCCCTCAGTTTCAGATCTCATTTGAATGGTGGATAGAACAAAGATGGGAGGTGAACTAATATTTTCAAAGAGGCAGGTAAAAAATATGGATGGACAAAGAACATATCTCTACTTCCCTTTCCGGGCAAAGTTAATAAGCAGTTTGGGTGAAAATTATTGTTGTTGTTTTTCCCTCCTGCAGTAGCACAACAAGAGATTTTCATATATGAGAATGGCTGATTAATAATACACTGACATTGACATGCATGTGTGAGTTCTCAAATGATCAAAGGTACGGTGATGTTGTGTTGTAACATTTCCCAACTAGTCACTCAAATTATGATATATATTTTTTGTATCTTGGAAACAATTGATTGTTTTTCTTTTAACCCCTGTCTTTTTAAACCATCTGCTCCTCCACCACCACCACCACCACCACCACCACCACCATATTATGATCTATTAGCTTTATCTAAGAACATAAGAACCACCTTGCAGGATGAGGGCAGTGGTCCATCTAGTCCTGCATCCTGTTCTCACTGTGGCCAGTCAGATACCTACAGGAAGCCCCCAAAGTAAGACCTGAGCACAACAGCACTCTCCCTCCTGTGGTTCCCAGCAACTGATGTTCAGAGACATATTGCCTCCCACAGTGGAGACAGAGCATAACCATTGTGGGTAGTAGGCAATGATGGCACCCTAAAGGCTAACAGCTTTATTGTGGCATAAGCTGTTGAAGCTGGCATTAGTTCACAAGAAACTGTTAGGCTCTGTTCAGTGGTGTTGCTCAGCTGATGCTGGCAAGGCTTCATGTAGTCATTCTACGTGCTCTCCCTCTCTCCAGCTAGGAAGTAGACATCCCCCCCATTTTGTTTCCATTTTTAAGAAAAAGAATGCAAATTCAAGGCAAAGACTGGCCTTTGTGAAACAATCAATCAATGTGAAACAATCACTTTAGGCAGCAAATTCTAGAGGGGCTACCAATCATCTGGTGCTGATTTACAGAGGATGAGGGGCTGTAGAGAAGAGAGGGGCTCCCCAAAAATTGCTTTCATCCTAATTCCACTGATAGAAATCTTACAGGAATCAGCTGAGCAACCCCATTGGATAGAGTCCTAACCATTTGTGTGTGTGGAGCAGAGCCCACTTCAACAGCTTATGCCACAATGAAACTGTTAGCCTTCCAGGTGCCGTAAGACTCCCTTTTTGTTTCTACAAGGTGGGGGGGGGTATATGGGGACTCTGTTTTCCGAGCCCCTGCTGTGTTGCATCTGTTCCACATTCTGAATAAACCGCAGAGTTGTTTATTGTTGATGGGGGAGAGAGAAGATCCCTTAACTCTACATTCTAAGGTACATGTTGTTTTTTTAAATTCCTTCCCCACCCTCTTCAATTTGTCTGCAGGGTTTTTCTATTTCCCTGGCATATTGGCACCACCAAGTGGTGATGTTCTAGTCTGCTATGGAATTAGTGCTAAATGCTTGGAAGAGGATAAAGAAACGACTTCTCAAAATATGAGGAGCGCAAACTGAATGGCGCACAAACTGGTCTTGTTTTCTGCTGCAGAGCCATGGAAGTTACTATAAATAAATAAGAATTTTATGGCAAGCCAACGTCTCCTGCCTCAAACTGAAAAATGGGGACTTCCCTAAACCTTTCTTAACAGACAGTATTGATATACTGCACAAGACAAATGTCATCTGTGTACTGTGAGGTTCAACTTTATTCTAATGATGCTCTGGCCCTTTTCACACCTGCACGTGGATAAGGGCTGGCCATGATCACTATTTCCCTGTATGCAAAAAATACTGCATGAACTCACCCTCTGCCTCATTATAAATGTGGAGGCTTAAACTTTCCCCCTTTCCTCATTGAGCATTATTGACATGAGAATTGCTGAAACTTGAGTCCAAAACAATATTGATCAGGATGTCTTTACTGGGCATTTCCAGCAAGCCACAGAGTGAGTGCAGAGTAGACCACACAGATGGAAACACTGAAGAGATGCAAAGAGATCTTTGTAAGGTTTAATAACAAAACACCTGTAACGTGCATCTTACATAGTTCTTATAATCATCACCCATCCATCCACCAGGGGGGTAAGATACAGAGTAAAGCACATTATATACCATTCACAATTGCTGACACAGCTAATTACAGTGACTTATCTGCACCTGCTACACTGCTACACAGCTGAAAAACTAGGTGAGGAGTTGCACTCTGGCTTTTAAAGTGGTATACACCCTATGGAGAAATAATGAACCCTAACATTTAAGCAAACTATTCAACAGTCTTGGGCCTCTCTGGATCTCCTTTTTTATTATCATTTGTGCTTATGGTGGTATCAGGGCAGTTATACATGACCCTGCTTTCAGTACTGTTTGTGCCTCCAAAGATTTTGAGGCAGGCATGTAGCTTCATTTCCAATTGGTGCATATGCCATACCACCCTGCTAAAATCCTTTAACTTTTTATTTTTTACTGTAGCTACTTTGCTTTAATTTTATTTTTTTGCCTCACTTTTGTTACACCAAGAATGTCCTGCCAGAGGACATTAATAAAACAACATTGGGGGAACATCACAGAACAATGAAGAAATGATTGAGCTTGTATATATAAAAGTGCTTGTATATATGCTTGCATATATGAAAGTGCTTGTATATAAAGTTTTATATGACTTGAGACCCAAGCTGTTGGGTTTCCATATGCTCCAACCCATAGCTTATGGTCTGTGGTAAAGGCCTTTCTAAGAGCACCACTGCTACAAATGGCAAGGAGGGTGGGCTTTCTCTGTGGCAGCATCTTGTCTTTGAAACTCCCGCCCAGAGGAAATTAGGCAGTCCCCATCCCTGACCATATGCAGGAGGAACTTAGACCTTTTTAGTTGTAGCTTGTTAAGGGTACTGGGAACTGTAGCTCTGTGAGGTATAAACTGCAGTTCGCAGGATTCTTTGGGAGAAGTCAAGTGCATATTGGATGTGCTTTGAATTTATAGTATGGCTATTCCCCTGCAACTTCAGCAGGCCCAAAGGCCATCTGGGCACTGTCTTCCCCATTATGGTGAGATTGTTTTTGAATTTCTATTTCAATTATAGTAATTATTTCTAAATTTGCATCTGTACACATATAATATTGGCATATGCAAATCTTCATCTTCTTTTTTTAGTGAGGCATTTCCTCTCCTTTGGGAATGCAGAAGTGGTCACACTACTTTGGATGCAATCCCGCTGGAACGGAGCATGTTCAAGTCCCATTCATGCACTTCAGTGGGAGCATTTGGCCCAAGCTTAATTTTCAGCTTAATTGCATTTTTGGAACAGTGTTGTATGATTAATGAGATCCCATTTTTGTTTGGGAATGGTTTTCCTTAAGTTCCCTGGACAGTTTTGCATGCATATACTTTATTCTAAGTTCTCTTCATTCATTGCCCTATCATCTGTTCACTTAATCACAACTGAATGGGAGAGTTTTTTCCACTGAACTTCTTTTCTTTACATCTTGTATATGCAGCAATAGGATTATAACAGTTTGGTGTCCTCTGCACCATTGGCCAGATTGAACTATGCCATTATGGTAGCCTTTCTCAAGCTTGGGTCCCCAGACATTGTTGCACTACAACTCCCATCATCCTGCTAACTAGGGATAATGGAAGTTGTAGTCAAGCAACAACTGGGGACCCAAGCTTGAGAAAGGCTGTGTTATTGTATACTTGCTTATGTTTGGGTTCAGGGGGCATACAGTAGCTCAGCTCTCAGAAAGTGTCTGTAATCAGGTGGATGTGCCAAAATCTTGACTGAATAGCAGTGTGTATTCCCAACTGCAGCCTGAAACATAACTGAATGGAGAGAGTCAAATAATGAGAGGTATATATATACCCTGAGATATTGAGGAGGGACAGGAAGTAACATTCTTAAATATATTGACAATATATCACAGTCACATAATGTCCAAATTCCAGAGGGGTAGCCACGTTAGTTTGTTGCAGCAAGAACAACAAAAAGTCTTTTGACACCTTAAACGCAAACATTTTTTTAATGGCATAAGCTTCTTTGAACTAGAGTCCACCTCACCAGATGCACAATGTGTAATTCTTGCTGGTCAGTTATATATCTACATAAGGGTGTAAAGAGAAATGTTAAAGTTGGAGTTAAATGACAATGAATTCAAAAAGTTCCATCTGTGACCATGCCGTTAAATATATGCAAACTGATCCTTCACAGCATCAGCAATTGGCAACAGCACGCTCATCTTAGACAATACAACTGGAGTTTAAATTATTAAAAGTGAGTGCAGATACCCTTCACAACAGCAATGGTGGTGATGGGGATAACAGCATCATCTTAGCACTGCTGAGTACATTTAACAGCAGCAGCAGAGCAGAATACCACTGTCTCTATTCAGACCCAAATGAACAGAATTGAACTTTTTGACAATTCAGCAATTTCATGCTGGAGTTTCCATTGGACGTTCCTTTGGTCCTGCTCTAACTACTCAGGGTGATATTTGAGCAATAGAATGTTCGTTAATAATGCAGTTTATGTGAGGGAAGTGGAACATAAGAATGGATAGAGGAAAAGAGACTTGGAGGAGCTATGTACTGTTGCCATAAAGAGCAGAAAAGGCAAGATAGGGGATAGGTGAGCTCTAGGATAGTTCTAGGTAGGGCTGGAGGAGAACTTTGCCTGAAACCCTGGAGAGCCACTGCCAGTAGACCATACTGATCTAGATGAATCAGTAGCGGGCTGAAAAAGGAACCTAAAGGAACGGTGAGTAAAGAAGGCAGGGAGTGGTGGTGGTGGTTTTTTTAATAAGCTGTAGGAAGCAATTGTCCTAAAGGCAGAAAGGATTGCATGCTGTCAGCAGAAGTATACAGGCAAAGAACAGGACCAAGCATCAAGAAGAGCAAAAATGTATTGAGAGATGTACTTATGAGTCAGTCTTTATGGCTGTTCTGAATGGTTTCATGCATGCTCTTGGATGCTGCTCAGTTCTTAAGATTGCCCTCCTTGCTGTTGGGAGGGATCATTTGGCCCTAGAGCGAAGGCAGGTTTGCATTAGGAGCGGTCAGTGGTCAACTATAGGCAAGCTTTGTTTTTGGGTCTGACTCAGTGAATGAATTTGGCCAAGTGTCATTCATGGGTCAGGAAGCATGGCCATGGGAGGTCCTGGAACCTAAATCTCTCACTGGGTTACCCAGAGCAGCAGATAGCTAGAATTCCAGCTCAACATCTGATTTTTTGCTTCATGAGACAGATGTTTAGGGCAAAAGCATCTGTTGTGTTTTCGCTCTCTCACTCTGCATCTCTTCTTCTCATTCCTCGTTCATGCACAACAGTAAAAAGAAAAAGATAAAAAAGAATTAGGTTGTCAAACACTTATTCGTTTCCATCACAATCCGATGAATGGAATTTTTACATCATTTGCTGTAGTTTTACGGGATAATAGTGTTCACTGAGGAGGAGAAGGCGATAGTTTATTTACCCTTTATACAGTGAAGAAAAGGCGAAACCAGAGAAAGAATGTATGGTTGTGAGTGGTTCACCTGCATAGAGAACTAGGCACATCTGCTACAAAATTTGGTTGATTTTCCTACCAGTTTAACACTCATGACTTGCATAAATAATCCTAGGACCTGCAGCTTGCTGAGGCTGCTAATTATGTCATATTTATTGAAGTATTTTCAACGCCACTCTTCAGCCAAAGAAAGCTTCCAGGGTGGTTTGCAGAAGTCAATGGCAGGACAAATCTTAACATCGGATTTATAATCTGAAAGTGGCACAAAGGGGAAAAAGAGAAGAGGAGATAGGAGCAGGGAAAGCCAACTCAAACACTAGTTCTTATTTATAAAGCTTTAACAACAAGCTGGAATGGAAACCGTTCAAAGAGAGCATGAGCCAAATGTGGCTGGTATCTCAGTTGAGCCAATGGAGTGGCCCTGCCTCCCTTCCTCCCCCTTGACTGCAGTCTGATGGAATAGCTGCTGTCAGGTGACTGCTGAGGGAAAAGGAAAGCTGATGATGCCTTCAAAGATCTATAAAGAGAAAATTTATAGCCCCTTACATTTCCCTGGAGGGTGAGAGAATAGCAATTAAACTATTTTAGATGTAGATGGGCCTTAAGCATTTAGTTTTCAGCAAAGTCTTCATGCTTTGGGGAACAGAACAGCCCTTCACAAAATATTAGCGGTCATTCTCTGTGTCATAAAGGGATTGTGATCTTCTGAAAATCTGATTTGAAAGCTCTATGGTTACAAAAATAAAACAAAGCAAGTTAACAATGGATTTTTTTTTTAAGCTTTCATATATTAATGTAAATCCTTTCAAACGAGATAGCTGAAAAATTTAAAAGTAAACTTACCCCAGTATTTGAAGATAAGACAATTCATAACCAGTTTATTGAAAAGATTTGGTACACTGAGAGAAAACACAAGGTTTGAAATATTAATTTCAAAAAGCAAACACTCAAAAGGAATCATAGGAGATATATCTAAAATAACTGCAGAACTGGAATCATCCCAGCCAAGATGTCAATCAAAATGGGATGCAGATATGCCTAGCAATACATCTCAAGAGAAATGGGCCTAGTTCTGGGAGAAACATTTCCAAATTTACACTTTGTAGGAGTTTAAAATCTATAAAATCATGACTCATTGGTATCTGTTTTCAGACAGACTGCATAAAATATATCCAACAATAAATAATCGGTGTTGCAGATGCTCCAAATGTGACTATTTGTCATGTACTTGGAGGAATGTCCGATTATTAAATGATTTTTGGAGTCAGTATTAACAGAAAGTGATATATGACACCAATAAAATTAGCAAAAATGTACAAAACTTGCAATAAATGTTGGAAATGCAATGAGAAAGAAGGTACATTTATGCATATGTGGTGGGATTGTAAGAAAGTAAGGGGGTTCTGGGAGATGATATATAACGAACTAAAGAAAATGCTAAAATATAGCTTTGTTAAGAAACCAGAAACCTTCCTGCTGGGAATAACAAGAACGGACATAAATAGGAAAGACTGTAAACTTTTTCAGTATGCAATAACAGCAGCAAGAACATTGTTGGCCCAAAAATGGAAACAGGAAGAAGTACCGACTTTGGAAGAATGGAGAACAAAATTAACAGATTATGCAGAACTGGATAAATTAACTGGGAAAATTAGATTCCAAAAGGATCATAGGTTTTTTGAGGACTGGAGAAAATTTACAGAGTATTTGAAAACTGTATGTGAGGAATGTACAATGCTAGTGTGCTTTAAAGAAGCTTTGTGAAAATACAAGGAATATTGCTAGAAAGCAAATAAGGACAGAAATATAGTATTTAATGGCAATATTAAAATTAAGGAATGTGAAGATAGGATTTGAACTACAAATGATTGTCAGAGAAGTTGAGGGAGGTCCAATAAGCTAAAATATGTGATGTGTAAATTGGTATGATTGGAGTTTTTCATGAATTTTTTTTTTAATAAAAATTTATATTTTTTAAAAAAAACAACAACAGAAAGCGATAATGTCCTTGGCTAAGTCCACCCCATGAATCGTATTCTAACAATATTTGAATATCTCAACATCATCATTCCAGAGTCAAAAACTGGTAGCCTATTTATAAACTGCAGCAAAAATTTGGGAAATGACCTTTATGACTAAAGTTACAACTCTTAATAAGAGTAAGAGAAGACATACAAATAGAATATAATTCTACCAGAAAATAGAGTTTGTGGCTACTATATGCAAGGTGCAAGAGCAAATAAATTATTATTCCCTGTTAAGGGGCATATAGGCATTAGAGAAAACTTTATACATTTACTACAGATTAAGCATTTTATTGTGTTTTGCAGAAGCTTGAAATGTCTGATATAAGGATTTTTGTACTTATATGCATTATATTTACTAAGTTATCCACCTAACTTATGAATTAAGCTGTCAGCTGTGTATGTAGTATTGTCTTCCTCTTATTCTCCCTTTTGTAATCTACCTTGCAAACTCAGTGATCTGTAACAAATAAACTTTTTTAAAAAAAAGAATAACAAAAAGCTGTTGCACAAAAAGGGGGGGGGGGTTGTGACAAACTGAAAATATATGAGGAAAGTGCCAAAAGTTGAATATTTAAAGAAAAAAACATTCGAGTTGGAGAAATGCCACACATCATTCTGACCTCTTTTGCTTTTAAATGAACATTCTCATTTTCTATGAACACATTATGTCAGGCACGTCAAACAGGTAGATCGTGGTGTACCGGTAGATGACCGGACATCTGTGGTAGATCACTGGTAGATCACTGGCTCACCCCAAAGAAGCTGAACAAGTTTTGTTCCCCTAAAAAAAAGGTCAACATTTTTGCCCTGCACCCCAAAAAACCAGGGCTTTCCTCCTCCCTAAAAAGCCCAATAACTTTGACCTGAACCCCCTAAGAGGGGATAGATCACTGCCAGTCTTTAACTCTGTGCATAGATCGCAGTCTCTTGGGTGTTGGCCACCCCTGCAGTATGTCATTGGCATACACAGAATGTGCCTAATCCACATTTTTTTAAGATCTAAAACAATTTCATTCATATACAGCAACAAGGCACAACAGTTTATCATTTTAGTTATTGGATTATTGCCTTAAACACATGCACACACACAATTCCACTAATGCCCATGTAGAGAAGACTAGTTTCAAATAATTTAGAATACTAAAAGCTTGATCCTTTTCGTTGTTATCATCATTATTGTTTTTTTTAAAAAAACAGTCTTGATTGCTTCACAAGTTTCATGGTGTGGGAAACTTTAATATGATGGAATTCATACAAATAGACATGGCATCAAAGTGTCTGACGTTATGCCTCCTTTGGGAGGAAAGGCAGGTTCAAAATTTAATAAATAAAATGGCACCCTGGGACACAAAGGCATTTAGCTAGGAATGAATGAATCATGTTGCTTCTGCGTCAAAACTCATTGGCACACTGTATTTTTGTTTTTTCCTGAATTTGGATATCTACCTTTTAAATCTGGATTCTGGAGGGTGGGGTAGTCAACTGATCTTCCTCTTCCTTCATTAAGAACAGATTTATTGTACCAACATAGGTTGATGCAGCTATCTGTTTATGCCAGCATGCTGTTGCGCCTTGGTTAAAGCATGTCAGGCCTAACAGAGGGCATTGATGAGAACATTTATAGACACATGAATGACTATGAAGGCCTCCCCAAATATTTTTGAGTGGACCTCAGGATTTACCATCAGAAATATGCGTATTTCCTGAATTTGGTGCATAGTTTGGGAATGGTATTATATTTCCTGCATCTGATGTATATTTTGTGAACTTTATACATTAAATTTATGTATATTTCCTGAATTTGATGATATACTGTGTCAACTATATAAAGGACTGTGTATATGTATGACTTCATTTCCACGGGGGCTAGAGAAACTTATCTTAGGACCCCGCAGGTTGAAAACATGTAATGTAAAACTAAGGAGTACAAAGGCTTAAACCTAGATCTTAAGGGGAACTTGCTTTGCTAACTTCACACAGCAAGCATTCAATTTTTGGCCGCTCCAGCTGTTACCTTATCCCAACCTTTCATGCTATTTGACTACACTAGCATCCATTTATTCCAAGTTCACAAAGGACCTATCTCAAATCTATTACCTATCATTGGAGTGATGCTCCAGCATGGTTGTAAGATCAGTGTTGCTGTTCCAAAATAACATCTGGACGCTATCCTCCTATTCTCTTAGTCTGCAGTGGAGGTTGCAATTGTTACCATTAAGTAGATTAAAATAACCGAATGTGTATTTGTTTTAAAACTTTTCTGAATTGCCCTTTCATTTAAAAATAAATAAATCCAGGGTGGTTTACAATAGTTCATACAACACAATAAAAGAGCAATAATCAATAACGTGGTTAGGGGGAGCAAAGGCAGCGCTAAAAACAGTTGCAACAGAAGTGAAACACCAGAGGTTTTAAAGTATATATATATAAAAAATAAAGTATGAGAAAAGGGGAAAACATAGTACTTAAAAAAGATTATGATATCCGTCAGGTGAGCTTCTCTAAGGTGAGAATTTCAGAAGTTGGGTACCACAGGCAGGAGCACCACAATGCATGTTGTTTGTCATTGCGTTCCTCAGTACTATATATATATATTTATGAATCAAAGGCTGCCATTCTAGGCATGTTTAGCTGGGAGTAGGTCTCACTGACTTACTTTCAATGGCAGCCTGTAGGGTGAGTTGCTAAACAAAACCAGCACCATTCCTATCCATATGTTTACATGCTGCAAATGGCCTCCACTCTCACTCCGCCCCCCCAAGTTAGTATGTTTGGACCCAATGCACATTGGTTTCAGCTTACCTACTTTTGCCATTTAATTGTTCCAATTATCACCCAGTTTGGAGAGCTTCTTCTGGAGCTCTTTGCTTTTATGCTTTTTACCAGCCTAAATAATTTGGCGTCATCAGCCATGGGCACACCAGCTAGAAAATAAGTGAGCAAACCACATGCTCAAGATGCTTTGCAGGGCGTGAATGTACATGGGATATTCCTACACTGAGAGAAGAAAACCTCAATGAGAGACTGTCTTTGAGACCTTTGGAAGAAAGGTTGTATTGGTCTAAGACATGCTTAGACAACACTGGGAAACCTGCAGCCCTCCAGAAATTGTTGGACTCCAACTCCCATCAGCCCCAGCCAGCATGATCAATGGTCAGGGAAGATGGAAGCTGTAGTCTGGCAACATCTAGAGAACCATAGATTCCCCAACTCTGGTCTAACGTATATGGAAATTAGAAGAGAACAATGATTAACTCGTTTCCACCCCTCTCTTCCATAAGTATGAAATGCTTTCACAGATGTGGACCACTGTTACAGTTGTAATAACTGAAAATCAATCCTTAGAAAGATTAATAAAGGAAGGAAGAGTATTGAGAATTTATTAGAACTGAATATGAGACTGGGTCCAATTATTAAGAAGCAAAAAAGAGAGAGAAAGAGATAAAAAGAGAAAGTAATATACTGAGAAATTACAGATAGCAGTTGCATTACGTGACTCAAGATTCCGGCATGCTATTGCTTGAACGTATTAAAGCAGAAACGTGTTTAATTAAAATGCACAAAAAGATACAAGCAGGATGTCAATGTAGTGCTGCAGGGGAATACAAAAAGGTTGTCTTAATTATCTCCGTAAACTTGACAAGCGTATGTCCTAATTTGCATCAATATTGTAGCAACCTTAATATCATAGTGGTGCTTCTCTTCTGGGTGACCTATGGAACCCAGCTGCAGCAGAGAGGTCATGGCCTTGGAACTCCTATACTTTTGAGCTCCTGTCTGCATAATACCAGCCAGTTTGGGGGGCAAATAGTCTAACATTTCTCCAATGAAAATAGGGACACTCTAAGGAAAAGGGATCAAATCTGGGATCAAATCAATCAAAAAATGGGATGGCTTCTGTAAATCTGAGGCTGTCCCTGGAAAATAGGGACACTTGGAGGTTTTGTTGTCCTGCTATTCAATACAATTTTACCAAACATCATAGCTAAAGCAGGAACAGCAAACCTACAGTATATGGTGCAAAATATCCCATTCCCTCTTGCACAGAGCATTCATTGATGATATAGAAGTGCTTTGAATCCCAAGATATTGCCATTAGGTAAGCCATTAGGTCTGTTCACAATTTTTAAATTTAACCTGCTATCGATACTCCTGTGCTATATCATTCTCCTACCATTGATTATCCAACCCAGTTGTTTTTCCTCTCTCAGAAAGTTCCTTCATAATCTCAGTCAGTGTCTTTTTGTGCAGGAGCAGCCCCATAACGCAGCTAGGGCTGATGACAGTTGCGGTTCAAAGCATCCAGAGAGGACCAAGCTGGGAAATGCTGAGTTGAGGCAATGCATTAGATATGGCAGACCAAACAAACCCTGTATGTGAGGTCTTGCTTTTGTTGAATTTGGATTCTCATTTTGTTGAATGTTGGTTTCTCATTACAGACCCACTTTGGGGTTTGAAAGAAGTTGTTATGTGATGCCACCAAAATCAGTGTCGTGAATGTGGGCAGAAGTACAAATGTTAACTGTGACACATCACCCTTTGGGTGCTTCCATACTCCAAGCTGACCAGATTGTGTTTCTCTTTCCTCTGCAGAGATCCCTGGGTGCCCTGGAATGGTTGAAAGTTGAGCGGGTTAAGCTTTCGCCCTCCTAACGATTTGCAACTCTCAGAAGCTCATGAAGAGACAAGTCTAAGCTCTGCTTTACTTTTGTTGGCACAGAGGAACTTCACATTCCCTTGCACAGGGATGAAAGGAAGGACAGCTAGCAAACCAAGTTTCCAAGCTGTGAAGCATAAGAAAACTGCAGTGAATGAACCATTTCGGGGATTCAGCTGTGAGAAGCCAAATCAGTTCTGTGTAACTACTGCTTGAGATAGGATTGGTGGAGCCTTCGCAGTGCAATAATGAAAGGCTTCCCTAGAGCTGAAGAACATGAGTTTCCAGAAGTAGGGGAAGAGTTAATGATTTTATTAACTCACCCACACTGTCTCCGCTGGAAATATCCTCAAGGAGCTGAAAAGCTTTGGGAAGACATTTTCCCATCTTGTTGTTAGTCTACTTGCAGAAGGGACATCAAATATCTGGCTTCCTGGTGAAGCCAGCAGATTGTTGGATTGGGACGGGATCATTATGCAGCCGAAATGTGAAAAGAATTTGGGAAGTAATACACCGAGGAGCACTCTTGTAAAACCAAATTGGTTTGCAGTGCACATTCAAAGCTGGTTTCTGCTCCTGGAAGTATTTCGCCAACTTTTCCCCAAGCCAGCACCTGTCCCCATAGCCAAGTGGTTCCACAAAGACAGAAGTGAATAATCACCTTGTGGTAGGATTTCACAAAAAATGACTCAACGTTTACCAAGGCCCTTATTCAGAGGCAGTTCTCAGTAATATTGACTTCTGTGCAATTTCAAGAGACCCCAAGAGACCAAGATTGAAAGGCAGCTTCTCTCAAAAAATTTTTTTTAAAAAAACTTGTACGCAACCAAACACCCCTCATATACTCTTCTTGAAGCTAAGCTTTCTGCATCAACCTCCTGGTATCATAGGATGCCTGCATTCTTCTTTTGGAATCTTGAGATGTCTGGCCTTGACTACTCAGCTCGTTCCAAGTGCTGATGATGTTTAACCCCTTCTGCCAGGAGACACTTCCAAGGCTTTGTAGGAAGGGGAAAGAAGCCTTGTTGAATACTTGGGAGAGACAGACCACTGCCAGAGAAGCTTATGCGAGGAGTCTGGAGTCGAAGTTGGATGGCCAAGGGTGGTTTTAGAAAAGGGGAGAATCTTTCAAGTTGTGGTTTTATAACAAAACTCAATTCGCTGTATATTACATTAACAACTCTGAGGTGTAAAAAAAAAAAAGGTTTCAAATGTAATCTGTTTCAGCCTGGAAGGCAACAGTCAGCTTAAAAATGCAGAAGGAAAGGTTCTTCATTTTGATGATTATGTTAAGGGCTTTGTCCCGTAAGATTTAAAAGATGCCTGGAGCCAAACTATGAATTATTGAGGCTTCTGTGTGTGTAGTGTCCTGTCCCTTTGACGCAGTGTGCAATATTGCTAAGGATCAAAAGACCTTCTACTGTCTGCAGCAAAAGAGAAGGAGAAACCCATGCTATCAACTGCAAGGGGGAATGAAGCTATCCATCAGCAGAGAAGCTGGTGTTCTTGCCATTGTGCATGACAAGTGATTGTACTGCCATTTGCTCTCATGGACTTTGTGCAAGCATGAGCCTCTTATTCATTGGACCGCTTTGAACCCATTGGATTCCTAAATATCATGTGCGGGGGGGGGGGGAGAAGGGATTTGGGGCTCTGCAGGGCATGTTGCCTGTGAAATTCAGACACACTGGGCTTCCATGTGTGCTGCTCTAAAGTTGTGGTGTCTATTTATTTATTTATTGGGTAAGGTGAGTTCTGGTTTCCTCATCTTCCTTGCTATGAGGGAAGATGGTGCAAAATCTCACAGAGCAATGGGTCACTGGCTGCTCCAAAATAAAAAAACCTGAATCCATTGTGTGATGGTGTCCAATATCTGTCATTTTCTTCTTACTTTGCTGGTCCAGAAGAGACCATGTCAGTATGCTGCTTCCTCCACAGTGCATTCTGTATCCATTTCTGCTTTCTTAGGTACACCATGTGTAGCATAAAAAAACCAAATTTGATTTAATGCTCAGAGGTTCTTTACATGCTCTCTTTGTGTACAATCAGCTGGCCTAGAGCCTCAGTGGATATAAACCAGGCCAGCTTCACTACAGTCTCTCTGTTTATCTATGCATATTTCTCCAGTGGAGCCGCTCAACTGTAGCTTCATTTCATGCAAGCTAGTTGTGCATTTGCTGCGTAAGCAAACATTTTCATTGGCCACACTGGCATTTAACCATTATCTACTACTACTACTACTAATTATTACTATTATTATTATTATTATTATTATTATTATTATTATTATTAATTTATTTATACCCCGCCCATCTGGCTGGGTTTCCCCAGCCACTCTGGGCAGCTCCCAACAGAATATTAAAAACACGATAAAACATCATAGATTAAAAACTGCCCTAAACAGAACCAAACTAGGCAAGACACAGAAGACCAGTGAACAGGATCTCCTGCTTAAATAGATACATAAAAGCAGGCACAGGGCGATCTTAATTGGGACTATGGTGCTGAAGAGACAGGCTAACCTTTTCACCCCGTGCCATTTCCTCCATGTCAACTTCATTTTCAGAAGCTGCCACTACTATATTGGTAACATGTTTCCCCCCACAAGGTAAGTGGGAGCTTCAGGGGTGCATGGGTTCCTGCAAATTATGCAGGGAGGTAACCCTGCAACCAGTAGTGATCTGTGGCTGGCTGTACCTATTTCCTCTGATGCCCCATCTCCTCCAAGTATGCCTGACTGGGCTCTGGCCTTGGCCAAATCAAGTACACAGTCCTAATAAAAACCCTACCAGAATGCATCAGCTCAACACTTTCTGGCCTCTAACAATCTGCCTGTATGATGACCCAGGAATGTTGCCATCCCTATTTAGAGATTATTGATGTGGGTTACCAATAATTCTCTACACTTGGCAACACTTGTTGCCAAAGGCTAAGATGCTGTTGTATCTATCCCTGCCATTCCCTAGTCCTTGGGGTGCCTAATGTAGCCGCACCTATTTTAGAGCTGCATCCCTTCATCAGGAACATTAATGGAGGTGGCATCAAAACAGCTGCTCAGCATGCAAAGACCACCAACAAAAACCCATGGCATGGAAGTTGCATGTGTGGTTATGATGCTCTCCAACATGTGTATAAGAAAGTGTCCAGGAGCAGCTCACATTTGGGCAGTACAACCCCATCGGTCTGCTGTGCTATTCCCCACTAACACCAGCACAATATTGGTGTAGCTTCATCATTTCATCTTACTGATTTCAAACAGCAAAGCAGACAGCCAGATGATACCATTTAAAAGGAGATATAACATAGCAGCAACCTGTTACAGTTTTCATTACAGCTCTATTACCCTCCAGTTTTGGTGGTGTACATCAATAATGCTCTCATGTTAGCCATGCACAGAAGGGACTGATCGATGCAGAGTGACCCCAGGTTGCCACCTTTCTAGGACTCATACAAAAGGGCAACCACAGAGATACTACACCATCCAAGGAAGCATAGACCTCTGTAGCAAAACAGTCGCAGTTGTCCAACAGCTGCTGTCAATAGCCCTGGACTCCAGGGTTCTCTGCGGGAAGATCTTGGACCTCTTTGTAGCATAGACATATCCAGACAACTCACACAACCATGCCAAGCTTACACATGGAAATAACACAGCAAAAGACAGAGTTGGGCCTTCAGATCATGCTTCGCCAACCACATAGGTCCATTGGGAAGGAGCATGCATGGAGAACCCATGAGTGACTCAGGGAAAGGATTCGAGACCCATGAGTATCCATTCAAATGATCCATGCAGTGTAGCCAAGGAGAGTCTCATGCACAGGGAAGAAAGGGAACTAGAACTGGTAGCTCAAGGGGACCAGGATCAGGAGCTACCTGCTAGCTCAGCAGGATTGAAAAGCACTGGTAGGGTTGAGTCTCACACCAGGGAGAAACATTGGATGGACACCGTAGCCCCCAAGGCAAAACTCATCTTTTGATTTCCTGGCCAGAAACAATGTTGTCAGATGCAAAAAAGTTAGACGCAACATGACTAGAAACCCACACTTCCCATGACACACAGAACAGTTTTGTTTGTTTTTTTCTACAAAGCCACAAAAAGAAAGATGCATGATGCAAAACTTTTGTAAAGTTTTGGGCTCAAGCCACAGACCCAAACATATGACATAGGAGGTTTCCTTATACCAAGTCAAACCATCTGTCGATTTGGCTCAGCACTGCAAACACTGGCTGGCAGTGGCTCTCCAGGTTTTCAGACAGGATAAAAAGCACCCCAACATTCTTGGTGGTTGCATGTGTCTGGACATAGATTAATGCAGCATTTGTTTACCATCATACTGACTCCTGCAGACGACTTTGTTTTTTGAGTCTGAAAAGCTTTGAAGATGCTGCTAGGTTTTGGAAAAATTTGACAAAGGAGCAAATGCTTAAGCTTCATTTTCCAAAACAGAAAGTATCTAAGTTCCCCTGATGCTTTGCGCTCTCTCTCTCTCTCTCTCTCTCTCTCTCTCTCTCTCAATATTTTCTTCTGAAGTCCCAAGTCTCTTCTTTCTCCACTCACCCTGGAAACTGACGTAGCCCTTGATCTTACTTAAGCATTTGTCTGCCATAAAGCACCCCAGCTTCATCCTTTCATGGCTAGATGCGCAAACATGAATGATTGGAGTTTAAACAGTCTTGATGGGAGCATGTAAAATTACTTTATGTGGCTTTGGTTAAACAGCCTTGTTAAGCTGACAGCACTTGCAAACAAGGCTGCCCAAGTGGGGCTCTTTTATTAATATATTTAATCTTCTCAAAAGGAAAGAAAAATGCTGCGATTCATGTATGAACTGCACAAAGAAATGTGTTTGCTATCAGTCACCACACTAGCTTCTAGCTTTTTCATTCTTTTTGCCAGTTTCCCAGCTTGCATAGGAATTTTTTCCCCCAGATGTCCATTTTCTGCACACACACACACACACACACACACACACATCCCAACTAGGGATGAAGGAGAAATTGGATTCTGTTTGCACTTAAAGGCAAACCTACCTGATCCTCCCTTTCTGAAACAATACACAAACCAGAACACAGCCATCAATCAAAATCCATGCCTCTCTGACCATTGCAAATGCAGTTCTCCAGCCAAGTGGTGCATGTAAAAATGCACCGACTACGGTAAAGTGTGCATTAAAATGCACATAGAGTAGTAGTGAACATAATGTAAAAAAATGCATTATATCAGGAGAAATTCATAGTAAAGTGCTAATGAATTTTCATAAGGATTTTTTTCTTTAATCACAAATTGATTTGGAGTTGTGAGAACTGAATTTAAGACTGGGAAAATGAGAGATAAAATAAAAATTAACAGCTCCTCCCATTCCTTCCCTCAACTCTTGTTCTAGTTCTAAAAGCATTAGGACAGAGTGGGGGAACCTGTGGCCCTCCTATTGTTGGCAGATTTCAGCTTTCATTAGCCCAGCCTGGAGGGCCAAAGGTCAGGCATGATGGAAGCTGTAGTTCAGCAACATCTGGAGGACCACAATTTCACCACCCCTGTGTTATGAAAACAGCAAAAACATAATTAGTTGATGTTATGAAAGTTCACTGATATATTCAGCACAGCGGGGGAAATGGTCACCTTGAATCTCCAGCTACATCACATCATTTCATTTCTCTTCCTCTGAAATAACCCAAGTTTTACGTTAGTTTATCATTTTGGATTTGAGGCATCCATTTGCCACTTCTCTCAGAGGAGGAAGGTGTGGGAGTGCCTCCTTATTTGCATAGGACAACCATTTAAATGAGTACAAATTTGATTGAACAATTTTTGGATTCAAACTGGTTCCATATGCCCCACTCATCCGGTAACAATGACTAATATAGACAGCCCATTCCACCAAGGAGGAAATATCAGAAAATGTATAAGCCCCAAACTTTACCAAACATAAGAACCTGGAGCAAAATTATTTATGCCACACTTCTAGCAATGCAGACGCAGGGATAATAGGCAAAAGGAGGCAACTGTCTCAAGTGGCAAATGATGGGGGTAAGCAGGATCAGTCCTCCAACTGTTCTTCCTAAGCCTCACAGCCATTCCTATTGGAGAACAGAGCTGTATATGCTACAGGTCCTCTCCCTCCATGCCCCTTCCCCACATAAAAACTAGCCTGTTGCCTCAGATATGGTGGAAGAGGCTATCCTAGCATCAGTGCTGAAGTAAGATTCATCTGCCAATCCAATCAGCTTCTGTGACTGGAATAGGAAATGGACACCATCTTGTCTGCTTTGTGCAGCAAAATGTTTTGCTCCTGCCCTGTAGAGATGATCCAGCAACAACTTGGTGCACTGAAGAACTCTCTTGAGCTCAAGATATCTATATGAGGTGACCCAAGCTGAATATATGTGTGTATGCCCATCAAGGTCCTATGCTGTGCTGTACATTATAGTGCCTTTGGACCTGAATAAGTATAAAGCAGATTCGTACAGTAATTGTTCTGCTAATGGAGTAGAACATCAGAGCAGCGCTCAGAAACTGTTTTCATCAAGACAAATAGAAGAAATATGCAACTGTCATTCTGATCTATATTCTCCACTTTTACTAACTGGTAGAACTCAAAATTGTTGGTTTTGTGGGTTCTTTGATGCTTTTGTCTTATGCTTGGAAAAAAGGCAATAAAGCTTTAATCTCTACAGCAATCAGCAGCTGGAGAGATATAGTGAGTGACAAGCATAGATTGGGCAGTAGCAATACCCAGCTGTGGAGCTTGGCTTGCTGAGCTCCATCCCAGGCTAATTACTCCAATTAATCTTCCTATTTGCAGCTAATGGGGTTATCTAAAAAGGAAAAGTGGGAAATGGAAGGATAAAAAAGACAAGCTGGGAGAGTTAATGGTGTAGTGGATGTTGTGCTTTTATCTGGGAGATCCGGCTTCAGAGAGCCAGTGTGGAGTAGGGATTAGAGTATTTGGACTAAGTCTGGGGGGGACCTGTGTTCAAATCCATACACGGATATGAAGTTCACTGGATGACCTTGGGCTAGTCACCACCTCTTAGCCTAACTTACTTCTAAGGATGGGAAAGAAACTTCACTCAATTCTTACTTAAAGGCAAACTTAAGCAAATTTGCAATTTTCCAAAACAATATACAAACCCAAATGCAGCCGTCCTTTGAAATTTGCACTTCTTTGAATTGTGTAGTGCAATTCTCCAGTCAAGGAATGTGTACAAAATTGTGGATTGTAGGCTTAAGTGCACATAAAAATGCATATGTTAGTGAACAAAGAATACAAAAAAGGCAATACATAAAGGAGAAAATGTTTTGCAAAAATCTGTCTATTAGGCAAAAATTGCATTTGAACATGTGTGTAGTAGGGAAAACACTGACGGATTTTAACAAAGGCATTTTTTTTTTTTAAGGAAGCTGATGTGGAAATGTGGAGAACCAAACTTAAGATTGGAAAAATGAGGACCTAGCCAAAATTGACATATCCACCCATCCATACCTGCTTCACAGATTTGCTGTGATGATAAAAATGAGTGGGAAAGAACAATGTATGCAAGAAAAGACTGTATATAAATGTAGTGAATAAATAAAATAAATAAATTATTGTTTGTCCATGAAACTCACTGGGTGACTTGGGCCACTTACTATATCTCAGATTACCTGCTTTGTTGTTTTAAGGAATATTTCACACCCACCCCATAAAGGCTTCCTTCGGATCCTTGGAGGTAGGACGGGCTACAATCACAACAGTTCTTGGCCAATCCAGGGGATGAAACTCCTGTGCCAGCAGCATTAAGTGCAGGCTGTAGACAATGATGCTGATGACATTTCTGTAATCAATGCTGTGGTGACACCTTCATTCCTGACAAAGGCTGCTATGCCTTTGTTAGCTGCATGATAGTGAGAAATGAAAAGAGGTGTTGCTTTCTCTTCACATTTTCCCATCACAAGAAAAGCAGTACCTGCTGAATACATCTTTGTCATGTCCCTGTTAAATCCTCTGTATCTGTCAGGAATGGAGGCAACAACCATATCACTTCTCCTTTTGCATGGCAGACAATATTGCAACTTTTTTTTTCTCTGTGCCTTTTGCAGTAGTCCCAAACATAGAACTGCTGGTGCTTTCACCATCAACTTGCTTTTTTCCACGTCAGGAAAACTTTCATCTAATAAATTTATATATCAGGCTGCTGGAAGAGATACAGGAGCAGCAGCAGCAGTAGACAGCACCACTAAGGCAGACTAACAAGCCCTTTTATCAATTATCATATTTATTGTCCAGTGGGTTTGTTCAGTAATTTGTCCTGGGATAGTTAGATGATTCATAAATAATCTGGAATCAAGGCAACATGAGTAGAATCCTCTGCACAACCGGGAATCCTGATAAAGCTGGTTCCCCAATCATGCAAGGTCTCTGCAGAAATTCCCTGCAGGGGAAGTCTGAGGACCGAGTAGGCAGGGCTATTTGCACAGGGATGTTCAGGTGAGGAAGCCAAATGTTTGCAGGTCAGATTATGAAATCCTAATCAGGCTGTAAAAAACTCTAAGGCTGCAATCCTATGCACATTTATGTGGGCCTAAATCCAACTAAACTAAAAGGGGTTTACTTCTAAGTAAATATACATTGGTAAAAGGATTTTCCAGGCAAGATGATTGGGCTGCATAATGGCAATATAATGTGCACTGGGATTAAGATTTTTTTAAAAACAACAATAACAACCTAGCAGCTTTACATATATGCTAATGAAGTCTAAAATGGCTGCAAGCTCCCAAGAAAGAAGTCTTTTAGAACACAGTAGGAAGCTTATGGAAAATGTGAGCTCAGCTTGCCATAACAGCGAAAAAGGCAAATTCACTGTCAATGCATATTAGAGAGGGGAATGAAATAAAACAGAAAACACAGTAATGCCATTGTACATATCTGTGGTGTTCCATTTCCAATACTTAGAATTATTGTATGTGGTTCCCGTTACCTGAGTTTCTGGAAGGCATTGTGAAATGGGAGAAGGTACCGAAAAGGGCAACAAGAATGACCTACACACACACACACACACACACACACACACACACACACACACCCTATACACCGTGCTATTTTAGTGTGATCCCCAACTTGTATATACTAATAGTCAACTCAATTGGCCAAGTGCCAGTTCTTACATAGCCAAAACAGCACCATCCATATGCCACAGCGAGGTATCACCCAGCTTGAAGGAACATGGTGGGACCCCAAAGCAGCCCAGTGAAGATGGAACATGCTCTGTGGCCACATAATGATCACTGGCTGCTGGAGGAGGGGGAACAGAAAGACAGGAGCAGGGGGGATGTAATGGAATGGAAGTGTCCTGGAGGAGAGCATGCCGGACTGGAACTTGTGAACAGGAGCACTCCATAACTGCAACATGTGTCTGCACTTCTCAATAGCCATGATCCTGTGAACCACCATGTTCACAGAAGTATGCTAGGTCATATTGAACTAATAGTGTTACCAATATAAATTGCTTTCCATTAACAACTCTCTATAATTTTATTTCTATCCAATGTAATTAGTAAGCCTGATATATGGCCTTTCACAGAGGTGTTCTGCATGGGTTAATGATGCTGCCGTGCAAGCTGGCACCATGTCATCAATCTACATAAAATGATGGAAGGAGACCCTTTGGCATTTTTGAAGCAAGGAATAGGCCATTCTGAGATGCTTGGGTTTTGGAATATATTGCAGCCATCAAGGGATCTGAAGTTCATTCTCTAACCAATTATGACAGGTCTGAACAAAAAGTCATTTCTGCTTAAAGTAGTTCATAGCTTTACTCATGGCAGCTTCTACCTCTTTCAGTGCCAACTCTTTCTCTTCCTTTTAAAGATGGGAAGTAAATATTTTGTTCTTTAAACTACTGTTTGAGGTTTGATTGTTTGTTTTTTACTTTAATCACTCTAAAACAGGTGAGAGACTCAGCAGCTGCACATACTTAAAATTATTATTTTTAAGTATATTAATGCTGATTATGCAGCAGACACATTATTTGATTATCCGTGGAAACTGACCGAAAAAAGCCTTATCTCTTTAAAATAGTAGCATCATGCCAGAGGATGCATTGTTAAGAGCCATTTCCCCTCTTTCATTTATTCCGCAGAGTAACTTTGCTCATTTTCCTACTGGAGAAACGAATAGAATTAAGTTGGCCATGTGCCATCTGCACATCTGACAGTGGCAGGGAAGAGGAGGGAGAAAAGGTGTAGCAAAAGTGGAAATTATACTAATTAAACCCTGGGAAACAAGAGCAAAACATATCAAGGTGTGACAAAAGCAGTTGTGGATGCTGTTGAGCAAACTGTTATATAAGAGCAGGAGAGAGAAACTGGAGAAGCCAGAGAAAGTTAACTACTAGGGGACATTTCTTAACTACTTCACTGCTGGCCTCTGATACAGCTCTGCTCTTCCAGTGAAGGGACATGTAAAATGGACACAGGCCTTGAATAACCTCAGATCCTAGTTCAGCATCAATTTTTGAAGGCAATGGACATCTTAATGTAGGGGAACTAGTTGCACATCACCCAAAATGGACATGATTTGCATAAAATTTGCCTATGCTTATTTTGGTTCACTTGTAGAAATAGTTACTGTCATTCAAATTGTTGTACAATATGTCTTGCCATAGTGGGAGAGATTTGGGGTGCTTCAGATTGCTGTTATTTTCAGTGGGGATTGCCAGCAGATTCAAGCGGCTTAATCACAGTTGATTGGGAGGTTTCACATAACAAACCCAGCTCCTGAAAGTATTGGATGTTTTGTGATGTGGAAAGTAACAGGAAAATTTCCTGGAAACTGTGGGATAACAACCCCTGCTTTGATGCAAAGTCATCTAGCCTCCCTACAAACAAATCGGAGTGACTGCTTATTTAAGAGCAAAAGTTGTCTAATCTCTCTGAAAACAAATCAGGACGAATACTAATTTAGGAGTGCAGGGAACACTAATAATAAGAACAACAACATTAACAATAATAATCTTCACATTTTTCAGTTATATACATTTGCAAAAAATATGTTAACTCAAATGATCTCAAATACAAAAGTCATCTCTCCTAACACTCAAACTAGACATGATGCTGGAAGTCCACTCTTCCCTGCAGTGCCCTAATCCAAATCATTCTTCACATCTTTGTCTGTTCTTTTGGAGAGAAAAAACAAAATAGCAAAGGTTCCCAATTCAGAGCTAGCACACCTTGTCTACTTTGAGTTTTGAAATTGAAATTGAAATACTTTATTGTCACTTGTACAACTTGTATACAGTGAGATTACACGAGCACTCCCCACTCAGCTCTCTTAGTCTTAATTCCCTTTGTTTACTGATGCACACCCATCAAATCCGAAAGTCAGTTGCCCTGTTGTTATCTTTTCATTCAGCAGCCTAACAGCCCACGGATAGAAGCTGTTCTTTACCCTGTTGGTGTGACTAATCATGCTTCTATACCTTCTGCCTGAGGGCAAGAGATCAGGAAAGTGCTGACCAGGGTGTGAATCATCCTTAAGAATTTTCCTCACTCTCCTGAGGCAACATTCTTCCGCTATTTCATCCAGCGGATTCAAAGGACAGCCCATAATATCTTGTGCTGTATTCACCACCCTCTGTAGGCACTTCCTATCAGTTGATGTCAAACCAGCGTACCACACTGTGATGCAGTATGAAAGGACACTTTCTATTGTTGAGCGGTAGAAGGAGATCATCAAATGTTGATTGACATCATTCTTTCGCAATACTCTGAGGAGATGGAGTCTCTTTTGGGCTTTCTTAACCACCTGGGTTGTATTTATTTTTACATTGTTTTGTGCTTAAATCACCCTCATTTATTATTATTTTTAAATTGCCCTCTATGGAGGTCTCAGGGTGTTGCCCAAAGTGCATCACAGAGACGCAAAACAGGTGGCAACCCTATTTCTGCACTTATAAGAGAAGCTTTTGATTTCAATTCTGTTTGGTGGAGCAGAGAGATGTGTTCTGCCTTGGACAACAATCTATGAAGACCCTGATGTTTACCTTTCTTTAATAAAGCTTTTTTTATCAATGTAAGATCAAAGATAAAAAGAAAATAAAACACAATCAATGTTACAAAACATAGGAGCAGTACAGAGGTTGCATGTTCCAAATAAACAGAGAGCAGATAATGTAGAAAAATAAAAGCAGCAAAATACATCATGAAAGCCAAATTTCACAGTGCGAGTTTTGTATATCTTAATTTGACACGTAATAATTGACATCACCCACCCACCCAAGGCATTAAAATGTTCTGGGTCTTTTTTAGCCTTAGAAATGTGTGATTTGTGAGTTATTTCTCTGCAATAGCTGAAGTCCACATATTCTTGTACCACAATGAGGGGTTTGTGTGCTTCAGTGTCTTCCATTTCTGGGACCTAAAAGTTCTACTTTTTATGAGAGATCTGTCTTACAATAGCTCTCTTTACACACATACCCCCCCCCGTGATATTCATACATCCTACAAATACAGCTCATGTTGTTTTAACCTGCCTGTTGACATGCTGAAGAATACTAAACATAACACTCTTGTGATATTTGATAGTATAATATTGCTACATAGTTAATTCTATTTAATTGTCTCACAAATCTTTGCTTGGAAGCATTAGGCAAACTGACAGATCATGAGGCAACAAATGCCACAAAGACTGAAATATCAAGCACACATATTTGGAGCTTTTCTAAATGATAAACACAAACCTCATCTTTCCTGTCAAAGGTTAGAATCCAATTTTGTTTGCTAAAAGCTTTGCTGGTGTTTTGGAGACAGAAAACTAAGGGAAACGGTTTTCCCTTCTGTGTGCAGGGAATATTTTGTATGGTGGAACATTCCATTGTGTGAGTTTTCACCTGCAGTCAGAGAAAGTAGTTTAGCTGAGAAAGAAGCTCATCGTTAAAGATGACCATGTGCCCATGGATCACACTGAACTTGCTCAGAAATAAGCTGACCTCTCCCCCCCCCCAAAGTGAAAAGGAGTTTGGTTCATTTTTCAACCAATCCAACTGTGGATCCAAAAATCCAATTGTGGATTTTTCATGGGGACACTCCCTCAAAGCAGCAAAGACCCTTACCTGCTGATTGCCTAGGGAGTTGTTTTGATTAAGGTTGCCCTGGGAAAGATGCTTTTGGATGCAAAACCTATCTCCCACAGGGAACTCTCTTGTCCTTAAAGGACTAGTTTCTCTCCTTGAGCCAGGTATGTCCAAAGTCCAGCCTGTGGGCCAAATCTGGCCCGCTGGTCGATTTAATCCAGCCGACAGGCAGTTTCTTCCCAGGGTGTGAGCATGGGTGGTGGTTCCACTGGGCGATTATTCGCTGTGGCTTGCTAACCCACCTGCCAGTCAGCTCTCACAGCCACTCACCGTGTGGCTCCTGGAGCCGCCCACTCGTAGGCTCATGCATGCGCCTTGCTCTTTACCCCGGTCATTTGCTATTTCATTTATGCGCCCTGCGCGTGGCTTGAGGACCCATCCACCCGTTGTCTTGCACATGTGCCCTCTCCTCTATCCCGGTTGGTGGCCGGCTTGCACAGGCATCCTGTGTGTGGCTCTAGGTCCCGTCCACCTGTTGGCTCTCGCATGCACCCTCGTCTCCTGGCAGTCTGTTGGCTCGCGCAGGCAGCTGGCGTTCAGCCTTCTCTCCCACCTGCCATTTGGCTTGCACTGCCTCCCAGCAGTCATCTCTCCCTCTGTGCTGCCTGCGATCCAAGCCAAAAGGTATATGAAAAGTATTCTGTGAGTAATCCTAAAAAAAGGTGAACAACTCTGGGGATTTTTTTTTAAAAAAGGTCAACAACTTTGTGGTAGAATCCTAAAAAAAGCTCAACCACTTCAATCCTTTAAAAGGGTCAACAACTTTGGGGTAAAATCCTACAACAACTTTGGTCGGCCCTCACACATGTTCACTTCATCAAATCTGGCCCTCTTTGAAAAAAGTTTGGACACCCCTGCAGTATCAGCATAAGGGCACAATGCCTGCTCTCTTTCCTTTGAGAAAGCAGCATCAGTGTGAGGTCACAATGGGCGTCTCTCTCCTTCAGGCTAGCGACATCAGCATGAGGTCACAATAACAACTCTCTCTCCATCAGGCATCATCATGAGGGCACAATGGCTGGTTTCTCTCCTTCAGGCAAGCAGCATCAGTGTGAAGTCACAATGGACAGTCTCTCTCCCCATCAGGCAGTGAGCAGCAGGGACCTTTCTGCAGCAGGCATCTACGGAGTATGGGCATCATCTGTCCCTCATGGAGCCAAGAAGAATCCTGGTACTTGGATACAGATCCAGTGGGCATGCACAGGAGCACATGGTCACAGTGGCCATCAGGATCTCTCATTGAAATGGGTGGCGTTTGGGGGCAGAGAAACAGCAAGCGAGGAGGGAAGGGTTGGCAGGAAGACATTCCAGCTTTTGTAGGGTTCCTACATATGAGTGCCTGAGGGTGGCCTGATACCAAAAAAGGTAGAGATAAGCAAGGTGGGCACAGAAATATTAGCAGCAGACCAGATATTGGTACAATTTGAGAGAAATAACAAGCAGAGATTTAGCAGGCAGATGCATAGGAGACCCTATCTACAGATACAGCAGTGCTTTGGGTTTCAATGTGTGCCCCTACTGAAGTGGGGTGCAGATTAGGAGAGAAAAAAACTAGGTGGTAGCAGGCAGCCTTTTGGTTTGGCATAGGAGAATTTCAACACGCAAAATGTGCTAGATTTTTTTTTTTTTTTTTGAGTTGGGGGAGAGAAGGAGAGAGAACATGGTGGTTGACAGGCACAGAAACTATAATATACTTCAACACCTGATTTTATCAGAATTTTAATGTATATTTCATATTGTAGGTAAACTTATTAGAGACTTTGATGAACCCTGCAAACAAATACTGTTAATTACAATAGTAAATAATATAATATAGAGGAAGCCAATATTCAGGCAGGAGGCATTGGGAGCAGTGAGTGGGGGGCATTGTGTGACAGGAGCAGCGATACTTGCCCTAGACTTGGCATTATGCAGCTCACCCCATGCCAAATGTCTAGGAACTCCAAGTGAAGGTTAACCTTCAGAATGACCAGCTGCTCCCAAGTGTCATCCATGAAGGGGGTGTGGACTCACAAATATTGCCTGCTACAGAGAACACTAGTTTACTCAGAATCCTGGCTGGTGGGCATGACGGGAGTTCCATCCTGGCAAGGCAAAGCTCCATTTAACCATTCTGGGTTAAATGATGGGAAGAACATAATGTGATCTGCAAGGGGTTCACTGAATCAGCACCTGGCAGTGCTCTATATACTATCTGTTTCCCAGGGGACACAGTTGGCTTCACATACTGTCCCTGCCCCAATGTACTGCACCCATGTTACTTGCACTGAAGTTGCCCAGCAAGGGATAGAGTTGGTCATGTTAGTTCTAGGTATACTGTTCAGCTGACTGCTGTTATGGCTATTTCCCTTGTTTACAGATCACATCAAAAAGGCTTTGTGGACGTTCTGAGTAATACTTCCTCGCCTATTTTAAGCCGGAGCTTGAGGTTTCTAAACTTGCAGGTGCTTTTTGCATTCAAGAGATTTTTCATTTGTTCTGTGTTTACTGGTCTTGTGCCCATGGCCAGATATGAAAAGAAAACACAGAAGATGTTTGTTGAATCAGCAAGTGGTGGCTTTAGAATGCCATTTGTGCAGCTGAGCCCTTTGGCAGCCTGCTCCATTTCTTCTCTGTGCATACATACAGAAGAAGGATCTGTGAAAGTGGAGGGTTATGAACAAAGGCAGAAAAGGGATGCAGAGAAATGGCGAGAAACTAGCTTCTCATACACGCTATACCTTTAAAACACATTCAGAGCACATTACACTCCTCAAAGAATTATGGGTACTGTGGTTCATTAAGGAGTGCTGGGAATTGTAATCTGTGAGGAGTAAACCAAAGCACCCAGGATTTTATGAGGGAAAGAATGTGTTTTGAATGTGCTTTAAATGTATAGTGTGTACTGTTGAGGGGGGAAAACTTTCAGTTTGGAGCC
Source organism: Podarcis erhardii (assembly GCF_964252035.2). NCBI lineage: Eukaryota > Metazoa > Chordata > Lepidosauria > Squamata > Lacertidae > Podarcis > Podarcis erhardii. Next base: position 51,879,736 of record NC_138498.1, on the reverse strand, counting down.
AATAATTTGTTTGCACTCTTCATCAGCCTGGTGCTTTCCAGGTGTATTGAACAACAACTATGCTGGTTTGTGCTGATGGGAGTTGTAGTCCAAGGCTGCTTCCAGGCTGTCACTATTTTATAGGTGGGATTCAGTAACACACCAGCAAATTCAAGTGGATTGGGAACCCTTGCTCAACCTACTTCCCCGCCGCCGCCACCAAAATCATACTTTCTGTGAAATGAAGAGTAGCAAGAGAGCACACTGGGAAATGTGGAATCCCAACTGCTCCATTTGGTATTGTATAACATCCCTGCAAACAAAGTACAATGAATGTTTGACAAACAGCTGAGGTTGTACAATCTACCTGAAAATGTCACGTAAACGAATCAGGATGAATGGTCATCCAGAAGTGACCCAAGACATCCGGATGGCACCAGGTTGGCAAAGACCACTCTGTAGCCTCACTAACTCTTCAAAGAAAAAGAAATGATTTTATAACATAGACTCATGACACAGAAAGCAAAATAAACGGATCTGCTTTATCCCAAAAATTGACAGACAAATCCACTTGTCCCACTTGTCCCTTGCCCTTTTGGTACATATGCAAGAAAGGGTTTCTAACACACATATGTTCTGTCTCAGATTCAGTTCCAGTTCCTGCTTTTTTGTAGGGATGCACTTGAGCAAGATGCTCTCAGTTGACCCCATTGCCTCATCCTCATCACTGTTGCTGCTGCCTTTCTGCTGTCTCTCTGTGGGTCAAGTTCACATCACCTCCCGGAGGAAGAGGACAAGGGGTGAGGAGGTCACTGCTCCTCTTTCTGCTTGTCTAGTTGACAAGGACAGGTGAGTCTGCAGCAGCCACAACAAGAAAGACAAGCATCAAGGGCAGAAGCTTCCAGGAATTGGCAACATGCCCTGCAATGGAGACATTGGACTCAGGAGGTGCCCAACATTACTGACTCTTAACACACAACCCTGCCCAGATCCCACTGCACCATCATTCCTTTTTAGGAGATTCCTTTTTCTTCCAGTTGGAAGCAACAAACATTATAGCAATTAAAGGAGAAAGAGAGAGGGAGAGAATAATCAGTTCCTTCCCATCAGTTCTATTTTAGTTTCTGATTCTCCATGACCTATTTTAACCCAAAGTACAATTCTATTTAATGCTTTTCTAAGGTCCAATCTAGATGTGAGATTTGTCACGTAGTTTGCCGTTCTGTACTGGTTTCCAAAAAACATACTGTCCATCAGTATGCAGATGATACCCAGCTCTACTTCTCCTTCAAATCAGAACAAGTGAAGGCGGTGAAGGTCCTGTGTGAGTGTCTGGAGGTGGCTGGAGGATGGATGGCTGCTAACAGATTGAGGTTGAATCCTGTCAAGACAGAAGTAGTGTTTTGGGGGGACAGGGCGGGCTGGTGTGGGGGACTCCCTGATCCTGAATGGGGTAACTGTGCCCCTGAAGGACCAGGTGCGCAGCCTGGGAGTCATTTTGGACTCACAGCTGTCCATGGAGGTGTGGCGTTTGCCTGTTCTTTTGAAAATGTCTGTACAGGGGGAGAGAAAGAGTTAATAGGTAGACCAATAGAAAAGCCAGAGGTGGAGCCTACCTGTTTATAAAAGGGCTTAGCCCAAGGTTTGTTTAGTTAGTTAGTTAGTTAGTTAGTTAGTTAGTTAGTTAGTTGGTTAGTTGGTTGGTTGGTTGGTTAGTTGGTTAGTTGCTTGGTTGGAAAGAAGCAGTTGGGAAAAGCTGTTGGGAAAGCAGTTGGCAGACAGATGGAAACAGAGAGACAGTGCAGTTGGCTCTTGTGTGAGGGGAGGTAGAAGAGTTAGAGACAGAATAAAATAAGACTAAGAGGGTAAAGGGTAATAGCATTTCAAATGCATTTAATGTTTATTTGTGTTTGCAATAAACTACAATCTTCATTGTTAACTTAAGAACCTGACTGAGACTAAGTGATTTACCACAGGGGAAGTGGTTGATGGCAGCGGATTAGGGGTGTACGGGTCAATAGTCCATGAAACGATCGAGGGCTCCATACGAACGCCACAGGAGGCGCATGTCAATTCTGTGCTCAGGGCAGCTAACTACCAGATCATACAAATTTTATTTTTAATATTTAAATCTATTCAGAACTCAGAATCTGCCTTTCCTTCAGTGGTGTAACTAGGTAACTTTAGACTCTAAACTTAATGGTAGTACCTGGTACAGACCAGCAGCTCTTTGGATGGGTACACATACTGTTTCACTTACTTCAAAATTTGGCAATCCATCCCTGCTGCATTTAGTGGTGGTCCAACTCATTCTGCTAAGTGGGGCCCTGAACATACTGCATCCATTCCTATGCACGTATTCAGAAAACCCAGTCCTTTCAGTTTCAGTTTCATTGTTTCCTCTTAATGTGGGGGTGAGGGATGACACACTGCAGAAATCCCAGCACAACCCAGGGGCAGTGGACACATTGTCCACCCTTCTCCGAAATCTTTGTCAGCAGTGCTGCACTGCAATGAAATAATTCCAGCATGGGGGGGGGTGCCTCCTTTTTGCACCCTGCCCGCCTGCAGCCCATCAAACTGATAGGTGCTTGGCTAGTTCAATATAAATAAAATGGTGGTATGTTCTGGTATAATCTTTATAAACACAGATAAGTCAATTTTGCATAAAGGAGAACTTTCTTTATTCAGTTCACAACAATGCTATGAGAATAAGTGCTGCACAGAGCAATCAAGATTTATTGTGATTTGGTTGCTGTTGTTTTTTAACAAGACCCAATATACTCCAATATCATAATCTTCAGGAGCACTTGGAGTTTTACCAGCTTTAAGTTGCATTTCAGTGTGAATGATGATGGGTCAATAATTGTCATCAATTGATTGCCTGCCATGGGAAGGTGCACTCTCAACTGATATACTTTGTTTTTCCTTGTGATGTATCATGTATTATTGCAGCCATAGTTCAAAGTAGACTGTGGTATCGGATTGAAAATGAGGTCATTTCTGTCTGGATATGTATCTTCTTATGGTGAAGAGTTTACTCAAGCAAAATTTGTTCCCTAATCCCTATATATATTGCTTTCATGTTGTCTCCCTAAGGCTAATAATTGTCCTTGTTGTGGGGAAAAGAATTGTGTTTGCATCTCATGGTCTCTCTTTGTGAAGGTTTGTAGTCATAAACTGGTTACCATGGCAATTAAATGTGAGAAGCAATAACTTCCTTCTGCATTGTGAGGCAACTATTGTAAAAGGAAAAAGTTCAGTTCTGACAAAACCTTGGAAAAAACAATGGAACTCAAAATATATTTTGACAATAAATGAAGCAAATTGCAACATAATCTTGAGAAATGTGCTTCACTACCTGGATTTACCCCTCCCACGAGCCATTACATACCAGCTTTTTTCATTTGGTATCCATTTGCCTTGCTAATGAAATGATTATCTTCTTTCTGGGGGATAGGAGAGAATTCTTTCTGCCATTGTTTAAAGGAGTTTTGCGCCAATTTGTTTATACATTTCCCTCTTCTTTTACAAATCATCTATATATCAATCTTAACATTACTGGAAACTTTCACTGAGCTTAAAGGAACTCACTTCTGAGTAAACATATTCAGGTACTTTCTCAATGAATGTTCTCTTCCTTTGAGAGGTGGGTGCCAAAAGCTACATTCTGGGGCCAGCCCTATCATTAGCCTGAGTGAGACAACTGCCTCAGCTGGAAGTTTGCCAGCTGGTGGCAGCAGCCACCTCCCCACCACCACAATCCTCTTTGATTCCCCTAAGCTAGCCTTCTCTGTACCTGAGTTAGCCCTTGGGTGGAAAAATGTCTAATCACTGGTGCTAAAATAAGAGTTAACTGCCAATCCGGTCAGATTCTGTATATGGAATGAGAGGGGGAGACCGTTTTGTCCATCAGCTCAGGCAACAAAATGTCTTGAACCAGCCCTGGTATCAACCTACTATAATAGGTCTGCAAAGCAGGATAGCTGTTAGGGACTGGTCTACCCTGCCTTTCTCACTCTGCCTGCCTGGTATACCCATCTGCCTCCTTGCTCAATCCACCTGCCTCCTGTTCTGTCTTCATGCTGCTGTTCATATGACAGCCTTATAATTTTATTATATAGTAAGAAACAGATGATATAGATATAGATATAGATATAGATATAGATATAGATATAGATATAGATATAGATATAGATATAGATATAGATATAGATATAGATATAGATATAGATATAGATATATGGAAGTTGCTATAAACCCATCCTTTATCATCCAATGACAAGTAAACTCTGTAGAGACATCTTTCTGCTCAAAGGCATTTGGAGCACTTGACACTTTCCACCTAACAATCATTGGGGGGTATAAAAAATGATCTTGTGTAAGCAAGCCCAAGGAAGCAATGAGGAAACATAGTGCCTGAATCTCTGAAGAAAATTGCCAGCCTAAGAATGGCCCCTCACTACAAAAAAGAAAAGCTCAAAACCCTGATTATCTGAACCCAAACAGAATTTATGATTTGCCTTTTCCATCTTCTGTCATTCTGCAGCTTTTCTTTCGGGATGTCAAGTACTTTGAGGGAAGGAGTACTCTATAGTCTCTGACTAGTGTCATAAAGCTTCCTAAACTATAAAAGGCCACTCATAGTAAAGTGAACTGGCAATCGTTGAGATACAGACCGATAAGTGCAATTTTATGACAGATTTCTAAGGAATAATAAATAATAAAACTGAGGAGAATTTGAACCATTACTCAGCTTCACAGGGAGAATTCAGGAAGTGAATGATGTCCAAAATAGCTGTAGGGACAATTTGTGATACTTGTTATTTACAGAAAAAAACAAAGTCAGCAAATAAAAAAATAAAAAAAGCATTTCAACAAAGCCACAGTGAGGAACAGAAAGTACTCTGCAGGAAAGAAAGAAAAGAGAACCATTTGTTGTCATGGGATTTTGGCTACAATAAACAATTAGAGTATAACTTTAATATCCACACCTCTTTAATCCTCCTTGGATACATACTGTGTACCCATGAGTTCTTTCTTCTTTTCAAATCCCCCTTTGTCGCATAGACACACTCCTTCACCAGACCTACACAAACATTGTAAGGCCTGAAAGAGCTGTCTCATTCCTTGGAAACTACCACCCTTGCTAAATTGGTCTCTCTGCTCCCTTTCCTTGTACCTGTGCAAGAAGACACAGTATCAAATGACAGGACCCCCCCCCCACTCCTGTTGTGCCTGTATGGAAAGCTCCGGCAAGACATGGCAAGATAAAGAAACAATTGATGCTGGTATCTCAAAGTGTACCGAATTTTCCCAAATCATTTTAGCAGTTGTGGTTGAGTGAGATAGGCTCCTTTGTCCTGATGACTCATGAGGCTGATTTATTTTGCAGGCCTACTTAAAAAATTAGTCATAAGTAGAGGTGGTAAAGTAGAAAGCCTGCCCACCAATTCTATGTGGCTTATGAATCTTTGGCAGAGGCCTTGATTATCTTCTGCTTTAAGGCAGAAGGCGGTGGGCAGTTTGGGTGAAGAAATATGGGCACTGAATAGGTTCCTTATATGACAGCATTAACAAGAGGAAAGATAGATCAAAATAGGGATAGATTCCATTATAAGCCAAACCTTTTAGTTTGGCCCCACTGCTGACTTGTTACAGAACTCTTCTGCCTGTGCTTTGATTTTAAGAACCTACAAGAGAGCCCACAGGATCAGGGCAACGGCCCATCTAACCCAGCACCCTGTTCTCACAGTGGTCAAACAGTTGCCTTTGGAAAATCCACTAGCACCTTTGGTCTGGTTAATGTTGCTGGCACTCAGCCTGGTGGCAATAGCTTTGCTGCAAACCAGCAACTAGGGATGAGGATGGAAGTTTGTTGTTGTTGTTTAGTCGTTTAGTCGTGTCTGACTCTTCGTGACCCCATGGACCAGAGCACGCCAGGCACTCCTGTCTTCCACTGCCTCCCGCAGTTTGGTCAAACTCATGCTGGTAGCTTCGAGAACACTATCCAACCATCTCGTCCTCTGTCGTCCCCTTCTCCTTGTGCCCTCCATCTTTCCCCACATCAGGGTCTTTTCCAGGGAGTCTTCTCTTCTCATGAGGTGGCCAAAGTATTGGAGCCTCATCTTCATGATCTGTCCTTCCAGTGAGCACTCAGGGCTGATTTCCTTAAGAATGGATACGTTTGATCTTCTTGCAGTCCATGGGACTCTCAAGAGTCTCCTCCAGCACCATAATTCAAAAGCATTAATTCTTCGGCAATCAGCCTTCTTTATGGTCCAGCTCTCACTTTTGTTAAAAGTTTGTTAAAAGTGAGCAAAATAAGGAGCAAGAGCCATCAAAGCTTCCTCCACACTCACTCAGAAACAGATCTCCCGTGTTACATGCAGGAGTTCATAAGCAGTCTTCAATACCAATCTTCTGATGAACTTTTCACTCTGAACTGTAGTCATTCTTCTCAATCTCTGAGCTTAAGCTTGTAACTCTTCTCAGTTCACTGTCGTTGTTGTGTACAAGTGAAGCACAGAATGCTAAAGCAGACTAAGCATCAGCATGAACTGAGCAGGTTTGATGAGAATCTCAAACACTAAATGAGCATGGGCAAGAAGTAAGCCCCATCACTAGTCATGGTCCACTGGTAGGTTCTGACCCACTGGTTAAAGACTGATAATTCAGACAACATATATAGGGGTTTCAGTTGGAACTAGGTGCTTGCCAAGACAACAGTTTGCAAAGCTAGGTCACTGGACCCTGTGAGCTCTCCAAGGCCCTGTAGGTCCTTTGAGTGTCTTGGGTTCCTGCCAGGACACTGCCCAGCTTCTCCTGTGAATCCTGAGTTCCCATAGAACAAGGTAGAATGAGGATGCCACCACCATAAAGGCCCTATTCTCTGTGCTCAGCAACATAATTTCTGAGAAAGAAAGCACACTTGGTGGACAGCAAAGGAGTTTTGAGGGTGCTGATAACTAGAAGTTTGTGGCTGGCCGTCTCTCGATCCCATTCCCTACTCAGCGATCAGAGCCTGCACCAGGCAGGCTCGTTCAGCTGCGAGTAAATATGCTTCACTTAGTTTCATCTTTAATGAGGAAGAGGTTTAATCATTAAATAGCTTTTGCCTTCAAGAGCAGTTTAATTTCATTCTAATTTGTCTCTTGCTGAGCTGATGAATAAGGGAGGCCAACAAAAGGTTTCACAACAATTCATAACAAATTTGGCTGCATGAAATTACAAAAACACAGCCATATTTTCCCAGCCTGAGGGGACTTGGGGATGTTCACACCATAATGGGCATCTGCTGCATGAAGCCTGTTCTTGTACATGGGTAGACCACTTGCCTTGATTTACCACCATCATGTGCCCAGAAAGGTCTCTGTTCTTGTGGTACCAGAACAGAGATAACCTTGATGAACTGGGAAATGGGTTTTATGTGAACTTTGACCATGAAATGACTGCCTGAAAGTTACCTTAGGACAGCCAGCAATATGAATCTGGCCTTGGGCTTCCAGTTTGTGATTCCATACTCTGGCCTGGATCCCAAGAAGCAAAAGCAGCATTCAGTCAATAGGTGCTGTTCAGTTTCTCTGTCTTATCGTAGGGCTGGCTCTGCCTGGAGACCTAAATGCACCACACTGCTTTCTTTAGTGGCTTTCATTAGACAGAATTTGGTCATTAGCTTTTTTTTTTAATCGTTTCCTCTGGAGGTTTTTCTGGAGAGTATGGACGTGTGCAATATACTAATACCACATTCAATTAAACAGCAAGATGCAAATTCTTTGGAAATGGAAATTATTAAAAAGTTAACCATGTGATTTTTCATTTACAAAATGACAGAATGTTCTATGAGGCAGAAAACAAGAAAGGCAATCAAGTTTTCTTGTTAAATGTTAGCTTTGAGGAACACTGTAATCAATCATTAACGGTTGCTGAATCAATATAAATAACCTGAAGTGGCTCTAAGCAGCGGGGCAGTTTCTGTTTACAAAGGGATGAATATTGATGTGGCCAGAATTTGTGGAAGTTCATTTCACACAACTAAGCCTTCTCCATGGGGGACGGGATTGGGGAGTAAAATAAAAAGGATTTCAATAAAAATAAATAGCTTGGATCAGTCTTATAGCTGACTACTAAGAAAAACAACTCATGATACTATATCTTACACACACACACACACACACACTACATGTTGGAACAACTTAGAGATTGCTGTTGATTGCTGGTTTAGCCTCACTTTACAGATTCACCAGTAACACAACTATCTTGGCATATCTCTTCAGCTGTGGCTGGTCCTGAATACCACAGAAAACAATACAACTCAAGATGTCATTATAATGGTGGCCATTTTCGGCATGGGGCGACTGCCTATGCATAATAGATGGCTGCAGTGTCCAGATGGAATCTGTGACCCTCCCAATCCTGTAGATCTCCCACACAAGTCAGACTCAGCCAGTTTGACCAATGGTCAGGGATGATGGAAGTTGTAGTCCAGCAAAATTGAGGCCAGAATTTCCTCATCCCTGTTCTACAACAATTCCCCTCGAAAAACAGTTTCAGACATTTTTAAATCTCTGCTTGATTCTTTTTTTGACTCCTAAACTTGTGGATTACTTGCTCAGCACTAGAGCACTTCAGAGGCCCGTTCCGTTCCAAAATTGGGAGCTTATCTCTAACATTTTAAAAGTGTTTACCATTATGTCTTTTGTAAATGGGAATGAATAAAAGCCAGGAGATGGAGAGAAATGCTTTTAAAGTTTTTAAGTGCTCGTTGTCTGTAATGAGGGCAATTAAAATAATCAACATTGTAAAAAAATGGCTTTTAATAAAAGGTCTGGTCTGACTGTGGGCAACTCATTGCAAATCAAAACGAAACACTTTGTGGAGAATGTATCTGAGCCGTGCTCGTATTCTGCACTTGCTTTTCTTTTCTCTAAATGCCTCCCACCATCAATGTCTAATTTGAGGCCATTAAGAGTAAGGACTAGGAAAGCTCTCCAGGCCTCAGAAAACTTCACTTAAGCAAATGTCTGTTATTACAAAAATCATTCATGTTGCAAAAGTCATGTGCCCTCTGCTCTCTGTTCTTCAAGCAGAGCTGTTTGAAATGTATGTATAAAATGTAGTTGGATGGGCAGTGGTGGGGAAGCATGTTAGTTGTGATCAGACAATGACAGTGAGATATTACAGAGAAAGGCCGTGCAAAGGGCAGAAAGCGTGACACAATCCCCTCAGGGTACATATTGCAAAAGCTGATTCACAGTCAGAGTGCCATTTTAGATTTGTTTTTGTTTGTTTTTCTTTTCTTTTCAGGAATTAGGTAGAGCAAGGTGCAAAGACCTTACTTTAGGATAGATTCTAGATTAAATTCAAGTACTTTTTAAGAACAATACAGTGGTACCTCGGGTTAAGAACTTAATTCGTTCTGGAGGTCCATTCTTAACCTGAAACTGTTCTTAACCTGAGGTACCACTCTAGCTAATGGGGCCTCCCACAGCCGCTGCGCTGTCAGAGCACGATTTCTGTTCTCATCCTGAAGCAAAGTTCTTAACCTGAGGTACTATTTCTGGGTGGGTGGAGTCTGTAACCTGAAGCGTCTATAACCCGAGGTACCACTGTAGTTGGAATTACTTCTTCTGCCTCATCATATTTCTAGCAATCAAATTATATGTTGGTCAGGGCTAGGGTTGCCATATTTCAGAAAGTGAAAATTAGTTTTGCCCAAATTGTTGAGCTTTTTTATTATTAGTGCAAAATGACATTTTTGAGCTATTTTTAAGAAAAACCACGAAAAATGAAACTGCCAACATGGATTGCTGTATGTCTGAATTTCCCCAGATGTTTCAGCAATTTCTGCCAGACACTATTTCCAATGCCGGGAAATTCCAGATGTATGGCAACCCTAGTCGAGGCCTTCTCTACAGCAGCCCCCAGACTTTGAAACTGTACCTGACCCTCTTTGCACTCCTTTCTGGTGTCAGCTAAAACAATCCTCTTCCATAATGCTTTTTAATGAAAAATGAGATGGTCTCTAGCTGCCTGGGTTTTATAGCTTTTGCTGTCTATAAATTGTTGGGGTTTTTTGGCAGATAGCTCACTCAGTAGAGCACAAGACTCTTAATCTCGAGCCACTGTGTTGCCCTCAGATTTGCTAAACTACAACTCCCACCCTCCCTGATAATTTGCCATGCTGCAAGGGGCTGATGGGAATTCTAGTCCAACAACATCTGGAGGGCACCATGTCTGCTTTCCCTGAAATGGAGAGGATTGCCCTCACTAAAGGAGGACACATGGTCACTCTACAGCTCATGCATCACACTCTTCATTTCCATGACTGTGAGTTAAGAATGCTGTCAAAAGCATTGCACAAACCAGGTTCTAGCTCCCCAGGAGGAGAACGGCAAAATTAACAAGGATTAAGTACACATTTCTTCATATTCCCTCACTGTAAACATGCCTTTACTTCTCAAGGGTTGCTCTGTTCCTCTGATTTGACATTGAGAGTCTGCTTATCTCTTATTTTTGCCAAGGGTCCCAGACAAAATGGTACAGAGAGTGCATCTCTGAATTGTAGCAGCTGAGGGAATAAATAATCTTAAAACGAATGTTAAAAACATGCAGATGACTCTTCCCTTCCATACTTTAAGAGGCTTCCTTTAGAGAAGCAGAGTCTATTCCCAATCCTAGCATGCCACTGCGGACAGGAAGCACAGTAGACACGAACGGGTGGAATGTATTGTCTTGATATTACAGATTACACCAATCAGACATTTTTTTCCACAGAAATCCCCAAATCCCTTTCCTGTTCAGATGCTGCAGTTATGTTCCCAAATCTATGAAGGTTGGAGCAGGAACATACTTTTCCTGTGATCTCGCCTATAAGCCTTTTCCCTTCCTTACATTATCCTCATGCCTTCCTTTCAACATCAGGACTCTCTGGAAAAACGGGTATGTTTCCTGATGCAATAAGAAGTTGTCAGCAGCATGCAATCTCAGCAGTAGGAGTGATTTCTATCAGCTGCTTGGACATGTTATTGCCTCCAGTTATTACAAAGCAAAAGTAAGCATAACCGCAAGCACGTTATATACTTTCTCCTAAAAAGTAAAATAGATAGCGTGGAAATATTTAAATTGGCATAAAACGACTTTGGTTGCTACGGCATTGAATTATAGGCTGAACTATGATCTTTGACATTGCACTTAAACTAAAAACAATCTAATTTGATTTTACACTGCGGAAGCTGATCATGCTGCCTTACAACTCCAAACCTTCTCCTCTCTGTTACTTTCACATATAGCCACTGCAGAGCTGGGCAGATTATTGTCTATTACACATAGATGTATGTATGTATTTCATGTATTGCTAATTTTAATTAGCTTTAATGGTTTTAGCTACCTTTTATTGATAATTTTAATATTTCTTGTAAACCACTTCAAGGTTTTACTACAACTGAGTGCTACATAAATTTAGTTAAATAAATTTAAAATAATTGGCAGAAAAGGAGTGACGTACCACCTCCTCATCTGCAGACTGAGACGCAGGTCTGTGTGTAGCTAATTGGTAGTCTGGCCCTGGCTAGTCTCTCGGTGAAGCAGGTCATAATATCATCAGATTATTCGACAGCAAAATGTATTTCGTCAGAGAATATAAAACATGCCTATGTCTGCAGAGGAGTGTCCTAAATGATGGCTTACAGGATCCTTGTTGGATTGTTGCCACTTAAGTTGTACGCAGTTTTGTCAACAATGTGGCACAAGACATTAAGGAGAACATGTCATGAATAAAGATCTGCAGGTAGATCTGAAACAAACCTGATATTCTACTGGTATTTCCTACAGTAAATGACAAACCATGGAAGCCGATGTTCCAATGGTCTTGCGAAACTCCCATAACTTTTCAATTCTTCTCTGTGATTTATGTTGTGGAATAGCTTGGTCAAAAAAACATTATGCACACTCTACAACTGACCTCTTGTAAAATTCTGTAGGCTAATGAGTTATGACTATGCCTAACCTAGCCAAGTAAACCATTGTCTCATTTCTCCTCATGCTGCTGTACTGATCCTAAGCTGGCCAGCTTTTATTAGGTATTTATGTGCAATAAAGAAAAATAGGAACAAGCTTCGAATCCAGAATTTATGGCCATTCATTTTTGTGTGTCTTTTCATGAGATATACAAGATCTCCCAATAACAAGTTAAGAAGTCACATTCCCCTGTCACTACTGCAATTGAAACATTATGAGCTAACTATACATCTGTACCACATTCTGCAATGTAGATGTTTACTAGGGGTGCCATATTTCAAAAAGTAAAAACCAGGACACCCCAAAATTGTTGAGGAACTCAAAAGTTTTTGAGCTTTTTTTTACGACAAAAGAAAAGAACAGGAATTTTCCATTGACTTGCTAAAGATCCAGGACAAAGCACCGCGTTAGGAAATTTCACCCAGACCTCAGTTTGAAATGCCAGCATGGCAGCCCTATGTTTACTTAATCCAGCGCCTGCATCATGATGCTAATTTGTACTAGTTTGGGAAAGGGATGTAACTTAGCTGGTGGAGTATCTGATTTACACACCGAATGTCCCAGGTTCAGTATCTGGCAGCTCTAGACAGGGCTGGGAGAAATCACTATCTTATATCCTTGTGAGGCACTGCCAGCCTATATTGACAGTGCTGGCTGAATCAATAAGCCAGCTTCCTATGTCTCCCCCCACCCCATGAAGCTGTTACTATGTCCCTTTTATGTTTTGAGAATTCCCGTCACCAATCAGGGCTGCTGCATGCAACTAGTTGTTGACAATTAGAATTAAAGTGGAATCCAAAGAATTTTGCATTCACAGTTGCATTTCCCCAAATTAGTTCTAGATTTATGCACCCCATGCCACAGTGCTGCTGAGTCAAGGGGTCTAAATAGGAGGTAAATGTGATCACTAGTACAATAATATTTGTTTCTGCGTAAATGTGCCACATGACTTCTGGAGGTGCTACATGCTATTATAACGTATTTTACTTGTAAGTCACTTGGAGACCATTTTTGTGCAACAAGTGACTGACAAGTTTAATTAAATAAGAAGAATACGCAGGAGCTTTACACACCTGCAAGAGAAGGATGCTGAATACTCAGGGCCAGCCCAAGACATTTTGGTCCCCGAGACAAACTACACAATGGCACCCCCTCCCTGCCAAGGAGTGAAGATCTACAATAGGAACAAGGGAGGGGAAAATAAATATCAGCATTGAGATCTGTTGCCCCTGTGGATCCTGTCGCTTCATCTTACCTCATGGGTGGGCTGGTCCTGGATATACTACACCACACCATAGCTTTACAAGTTATGAAATACCTGCTTTTTTTAAGAGCCAAAGGTAAAGTAAAGTTTATGTTTAAAAGGTAAATTAAACTGTTTCCAGTCTGGAACAGGGGACCTTTCTTCAGCCTGAAGATCGATGGCCCTTGTGGTCTCTTCCAACTCTACGATTCTACGATTCTATGATTCTATGAGCAAATCCTTCTGGGTATGCCACAAGCCAGTGGTAGGCAAAACCAAAGACAACAGTGAGTGGAAAAATGAGCAAGCTGCTGTTGTGCTCAGGTCCTGCTTGCAGGCTTCCTATCCCATAGGCTTCTGGTCGGCCATTTTGAGAATAAGATGCTGGACTGGATAAGCCTTTGGCCTGATCTAGCAGGGCCCTTTTAAGGCTTTTATGTAATGTAATAATTCAAATGTTCTTTTATTGTTCCTTCCCACCTTATTAATTAGTCATTTAAACAATTGTGGTTATTTTGCACATAAAGTTGCTGAACTTTACAGATATACTCTATGCTCTCATTGCAGGTGTCTGAACAGCTAGACTCTCTTGCATTGATATTTTGGATTGTTACTGTTGTTTGTTATCTCTGCTGGTGCTGGAAAGCTAGAGTATTCAAATATTATATCATTGGACCATAGGTTACATTTTAGCCACACAAAAACAGTTTCTTAAACACATGCCACTCTCCTGCCTCTAACCAGGCAAGCAAGAGGCATTAACACAGTTCAATGACTTATTCCAGCAAGGCAAAACAACAACAATAACAGCCAGAAGAAGAGTGCCAAGTTGTAGATGTGGCTTAGGGAGAGGAATGTGGGCTAGAGAGAGGCGGCCTGGATTGCTGCATTGAGTCCCTTGGTCTGAGGTTACCCATCCCTGTACTAGGGAAAGGTGATCAATTTGATTCAATTCACATTTGAAGGCAAAGCTGCAGAATTTACATTTTCTGAAACAATGCATGAACCAAAACACACTTACATATTCACAATTCTCTGAATTTTGCAATACAGTCATCCAGCAACTAATATGTACAAAAATGGATATACTTTGGTAAAATGTGCATATAAATGCAGATATTGGCACACATAAATGCATCAAATTAGGGAAATTGCTTTGTAAAAATGTGTATAGTGGGCAAAAGTACATATAAAAATGTGTACAGTAATATATAA